>NC_092337.1:414124000-414832000 GCF_046630445.1 Rutidosis leptorrhynchoides | reverse complement strand
GAAAACATTAACAAAGTATTTGATATATATGATACTTTACATGAATGTATTTGTTTCGATATATTTATCGACATAATTAAGAGATAATATCAAATGATTGAATTATCAGATACATTATGATATGATTACGGGCCAATGTTATGAGGTCCATTGTGATTTAAGAAATCTATTCTTTTTGACAATATTCGGAAAATGGTAAAGTGATCTATAAGTAAGAACGTGGAGTGTAAATAACTTAGATGTTGGATATCGACAAGTTAAGTAACTCGACATTTTTCATTAAGATGATTTCATACGTTTATTAAACCTTTGGACTTTATCCCATGCTTCACCAACAGACTGTAATTTAAAAACTTGAAACCTATTATGAATATATATAATTCTACTTTTCTAAAATGTTTTATGATATAACGATTTAAATTAATATTAAATATATTTATACGCGTATTATATGTACATAGTTTTATACTTTTACTATACTTTAACTTTACCTTTACTTTACTTTTACTTTACTTTTACTTTACTTTAACTTTAATAATTCACTTTAATAATTCACTTTAATAATTCATACTTTAATAATTCACTTTAATAATTCATACTTTAATAATTCACTTTAATAATTCATACTTTAATAATTCACTTTAATAATTCATACTTTAATAATTCACTTTAATAATTCAAAAATCTATTATAAATAGAATTCAATAGGTTTCATTATTTCATAGAAATTTGAAAATATATTTCTCTAAACTCTCTCAATCAAATTACATATATATATTTACTTAGTATTATTTCAAGATATTATTAGTATACATAAAATACTACGATGGAGTTATATTCAGACGATTTCAAAATAAGTTTTCAAACGGGATAGAGCTAAGAAATGTAACAACCCAAACCAAACCACGACAATTCCCGTTAAATTTTACAACAAAAAAAAAATTTTCTGGTGCAGTTCATTTGCGCGGCGCGCCAGGTGGGTGCGCGGCGCGCCAAACCACCTGGACAGCCCGCTGTCTCCGGAAGTCAATTTAACGAAAATATTTGACTAGTTCCCGACATTTTTAGCCAAAACGCTTTTAACCATAAATTCATATATATAAAACTAGCACGTTTAATTAATAAAATTGAGTTTACGAAGCGGGTCCCACAACGACCCATTTTACCACCTTGAGTACCGAAATACAATATTTGACCAAAAGACTTTAATACAATACAAAGCCGAGCATGGCGATTGGGGATACGCTACCCAATCCTAAATGATCCAAAAGCAAGTCACTAAAGCAACTATGCACGTCTTCTAGTCCTCGCGCTTACCCGAGCCACCATATCCGCATGCGATCTATAAAAAGAGTCAACAACGAGAGGGTAAGCTAATGCTTAGTGAATGATAACATACTACATACATATATATGTATAAAATGAATACGCCACACAAACAAATACCGCATACCGGGGCATCCAAGTATAAAGCATCTACACTAAGCATACCGTACGATCTAAGCAACGAGCTAAAGATACAACACAAATAAGAGTCCACCAACGACAAAGTGAACATCGCCAAATAGCTACACCCGGAGGGTTAGCTACAACACAACAACACATTAATATATAAACAATAATAATAATGCACAAGGTTAACCCCTTAACCTCAATCACACGAACATTGGCCGAACTACCCGAGCCTTGTGAATTCGCACAACCCGAAATTCACTTCTCAACCATAAGATGACCGAACAACCCGAGTCATCGTGAATCCGCACTACCCGAGATTCACTACCTCAAATAAGGTGACCGAACAACCCGAGTCACCATGAATCCGCACTACCCGAGATTCATTTCTCAATACCAAAACCCATGGTCACGGGATTATAAAATCCACCAAATCGGGGTCATCCACAACACAACCATATCAACCCTTCGCCATTAGGGTTACAACAACCAAATCACAACCAAGTGTGATATTGTGCACACAAAATGTGCATCTCGCCAAAGATGGTCAACCAAAACGCACAACGTGCCGATTGGACTTATACACAAGTCCATCAAAACCACCTATATGTGAAGTGAGCTCTATAACCGAGAATCACTTCACCCGACCCGCACCCATCCTACACATACATATGCATATAGGATATTATCACTCACCTTGAAGTCTTGAAGAAGCTTCCAAGTGAATCCGCAACTTGCCAATGGAAGATACCTATTCCATTATCACAATTACAACAATACAATTAGGATGGATTTATAAACCACCCAATTCGACCCTTAGTGCAAATTCGACCCAAATGCACTTCCAAGTACAAACCGCGCCCAAAACTAATCAATAATCACTAACACGAGTGAGAATGGTCCTAATACATCCATTAAACCCGAACACAAGTGCCAAACACGTGTCATACCCATTTTGACACTTAAACCCTAATTTTGACCCATAAAGGTCAAAATCTCATCCTTTACAAGTTTTGACACCAAAACACATTTAACTCGGTCTTATACTTCAACTTAATCCATTTTAAGTTTATAAACCTCATTAATTCGCCAATCGGGTCATAATTACCATCAAACCCTAATTTGACCCAAAGTCACAACTAGTCAACCAAATTACCCTAAATGTGTTTCAACACTTCCATAATCACCTACTTAAGTGATTAAACTCAAATTAAAGTTCTAAACATGGCCAATTAGTTCGCCAACTCAAAATCCACCAACAATTAACAACAAACCCGATTACTAGGTTCACTAAACCCATTTCATCACATAAAAGGGTTTTACAACTAATTAACTCAAAACCCTAACTTGAATATCAAATTAGATAAATGAAATTCGGAGTTTGAGCTTACCAATACTATCACCGCGTAGCCGAGAACGAAAGGAACAACTTTAAAACCCGAGACTTTGAACGATTCGAGCTTCTTCCTTACCAAAACCTCCAATCTCTCTCTAAACTCTTACTCTCTCTCTAAAAATGGATGAAGATGATGAGTGGATGTGAAGGTGATCCAAAACTGATCCAAACCAGCTCATATGCCTCACAAATCCGGCCTCAAGTGAAATTACCCATTTGCCCTTCATTTAAACCAATTAAAAACAAGGGATTCTGTCAGCAGCAAACGGCGCGGCGCGCCCCTACCCCGCGCGGCGCGCGACCTCTCTGAAACAGATTCTTTTTCATTTTAAACTTTATATAAATAATCCGCGAAACCCAATCTCGAACGTCTTAATACACAAACAAGCAAGATAAATATTCGGGTCTTACAACTCTCCCCCACTTAAACTCGATCACGTCCTCGTGATCCTCATCACTTAACCAAGTGGACCTCACCCTACGGTCCTCGACATAAGTCCCAATCCGACTTTCCTAAGCAATTCCTTCCCAACGAATCGCCTTCCACAACTAAATCGTCACCCGCGATTTATTCAAATCACTATCCGAGCACTAAAACCATGCTCATTCCCCAACATCGGGAAAACTCAACCAATCTCGTACCAAGATATCGATCCCTTAGCGCACACTTACCGAGTACAACGCTAAAAACAGCCAAGTCTCAACCTAAGGTCAACAACCCGAAACGATGAAACCGAACCAAACGAATCCTTACGGATATCACCTAATCATTAAACATCCCTTGTAGTGCGCAATACGACCAATACGCAACTACCGTAACAATACAATCCAACGGTTAGAAACCGATAGCGCCCAAAACGGCTATGGGAACGCAAATCCCAAGGGGTACGAAATCATCTATCGTCACACCCGTAACAAACATGTGAGCGAAATACGACTATCGCACCACTAATCATACCACGTGGTCCTCACGACCCCACCATCGACGCATAAAACGACCGATAGTTCCCACAACATGGTCCTTACGACCCCACCATTGGTGTATCAAACAACCAATAGATTACAACTCAACATGGCCGAAACAACCCGAGCCAAAACACATATGGAGGATGGTCGAAACAACCCGAACCTTAGTGAATTCGCACAACCCGAAATCCACCAACCCAATCCATATATCTCACAACGAAATGACCGCACAACCCGAGTCATCGTGAATACGCGCAAACCGATATTCACTACTACCATCACATAGTATAACCGAGGATGGCCGTACTACCCGAACCTTAGTGAATCCGAACCACCCGACATTCACTACCTCAAACTATGAGCCCAACCAACAGGGACAATCGTACTACCCGAAATATTGTGAATACGAACAACCCGATATTCACGTCCCACAACACAACTCTCTTGATGAAGTCAGCGGACCCCGAAGGTCATGCTCCACCAATCTCAATACCGGATGAAGTCAGCGGACCCGAAGATCATGCTTCACCGATCTCAACACCACGCTCATGACGAAGTCAGCGGACCCTAAAGATCATGCTCCATCAATCACGTACTCCCATGATGAAGTCAGCGGACCCTAAAGATCATGCTCCATCACGTAACCATACTATAATGAAGTCAGCGGACCCCGAAAGTCATGCTTCATTAATCATCAATACCACGATGAAGTCAGCGGACCCCGAAGGTCATGCTTCATCAACTACATACCATAATCGAGCAAGAACCACCTATATCAAACATAGGTACCGAACAAGAATTCTCCAAAAGAGAACCCGACACACACCTTCCTTAACCGAAGGATTTCACCTTGCTCACCAAACACGTCCATTATCTCTCAACGAGATTTACCACATTACCGCCTCGGTGGGATTCCAATCCAAACCATAAGTACAATTTATCCGAAACCGCACTCTACCACGAATCGACCCAAAACTAGGTCTCGGTAAAAATTCCAGATCTACCAAAATCATCATCCGAAATATCACACTAACACTTTCCTCGCGCAGGAGTGCGACTCCCCCACTTGGAAACACGTTCCTATATCACCACTCGTACACCCGTACGATGCTACCAAAGGTAGACTTTACCAACAATTGGGTACACACGACCCATCACCACACCTTGCTCTAACCTTGAGCACACGAAGGATTTCAATCAATCCTTAAACACTTCGAACGAAAAGTGTACCACGATTACACAATCCATACCCTCGCAATTATCCAATTGCTTTAGTTTGTCAAGTTTCACCTAGTCACTCATGTACCTACGGGTTTCTCCCGGTACCCTATGTACAATGTAACCACAACACAATCGGAGTCGACACCACGCTAGTAGGTATAAAAGAGGTACCTAATGTCGCGTCATAAAGACTCCATTACCAACACACATCGAGATTTTAAACACTCGGCCTCAAAGGTTCCAATCACCCGACGAACCTCATGGTTCATCACTTCAACACCAAAAGCGAACACGCGCTAAACAATCGAACACCAAAACCATTTCCGTGGCTTGGTAATAACATTCCCCAAATACTAAGGAATGCTTGGTTACACCAAGTCTTACGCCCTTCGTCCAACAACCAAACATCACCATAGGGTACTTCCGTTAGGAACGTCACCCTGAACCATAACATGCAAATCACTATGCAATTAACAAGTCCGAACATAAATGCCACATAAATAAATATTCAAAGACATATTTATCAAAACGAAACGTACCTCAACGTCTCCTTGCGGCATTCGCCGCCGCCAACTCGGGACAATCCGGCTTGCGATGTCCCTCTTTATGACAATAGTAGCACATTCCGCCTTCACTTCTCGGTATCGTGCATTCCCACAACTTGTGACCCCTAACGCCACAATTGAAACACCTAGGCGCACGAGAATCCACCGCGCCCTTTACCACATTACTCGTACTCGCACTCGGACCCTTAGTCCTCTTACTCGGAGCACCATAAGAAATAACCCTTCTCTCACTTGAAGGTTCGGCCTTTTTCAATCGCGTATAAGACTCGAAACCTCTAGCCACCGCAAATAATTCTGCAAACGATTTCGCGTAGCCCCGGCTAATCTTACCTTTCAAGTCATCATTCAAGGTTCGATAGAAATCCTCCATCAACAAACGATCATTCCCCAAATATTCCGGGCAAAAACGAGCCTTCGACATAAAAGTCGTCTTTAAAGTATTCAAGTCCATAGAACCCTGTTGCAAATTTCGCAACTCACAACGCAATTCCGATAAATCGGCTGAAGTTCGGAACTCCTCGAAGAATTCCTCCTTAAATTCATCCCATGATAACGCCATAAACGTCTCACCACCGACAAGATCAATCTTGCCATCCAACCAATCCTTCGCCCTACCTCGCAACAAACTAGTAGCGAGTCTCGTCTTTTTCTCGGGTGGGCATTCCATAGTACGAAAACACCCTTCGACATCCGAAACCCAAGTCGTACTCACCAAAGGATCCGGTTTCCCATCATACATAGGGGGTTTAGTCCTCATGAAGCTCTTAAGACAACGCTCCATTTCACCCCTATTTTGGAATTCGGAATACTTCCCATCCATTTCTTCTCGAAACGCCCTCATTTGCTCCGCAACGGCGGCCGTAACTCTAGCGTTAAATTCCGTGTCGTTCGTCCCGGTCTCGTTTCGCGTCGTCATTCTAAAGAATGCAAAACGATTAGTCCACGCACGTATAAAATGACACGCACAACACCCTCCCATCTTGCTAAACACTCGTCGTACATCACTTGTTAGACACGATTTGCACCCGTAATAAGGTCTGCAAGTTCTTATTACGCACGCACGCCGCATCGACTCGTTAGTACAACGACCGCCTCGCTCGATGCTATAAACAAACACAAACAAAATTCTACGCGATAGAAGCACACGCGAGAATTACACCACAACACAAATAATATATTAATAATATCCGCATTACTAATATAAACGTTAGTCGACCTATAAACAAGGCACTAACTAAACCCGTTCCTGACCCGTAATCCTACAAGTCCCGCAACAAATTACGCGCACACAAAAGTCTAAGTCTAGGCACCTATCTCAAGTCACCTAAATCCCTTAGACCATGCTCTGATACCACTTGTAACAACCCAAACCAAACCACGACAATTCCCGTTAAATTTTACAACAAAAAAAAAAATTTCTGGTGCAGTTCATTTGCGCGGCGCGCCAGGTGGGTGCGCGGCGCGCCAAACCACCTGGACAGCCCGCTGTCTCCGGAAGTCAATTTAACGAAAATGTTTGACTAGTTCCCGACATTTTTAGCCAAAACGCTTTTAACCATAAATTCATATATATAAAACTAGCACGTTTAATTAATAAAATTGAGTTTACGAAGCGGGTCCCACAACGACCCATTTTACCACCTTGAGTACCGAAATACAATATTTGACCAAAAGACTTTAATACAATACAAAGCCGAGCATGGCGATTGGGGATACGCTACCCAATCCTAAATGATCCAAAAGCAAGTCACTAAAGCAACTATGCACGTCTTCTAGTCCTCGCGCTTACCCGAGCCACCATATCCGCATGCGATCTATAAAAAGAGTCAACAACGAGAGGGTAAGCTAATGCTTAGTGAATGATAACATACTACATACATATATATGTATAAAATGAATACGCCACACAAACAAATACCGCATACCGGGGCATCCAAGTATAAAGCATCTACACTAAGCATACCGTACGATCTAAGCAACGAGCTAAAGATACAACACAAATAAGAGTCCACCAACGACAAAGTGAACATCGCCAAATAGCTACACCCGGAGGGTTAGCTACAACACAACAACACATTAATATATAAGCAATAATAATAATGCACAAGGTTAACCCCTTAACCTCAATCACACGAACATTGGCCGAACTACCCGAGCTTTGTGAATTCGCACAACCCGAAATTCACTTCTCAACCATAAGATGACCGAACAACCCGAGTCATCGTGAATCCGCACTACCCGAGATTCACTACCTCAAATAAGGTGACCGAACAACCCGAGTCACCATGAATCCGCACTACCCGAGATTCATTTCTCAATACCAAAACCCATGGTCACGGGATTATAAAATCCACCAAATCGGGGTCATCCACAACACAACCATATCAACCCTTCGCCATTAGGGTTACAACAACCAAATCACAACCAAGTGTGATATTGTGCACACAAAATGTGCATCTCGCCAAAGATGGTCAACCAAAACGCACAACGTGCCGATTGGACTTATACACAAGTCCATCAAAACCACCTATATGTGAAGTGAGCTCTATAACCGAGAATCACTTCACCCGACCCGCACCCATCCTACACATACATATGCATATAGGATATTATCACTCACCTTGAAGTCTTGAAGAAGCTTCCAAGTGAATCCGCAACTTGCCAATGGAAGATACCTATTCCATTATCACAATTACAACAATACAATTAGGATGGATTTATAAACCACCCAATTCGACCCTTAGTGCAAATTCGACCCAAATGCACTTCCAAGTACAAACCGCGCCCAAAACTAATCAATAATCACTAACACGAGTGAGAATGGTCCTAATACATCCATTAAACCCGAACACAAGTGCCAAACACGTGTCATACCCATTTTGACACTTAAACCCTAATTTTGACCCATAAAGGTCAAAATCTCATCCTTTACAAGTTTTGACACCAAAACACATTTAACTCGGTCTTATACTTCAACTTAATCCATTTTAAGTTTATAAACCTCATTAATTCGCCAATCGGGTCATAATTACCATCAAACCCTAATTTGACCCAAAGTCACAACTAGTCAACCAAATTACCCTAAATGTGTTTCAACACTTCCATAATCACCTACTTAAGTGATTAAACTCAAATTAAAGTTCTAAACATGGCCAATTAGTTCGCCAACTCAAAATCCACCAACAATTAACAACAAACCCGATTACTAGGTTCACTAAACCCATTTCATCACATAAAAGGGTTTTACAACTAATTAACTCAAAACCCTAACTTGAATATCAAATTAGATAAATGAAATTCGGAGTTTGAGCTTACCAATACTATCACCGCGTAGCCGAGAACGAAAGGAACAACTTTAAAACCCGAGACTTTGAACGATTCGAGCTTCTTCCTTACCAAAACCTCCAATCTCTCTCTAAACTCTTACTCTCTCTCTAAAAATGGATGAAGATGATGAGTGGATGTGAAGGTGATCCAAAACTGATCCAAACCAGCTCATATGCCTCACAAATCCGGCCTCAAGTGAAATTACCCATTTGCCCTTCATTTAAACCAATTAAAAACAAGGGATTCTGTCAGCAGCAAACGGCGCGGCGCGCCCCTACCCCGCGCGGCGCGCGACCTCTCTGAAACAGATTCTTTTTCATTTTAAACTTTATATAAATAATCCGTGAAACCCAATCTCGAACGTCTTAATACACAAACAAGCAAGATAAATATTCGGGTCTTACAAGAAAATTATGGGTTATAGCTATGGAGGTTATGGGTATTGTTCGAGGGTATTGCTCGTGAGGTCAACCTAACGTTTATCATTTTCATTGCGTCTACGTACTTTCCTGCAATATTGAATCACAATATTGATAAGTGAGCATTCATATCTTATCTTTTATATATTAATAGTGTATCCCTGACTAGTGCTCGAGTATATATGATTATGCATGTTTGTATGCTTAGTTTCGTCGTTAAATAGTTTATGATAAATCACGAATTTGATACATATGCTACTGAGATAAGGTATATGATATGCATGTCGTTGAAAAGCTAAAGAAAAATTAATAACTTTTCATTTAGAAATCGTGTGGGTTCGATGAACGGATTAAAAGATATGGTCAACTGAATTATTATTAATTTTAATATTATTATTAAAACGATTATTATAATTGTTATCAGTTGATGTTATTACTAAAATTATCTTTATTACTAAAAATTAATATTTTTATTGAAACTATCATTTTATTATCTTTATCATTATTATTATTATCAATATTATTTAATCAAATAAATATGCGTACAAAGATATTTTTACCACACGTAATATAATTACATTAATAATACATACCATTATATTTTTATGATATTAAGTGAATTTTATAAATTTTATTACTTGAGATATATAAAAGTATATTTTTATCATATATAAATTTAAATATAAATTTTTATTTATTAATAAATGACTGGTATTATTTAGTATAATAAGATCTGATAAATATATTTAAATATATAAAACGACTATATATAAGTTATATAATAAACATGTATAGATTTTGGAAGTCATTTTGGGTCAAGTTGACTTTTGTTGACTTTTGCATGTCGGTCTCGAGCATTAGGATTGTGATACACTACGACTTGACCTAAATTATTAGACAGATATTGACCAACATATAAATATATATATACTTAATATAGGTTCGTGAATCTGAGGCCAACCTTGCACTTGTTAAATGACGTTATATGTATTTTTACTATGAAATACAGTATGGCGAGTTTCATTTGCTCCCTTTTTATATATATTTCTGGGCTGAGAATACATGCGTTGTTTTATAAATGTTTTACGAAATAGGCACAAGTACTAAAACTAATTCTATGTGGGTTTAAACCAGAAATATACCCTTAGCTTGGTAACATTAAACTACTTGTCTATGTACGGTAGGCGCGAATCCTAAAGATAGATCTATTGGGCCTGACAAACCCCATCCTGACTATGGGATGCTTTAGTACTTCGAGGTTATTTTAAACACACCTGATCTGGTGTACTTCAGAGGGTAAAACATGAACGTTAAGGCTTGTTACCGGGTGCCTACAACTTATAGAATACTTTTATACACTTGCGAGTGTACATATATTTATAAACGGAAATCTTGTGGTCTATTAATATATTGAAATGATTGTTATGATAAACCTATGAACTCACCAACCTTTTGGTTGACACTTTAAAGCATGTTTATTCTCAGGTATTAAAGAAATCTTCCGCTGTGCAATAGCTCACTTTGAGGATATTACTTGGAGTCATTCATGACATATTTTGAAAGACGTTGCATTCGAGTCATTGAGTTCATCAAGATTATTATTAAGTCAATTATAGTTGGATGTATTATGAAATGGTGTGCATGCCATCAACTTTCGTTGTAAAGAAAGTTTGTCTTTTAAAAACGAATGCAATGTTTGTAAAATGTATCATATAGAGGTCAAATACCTCGCGATGTAATCAACTATTGTGAATCGTTTATAATGTATATGAACGGGTCCTTTCAGAATTTTACTGCCCAGTGCCGGAAGGTCAAGGAAGTTGGTGACCTGATGACAGGGGAGCCGGCGACCGAAGCCCCGGTGAATGGCGGCCGTAACTATAACGGTCCTAAGATAGCGAAATTCCTTGTCGGGTAAGTTCCGACCCGCACGAAAGGCGTAACGATCTGGGCACTATCTCGGAGAGAGGCTAAATAGACATGTCTGTGAAGATGCGGACTACCTGCACCTTGACAGAAAGACCCTATGAAGCTTCACTGTTCCCTGGGATTGGCTTTGGGCCTTTCCTGCGCAGCTTAGGTGGAAGGCGAAGAAGGCCTCCTTCCGGGGGGTCCGAGCCATCAGTGAGATACCACTCTGGAAAATAATTTTGTTTAAAGTTCTATTTTTGTCAGAGGGCAATATGAATGTTATATCATGTTCCATCAACACACTAAATGGGTTATACGATGTATCCGGTGTGGAAGTAGGCCAACATTTTTATTGGAAAATCGGGGGTTTCCAAGTCCACGGCCAAGTACTTATTACTTCTTGGGTTGTAATTGCTATCTTATTAGGTTCAGCTGCTCTAGCGGTTCGGAACCCACAAACCATTCCGACCGGTGGTCAGAATTTCTTCGAATATGTGCTTGAATTTATTTGAGATGTGAGTAAAACTCAAATTGGAGAAGAATATGGTCCTTGGGTTCCTTTTATTGGAACTATGTTTCTATTTATTTTTGTTTCTAATTGGTCAGGCGCCCTTTTACCTTGGAAAATCATACAATTACTTCATGGGGAGTTAGCCGCACCCACCAATGATATAAATACTACTGTTGCTTTGGCTTTACTCACGTCAGTGGCCTATTTCTATGCCGGTCTTAGCAAAAAAGGATTAAGTTATTTTGGGAAATATATTCAACCAACTCCAATTCTTTTACCTATTAACATCTTAGAAGATTTCACAAAGCCCCTATCACTTAGTTTTCGACTTTTCAGAAATATATTAGCCGATGAATTAGTAGTTGTTGTTCTTGTTTCTTTAGTACCTTGAGTGGTTATTCGTCGTCCTCAGATTCTGAAGTGTGCATCAAGTCTTGATTTATCTGACACGTTAGAAACAAGTTACCACATAAACCCGGGTTTCCTTCAAAGCTAGATATAGAAAACGTCGAAAGTTGGCCTCCAAACGGGATAATTCCCGTTAGATCGTTGTAAGCGACACTAAACTTGGACAAGAAATTTAGCGTCGCCAACGATGAAGGAATTGTTCTTGTTAGCCTATTAAACGACAAATCCAACGTCTCTATGTTCTCCATACCTGATAAAGAACTCGAAATGCTACCTGTTAACAAGTTGTGTTTTAGATCTAAAACTTGTAGCCTTATAAGCTTCCCAAACTCCGGCCAGATGGGACCCATTAGGAGATTGTTACTGAGGTCAATTAGTGGCGAAAACTTCAATATCTGATTGTACTGCAACGTTGATTCTCTACTGCTCGTGTTTCTATTCGTGAATAACGAAAAATCCTCCGACGGATCTTGTAATGAGATATTTGTATAAATCAAACTCCGTAAATGTGTTAAATTCTTCGGTATTTTTCCTGATAACGAGTTGTTCGACAAGTCCAAATAAAACATAGACTTAAACTCGCCCAAGTACGCTGGAATCGAACCTGTTAACTGATTCCATGACAAATCCAACAGCTGCAAATGTGTTAAACCGTTCAGCCACGATGGAATGTTTCCGGTGAGACTGCAATCGGAAAGCACGAGAGCCTTGAGTGCGTTGAACTTTAGATCTTCGTTATTTGGCAGTTGTTCGTTACGAAAGTTCATGCTAAGAACAAGAACAGTTAGATTGGGGCAGTGTTGGAGGATTTTTAAGAGATGCTAAGAGGTTACTGAAGCTGCAATTAGAAAGCGCAAGGTACGAAAGAGACTTGAATTTCTTGAAACTGTTCGGGATTTGACCAACGAGTTAGTACCGGTATCGAAATTGAGTAAAATGGAGAACCGAAACCGTACCGAAATTTCAATACGGTACCGATTTCGGTACCGGTACGGGACCGGTATTTTTCGGTTATTTACCCATTTGGTACCGCAATGTTTGGACAATGGTGTAGATAATACGAATGACGTGGTATGATGTACATATACATTATTATTTTTCCAATTATATATAGTGTAAATTATTCGTTAAAGAACAATGATATATAAATAAGATGAAGATGAACATGCGATAAACAAATATAAGAATAACGAAAAAAATTGGTAAAACAAAAATTGCATACATGTACTGTCTATTAAAAATTAGAAAAAATTCCTGTAAAATTCGTCTAAATAAAGTTTAACAAAAAAAAACCAACTAAGCTTCGGAGCTCGCATTCTCTTTTCCCTTTTGTTATGTTTCTTGATCCTTTTCCATCTCTATATAATAAAAAGACACAAATTTTGTTAATCGGTCATTATTTATCGCAAAAACATGTACAAATATTTTTTAGAAACAAAATAAATAAAACATACTAATATTTTACCAACTACGACGTCGCCATCTTTCAGAATATCAATTACTTCATCTTCCAAATATAGGAGTACTTGATTGTTTTATCTAATCTTGGGTGCAAATCAAAGCTTCCACCATTTGGGCTGACAACCTTGTTTTATATGGGTCAAGTACACGATCACCCGTACTAAATGCTGACTCGGATGTCACGGTGGAAATTTGTATTGCCAATATATCTAACACAATTAAAAGTTAAAATACAATGAATATAACAATCTTGGAGGAAGAAGTTCCTTGTTTGCGGCACAAAATTTTGTAGCTTTATGATTGCAGGAAAGTCGACACCGTAAGTATGTAGGGAATTAGTGATTTTTTTGAGTATTTTTTCTATTTATCTCATTCTAATATTCTATTTTATAGAATGTGTATAATTTCGGTATTTAGTACCGTAATCCCGGATATTTACCGGAATCGGAACCGTAAAATACCGGTACTGAAAACGTTGATTTCTTAAAACCGAAACCAATACCGCTTACATAAAATAAGATATTATTTTTTTATCTTATATCTTTATAACAAATAGTCTGTAATAAAGTGTTTGCCCCTCTACATAAGATGATGTAATAAGTTCTACAAAGTAAAAAATAAACACCACATGAAAGAATAAAGAAAAATACTTAAGCCAACACTAAACATACCATGCTCAATCTATCTTGTTAAAATCTTATCATTCCTCCTGTACAATACACTTTTTTACCATTCTCATGTATATAATCTAATGAAAAAGTCTAAAATATTGAAAATTGCCTAAGGAATTAGGAAACAAACAAACATTTTACATACATAACACACTTCCAACTTACATAACACACTTCCAACTTACTCAAATTTATCCATTTTATCTGTCTCTCTAAATCTTGGAAGAACAAACCACACAATGAAAGCCAAAACGAAACCAATTCCGAACCCACACCACTCAGGCAAACTAATTATCCAAAATTCATCATCATCATCTGATTCTCTATTTCGCAACAAGTCTTCAACTTTCTTACAATTTAATACAAATTCACCACATAAACCTGGATTACCTTCAAAACTAGAGTTTGAAAATGTCGAAAATTGTCCTCCAGAAGGAATAACCCCGGTTAGATTATTATACGCAACGCTAAACTTTGACAACATCCCGAGCCTCACCAAAGATAACGGTATCTCCCCTGATAATCTATTATGAGACAAATCCATAGTCTCTATGCAAGATAAATTCGCCAAATCGGTTGGAATATTACCTGATAACTCGTTATACTTTACATTCAAGATATGTAAACTTTTAAGATGTCCAAACTCGGGCCATATGGGTCCCGTTAGAAAGTTGTTACTTAAATCTATTGTAGGAGGGAATCGGTTACCATAACTATATTTCAACAATGTTCCGTTCATACCCCTTCGCATGAAAATAGGAAACTCTAAAGAAACACCTAAGGAGGGATCATGATTTTGAAGAGTAGGTAATTCGGTTATGCTCTTTGGAATCCTACCGTCTAAAAAGTTGTTCGATAAATCCAAGAAAAAAAGAGACGGTAAATTTCCTAAAAAGGGTGGGATCCGCCCGTTGAATTGGTTCCATGACAAATCTAAGATCCTTAGATTGGTTAAACCGTTTAACCAAATGGGAATCGTACCTGTAAGTTTGCAACTCGGGATCACTAGTGTCTTAAGCGTTTTGAAGTGTAGAGTAGCATAATTCGGCATGTGTTCATTGTTAAAGCTTCGGCTAAGGACTAAAGTGGTAAGATTTGAGCAATGTTGGAGAATTACAAGTGAATCGGATAAGTTATTCAAGTTGCACATCGAAAGTGAAAGATACGATAACGAATCAAATGTTTTGAAGGTTTCGGGGATTTGACCCGTGAGGTTGTTTCCACCGAGGTCTATGAGTTTTAATGTTTGACATGAAGGAAGATTATTAGGAACGGCTCCTATAAACTTATTATCCGCCAAATCAAGCAACATAAGGTTTATCATCGCTGAACAATTAACATCAATTGAACCAGAAAACGAATTGTTTCTTAAGATCAACGAAGAAATGCTACGAGAATTCAACAATGAAAAAGGTATCCTACCTTCAAGAAAATTCGAATGAGCAGCAAAATAAGTCAAATTCGGAAAGGTATGAAAGTAATTTGGTAAATTTCCCGAAATGTAGTTCAGCGAAACATCTAAATAAACAAGATTCGAAGGATAACTATTGTGAAGCAGACCAATAAATGTGTTATCTTGAAGAGACAACCGTAACAATCTTGGTAACCTAAATAGATATTCGGGTATGATCCCGGATATATAATTTGCATCAAGGGAAAGATGTTCTAAAGAACTACAATTCTCGAATTCGGGTGGGATCTCTCCATTAAAGTAATTAATCCCTAATTTAAGAACTCTAATTCCAATTGAGTTACTGCATAACCCTGGTGCAATTGGGCCTTCAAAGTTATTATCAGAAAGGTCTAAAATTTGAATCAAAGATAGGTTTACACTCACTGGTAACACCCCAGAAAACTCATTAGCACTCAAATCAAGAACTTCTATATAAGGCAAGTGAAAGACTGAATCAGGAAGAGTGCCTTTAAATAAATTAAGAGACAAATTAAGGGTTCTAAGCTGGTCTAAATTAGTCAAAGAATCAGCTAATTTACCCACTAATTTTTTCTTAGATAGTTCCAATTTCACAACTTTTCCACTTAAATCACAAGTAATTCCATCCCAATCACAACAATTTGAAGAATTTGAATCCCACCCATCAATTCTTGATTCCAATCCACTCATGAAACTCTTCAATGCAATTGAATCATTTGAATTGCAAGTGGAGTTCAACTTTAACTGAGCTTTTACAGAACACCCCATAAGTATAAAACTCACAAACAACCATATCCATAGCACATTCATCTCAAATCTTGAAAATAAGTATAAAAATACAACCTTTATGAAATCTTGCAAAAACCCAAATGAATCACATAATGAGAACACATAAAACTAATGAGTGGTATGATACTTACTGAGTTTGATGGTATTAGTTCACAGTAATTCAACTATGAACACCAGACTCTTAATTTCACACAAACAATAGGAATTAAAGTGCAGAAAATTAAGAGAACACGAATTAGAAGAAAACCAATAATATATTAAGCACAATCGTGTTTTTGATATATTTTTAAAAACTGCAAACATAAACGTGTATTTATACAAGAAGAACCAAATCTTCCAGATTTGGTTTCTTAACAAACTACTCTACAAAATAGGAAAAGATATACAAGGATCAAAGCTAAACTTAAGGAGATTAATTCTGGAAGATAAACACAAAAACGCATCATCATATATCTTCTAAATATAAAAGAGATCTTCCAGAATCTTCAAATGGCTTTATCAACAAGAAATCATTCGGCAGTTGACTTTTGAAAACTTCAGACTCTAACATCATCTGCTCCTCAGACTCTAACATCATCAGACTCTAAAATCTGCAAAATACTTTGACTCATCAGATTAACTTTCCCAACAATCTCCCCCTATCTGATGATGTCAAAACAATTCAAGCTACTAACCCATCAACTTCTTGACCTCTCTTTCAATCAGCTTGCACTTATGCTTCATGTGTGAGATCTTCTTCATCATACTGATCTTGCTGTACAAGTGCATCAACAACTTTCTTCGAAAAGGTAAGGTCTGCAGAGATTCACACCTTGTCATCAAACTTAATAGCAGCTCAATATTAGCATCCTCAAACTGATCCACTCTAATCAACATTCTCCTTCCATTAGAAGTTTTAACCAGCAATGCATCCAAATACTCAACATAAAAATCATCTATAAACTCCATATGTTCAGGAACAGCATATGTATCAACTATCCTCTTGACCCTTCTTTCTTTCTTTCTCAAATTAAAGGCTTCACAGAAAACTTCATAATCCTTCAAACTAATAAACCCTTCTTCAAACACCAGATGCACAAACATAAAAATCCTCTTAAACACCTCACTTAAAATCACCCTGTCACCTTCACAACCTCTCAAACCAAATGCAATTCCTCTCCATTCACAAAATCCTAACCTCAATATTTGATTCAACTTCACCCTTAATCTTTTATCAGAAGCATGAGATAAAGTCAGAAACAAACACACTCCATCATACTCAGTCCTATCAATTTCAACCTTCAACACTTCTCCTTCATACCTTCTAAATCTAAACCTTTTATTCAACTTAGCTCTCAGATCATTCAAGACCGCAGGATTTTCAGAAATATCACCAGCAGATTCTGCAATCATCTCACCAACAGCTGCAACATTTTTACCCTTATCCTTAACACCACCAGCAACAATTTCATCACCAACAGTAACATTCTCAACCACATTTTCTGAAACCACAACCTCATCAACAACAATGTGCTCCCCCTCAATTTGATTCTCCCCCTCAACAGCAGCTCTCTTATTCTTATCACCAGCAACCTCTGCATCATCAACTCTCTTTCTTTTCTCCCCCTTTTTGACATCATCCACCTGAAGAGAAGATATGATTTCCCAGATTTCAGCTTGTTGATTTTTTAAAGTAACCAAATCAGAAGCAAACCCTGTAAAACAACTTTCTACCCCATCAACTTTCTTTTCCAATACATCCAACCTGTCATTAAACATCACCACAGAATTTGAATTACCAGCACCACCCTGCAACTCCCCAACCAACCTCCTCACCTCCATCAACTCTGATTTTGAAACAAAATTATTATTAAAGTTTTTAGAAAGATCAGACTGCACAACAGATAGTTTGTCATCAAACTTCTTAGTCAAATTAGTCAAAGCCGTATTCAAGCCAACCAATTCAACTGGTGCCCCAGTCTGACCTGCAGTGTCAATAGATGTGGGTATGGTTGGTATATCCTCATGACTTTCCTGTTGTGAAGAAAAGCAATCCTTGGATAAAGAAGGTGTTGAGGCCTGTACCACACCCTGTGACATGAGTGTGGCATTGGCAGCCTGTGCAAGAGTGTGTAAGGATGACATGCTCTGGAAAGGTAGTGACAGACTTAAGTCTGAGGTAGAAGTAGGTTTGGCCATTTCAGTAGGTTGTTGAATTTGGTTTGATGAGTCCAGGATTGGGACCTCTGTTTGTAAGTTAACTGAGGGGGTTGCATCAGTAACTGTAATGTGGGTATCCAAGTTAACTAACCTATCAGGTTTGGTTAAGGTCAAAGCACTGCTTGCAACAACCTCTAGCAGAGGTGAAGAAACAGTACTAGCACCATCTTGCCTAGTGAATTGTAATGGTGAATTCACAGGTGCTGAATCATCTAAGGGTTCAAGTATGGTGGTATTCTCTGTATGAACTGGTGAGTTCATAAGGTTGTTTGATGAAGATATTTGCTCAGTAGCAGTGGGTGAAGATGGGTTAGATTGAAGTGGTGTTTCTTCAACCATATCTTCAGCCTGCTCTGTTTGATTGACAATATGGGGTGGAGTAATTGGGGGGGTAGAAACTGAATGTTCAGATTCTGTTGAATGTTGTTGACCATTGTTGTGACCTTCTTCAGATTCTGATTGCTCAGATCCTGAAGAAGATGCCCCTTCAGATTCTGATTGCTCAGGATCTGCAGGTTGGTCTGCACGGCCCAAATTGACCCAATGCATCATAGCAGCTGTAAGAGGGACTTCTTGACCATCATCAATGTGCCTATGAAACATTTTGACACTGCATTCAGGTAAATACCTGTACTCATAGACATTAAAAGTTTGCAAACCATTGTACAAAATTGGTGTCATTGCTTGTTCAAACATTAGACTCATAAATCTTATGAATGGCACATTGTGATCTCTTAAAGGTTTTTCAGTAAGCACTAAGAGTTCATTAAAATACAGACGTGCAAAGTCTATATTTCTCCCTGTTACCATGGCATCAAAAATATGAGCCTCAAAATCATTTATTTCAGTTAGACTCCCACATTTAAAACTCAAACTTCTGATTATATTTGACAATAGAAACATCCACCTTGGACTGAACATACTGATTTTGACACTAGAATTGGTTAAGGGCTGACCAACTAGGTTAAAACAATTTCGTACAGCAGATTTTGCTGCTGTTCGAACAAAATTCTCATTAAAAGGAAGGTTTAAAGCAGCCCTTAAATGATTTTCAGTAATTGTTAAGGTGTTGTTACCATTCCTGTAAGTACCAGTAATTGACCTTGCTTCTCTGTTCCCATTACAAGTGTACCAGAACTCAGCCAGCATCTCAGGATACATCACCGTTGTCTTAAAGAAGGCATCCTTCAAAGGATGATTCCTCATAAACAGCATCAATTCCTCATATCCCTCATTAGCAAACCCTTCTGGAATTCTACCACAAGCTACCCTATTGTTCACCGATACCTGTACCTCCTTATTACCTCTAAAATCCTTTGCTCGATGCATCCTTTCAGTTGGTTCCAGAACAAAAGGGATGAATTTCATGTTCGCCATTGTAATCGCAAGAGAATTTCGAAAAACAGATGAGGGTTTTGAGATGATCGACTGATTTGACAAAAAAAAAATTTAAAATTTAAACCCTATTAAATAATTCTGACACCGCCAAAAATTTTACCATTTACCTCCTCAAAAAGTTACAGTTTTGACCCTTTTATTATAAGAAATAGAATAAAGAAAAATAAACTTACCTAAAACAGAACAAGAAAAAAAAAAAACTTTATTTGACTCAAGATAGAAAATAATTTACACAAAATTACATCAAAAATACACCAGAGTCACACCATCTCAGACTCTGAAATAGCATTACCTCATCCAGACTCATTAAAACATCAGACTCCGGAAGAGTCATCACTAGACAACATTTCACTAGATGGATTTAACATTCCAAGTTGTCCAAGAAGATAAAAATGCCTTTCTTCATTAAGTGCCTTAGTAAAAATATCTGCCAATTGATCCTTTGTACCAATATGCTTCAAATACACTTTGCCCTTTTCAACACAATCCCTTATAAAATGATGTCTGATTTCAATGTGCTTTGTTCTTGAGTGAAACACTGGATTCTCAGTAATAGCAATTGCACTCTCATTGTCACACATGATTGGAGTGTTGGACAATGTCAACCCAAAATCCAAAAGTTGATGTTGCATCCAAAGTAATTGAGCACAGCAGCTTCCTGCAGCAACATATTCAGCTTCTGCTGTAGAAGTAGCAACAGAGTTTTGCTTCTTACTAGACCAGCTAACCAGTTTTCCACCTAACAATTGACATCCACCAGAAGTGCTTTTCCTGTCTAACTTGCAACCTGCATAGTCTGCATCTGTGTAACCAATTAGATCAAACCCTGAGTCTTTGGGATACCAAAGACCCAGGTTAGGGGTACCTTTTAAGTACCTAAAAATCCTTTTCACAGCTTTGTAATGAGACTCCTTAGGGTCAGATTGGTAACGTGCACAAAGACATGTAGCAAACATTATATCAGGTCTACTTGCAGTTAAGTATAACAAAGATCCAATCAAACCTCTATAGGTTGATTGACAAGTGGGTTTACCAGACTCATCCTTATCAAGTTTTTCAGAAATGCTCATTGGTGTTCTTATAGAAGAACAATTTTTGAAACCATATTTGTCTAACATGTTAGCAATATAGTTACTCTGGTTTATAAAAATACCCTCAGAACTTTGTTTTATTTGCAACCCAAGAAAATAGTTTAATGTACACAAATTACTCATTCTATACTCTTTTGACATAATATCAGAAAACCATTTTCCCAAGTTAGGATTAGTAGACCCAAATATAATGTCATCTACATAAATTTGAACAAGTAGCACATCACCTTTGTCCTTTTTGACAAACAAAGTCTTGTCAATAGCTCCTCTGGAAAAATTATTTTCTAGAAGAAATGTTGACAAGGTATCATACCAGGCTCTTGGAGCTTGCTTCAGACCATACAATGCCTTTTTCAATTTGTAAACATGTTTTGGAAATTTCTTACTTACATAACCAGGAGGTTGTTTCACATACACCTCTTCTTGCAAAACTCCATTCAAGAAAGCACTCTTCACATCCATTTGAGATACCTTAAACCCTTTGTGAGCAGCATGAGACAAAAACAATCTGATAGCTTCAATTCTAGCCACAGGAGCAAAAGTCTCATCATAATCTATCCCTTCTTCTTGCCTGTACCCTTGAGCAACCAACCTTGCCTTATTTCTGATAACAATACCATCTTTATCCACCTTGTTCCTGAATACCCATTTTGTGCCAATGATAGTTTTATCATCAGGCTTTGGAACCAATTCCCATACTTCATTCCTTTCAAACTCTGTAAGTTCTTCAGTCATAGCCTCATTCCAGTCATCATCACCTAGTGCCTCATCAATCTTCTTAGGCTCAATAAGTGAAAGAAAACTTGAAAACAAACAGAAATTAGCTATGGCAGATTCAGACACAGCAGCCTGATTAGAAGAACTAGTCTTGGGTAACCCTGTAGTATCCACAACATAATCATCAAGATGCTTTGGATGAACTATGCTTCTTGAAGATCTTCTGATAGGTACAATGGGATCTGAGGTGGTATCTGATGATTGGCCACTCTCTTGATTAACAACAATCTCTTCTTCTTGTGTAGATTCTTCTGTATGAACACCTTCAGCAATAATATTTTTAGAGTCTGACCACTGTTCATCAGACTCAGACTCTGAATCCAGAGTCTGAACAATGTTCTCTGAAATTAACTTAGACATTTCTTCAAGTGCAGAATTCTCAGAATTGGATGATTGATCCATTTCTAAGGAGCTTTCATCAAAAGAAACATTGATAGATTCTTCAATCTTCATTCTCCTCTGATTGTAAACTCTATAAGCTTTAGATACAGAAGAATATCCCATAAAAATACCTTCATCAGACTTTGGCTTCATCTTATCAAGCTGATCTCTTTGATTTAAAATGTAGCACTTACACCCAAAAACTTGAAAATAATGAATAGTAGGCACCTTTTTGTGATATAACTCATAAGGAGTTTTACCATGTTTCTTCACAATCAGTGACCTATTTTGAGTGTAACATGCTGTGTTTACAGCTTCAGCCCAGAACCTTAAAGCTACATTCGATTGACATAGCATAGTTCTAGCTGCTTCAATAAGGGTTCTGTTTCTTCTTTCAGCAACTCCATTCTGTTGAGGAGTTCTTACAGCAGAGAAGTTTTGACCAATTCCAGATTCTTCACAAAAATCAATTAAAGTAACATTTTTGAACTCAGTACCATGATCACTTCTTAACTGTTTAACAAGAATACCCTTTTGAACCTGCTCTCTTTTGATCAACCTGATGATTTCTTCAGGAGCATCACTCTTTGCAGCCAAGAAAATAACCCAAGTAAATCTGGAATACTCATCAACAATCACAAGAGTATACCTTTTTCCACCCAAACTACTAGTATTCATTGGACCAAACAGATCCATATGAAGCATGTGAAGTGGATCACAAATGGTAGCCAGGGTTTTTGAAGGAAACTTGGTTTTGGTTTGTTTACCCATAATACAAGCAGAACATGGCTTATCTTTCTTAAAGGGTTGCTGTGGAAGACCTCTCACCAATTTCTTCTTAGACAGCTCATTTATATTCTTAAAATTAAGATGAGAAAGTCTTTTATGCCACAGCCAATTTAGCTCATTTACAGTCTGAGAATACAAACATGTCTCAATACCAGAATTAACAGAATTCAGATCCAATACATACACATTCTGATGTCTCCAGGCCACAAGTGTTGGCCTACCTTTTGGATCATAAATAATACCAGCTTTCTTTCTGATTCTTATTTCACAGTCTTCATCAGCAATTTGACTAACACTTAGCAGATTATGCATCAACCCTTCAACTAAGGCAACTTTCATCAAAGTAACACTACCAGCTTTCACAGAACCATAACCAACTGTCTTTGCAACAGAATTATCACCATATCTCACAGGAGGACCCTTCTCTTCTACAAACTCTACAAGATGTTCTTTGCATCCAGTCATATGTCTTGAGCAGCCACTATCCAGATACCACTTACTACCCTGCTACACAAGACACAAACAACTACACAATTAATTCTTGGAGGGAACCCACTTTTCAGTGGGTTCAATAGGAGAATCTTTTACTCTCCATACAAAAGCTTTGTTACCAATCCAGATCAACTTGTCTTTAACAGATTTCAAAACACTTTCACTTTCACAGACTTTGGGTTTCCAACACTTTTCAATTCTCTTTGGAAGACAACATGTACTCTTAACAGGAGATTTCTCTTTACTTTTGATTAAATTATTAAGTTTTGAAATTTCCTTTTTAAGTTTTCGAATAGTCTTAGTCTGTTTGGACTTTGACTTTCTTTTTGACCTTTTAGAATCTGGACTGGTACTAGTAACAGAAGATAAATCAGATATGTCCTTGCAACTTGACTCATGGGTGATAGACTCCTGGTCAGAACATTCACTTTTAATTTTCAAATCTAAACTGTTAGAGTCTGAAGATTTCTCAAGTTCAGACTCTGATTGACTTTTACTTTCTGACCAGTTAGAGTCTGATGGTAACAAAATTTCAGACTCTAAAGGATCTCTGCTCTCAAGTACAATGATGTCTAAAGGCTCAACAGGATCTAATGATTTTACAAAAGCATTTGTCAAAATCTTTTTATCACCATCAAACTTTACAAAAGTATCTGGTAAAATATCAGGTTTAAATCTATTAGGATCAGCTTCCACATTATTGTCTAATATGTAGTTTTCACCTAATATAGCCTTAACATCATCTGGAATTTGTTTGGCAATAGCATCAGAATTCTTTTTAGAAGATACACACCAAGATCTACAAATTGACTCATAATGTTTTGACCTTTTAATTGATCTTCCTAATTCTGTATTTAATCTTTTAGTTTCTTCAGCATATGCCATTTTATAAGTGTCTAATTCAGCCTCACACGATTTTAATCCTTTAATTTCAGCATCTTTTTCCATAATTGACTGTTTAAGATCAAAGATTTGTGTTCTTAACCTATCAATGTCTTCTAAACACCACTTAAAGTCAAGCAACAAGTACTGAAACATTCTCACTTTTTCATTATCAAAATAGTTCACAAAGTTTTGTACCTTATAGGCAGAAATTTTATTACAAGAACTATCCATATCCATCTTCTCAATAGCCTTCAGATCCTCTTCAAAATTACTGGATCCACCAACCATTTCAGTTAAAGCCATAAAACACTTGTCTTCCTCATCATCTGATGATGAATCTTCATCCTCCCATGTTTCAGTATACAAAGCCTTCTCCTGTTCTTTACCCTTTGCCTTCTCAGCTTCATTCTTTAATTTCTTGTACTTCAACTTGTACTTTCTTGCTTTGTCAACAGACTTGTAGGAATCTGAACCTCCTTCAACCTTAGACCAGCAATCAGCAGCTATATGCCCTATCTTACCACACTTGAAACACTTAGCTTTCTTTGGATCAAATGAACTCTTACCTTTACCCTTCTTAAAACCAAACTTTCTTTGCTCAACTCTCTGAGCCAAAAGAGCTATCTGGGCCTCCAGATCATCATCTTCCTCATCTTCTTCAGATTCACTATCATCAGAAGTTTCATCATCCTCAGATTCAACCTTACTAGAGTAACTGGAGAACAACTGTTTGTTCTTCTTTGTAGTAGCCACCAAAGCTGCCTCTGGATCTTTAGCAACCTTCTTAACATTGATCTTGTTCTTCAACTGTGTTTCTTCAAAATTTGATAGAATACCAAACAACTCACTTAGCTCATACCCTTCAATCTTCTCACTTATTACCATAGAAGTAATAACCGATTCAAAGTTTGAAGGTAGTAATTCAATGAACTTTTGACACAAAACTTGTTGTGTCTTTTCTATACCAACACTTTCAAGATCATTTATCAAAACCTGAAACCTTGAGTGGAGATCACTTAAGGATTCTTTAGGCTCAGCAGCAAAGTTTTCATAGCATCTGATCAGATTCTTTCTCTTTTGAGTCTTAACAACTGTGACTCCTTCATAATCATTAAGTAAAAGATCCCACATAGCTTTAGCAGTCTTGGCATGACTAATTTTCCTGAGAATAGGAACAGTGACAGCATTACCAATAATACTTCTTATTTTGCTGTCAAGCTTAAACTTTATAGCTTCTGCTTCTGTCCATCTTTCTCTTGGAGTTGAACGAAAATAAGCAGGTTGTGCAGCAACAGTATCTGATCCAGGAACAGCATCGACCATTTGACCTGGTGTAATGGGTCCTGTGGTAAGGACAGTTTCTGCATCTTCATGAACAGATCCAAGAAACCATAGAACTTTTAGCTTCCATGTTGCAAAGTCTGTGCCATCAAAAATCGGCACACCTTTTCCAGCCATGACTGGAGTAACAATTGTACTGGTAGACATCTTGATTTCTTCAAAGATGAAAAATAGATCGTTTTAAAGATTACCTTTGACGGATTTACACCTTACCCGCTCTGATACCAGTTATTAGTTCACAGTAATTCAACTATGAACACCAGACTCTTAATTTCACACAAACAATAGGAATTAAAGTGCAGAAAATTAAGAGAACACGAATTAGAAGAAAACCAATAATATATTAAGCACAATCGTGTTTTTGATATATTTTTAAAAACTGCAAACATAAACGTGTATTTATACAAGAAGAACCAAATCTTCCAGATTTGGTTTCTTAACAAACTACTCTACAAAATAGGAAAAGATATACAAGGATCAAAGCTAAACTTAAGGAGATTAATTCTGGAAGATAAACACAAAAACGCATCATCATATATCTTCTAAATATAAAAGAGATCTTCCAGAATCTTCAAATGGCTTTATCAACAAGAAATCATTCGGCAGTTGACTTTTGAAAACTTCAGACTCTAACATCATCTGCTCCTCAGACTCTAACATCATCAGACTCTAAAATCTGCAAAATACTTTGACTCATCAGATTAACTTTCCCAACAGATGGACATGTTATTATGCATCAGAAATGAAGTGCAAGTTTGATAGTTGAATAATCAAAGAAGAAATTCATAGTGGGGTTGTTTTGTTATGTGTAGATGGTGGTCAAGATTCATGGGTAATTGAAAAAGTGTATTGGAAGTGGAATATATCCAGACATATAGATATGTTTTACACGTGATTAAAAGATTTAAAAATGCAAATGATGTGTTTGGAAGAAAGAACTAGAAGGCAGGACTCACTTGCACATCAAATTGTGTGTATTTATTTTAATAAAAACGTTTTTATATAGACTTAATAAATAAGTCTAAAAATGTGGACAAACCATTCAATATATGCTGTAACATTTGACATTAATCACTTCTCTTTTCATTCATTAATCATTACCTATGACTTTAAAATAAGAACCAATCAAATTATTAAATTTATAATTTGAACTAACAAATCACTTTTCTCTTTAAAAATATACATAGAAGATTACTAATACATCAAAATGCATCAGTAAAGGGAAAGGCACTTAAACCATTATATTTAAAATTTGAAAACTTAATTATCACTATATCAATTTACCATGTGCTAAATAAGTAGGTCATTATCTATCATATATTAGTTTTATATGAAAATTTGATTTGATTTTGATGTTTGAATACAGAGAAAATGTCATCTTTCCATGCTTTTCCTTTTAATAGTCTATCTTTAGCTAAACAAGTTGATGAGGAGATTCCTTTGTTCAATGATTACCTTATTTTTGCATTTTTTTTTAACAAGCTATTTTTATAAAGCATAAAAAAGAAATGGAAACTGTTTATACGGAGTAAGTACTATTTACTAAAGATACTAGTCTAGAAATTTTTAGAGAAATATTTTAGTTTTTCATTTTGCTTTTCACTGAACTCAAGTAACGTTAATGGCAACCTTATGTCATCAAAAAACAAAACTAAAAAGGCGGGAAAAGGCTAAAACAGTGCACACTTCATGGGCTCAATCTAGCCCAAAGGTTTTTAGACGGGCCTCTTTTAAATTTGTTTACGACGGGGCTCAGGTCTGGGCTTTTTGCTCCTTTGTTCTTCGGTAGTCTTGATTTGAATATTTCCATTATTGGGCTTTCGTTTAATCCCTGAATTTAGTGAATAGTTGTCACATTTGTTAAAACTTGGTAATTAAACTAAACTAGTTGTTTACCCTCGCTTCGCGCCGGAGGTTCGGTTTTCAATGTATTTTATTGCGTTTAGTTTAACGATGATGTCGTTGAAGCGCAACTCGAGTCGAACTAAAAGGTATAACCCGTCAAAGATTTAAATGTTATTTTAAATTAATAATATAGGTGCATCTCTGCGGGTGGAGAAAAATATAAAGGAAACCAAAAAATAAAAAATAAAAAAAAATTATTACAACGGGTAGAGAAAAATATAAAGGAAACAATCGGTACTATTCATATTTTTTGCCTAGTAGATATTTGCTGCTGCTAATTATAAAGAAACCATCGGTACTATTCATATTTTTTGTGTAGTAGATATTTGCTGCGGGTGAAGAAAAATATAAATGAAACCAAAAAAGAAAAAATTGGGAAAAAAAACTGTTACAAAAAAAAAATTAAAAAAAATTAAAATTAAAATTAAAAAAAAATGCTACAGTACCGTGAATAGTACTGTTCACGTGAATAGTGACCGGTGTACAACCATTGTTGCGCGATGTACACGTGATTAAAGCGTGTGTAGTGTATATTAAGGATCGTGGCTAAAACAATAGAATAGATAAATAGCAAAACCTTCTCGGCTTTACTGTAAACAACATTCTCGGTTGGGAAACAAAACCTTCACGGTTTATCTTTATTAACTCACAAAATAATAATCAAAACTAAACATTACGTCCAACACCTAGCCATATAAATACTAAATAGAAAACCTAATATAAGTACCAAACTAATAAAAGATTACGATAAGAATAAGAATAAAACAAATAAAGATACGAACAAATCAAATTCAAAAATAGAAGATGACTCCAATTCCAATCCTTGTGACTTCCTGTCCACGTTGCATCTTCCATATTTCTTCTAATTCTTTCTTTTGTTAATATTTCAGCCCACGTTACTTCTCTAGCCCAAACGAGTTCAGCCCACAAACACTTACGGCTGTTTATTACTAGAAATCAAAACTGAAGTTGCAAAATAAAACAAGTCTTTGTATCACGGCTGACTTCACATTCATACGATGCAAGTTGCTATGAAATCCAATTATTAATAAAACTATGTCCACCTGGATCATACGGATATGCATCATTCTCCCCTTCTTCGAAAAGGCTCGTCCTCGAGTCTACAACATCCTCGAGTCTATCTATTATAATTGTATAAACTTTGATATATCTTGTCATTCCAAAATCTTGAAGAAGTTTATATATTGAACGACCAGAAACATGTTCCAAATATATATAAAGTTTGTAATCAACCATTTGAGACTCATAGTATTGCACAATATTTGGATAACTTAACTGGCTCAACAACAAAACTTCCTGCTTATGTAACGGCTTGATCTCCTCACTCACTTCGAAAAAGTCAGTCACGTCTTCACTATCAAGGGTGATTGGCAACACCAAAGGAGCCAAAGTGATGTTCACCCCGTCCTCTTGTGCCTCGTCTTCCTCATCATAAGTATCATAAATTGGTACGGTGTCTTCAACCATATAAGGTTCGGGAACGTACTCCATATTAAAAACTTGTTTAACCGAATCAACAAAGTCATTCGGTTGAGGCTTTCTTGAAAATTCAAGCTTTTCAAGCTTCATCTCTATTTTGCGCAAGAGATGTTGCATGTCTTCCAACTCTTGAATCTTGCAATTCAATCTCTCGAATTCAGCTTGTTTAGCCATGCCTGGAATCTGATACCAAATAGTGTATATTAAGGATCGTGGCTAAAACAATAGAATAGATAAATAGCAAAACCTTCTCGGCTTTACTGTAAACAACCTTCTCGGTTGGGAAACAAAACCTTCACGGTTTATCTTTATTAACTCACAAAATAATAATCAAAACTAAACATTACGTCCAACACCTAGCCATATAAATACTAAATAGAAAACCTAATATAAGTACCAAACTAATAAAAGATTACGATAAGAATAAGAATAAAACAAATAAAGATAGGAACAAATCAAATTCAAAAATAGAAGATGACTCCAATTCCAATCCTTGTGACTTCCTGTCCACGTTGCATCTTCCATATTTCTTCTAATTCTTTCTTTTGTTAATATTTCAGCCCACGTTACTTCTCTAGCCCAAACGAGTTCAGCCCACAAACACTTACGGCTGTTTATTACTAGAAATCAAAACTGAAGTTGCAAAATAAAACAAGTCTTTGTATCACGGCTGACTTCACATTCATACGATGCAAGTTGCTATGAAATCCAATTATTAATAAAACTATGTCCACCTGGATCATACGGATATGCATCATGCAAGTACGGTTACGGTTGGGCCAGGCCCAATAATGATGGCAGAATTTATGGGCTGTGGCCAAAGAGTTAAATGTGGGCCGAATGGTTGAGCTGTTAAAATTTCCAGGGAAATAAAATCTTGGAGAACAAGACAGGAAGATTCTGGAGGGGCTTATTTTTAGTTAGTATTTTATTATTTTGAATAAGGATTTGACCCATTAGTTTGTTTCCTAATTAAGTGTTTTCTAGTCCTATTTATAAAGGACCGTAGAGTTTATTTGTATTCAGTTTTTGTTTACGTTCAATAAAACATCAGATAAAACGGGTTAGACTCCCTACCGTTTGGCAAAACAAATATCTTGGTCTGGTCTTATTCGGTTATTCCATTTGCCATCTTGATCCTGTGCATTAAGTGGTATCAGAGGTTCAGGGATGGCAGAATATAATTCTCGTGGGGGTTTTGGCAGAGGGGGTAACCGCAGATTCAATGGAAGAGGCGGTGACATCGATCCTTATGCCGAAATTGAACGATTACAGAGAAGAATTGCTGAACTGGAATTCAACCGTGACCATGATTTTGAAGAAAGTGATTCGGATCAGACTAGTGATCAATTGACTGATACGAATCCTTTCCCGCCTAGAGGTCCTCGTCGAGAACACAAAGAAGATCCGTTGCGTGGTCTAGGGATGAAAGTAGAGATTCCTGCGTTTACCGGATATATGCATCCGGATGATTTTCTAGATTGGATTAGCACGGTGGAGCGCATCTTTGATCTCAAAGACATTCCCGACAACCTCAAGGTGAAATTAGTCGCCATAAAGTTGCGCAAGCACGCATCTTTATGGTGGGAACATGTGAAGAAAGATAGGGCTGCTGCTCGAAAATCAAAAGTAAACACATGGGAGAAGATGAAAAAATTACTAAAACGAAAATTCTTGCCTGCAAATTTTAGGCAGGAGGCCTTCATTGCATATCAGTGTTTTCAACAACGTTCGTTGGGTGTTGAAGAAACTATTCAAGAATTCGAGAAGTTGCGTATGAGATGCGGTGCAAAAGAGGAAGAGGAGCAAATTATTGCTCGGTTCTTAGGTGTTCTTAACCGAGAAATTTCTGATGTTGTTAGCCTACAACAATACTTATCATTTTCGAATGTGTGTAGTCTTGCTTTGCGGGTGGAAAAGCAGCAGAAGTCAGGGAAGTCCAAGGTTTCTTTGGTTCAGAATTCACCACTGCCACCCACCAATACAGCCCCCCAACCAGAAAAAAATAAAGTTGAGCAGCGAGCAAACACGAATTCAGGGAGCAATAGTCGGGTAAAGTGTTACAAGTGAAGAGGTACAGGACACTATTTACGTGATTGTCCTAATAACAGGATTGTTACTATCAGGGATGTTAAAGAAGAACCTGTGTACGACACTGTTAACGATGATGATCAGGTCCACGAGGACGACAAAAGTTTGGTTATTTATGCAGATCACGGAGAAGCACTCCTTGTCCATCGCGCACTTAGTGTTGCGGTTGACACAACTGATGAATATTCTTGGCTCCGCAATAATATATTCCGAACCAAAGTAACGGCTAAGGGTAAAATTTGTTCGATGATAATTGATGGTGGGAGTTGCGAGAATGTCGTGTCAACAGAGATGGTGGAGAAACTTGGACTAAACACCGAGGATCATCCGAAACCGTACAAATTAACGTGGCTAAAACGAGGTAGCCATGTGAAGGTAAATAAACGTTGTTTAGTGCACTTTTGATTGGAAAAAAATATAATGACGAGGTTTGGTGTGAGGTTCTCCCAATGGACGCGTGTCATTTACTTTTGGGACACCCTTGGCAATATGATCGAAAGACGAAGCATGACGGATACCATAACACCTACAGTTTCATCAAAGATGGTGCTAATATCACCTTGGCTCCATTGGATTCCAGGCGAAAGAGTGAAGGGGACCCAAACTTGTTTCTTAATCGTACCGAGTTCGAAACTGAGGTTAGAACAGGTCTTATGGATGACCCACTGGTAGTGGGTGAAGTTAATGACACAGTTGCCATAATGCTATATGAAGTCAGGCCACTTATAACAACATTCATAGACGACAGCGCGGAAGATCTTGACTCGAGGACGAGTATTTTCAAAGGGGGAGGGAATGATGCAGGTACGGTTGGGCCAGGCCCAATAATGATGGCAGAATTTATGGGCTGTGGCCAAAGAGTTAAATGTGGGCCGAATGGTTGAGCTGTTAAAATTTCCAGGGAAATAAAGTCTTGGAGAACAAGACAGGAAGATTCTGGAGGGGCTTATTTTTAGTTAGTATTTTATTATTTTGAATAAGGATTTGACCCATTAGTTTGTTTCCTAATTAAGTGTTTTCTAGTCCTATTTATAAAGGACCGCAGAGTTTATTTGTATTCAGTTTTTGTTTACGTTCAATAAAACATCAGATAAAACGGGTTAGACTCCCTGCCGTTTGGCAAAACAAATATCTTGGTCTGGTCTTATTCGGTTATTCCATTTGCCATCTTGATCCTGTGCATTAAGTGGTATCAAGATGGCAAATGGAATAACCGAATAAGACCAGACCAAGATATTTGTTTTGCCAAACGGCAGGGAGTCTAACCCGTTTTATCTGATGTTTTATTGAACGTAAACAAAAACTGAATACAAATAAACTCTACGGTCCTTTATAAATAGGACTAGAAAACACTTAATTATGAAACAAACTAATGGGTCAAATCCTTATTCAAAATAATAAAATACTAACTAAAAATAAGCCCCTCCAGAATCTTCCTGTCTTGTTCTCCAAGACTTTATTTCCCTGGAAATTTTAACAGCTCAACCATTCGGCCCACATTTAACTCTTTGGCCACAGCCCATAAATTCTGCCATCATTATTGGGCCTGGCCCAACCGTACCTGCATCATTCCCTCCCCCTTTGAAAAGACTCGTCCTTGAGTCAAGATCTTCCGCGCTGTCGTCTATGAATGTTGTTATAATTGGCCTGACTTCATATGGCATTATGGCAACTGTGTCATTAACTTCACCCACTACCAGTGGGTCATCCATAAGACCTGTTCTAACCTTAGTTTCGAACTCGGTACGATTAAGAAACAAGTTTGGGTCCCCTTCACTCTTTCGCCTGGAATCCAATGGAGCCAAGGTGATATTAGCACCATCTTTGATGAAACTGTAGGTGTTATGGTATCCGTCATGCTTCGTCTTTCGATCATATTGCCAAGGGCGTCCCAAAAGTAAATGACACGCGTCCATTGGGAGAACCTCACACCAAACCTCGTCATTATATTTTTTTCCAATCGAAAAGTGCACTAAACAACGTTTATTTACCTTCACATGGCTACCTCGTTTTAGCCACGTTAATTTGTACGGTTCCGGATGATCCTCGGTGTCTAGTCCAAGTTTCTCCACCATCTCTGTTGACACGACATTCTCGCAACTCCCACCATCAATTATCATCGAACAAATTTTACCCTTAGCCGTTACTTTGGTTCGGAATATATTATTGCGGAGCCAAGAATATTCATCAGTTGTGTCAACCGCAACACTAAGTGCGCGATGGACAAGGAGTGCTTCTCCGTGATCTGCATAAATAACCAAACTTTTGTCGTCCTCGTGGACCTGATCATCATCGTTAACAGTGTCGTACACAGGTTCTTCTTCAACATCCCTGATAGTAACATTCCTGTTATTAGGACAATCACGCAAATAGTGTCATGTATCTCCGCACTTGTAACACTTTACCCGACTATTGCTCCCTGGATTCGTGTTTGCTCGCTGCTCAACTTTATTTTTTTCTGGTTGGGGGGCTGTATTGGTGGGTGGCAGTGGTGAATTCTGAACCAAAGAAACCTTGAACTTCCCTGACTTCTGCTGCTTTTCCACCCGCAAAGCAAGACTACACACATCCGAAAATGACAAGTATTGTTGTAGGCTAACAACATCAGAAATTTCTCGGTTAAGAACACCTAAGAACCGAGCAATAATTTGCTCCTCTCCCTCTTTTGCACCGCATCTCATACGCAACTTCTCGAATTCTTGAATAGTTTCTTCAACACCCAACGAACGTTGTTGAAAACACTGATATGCAATGAAGGCCTCCTGCCTAAAATTTGCAGGCAAGAATTTTCGTTTTAGTAATTTTTTCATCTTCTCCCATGTGTTTACTTTTGATTTTCGAGCAGCAGCCCTATCTTTCTTCACATGTTCCCACCATAAAGATGCGTGCTTGCGCAACTTTATGGCGACTAATTTCACCTTGAGGTTGTCGGGAATGTCTTTGAGATCAAAGATGCGCTCCACCGTGCTAATCCAATCTAGGAAATCATCCGGATGCATAGATCCGGTAAACTCAGGAATCTCTACTTTCATCCCTAGACCACGCAACAGATCTTCTTTGTGTTCTCGACGAGGACCTCTAGGCGCGAAAGGATTCGTATCAGTCAATTGATCACTAGTCTGATCCGAATCACTTTCTTCAAAATCATGGTCACGGTTGAATTCCAGTTCAGCAATTCTTCTCTGTAATCGTTCAATTTCGGCATAAGGATCGATGTCACCGCCTCTTCCATTGAATCTGCGGTTACCCCCTCTGCCAAAACCCCCACGAGAATTATATTCTGCCATCCCTGAACTTCTGATACCACTTAATGCACAGGATCAAGATGGCAAATGGAATAACCGAATAAGACCAGACCAAGATATTTGTTTTGCCAAACGGCAGGGAGTCTAACCCGTTTTATCTGATGTTTTATTGAACGTAAACAAAAACTGAATACAAATAAACTCTACGGTCCTTTATAAATAGGACTAGAAAACACTTAATTAGGAAACAAACTAATGGGTCAAATCCTTATTCAAAATAATAAAATACTAACTAAAAATAAGCCCCTCCAGAATCTTCCTGTCTTGTTCTCCAAGACTTTATTTCCCTGGAAATTTTAACAGCTCAACCATTCTGCCCACATTTAACTCTTTGGCCACAGCCCATAAATTCTGCCATCATTATTGGGCTTGGCCCAACCGTACCTGCATCAGTGTGAATAGTACTATTCATAACTTTTGTCTGTTAGTATATATGTACAGTACCGTGAATAGCACTGTTAACGTGAATAGTGCTGTTAACGTGAATAGTGACCGGTGTACAACCATTATTGCGCGATGTACAAGTGACAAAAGTTATGAATAGTACTATTCATAACTTTTGTATATGTAAATAAATAAATAAAGCACTTAATAATATGTTGTTAAAAGACTCATATTTCAAGCATAATCAACTAAAAAGTAGGCAAGTAGTAAGTAACAGTGTGGTAAATAACTAAATCATTTTACTTAGAAATACTCATTTCCATTAACAAGAGATGATGTTAGTTTTGTGCTTTCAGTGACTCTTAACAACATGGCCAAAACTACTACAGTAATTAGACATATTATTATTCTAGTTATAATCGATTCATATTTCCATGTTCATAATTCATAAATCCCGCATCAATCGCTCCTTGTGTGGTTCTCGCCAAGCATACTAGACATCGATGCAACTATTCACCAATGCTTCTTTCAAACCCTTGGCCGAAACACCTTTTTCTTTAGCCTATACAAAAACAAAATTAACAGTCAATTTACATACATGTATGCTAACAAAAAAAACATACTTTTCAGCCATACCTCTACTTTTAAAACGTTCAAGACTCGATCATGACAAGTAGTGACATTCACATCGAATACTAAAAGCCCCAACGAGTCGATAATCTCCATAATCTTACGAAAACCACCTCGTTTTTGACCATATGTTATCCTTATCAAGAAATCTTTAGCCCCAATTTGGTGTACCTCCACTTGAACCTTCATAGAAACAAGACAAAATTAAGAATTACTGGCATCGAAATCTCACTAGTTACATACTTATAACATAGTATTTTGTTCCAAAGAAAGAATCAACCTCGACTTTTATGTCTGATGCAGCTGAAACATTGCTATGCTCTTTTTTAGGCGAAAGTTCACGTGCTCTTTTCGATTTGCAGACCTTTACTTCGTCCCCGTTATACTTGGAATCATCATCTTCAAATTTCTTAAGCTCGTACTCAAGTTCTTCAATGTTCGTTTTCAACTCCTTTATATACTCGATCGCATCTCCAACTATGGCAGCTCTATCCATCTGCTCAAGTATTCGGATTACAAATATTATATACATTCAAAACTGAATTAAGTTTACGAAATATGGTAACAAACCTTTGAAATCTTGGGGACTAAAGCACGTAAAGCAAAGAGTCCGTTTTTTATTCTGTTCCTTCTGTTCCTCTCAGTTTCAAGATTCTTAGATTGGTATTGTTCATTTCGAGTTTTCTGCTTGGTTTTCGGCTTATCAATGGATTGAGTTGGCGAAACTTTAGTCGAACCAGCTGAAACAAGTGACGAGTTTTCACTCCAAAGGTACGAACCATTAGGTGATACTTCAGTTTTTGGCTGCACCATATGTTGACAAAAGATATTGAACTGTGCCATAAGTGTCTCCATCATCTCTTGATCTCTCGATAACTAAAACGATTAATCAGAATTAGACCAAAAACGATCAATCAGTGTTGTTTTAAGATTGATTGATACAAACAGTTGTTACATGTTTGAATCCATAGAGCTCAATCAAACCACCATTAACTGGAATCAAAACATAGGTTCCATCGCCATCCTGCTTACATAAACATGAAAACATTTAAAAATGTTTTATTTAATATTTGCATCTTAAATACTAATGACCATGTTCTTACATGAGTCCAAGATGGTTGAGCTGACATTGCAACTTCTCCATGTATACTAAATCCAGTTTCAAATTCAAACATCAAACCAAGTACATTCAATAGTAAAACAAAAGGCTAAACAATCATAAACACATAAAGATAAAAAGATGGTTATAATTACCCAGAATACAGTGGCAGATAAAAAGGAATTTCAGCTAGTTTTGCGCAAGCCTTCGTATACAAACCATGTTTTACAGAAGTATCTCTACATAGTTGAGGACAATGCTGTTCAGTAGCATCAATTTCCTCTTTGACATTTCGACAAACACCTTGACTGCAACTACCAATGCAACAGCAACCAGCCCATTTAATGTACCTGAAATTAATAAAATCAATCTCACAAACAAATAGATAGATACTAGTAACAAATTCCACATTTGATCAAGGTAAAACATGATACAAATTACAAAAATTACCTATTGGGATCATCACCAAACTGCCAAACAATGCAGTAATCCCATGCCTTAGTCTCAACTAGAGGTCTTAGCAACTGTAATGCCATCATCATTTTGTTGAAAATGAAAGATTAATGAGTTTGTTTTTTGGGTTCAAATGAAAGATGAATAAGTTGTTTTTAAGATAAATATGTGAAATGTGAAATATATATCAGCAACTTTGTTAATTAGAGGAATCTGGTACTCTGTAATCTGTATGTGTACTTTTGGTGGGGCGGGTCCGGGTCGTAACGATATTGACCGAATACGACCAAAAATGTAGTCGTTAAGTAAGTTATAATTTTCAGTTAAAAGACAAGGCAATTATTTTATTCCTCACTTTTATGTAATACGTAACAAAAAAAAAAAGAAAAAAAAAAAAAGAAAAGATAATTGTTAAACAAGTATGTGATCGAGTATGTTGATGTTCAAATAAAATGATACTTTTTAGAAATAAAAGTTTGTTCATGAGAAAGCAACTGTTACCCTACAACAATCATATGAGATGCCCAGAAATGTACTAACGAAAAAAACGAGATCATATTTGCAGGGTTGAATAGGTCATTTTAGTACTATTGGTTGATCTTTTGTACTATCCATAACCGTTTGTTGCAATACCAACTAACAAACAAAATTGTAGTACAAGTTTATGTTATAATTTGGGTGTGTTTAGAAAATCAGCTTTTAGAGCTTAGAAAAAACTTTTCTAAAAAGACCGCTCCTATAAACTTCAACTTTTGTAAATTTGCAACTATTTTTTCGACTTCGGCCACAACTCTTAGCTCTATGGCTATGGTTATAGTTTCATCAAAGACATCCACTGTCGCACCCAAAAAGAAACAAAAAATAGTTCACACTTCCAATACAACAACAACAACAATACCCAATCTCATATGAGTGGGGTATGAGGGAGGTGAGATGTAGACAATCCTTCTTCTATTCTAGAATAAAGAGAAATCATTTCTCCACCCCGAGTTAAACACTCACAAGAGCGGAGAAAGTCCTCCCTCTCTCTATTCGACGGGTAAAGAGATTGCTTTCAAGGGGACCTCCGGCCATAAAGAAAGAGAAAAAAAAAATAAGTAAAAAAATTAAAAAAATAATAATAATAATAAAATAAAAAATATATATAAAAAATAGTAATAAAAAATAAAATAAACAGAGACGCCATGAAAATGGTAGAATCAAATTTTCATAGCTTTTACATCGTGTCTAGAGTTCAATTTAGGCTCTAAGCGGCAGTCAAGTCGCCAATAAATCGACGCTCGCTAAGTCTCGCTTAACAGACCCAGTTCACACTTCCAATGTGGCACCAAAAAGAAAAAGAAAGTCAACAAATATAAAATATTTGTAAGACAAAATTGCAATGTTGGTCCTTCAACTTCGTATCAAACAACACGATAACAATTTTTTTACCTCAATGCCCCTCATGTATCAATGTTTGACAGAATGACCCTGTCACTAACTTCTGTTAGAATATGTCTATTAAGTTTGCTCAAGAAAAATGTAAATTGACAAAATTATCCTCATGTGCAAGGCACTTGAGCAAACTTAACAGACATATCCTAACAGAAGTTAGTGACGGGATTATCCGTGTCAAACATTGATACATCAGGGTCATTGAGGTCAAAAAAGAGAAAGGTTACCTGTGTTATTTCATACAAAGTTGAGCGACGAACGGTACAATTTTGTCTATTTGGAAACCTAAAAATTAATATACATGTTGATTTACTTGATTAAAGAGGGTTAGATGATCGAAAAGTTCATTATATTAGAATAACATTTGGTTAACTCAAATTAAAAAATGGTTTAGTTTATAAGAGCTTTACGAGTGAAAACCATTCCCAACGGCTTTTGTTCTACCACCGCGGCAATGTAAAACAATGTCTCCCCACTCCCATGCAACGTCTCGGCGAGCAATATCATTACAGTGTTGCTCGTGAAACGTTGCTTCTAGTTTTGTTTTTGTTTTGTTTTCAATCCTTCCACTAATTTACCTCTAAATTTCTATACTATTTGATATAATATAATGTAATGTTGGTTGATCTCGGGTAAAACCAAAATATTATAACAAAAGCGGCAACCGGCCAACCAGTGTTCTACGGAATAACATACTATATGTCCAGGATGTAGTGACCCGAACTTTTTCATGTTTATATATATTAAATGAAATTGGTATATTTACATGATTAAATGTTTTCAACATGCTAAGCAATTAAACTTGTTAAGACTTGATTATTTGAAATGAGTTTCATGTAGACAATTGACCACCCAAGTTGACCGGCGATCCACGAACGTTAAAACTTGTAAAAATTATATGATGTTATATATATATATATATATATATATATATATATATATATATATATATATATATATATAGTTAACATGATATTATGATAAGAAAGTATCTCACTAGGTATATTAACAATGAGTTATATACATAAAATGAGACTATTGAATTAAGAAACTCGAAACGATATATATAACGATTATCGTTATGACAACGTCTTACTAAGTACATATGTATCATATTAAGATATTGTTACACTATATTTAACATGATAAAATGATAATTATTTATATCATTAAGTATATTAACAATGAACTGCATATGTAAAACAAGACTACTAACTTAAGGATTTCAAAACGAGACATATATGTAACGATTATCGTTGTAACGACACTTTAATGTATATATATCATATTAAGATATATTCATACATAATAATATCATGATAATGTAATAATTTAACATCTCATTAGATATAATAAACAATGGGTTAACAACATTAAATGAGATCGGTAACTTAAAGGTTTCAAAACAACACTTACATGTAACGACTAACGATGACTTAACGACTCAGTTAAAATGTATATACATGTAGTATTTTAAGATGTATTCTTACACTTTTGAAAGAATTCAAGACACATATCAAAGTACTTCTATTTTACAAAAATTCTTGCAATTGCATTCTCATTCATTTTCATCAACAATCCTACTCGTATGCACCCGTATTCGTACTCGTACAATACCCAGCTCCTAGACGTATATACTATTGGTATATACACATAATAATTCAGCTCTTAGCAGCCCTTGTGAGTCACCAACACATGTGGGAACCATCATTTGGCAACTAGCATGAAATATCTCACAAAATTACAAACTAATGGAGCCTATATGGAGTCTAGCTCATTCACGTGAAAGCATACACACACAAACACATTTTCAATCACCTTTCATGCATCAAATTGATCTCTCTCAAGTTTTCTCTCATTGTTCTAAGTGTTTTTCAGCCTTTCCTTCATAATCTACATCAATCTAGCCCATAAATTCTAATCTATATCAACTTACATCAATTCCAAGTAATCATCTAAGATCAAGAAACCTTTGTTATTTACAGTAGGTTATCTTTCTAATTCAAGGTAATATTCATATTCAAGCTTTGATTCAATTTCTATAACTATAAACTATCTTAATTCGAGTAAAAATCTTACTTGAACTTGTTTTCGTGTCATGATTCTACTTCAAGAACTTTCAAGCCATCCAAGATCCTTTGAAGTTAGATCATTTCTTGTCACTTCCACTAGATTTACCTACTAAACTTGAGGTAGTAATGATGTTCATAACATCATTCGATTCATATATATATATAACTATCTTATTCGAAGATTTAAACTTGTAATCACTAGAAAATAGTTTAGTTAATTCTAAACTTGTTAGCAAACAAAGTTAATCCTTCTAACTTAACTTTTAAAATCAACTAAACACATGTTATATATCTATATGATATTGAAACGACCCGTCAAAATCGCTATTGACGCGGCACGTTAATCATTGATTTCACAGTGAGGTTTTGACCTCTATATGATACGTTTTGATAAAATATTGCATTCATTAAAATACGTGACTTTCTAAACATAAAAAGTCATAATCATGTGGGCGAGTGCTTAGGTAAAAGCAAAACCCCAAAATACATAAGTCTTTAATTTACAGGTTGACATCACAGTCCAATTATTTATTACACAACGCAGTTTTATTTAGAATGCAATAAACTTTATACAAAGCATGAGAGACTCCATGCAGGCAACGAGCACATCACAGCGGAAGCAGTCTAAGGACTTGAGAATAAAACATGCTAAAAAGGTCAACACGGATGTTGGTGAGTTATAGGTTTAATTGCCCGAGTCATAAATATATATAAAGATAGACCACAAGATTTCATCAAAAGTTTATCAATAGATTCTACGTAACAGAGCACCCTGGTAACTAAACTTAATGCTATAATGATAATTACCTTATTCGTTTTAATACACGCAAACCAACGTGTCATAAACTCAAATAACATACGTCCGTTAAAAGGCTAGCGCTCTAGCTCGGACGGGGATGTCAAGCCCTATGGATCCATATACAATTATTCGCGCCCACCAGTCCATATCCTATGTACTGGCAGTTACTAGTTACCAAAGCTAAGGGATTTTCGATTTAACTCAGTGTAGAATTTAGTATGTACTTGTGTCTTATTGCGTTTAAAATAAATTGCATGTATTCTCAGCCCAAAAATATTTAAAGTATTTAAAAAAGGAGACTATAAACTCACAGTTCAATATTGAGACTCAATATTGTAGCCAAATTGCGTAGACGTAATGATGGTAGACGACTGTATGGTTGGCCTTGGATTCAAGAACAATACCCCGATTAATACCCAATATTTCCTTAGTTTAAAACGGTTTGAAACCCGAATTAAAAACACCCTCGTATATACGTTATTATTATTAAACTTAAATTATAATTAAAATTATAATTATAAATATATATACAGATTATAGAAGAAGAAAAAAATGTGAAGAATCCGTCGAGCAAACCGGCGTATTTATAGTACTTTTCCATTTCCTGTAGCTCATGCGATCGCATGAGTTTTCAGTGTTTTTGCCATGCGATCGCATGGCCGCCTGATCCGCTTTTGTTTGCTAGTTCGTCGACATCAAATAGTGTTCATTGTAGCAAAATAGTGTTTACTGTAGCAAATAGTGTTACTGTAGTAAAGTCGTTTTCACTGTAGCAAATAGTGTTTTACTGTAGCAAAGTCGTTTTTACTGTAGGAAAGTCGTTTTTTTTACTTGTACATCTTATAATATATATATATATATATATATATATATATATATATATATATATATATATATATATATATATATATATACATACATATAATTGTTCATGAATCGTCGAGAGTAGTCAAAGGTAATTGAATATATGAAACAGTTCTAAAATTTTGAGACTCAATCTAACAGACTTTGTTTAACGTGTCAAAATAATAAATCGTATAGAGAATTGGTTTAAATAAGTCGAAATTTTTCGGGTCATCACAGTACCTCCCCGTTAAAGAAAATTTCGTCCCAAAATTTTGAGTAGTACCTGTTTCATGAGCGATATCAGTGAACAAATGTGGATACTTTTGCTTCATTTGATCTTACCGTTCCCAAGTAAACTCGGGTCCTCGTCTTGCATTCCAACGAACTCTAACTATCGGTATTTTGCTTTGTTTTAATTGTTTGACCTCACGGTCCATGATTTCAACAGGTTCTTCGACAAAATGGAGTTTATCATTGATTCGTATTTCGTCAAGAAGAATTACGACATCCTCTTCAGCTAAACATTTCTTCAAATTTGACACGTGAAATGTGTCGTGAACACTACTAAGTTCTTGCGGTAGCTTTAATCGATAAGCAACTGCTCCAATTGTTTCTGTGATTTCAAAGGGTCCTACGTACCTAGGACTTAACTTTCCTCGTTTACCGAATCATACAACGCCTTTCCAGGGTGACACTTTCAACATGACTTTGTCGCCCACTTGAAATTCTATCGGTTTTCTTCTTACATCAGCATAACTCTTTTGGCGACTCATGGCCGTTTTCAATCGCTGTTGTATTTGAATGATCTTTTCGGTGGTTTTGTGAATAATTTATGGTCCAGTAAGTTGTCTTTCTCCTACTTCACTCCTCTCTATTTTGTCTACCCTAATATTGTGGCATAAACGCTCAAGGTTTAAATAAGCTCACTATTATTCATCACATATTTCATGTATATTGAAATGCTTGTATAACGTCATCATCTCTTTCTGAGGAAAACCTAATCAATGACACTCTTGTTAAATCCTTTAGATAACCTCCGCATTAATAATAAAATGCACTTCGTAAAATTTATGGATCGTATGATTTAAACGCTAGAAACAAAATAATATCCTATTAGTTGGAATTCACGAAAGGCCCCGAGTATACCTGGGAATGTGAAGACCAAATAAAACGAAAATATCCTCACCTGTTTACAAACAACGCCGACTGATGGCAACAACTAAATTTCTGGACGAAATTTCTATTAACAGGGGGATACTGTGACAACCCGTAAATTTCCGGCAAAATTTAAACAAAAATCTTTATATGATTTCATTTAACATCGACTAATTCCGACGATTCACGAACAATTATTTGTAAATAATTACGCATTAATTTGATATATTAATATTATTATTATTAATATCCTTTTTAAACAAGATATCAATAATTAATATCTTTATTATCAGTATTGTTATTATGAATAAAAAAAATATTGACAAATATTCTTGGAAAAGTAGTAAATCAATTTGTTTATTTTAAAAAATATATATATATATAAAAAATCCTTAAAATAAATGATTTTTTTAATAAAATAAATAAATAAATAAATAAATTACTTTTTAATTAAAAATTATAATGGAAAACTACTTTTATTATTTTATTTTGTGCATTATCCCATGACCTAAAATTTAATACTTTTGAATTTTAAAATCCCATTAAAAATTAAAATATTTCTTTTTCTTTTTATTATTTTATTCTTTTTACCTAATTTTTTTAAGTATAAATACCCCTTATTTCTCATTCAAACTCACACCAAAATTTCTCTCATTCTCTCTTTGAAGAATTACTACTAGTAAGTATTCTTTTTTTACTTTTTACTTTTTACTTTTTACTTTTTACTATTTACTATTTACTTCGGTTTATTATTTTTTTACCGAAACATGTAAATAATGTTATAAATTATATGCAATTAAAATTAAAATAAATAACATGTTATAATTAGTAATATATGTTACTAAAAATTATAAAAGTATTTTTATGAATTAATATATAGGAGTTATAATTAAAATCGAATTAATGAATATATATGTATATACGCACCTAACGTGAAGGTTATAATTAAAGATAGCGTACAAAGACTACAAACATCACCACTACTTGTGGCCTAGGGTGATCCTTGTTACCATTATGGGACGCTTGTAGATCTTGAATGCCAAGACTTAGATTCTGGTCAAGAGATCCTGGGCCGCTCGGTAACAATAGATCATTCGAGTGACTTGCATGTTAGCGACGAAGTTTTGGCGAGATTGTACAACATCTTTGTTAAGAATTATAACCCGAACATTCTTAAACTAGAAGCTTACTATAAGTGGAAGTTTTTTCATAAATAGTAGGTTTCCAAAAATAGAAACTTTTGAGAAATAGGAACTTTTCTCGAAAACCGTCACTGTCAATATAGTTGCTATATTAATAAACATACTTTATGTCAAGTTAGACATTAACTAATCAAACGTTATACCTCAAGGTTGATATCCAGATCACTTACTTGCTTTACTTTCCTTCTTGCGTGGAATACTTCAACTGCTATTTAATGTGAGTTCATCTGCTCCCTTTTTATATATTTTTGGGCTGAGAATACATGCGCAACTTTTATAATTGTTTTACACGTATCAACTATTAAACTGTGATATGTTGGGCTATGACCAGCAAGTCCCCAACCAACAAGTATAAACAATAACTTGTACGGGGCAAACTTGAAAGTCTAGTCTAAATATCAGTACCAACTATTAAACTGTGATATGTTGGGCTATGACCAGCAAGTCCCCAACCGACAAGTATAAACGATAACTTGTACGGGGTAAACTTGAAAGTCTAGTTTAAATATCAGTACCAACTGTTAAACTATGCTATACCCGGCTATGTCCGACTAAGTCCCTACAGTGATATTTTTAATTGCTGTGGCATTCTTAATTATTAGGGATAGGCCTATCGGGAGTAACGTCCCCGATACATTTAACTAAGTCTTTGTATTACTTAATAATGAAATTAAAACGACAAGGACAGAACAACTTGTCACGGGGCAAACAACGTTTAGTCTAAATATCACGCACTGACATAATTTTTTGATCCTGCGGGAGATCAACTTTTGGATCTTGCGAGATCTACTTTACAAACTAAATCTTGTGGTCTAATACTATTACTGAAATCATTATTTATGACAAACCTATGAACTCACTCAACCTCGTGTTGACTTTTTAAGCATGTTTATTCTCAGGTACTTAAATATTGCTTCCGCTGTATATCAACTGCTTTGATGATGATTGTTTGCTATGCTTGGAGTCTTCATTACATATCATATCAATTAAAGACATATTTATCTTCCGCTGCAAAACTCAACAAAACGTCTCATGTAGAGTCGTTCTCGTTTATACAACTGTGATTTGATATAATTAGACACAAATACCCCAGGCCCTATTTGGGGGTGTGAAAGATTGTAACTAAAAATTCTTTTGTACAAACTGTTAATGGTGAAAATATTTTAACGGGTAGGTAATACCCTAGAAATATTTGGATTTCGCATTAATAAGTTACACTGTACATTCTTCGAATTTAATTCAACGATCATTTACTATCCTATTTACAACCACCGATATACGTATCCGTTCACCAAAGAATAATTATTTTCATTCAAATTCAATTTCATATTTGGATTTTGACCTATCAGAATCCAACAAGTGGCATAATGAAGAAATAATGGACACAATAAAAATTGATTAGAAACAGACTAATTAAGAATATGAAATTTTGTTAAGAAACCACGCTAACAAGATCCTAGCTAACTGTTCCTAGCTAACTGTTAATTTCGTATTACATTTTATTTTATCGCAATTTATTTATAGCAGTTTACTTATCGCAATTTATATTCTCGCAATTTTATTTATCGTCATTTAATTTCTGTTATTTATTTTACGTACTTTAAATATCGGGACACGTATACAAGGTTTTGACATATCATATCGACCCATCTATATATATTATTTGGAGTAATCATAGACACTCTATATGCAGTAATGTGGGAGTTAGCTATACAGGGTTGAGGTTAATTCTATAATAATATATATAGTTTGAGTTGTGATCGAGTCTGAGACGAATACGGGTCACGATACGTATTAATTAATTTAAATATTATATATTAAACTATATATGAACAATTGAATTGCTAACTGTGGACTACCAACATTGGACAATTAAAATTATTTAAAATATTGACTATAACATATGAAACTAAACAATTCTTCAAGTTTGCCACTTGATTTCATTCTAAAATTCATTTATATCTTGACGATTACGATCTGCACTCAAACCTTTCATGATACTTGAAAACACTTCAATCGAGAGGATGAACCAACCGTACTTCATATACGGAAGAAAAGATTGATGCATATAGTTATGCACCTGAAAACTCTCAAAAACTGAGTAAACGTTTAATGCGTAGCTGTGCTAATTCCTTTAGCGTTATTATTACCGAAAATAACTTTGCAATCTCTTTCCAAATTAGCCAATTTTGTTACAGCTCCAGCAAGTCAACTTCGATTTTTTGTTCAAAATGACCTTATTATAACCTTGATATATATGTGTGCTCTTTTATTATTACTGGAGAACTTTTTATATTCCATCTGATTACCAGCAGACGTATCAGCAACCTCGTTGCTCTTTGGTTTAAATCTCTCCAACAAATCACTATATTTATCTATTGAAGTCTCATCATGTACTCATCCGCATCTTGTAACAAGAATTGTCATACCAATTACCGAAAATCAGCAAATCTGTATTGTGAGTCTCACAACATTTCCACAACAACAGTTATATGTATCCATATAACATTCATCTCTTAGAACTATGATCTTCCATTCTGAAATTCTGAAAAGCACCCAGTCTGCGAATTAATACTCTGAATTTTAGAAAGTTGAATGAAGCAACAAAAACTGTAAATGACCTCAATAGCCAAAAGTTGATGATAAAGAATTGTATGTTGGCAAAGCTCAGAAAAAGTTTGAAACTGAAAAACTGATTGAACAAACTACGAAGGAGTCTATGAACAAATCATAAGGATTAAACTTGTACATTAAGAATCCTGATGATTCTGTTTCTGATGAAATCTTTAGCGAATACCTTGCTTCCAACTCCAAACTCTTGCGGACAAATTTTCTTCACCATCCTTCGATATTAGAAATTTCAAGATATCATCGTATCATTCATTATAAATATCCTCCATATTTCTGAAGATATTTTCATAACCATTCTTATCTGAAATCATTAATCTCTTCGTGCTATCAGTGTTACATCATATAGAAACTATTAGTTTCTATATTCTGTAAACTTTCGAGCTTAAAATATGAATGTTATTGAAGTAATGTTGGGAACTGATGCATGAGTTAGTATAATATAATGACACTTGATCAACGTGATTATATTACAGTAAGTCATGCTGAGTTTCTAATGAAGCGTGATGATTTACAGACCATAACGTCATCATGTGTCATGTTACACGACTCGTTCAATCTGTTCAACCTTCAAACATATCAAGAAAATATATTCTTGATAGTTCTATTCTCAGTGATTCTGGTAATTTGACAAATCAAATCGTGCTATTACATTCTTTCTTGTTTAGAACATTAAGTTCATTCAAAACTCTATACTTACAAATTCTGGATCATTACTCGCTTTACTAGAGGCCGGGAGGATAATAAAAAGGCAAAGAGCTCCAATTTATAAATCCCAATAACAACATGGTATAATTATGAATAGTATCATCCCAAGGTAATAGTAGAAGTAAACAGATTCTTCTGGTGGAAGATTGAAAAGAAGAATGACAGAAATGATAATTAGGAAAATATTAGGGATTAGAACTGGACTAAACATTTTCACAATCCTTTGGATGTATGAACTAAGAAGGAAAGTATAGGAATGGTGAGAATATTGGAACGGAGGAGTTTAATTTATAAAGGAAATATCCGACAGAGTAATCGAGGCAAATCAATGTATTTAATTGAAGAGATCTTAATCTCCTTATTCACCGAAGAATCAAATCTCTTAGATTTTAAAGATTTTCTTTAAATCCCTTGAATTCCGGAATTCAACCCTGTTTACGTCAAAAGCTAAGGAAAATCGTATTTTTTTCAATTCACTCTTTTGCGATAGCTTCACTCGTATTCTTAGAATAATTGAATTATTTTATCATTATTATTTAATGATGATAAAGCTCTAATTATCAACTCATATTGGTCATGAAAACATTTTTATTGTAAGCCATGACCACCTCACTCAAATTTCGGGACGAAATTTCTTTAACGGGTAGGTACTGTGACGACCCGGAGATTTCCGACCGAATTTAAACCTAATCTTATTATGATTCGACACGATAAGCAAAGTCTGTTAGGTTGAGTCTCAAAATTTTGAAATGTTTTCATATATTCAATTGACCTTTGACTGTTCTCGACGATTCACGAATAACTAATTGTAAATAGATACATGTATATATATATATATATATATATATATATATATATATATATATATATATATATATATATATATATATATAATAATTTGAAATATTAATTGAAATAATATATGAGTTAATTGTTGGAAATAAATATGTAAAATAATATGCGATACAATGAAAACTATTATTACAAATGTATATATATATATATATATATATATATATATATATATATATATATATATATATATATATATATATATATGTATATAAATATGTATATAAATACTATTTGTAAATATATAAAATAATATTAAATCTATTTGTTTAAAAATATATAATATATATTTATGTGATAAAACTTGTTATTTAAAACTGATTATATTTAGAGAGAGAGTAAATGGAAAATGAATGATTTCGAGCCTAATTAGTAAACGTCAGTAGCACTCGGTTGACGTTTCGTTAGTTTTAATATAGATATTTTACATGTTCATGTAGGACTAAAATAAAAGTTGAACTGTAAATCGATTACGAAGATGTTAGATTTGTTAAAAATATTTTTACCTTTTTAAGTTTAAATATTAGTACTCCGTACATATAAATTGGAACAGAAAATAAATAATTATCGAACCTTTTTGATCAGGTTTCAAACAGTTAATGAGTGGAATAATTAAATATATTTAATCTAAAAATTTGGGATTTTAGGGACACTTTTATACGTTAACTGTTTAGCAATGGACACGATATAACTATCCGAGAAAACTATCGGCAATATTATTACAAATAATGATCAAGAGAAATTTATTGTTTTACTGTATTTGTTAGTTTCCATCTATAATATTCTCCTCCTACCTAAACTCTAATATACATGTATAAACACAATACTCACATATAGAGATAGGAAAATGGTAACCATTGATCACCTCCCTCTTCAACCCACCTGCCCACCATCGCCTTTTTTTTTTCTCTCTTTCGTTCATGCAAAAACACCATCAACCACCACTGCCATGTTTGCTCAAACATACGCCTGTTATATTTATTTTTTTTCTTTTATTTCGATCACAACTATAACCAAACTGAGACACCACCGGGAGCCACCATGCCCGTCACCCATGACCACCGTCACCACCGCAAGGTTACCACCATCAATTAGAACTTTTGTTATTCGTTTAAACGTCACCACCTACACCCGGCCACCTCCATCGTCACTCATATCTCCTTCACCCTCACCAAAATGCCACCACCGGTCACCTTTCACTACCCCTACACCGCCACATCCACCCCCATCGTGAGTATCTCCGTCAACCATCACCACGAATCACCATCACTAACCATCATCTCTCTCCCTCTCTTCTATTATTTTTCCTTTTCTTCTACTTCTTGAACTCGCCATAAACATCACCGCCATTTTCATGTATTTCTGTTTGCTGTATCAATAAACAAACATCACCATTCACATGTAAACTTGTTTTCTGTTTAAGACCCACCCATCTAAAACCGCTAGTAAGCTTGCAAATCATTTTTCTTCTTCTTTCTTTTCGAATATAACAATTGCTGCTGCTGCTATATATCTCGTTATTATTTTTTTTTTTTTTTTTTCATTTACGGTTTTATGATGATGAGGAAAGGGAATGATGATGGTTAAAAATGATTCACGTTTGGATAATGAGTCTGAGATAATGATGATGATGGATAACAGTTAAGATAATGATAATGATTAATATGAAGTATGATGATGATGTTACGAAGATGATGATGAAATGATTATGATAATGATTATGAAGATAATGAACATGAACGAGAAGATTGATGTATGATACTAGGATTTACGATGATGAATTTGGTGATAATAATATTAGATGATAAATTTTGATAAGGAAGAATAGTACTGGGTTTTGATTTAGAAGAAAATGGAAACAGAAATATTTGGGTTAAAAAGAAATACTTCAGTAATTAATTCAGAAAGACAAAGGTAGAGGAGTGGTTTAGAGTGTTGGTGATGTTCTAGAGGTTCTAGGTTCGAACCCTGACTGATGCAATTAATTTTTTTATCAACAAATAGCTGTACCAGTTGGGCCTATTGGGCTTGGTTAAATTAGTTATTACGTTTATTAAAGAATCGGACTAGGCCATTATCTTAGGGCGGGCTTCTTGATCATTGGGCCGAAATAATAGAATGGGTCGAGTTTATATAGAGACATGTGTGGTTCTGTTGGGCCAAGTGAAATAATGGAGAAAAGGGGAAGATTGCATTATAACAGGTAATATATATTAGAGCGGGATATCTTAATAGAAAAAAAATAGAAATGGTGGCATGTTTAGAGGTCATAGTGGGTTAGCGGGAGGTTGCGGATTTGAGCCCGGGCAAGGGCACTTATTTTTTGAACTTATTCTTTGAGGTAGTTTTCTATTATTATTATTATTATTATTATTATTATTATTATTATTATTATTATTATTATTATTATTATTATTATTATAATTATTATAATTATTATAATAATTATTATTATTATTATTATTATTATTATTAAACAAAAGTATCATTATTAACAATATCATTATTATTATTAATATTATCATTTTTAATAAAGTTATTATTATTATTATTATTCTTAGTAAATCATTAATATCAAAACCATCATTTTTTTTAAACAAATAACTATTTTGAATATAAAACATACTTATTATATATACTACAATTGTTTTAACAAGCCATATAACTAAATATAAAAATATATTAACATTATTTATATAGAAACTTATATACAACAAATTAGGTATTTTCAGATATAGACATATTAATATAACTATATAAATAATAATCATTTTTAAATATATAAACAAACTAAATATATAATATATAAAGTTGTTCGAGTTTTGTTACATATGTTAATATACATAATTGAATATAGGTTCGTGAATCCGAGGTCAACCCTACACTTGTTAAATGACGTCATATGTATTTTTACTACAAAATACATTATGGTGAGTTCATTTGCTCCCTTTTTACTCATTACATTTTTGGGCTGAGAATACATGCAAAATGCTTTATTAACTGTTTTACAATATTTATATGCATGAGTTCATTTGATTCCCTTTTACTCTTTATATTTTTGGGACTGAGAATACATGCGCTGTTTTTACAACTGCTTTATTAAATGCTTTTGAAATATATTTTGAACTGCGAATACATGAAATGCTTTTATAAATGTTTGACGAGATAGACACAAGCAAAACATTCCTCGAATGAATTATTATGCAGACAGAAGTTCTGCGGATTATTGTTGAATTATGTGGACATGATAATTGCCACCATTGAATTATGTGAACATGATAATTGCCACCATTGAATTATGTGGACAGGATAATTGCCACCATTGAATTATGTGGACATGATAATTGCCACCATTGAATTATGTGGACATGATAATTGCCACCAATTGATATGAATGTTATGTATCGAGAGAATGATTTTATACACAGGTTATGTGTATGTTATTTTTGTGCACGAGATATGTGTACGGTTACTAAGATTTATGAAAGATGATTTCGTATACGAGAAAGGTGTACTGTATTTAAAAGATATCGCGTGTATATTACAGGTGGGTATAGGATTCGGGCCCATTTGTACCATGCAGGATTTAAATATTGTGGTCTATCAAAATGATGAATTTTATTGGTTGACACTATTAAGCATGTTTATTCTCAGGTGTGAAAAAAACCTTCCGCTGTGCATTTGCTCATTTTAAAGACATTATTTGGAGTCGATCATCGCAATGGAACCAGATGTTGGTGACTTCGTCCAGATGGATTAAGATGGGTCCTTTCAAGAAATCACACTTTGAAAATTTTGCGTACAATTCTTCTTTCTTGAGTATCTCTAGTACCAGTCTTAAGTGTTGCTCATGTTCTTCCTTGTTCTTAGAGTAAATCAATATGTCATCAATAAAAACAATGACAAATTTGTCTAAATACGGTCTACAGATGCGATTCATTAGATCCATGAATACTGCTGGGGTATTAGTCAATCCAAAAGGCATGACTAAAAACTCATAGTGACCGTAACGGGTTCTGAACGCGGTTTTAGGAACATCTTCTTCCTTCACTCTCAGCTGATGATATCTGGAGCGTAGATCAATCTTAGAATAAATACTTGATCCTTGCAATTGATCAAACAAATCATCAATCCTCGGTAATGGGTACCGATTCTTGATCGTTAATTTGTTTAATTCTCGGTAATCTATGCACATTCTCATAGATCCATCCTTCTTCTTGACGAACAGAATAGGAGCACCCCAAGGTGAAAAACTGGGACGAATAAATCCAAGGTCCGATAATTCTTGCAACTGGTTTTGTAATTCTTGCATTTCTGAAGGTGCAAGTCTATATGGAGATCGGGCTACAGGTGCGGCTCCTGGTACGAGATCAATCTGGAATTCTACACATCTGTGTGGAGGTAGCCCCGGTAATTCTTCTGGAAATACTTCGGGATATTCTCTTACAACTGGCATGTCATCAATGCTTCTTTCTTCGGTATCGATCTTCTTTACGTGTGCCAGAATAGCATAACAACCTTTTCTTATAAGTTTCTGGGCCTTCATACAGCTGATAAGGTTCAGCTTCGAGTTGCTCTTCTCCCCATAAATCATTAATGACGTTTCATCCTTACGAGGGATGCGGATTGCTTTCTCAGCGCAAACAACTTCCGCTCTTGTTTTGGACATCCAGTCCATGCCAACGATATACGTCAAAACTTCCTAATTCTACGGGTATCAAATCGATTTTGAAGGTTTCACCAGCGAGATTTATTTCGCAACCATGGCAAATTTTATTGGCTTTTATCAGTTTACCATTAGCTAATTCAATAGTATATTTATCGTCTAGAGGCAATGATGCACATTTTAGTTTAGAACTAAAGTCTTTACACATATAACTTCTATCAGCACCCGTATCAAACATAATAGAAGCTAGTTGATTATTAACGGTAAACGTACCCGTGACAAGATTAAGATCCTCACGTGCTTCACTGGCACTAACATTAAATGCCCTCCCACGTGCGGGTTCTTTGTTCTTCTCCTCATTAGGGTATTGATTTATAAAGTGACCAGACTTCCCGCATCCAAAACATTTCTTGACATCGGTCGGTTTTGTCTTTACTTCAGAAACGGTGGCATAACAATCTTTCGCCACATGTCCTTTCTTGCTGCACTTATCACAAACCACTTGGCAATAACCTGCATGATGCGTGTAACATATTTTTCAGAACGGATGGGGTCCCTTATAGTTTGGACTAGCAGTTACCCCATATTGTTTACCTTTAAAAGTTTCTTGCTTCTTCAGGTGAGTACTTTTGCCCTTATAGTCTTCCCATTTCCTCTTTCCTTCAGTTTTCTTGACTTCGGTAATTGGTGCCTTAATCGAACTCTCTGTGATCTGGTCCATGAGTTGGTGTGCCATTGTCATGACTTCCTGCATCGTATTCGGTTTGGACGATGTAACATTTCCTTTGATATTGATAAATAAACCGTCAATATATATTTCTATCTTTCGTTTCTCGTTTGGCACCAATTCGGGATACAACAAGGCTAGTTCCATGAAACACTTTTCATAGTTATTGAGATTCGCACCGAAAACCTTCAGATTACGTAACTCAGATTCCATTTTTCTGATCTCGTTTCGAGGACAGTACTCCTCGATTAGCATCTTTTTCATTTCTTCCCAAGAGATATCATATGCCGTATCTAATCCTTCTGCTTTAGTATAATTGTTCCACCAAGTAAGTGCACCATCTTGCAACGTGCACGAAGCATACTTTGACTTGTCTCGGTCCGCACAATTACTGATTTTGAAAACGGACTCCATCTTTTCAAACCATCGGATTAGACCGACTGGTCCCTCGGTCCCAATAAACATCTGTGGTTTGCATCCTTGAAAAGTTTTGTAAGAGCATCCGTTTCGTGAATTTGTGTTTACGGCTGCTGCTTCGGCTGCTGCTTCGGCTGCTGCTTTTGCTGCCTCGGCTGCAGCAATTCTTTCATTCACACGTTTCTCGACTAGTTCCTCAAACTCAGCATCCGACATTTGAGACATGTTTCTTCAATAAACACAACAGAGATAATTTAATCATATAGAATGTTATAGATAAAATGAGTTGTCAATAGTTAATCGTAGCATATTAATAATATGAACCAATTATTATAAAAGCTTTTTCTTCTTATTAGCATTTTATAATTATTTCTAGGGTATTACCTACCCGTTAAGTTCATACATAATAGCTAGTACAAGGAATTAACTACTAAAATCCTAATAATATTCCACTATGAAAAATTATAGCGAGTTACTACGTTATTATGTAATAATAATAATAATAAGAAGTAGTAATAATACAAATAATCATTCCATGCATTTATTATTAATAAACCAAAATAATACAATACCATACAATACCGATATTTTACATATACTTATTCTACATAACAAGATAGAGTAGCACACATAAGCAATATAATAGCGCATGGAAGATTTATGGTTGCAAGGTCGTTTATTCAGAACTATTAGAAACTTCTTCCCATTTGGTTCTCTCTGCCAATTGTTTGTGTGTGCATGGTCCGACAGACATTCTAGCAGTGTATTTAATTTTTGGTTGGGGTTTTGAGATACCCGTTGCCTCAGTGGATTTAATAAAATAAGGGTGGTTACGGATCAAATGGTCATGTTCCTTTTTAATAATTAAGGACTTTTTATTTTTGTGGTTCTTTATAGTAAGTTTGAATTCCTTTCCTTTGTTAACTTCTTTTTCAGTAATATCCTTTACTTCATCATCCTCCTCCTCCTCACTGATCTCACCTAATGAACTGTCTGAGTCATGTGTAGGATGTGTTCGACCGGTGGTCATGAGCCGAAATCTGCCAGGCGTAATCGGCACAACCCGCCCGTCGGCGGTGTATCTGGCCCAATGTCCATGTTCGTTTAGAAATGGACGATCCTCATTTACTCCAGGGATCATGGGTCCATGCCAACGATATTGTAGCTCCGAAAAACTAAAGCTTGGTGGAGCTGGGACCTCCTCTGGGTTAACCTGAAGTTGAGATTCCCCAGCTAACACAATTTCTTCTTTAATAGGTATTGGAACGCCCTTTTCAGCTGTGGATAGAATAGATTCAGTGTCTGATTCTGAGTCGCACAAAATGATAAGATTAGAAGAAGTCATCTATCACATAATTGAAACAACAATTACGTTAGTATATAAATATATCACATATAATGTTTTTGACAAAATGATAAGCAAAAATCGGTAAAAACAGATATGGTCATAGTCCAGACTCACTAATGCATACTAACAATTACCAGTTAAATACATTAATGCAAATTCTGGTTCCCTATAACCTCAAGCTCGGATACTAACTGAAATTTCAGTTGAGGACAACCACCGTCCCACCCAGTGCCTTCCCAGCTAACCGCCTGGTGACCACTGAGTGTACCTCAGATACTAATTTTAGGGCCTGCCTCTCGGCTACTGCCAACCCTCGTAAGGGATCGCAAGGAGTAAGAGCCAATGCTTCGTCACAGGTAACACTATGAGAACCTCTTTTACGACTAACCCGCCACACATGGACAGCGTTATACCAGCTCTGATGCCAACTGAAATGACCCGTCAATATCGCTATTGACGCGGCACGTTAATCATTGATTTCACAGTGAGATTTTGACCTCTATATGATACGTTTTGATAAAATATTGCATTCATTAAAATACGTGACTTTCTAAACATAAAAAGTCATAATCATGTGGGCGAGTGCTTAGGTAAAAGAAAAACCCCAAAATACATTAGTCTTTAATTTACAGGTTGACATCACAGTCCAATTATTTATTACACAACGCAGTTTTATTTAGAATGCAATAAACTTTATAAAAAGCATGAGAGACTCCATGCAGGCAACGAGCACATCACAGCGGAAGCAGTCTAAGGACCTGAGAATAAAACATGCTAAAAAGGTCAACACGAATGTTGGTGAGTTATAGGTTTAATTGCTCGAGTCATAAATATATATAAAGATAGACCACAAGATTTCATCAAAAGTTTATCAATAGATTCTACGTAACAGAGCACCCTGGTAACTAAACTTAACGCTATAATGATAATTACCCTATTCGTTTTAATACACGTAAACCAACGTGTCATAAACTCAAATAACATACGTCCGTTAAAAGGCTAGCGCTCTAGCTCGGACGGGGATGTCAAGCCCTATGGATCCATATACAATTATTCGCGCCCACCAGTTCATATCCTATGTACTGGCAGTTACTAGTTACCAAAGCTAAGGGATTTTCGGTTTAACTCAGTGTAGAATTTAGTATGTACTTGTGTCTTATTGCGTTTAAAATAAATTGCATGTATTCTCAGTCCAAAAATATTTAAAGTATTTAAAAAAGGAGACTATAAACTCACAGTTCAATATTGAGACTCAATATTGTAGCCAAATTGCGTAGACGTAATGATGGTAGACGGCTGTATGGTTGGCCTTGGATTCAAGAACAATACCCCGATTAATACCCAATATTTCCTTAGTTTAAAACGGTTTGAAACCCGAATTAAAAACACCTTCGTATATACCTTATTATTATTAAACTTAAATTATAATTAAAATTAAAATTATAAATATATATACAGATTATAGAAGAAGAAAAAAAATGTGAAGAATTCGTCGAGCAAACCGGCGTATTTATAGTACTTTTCCATTTCCTGTAGCTCATGCGATCGCATGAGTTTTCAGTGTTTTTGCCATGCGATCGCATGGCCGCCTGATCCGCTTTTGTTTGCTAGTTCGTCGACATCAAATAGTGTTTTACTTTAGCAAATATTTGTTACTGTAGCAATAGTGTTTACTTTAGAAAATAGTGTTTTATTGTAGCAAATAGTATTTACTGTAGCAAATAGTGTTTTACTGTAGCAAAGTCGTTTCACTGTAGCAATAGTGTTTTACTGTTGCAAAGTTGGTTTCACTGTAGCAAATAGTGTTTTACTGTAGCAAAGTCGTTTTTACTGTAGGAAAGTCGTTTTTTTACTTGTACATCTTATAATATATATATACATACATATAATTGTTCATGAATCGTCGAGAGTAGTCAAAGTTAATTGAATATATGAAACAGTTCTAAAATTTTGAGACTCAATCTAACAGACTTTGTTTAACGTGTCAAAATAATAAATCGTATAGAGAATTGGTTTAAATAAGTCGAAATTTTTTGGGTCATCACAGATATGCTAACTTAATGATTTAAAACCTGAAAACACGAAGAACACCGTAAAACCGGACATACGCCGTCGTAGTGAAACCGGGGGCTGTTTTGGGTTTGATAATTAAAAACTATGATAAACTTTATTTTAGAAGTTGTTCTTTTGGGAAAATGATATTTATTATTAACATGACACTATATCCAAAAATCATGATTAAACTCAAAGTGGAAGTATGTTTTTCAAAATAGTCATCAAGCCGTCGTTTTTCGACTGAAAAGACTACCTCTTACAAAATTGACTTGTAACCTGTATTTTCGACTATAAAATTATACTTTTTCTATTTAGTTTCATAAATTTCAGTTCATTATGAAACCATAGCAACTTGAATCACTCAAAACGGATTTAAAACGAAGATGATATGGGTAAAACAAGGTTGGATAATTTTACTTGTTGTAGCTACGTGAAATTTGTAACAAATCTATACAAATCATAACTTAACTAACTTATATTGTATTATACATGTATTCTAACATATATTATGTAATCTTGGAATACCATAGACACATATACAATGTTTTGACATATCATATCGACCCATCTATATATATATTTCGGAACAACCATAGACACCCTATATGCAGTAATGCTTGAGTTAGCTATACAGGGTTGAGGTTGATTCCAAAATAATATATATACTTTGAGTTGTGATCTAGCCCGAGGCTTGTATACAGTGGGTCGTGGATTGATTCGAGATAATATATATCGATTTATTTCGGTTCATCTAACTGTGGATAACTAGTTGTAGATTACTAACGTTGGACTGTTAACTTAACAAACTTAAATCGTTAAAACGTAATAAAAAATGTTGTGAATATATTTCGATCATACTTTGATATATATGTATACATTTGTTATAGGTTCGTGAATCAACCTGTGGCCAAGTCTTACTTCCCGACGAAGTAAAAATTTGTGAAAGTGAGTTATAGTCCCACTTTTAAAATCTATTATTTTTGGGATGAGAATACATGCGGTTTTATAAATATTTTACAAAATAGACACAAGTGATCAAAATTACATTCTATGCTGAATTATCGAACCGAATATGCCCCTTTTTAGCTTGGTAGCCTAAGAATTGGTGTTTATGATAATTGCCACCAATTGACGCGAATCCTAAAGATAGATCTATTTGGCCCAACAAGCCTCATCCGAGTTACGGATCCTTTAGTACTTCGATTTATCATGTCCGATGTAAGTCCCGGAATGATGGGGTTATTCTATATGCATCCTGTTAAGGTCGGTTACCAGGTGTTCATCATATGAATGATTTTTATGCAGATTGCATGTTATTGAGAAATGGAAATGAAAATCTTGTGGTCTATTATTACGATTTGATAAATATATAGGCTAAACCTATAACTCACCAACATTTTTGTTGACGTTTAAAGCATGTTTATTCTCAGGTGATTATTAAGAGCTTCCGCTGTTGCATGCTAATTTATGGACAAGAGTTGGAGTTAGCATGCTTGTATAATATTGTTTAAAAACTGCATTCGAAGACATATATTGTTGTGTAATATTATTGTAAACCATTATGTAATGGTCTTGTGAAAAGGCTATATTTCAGATTATCATTTTTGATAATCGTCGTAATATTTTAAAGGTTATGGTTTGTTTTAAAATCGAATGCAGTCTTTGAAAAACGTCTCATATAGAGGTCAAAACCTCGCAACAAAATCAATTAATATGGAACGTTTATAATCAATATGAACGGGACATTTCAGTTGGTATCTGAGCGTTGGTCTTAGAGAACTAGAAATTTGCATTAGTGTATCTTACTGAGTTTGTTAGGATGCATTAGTGAGTCTGGACTTCGACTGTGTTTTCTTTAAAAACGATTGTTTAACACTTTATGTTAGAAACTATATATTATTAACATGTAAATATTATGTGATATATTAATCTCTTAACGTGTTTGATATTGTGTGATAGATGTCTACCTCTAGTACAAATCCCATCGACTCATCTAATAATAATGAAGAGTCGAATGGTTAAATAAAAGAAAGCAAAATATTAATAACTACAGAAAAACGGTTAAATAAAAGAAAATCCTCAACCAATGGACCAAAGTTAAAAATGGTCAATGGTGTTTCCGCCAAGGAAGCAAAATATTGGGAAAATTACTAGTTTTCTGATGAATCGGATCCCAATGATGTTATAGAAATTACCTCGACCCAATTTAAAAAATCAAAAGAAAATAATAAGGGAAAAGGCATCAAAATAGAAAAACCCGAGCCCAAAACCGATGAACTTTATGTTAACATGAAGTACCCTGATGGGGTGTACCGTAAGCACCCGTATTTGTTAAACTTTCACTATAACCCCAGAACATCTAAGCCACCAGGTTTTTCTAGACCATTTGAGAAAAGAATGGCTCGTATTAGGGGATCACCATATATCCCTAGAAAATTAGCGAAACGAACCTAGTCCGAAGAAGAAGAAACGAGTGAGTCAGAATAAAGAGTTGTAATCATGTTGTGTAATATATGTATTGTAGTGTGTTTGTATTTTTATGTTATATGTAAAAATTGCTTGTATTGTTTGTTAATTATCTTTTACGAATCTAATCCTTGTTTATTTTACAGTATAAAAACAAAAATGGACGTTAAGGATAGACAACCAAAAATTTTAGAAGACCTACCAGGGGATATGATTAATGAAATCTTGTCTAGAGTCAGGCAGAATTCATCAGCACAATTATTTACGGCGAAATTAGTTTGTCGAACGTTTGAAAGACATTCCAGGCATGCCTTAGTTTATAAAAGACTTTCCTTTGAAAGATGGGGTATATCACATTGGGGAGACTTTAAGTTACGCCAAGTTTTCTTTAAGGCATTTAGTGCAGGAAACCCAGATGCAATTTTACGCTACGGGTTAAGAACCTATTTTGACTCAACATATCCCAACATAGGACTCCATTCTTTAGAAGGAGCTTCTAACATGAAACATAAACAAGTATGTTATGCTTACGGGTTAATAATGTTCGCTTCTCACCAAATTGAGAAAAAAGAACATTGGGTTGTAACTTTTAAATAAAACATTCCCACAAGTGACGGATTTGGTAGTTGAGGTGAGAAACATGGTTTTTAGATTGCTACGGGGCTGTTGGGCATTACGTAACCCTCTTCCTTTTGACGACATTACAACATGCTGCCTAGCCAACGGTCACAATGGTTATTTTCCACAAGACCAAGGATGGGAAATAATACTTGTAAAACCCGAATGCATGACTTGTTTCTGGACTTATGAATTACGTGTCTTTATTTCTTTTGCTGAACGACTTGTGTATTAACTAGAATTGACTTTATAGCTGCCGTGTAGCAAAGTTATTATGTGCTATATTTCATTCTATATGTATAATAGTGGTATTGTATGTTTGTAAAATATTGTATAAAAGTTTGAACGCGAAATATTATTGTAATAAGTTTTTCATATAGAATCGTAGTAGTTGAATTGTATAGTAGCTACTAAGTATGAACTTAACGGGTAGGTACTACTCGAATTAAAACTATAAAATGCTAATATGAAGAAAAAGCTTTTATAAATAAGTTCATATTATGCTACGAAATACTATTGACTACTCTTAAATTCTATATGATTAACTCAATTCTTTTGGCTATTTTTGAAAGAAATGGCACCGACGACTCATCAAAACTTGAACATGAGTGAGGAAGACTTCCGTGTTTTCCTTGCTGCGAACATAGCCGCAGTGTAGGACGCAATGCAAAATAACAACAATAACTCTGGTTCTAGCAGTGGATCTAATTCCACAAGAAATCGTGTAGGATGCTCCTACAAAGAATTCACTGCCTGCAAACCTTTGGAATTTGATGGAACCGAGGGTCCAATCGGATTGAAACGGTGGACCGAGAAGGTTGAATCGGTGTTTTCCATAAGTAAATGTACTGAAGAATACAAAGTAAAGTACGCTACGCATACCTTCACAGGTACTGCGTTAACATGGTGGAATACCTATCTCGAGCAGGTAGGACAAGATGCTGCTTACGCACTACCGTGGTCAGCATTCAAGCACTTGATAAACGAGCAGTATCGTCCCAGAAACGAGGTCAATAAGCTCAAGGTAGAGCTTAGAGGATTACGGACGCAAGGTTTTGATATCACCACGTACGAACGACGATTCACAGAGTTGTGCCTATTGTGTCCCAGAACGTTCGAAGAAGAAGAAGAGAAGATCGACGCATTTGTAAAAGGGTTACCGGAAAGGATTCAATAAGATGTGAGTTCACACTAGCCCGCCTTCATACAAAAGGCAAGTCGAATGGCTCACAAACTAGTGAACCAGATCGAAGGAAGGATTAAAGAGCAGGCGGCTTAAGAGGCTAACATGAAACAAGTCAAGAGAAAGTGGGAAGAAACCAGTGACAAGAGCCACCAATACAACAACAACAATCACAACCACAATCGCAATAACTATCTCAACAACCGCAACATCAATCGCAATGATGTTATGCGAGGTGTATATAAAATAGCTTTATATTTTACTAGGAAAAACTATTAAATACGATACAATTTTACACAAGATATTTATTTATTTATAGAATGGATATACTTAAACCTTGCTACAACACTTATAGGCAGTGTACCTAATCGTACAGTAGTGTAGTTTTTAGTAAGTCCGGTTCGTTCCACAGGGAAATCTTTAAACAAAGCTCAACGCTATATTAGTTTACTTTTATAAAAATACAAATATATATATAAGTAATATTATTATTATAAAGGGGGGTTTTTACCGTTTAATGACCGGTTTGTCGATTTTAAAACTTTAGTCGCAGTTAAAACCTAATGTAAAATATAAAATAAATTCAAGACTTAAATTAAAGCGTAAAGTAAATAACGATAATGAAATTGCGAATAATAAAAGTGCGGTAAAATAAAATTGCGATAATTAAAAAGTACGATAATTAAAAGTGCGATTAAATAACAATAAATAAAAGTGTTTTAATTATAAGTGCAATTAAATATAAAATAAAGGAAATTAAATATGAAATAAAAGAATTATGCTTATTTAAACTTCCGTAATCATGATGTTTGACGTGTTGATTTTAGTTTTATGCCCATGGGTTAATTGTCCTTTGTCCTGGATTATTCAATATGTCCGTCTGATTTTTGTCCATAACAGTCCATCAGTCATAAATATAAATTGCAAGTGTCCTTGTCAAATTATTATTATACCCGAAGTTAAATATTCCAACTAATTGGGGATTCGAATTGTAACAAGGTTTTAATACTTTGTTTAATGAATACACCAGGTTATCGACTGCGTGTAAACCAAGGTTTTACTACTTTGTTAACAATTACACCAATTACCCTTGAATGTAATTTCACCCCTGTTTTGATTATTCTAGTGGCTATTAATCCATTCCCGTTTCCGGTTAAATGAACGATTATTCGTACATATAAATACCCCGCCCATCGTATCCGATTGAGTGTATATGGTAATTTATAGGGACGCCCAATTGTAAATCTTTATATTAACATTAACAAACTTTCATTTAGTTAAACAAATATAAAGCCCATTAATAGCCCATAGTCTAATTTCCACAAGTGTCGTTCTTTTGTCCAAACCCCAATTATGGTACAAAGCCCAATTACCCAATTTTAGTAATTAGCCCAACATCATGATTACTTCGTTTTAAATAAGCATAATAATAACTTAGCTACGAGACATTAATATAAAAAGGTTGAACATAACTTACAATGATTAAAAATAGCGTAGCGTTACACGGACAGAATTTCGACTTACACCCTTACAACATTTGCTAACATACCCTTATTATTAGAATTAAAATTAAAATTAAAATATTAATTATATATATATATATAAATTTTACGTATGATAAGAGAAGAAAAAGATGATGAATTTTGATCAGAATTCGGTTGGCTTTATAGCCAGAGTTGAAATTTGGGGCTCCGCGACTCGCGGCAAAATGCTCTTCAAAGTCCGCGAGTCGCGGAGGTTAATTTTACAGCTCAGTCCTTGGAGTTTTCTCTGCCGACGGTTTTATATATATAAATATAATATATATATAATTAATATAATTAATTATATATTATATCATATTTATATACATAGTTAACTTGTAATTTTTAGTCCGTTGCGTCGAGCGTTAAGATTTGACTCTGGTCCCGGTTCCGGATTTTCGAACGTCCTTGCGTACAATTTTATATTTTGTACTTTGCGTTTTGAATCTTGTACTCTTGTAATTTCGAGACGTTTCTTATCAATAATTGGAACCTTTTTTATTGTCTTTTGTACTTTTGAGCTTTTTGGTCGTTTGCGTCTTCAATTCGTCGAATCTGTCTTTTGTCTTCACCTTTTATTATTTAAACGAATATCACTTGTAAATAGAACAATTGCAACTAAAAGCTTGTCTTTCTTGAGGAATAATGCTATGAAATATATGTTCGTTTTTAGCATTATCAAATATTCCCACACTTGAGCGTTGCTTGTCCTCAAGCAATATTGTCTTGAAATACTAGAATCACTTCTTTATTCTTCACACTTTGTACATCAGTGATTTCTATACGGCGGTATAAACAATGGTAGTAACGATATGGTTTACAGTCCCACATGACTATAAAAATTTAGATCCATTAAGGAAATTGGATCTTTATGAAAACATTTGATCTTTTGAAATCTAGTTTTTATCCTAGATAAGTTTTCCGGAATAACCCTTTACCGGTGTTTGCAAAATATTTTTGTGGGTTTGGTGGGTTTCAGATTTGAAAATTTTAGCTCAAAACTTGCGGTTTTGTGTCACCCACTTGCTAACCTTGTATTTGGAAAGCAACACGTCCAGTTTACTTGTCCCGTATATTACCTTTCGGTAAACTACCGTCCGGTTGTAAAGGAAAGCGTTGAACAAGCAACTGTTAAGGCAATGTCCCGTGACATGCTTTTGATTATGGTCTATAACGTGTCGGACGCAATTACTATCCTTGGTAGGAGCAATAGTAAAGCTCACCCTTATAATTTTTTTCGGTCTGGCACAAGGTCATGTCTTTGACCATGCTATGCAATCACCGTTCTTACGGTTGACACCCGATTTAGTTCAGGTGACCTAATGAATTCCAGGTGAATTCCTAGGATTTTACGTTCAATGGTAATGAACGCATTGAAAATAGGGTTTTCAGAAAACAAATCGGTTTGTAATTTTGATCAAAATATTTTCTCGTTCAAGCTCGAGTTTAGATATCATTGAATTCCATGAGTTTGTAATTCTCAATCTTTAAGGTCAATCTCTAGGATTGAGTAATATCAGTCTTAAAAGCTGATTTTTAATCTTTAAGGAGATTATCCTTTCTGGGGATCTGATTCATTAGTCTTATCCAGCTAATTTGCATGGTGCCCCCCCATTGTACGAGATAAATCCTTCTCATGGTTAGGATAAATCTGACCACTTGGCGACCCTGTTTGATGCTGAGGTCCGTGGATTTCCTGCTGATTTTAGTGATGACTTTTCTAGATTTTTCGTCAACCTACAGCTGGTCTGGACGACAACTTCATGACCTAAATCAAGAAGCGCGTGTCTTTTTCGGAAGACTTTACTTCCTTTTAATGATGGAATTGATTCATCGTGTAGATCCATCTCTTCTTTTTTTTCATCGGGTAAAACAGTTTAGTTTAGTCCAAAGCAAAAGTATTTTCAGTTATTTGTTGCAGATATATGTGACATATGTTTAAAATAACTTGGTAAATTTTCCCACACTTGGCTTTTATCTTCCTTTTTATCGTCCTCTATTCCATTTTAAATGAATTTTAACATTTTAGTTTGTTTCTTAATTTATGTCCTTTCCGAGGTAACAATAATTTCGGTGTTAAAACCTAGTTTTATCGTTCATAAATATGTATAAACATGATTTGAATTCATTTAATTGAAAATTTTTACTAGAATTGGGTAGTCAGTATATAAGACTAGGGCTGTTCTTTATTATCAGAGAGCACTAGATTCTAATACAACTACTGCTTTACTAGTATTTTTAATGGTAACCAAGTGTATAAAGTAAAATTTTTTTTTTAAAATCCGAAAGAATTTAACCCCTTCCCACACTTAAGATCTTGCAATGCCCTCATTTGCAAGAAATCAGTAACAATTTAAATTATTGAGGGTGATTTGTGTGAAAATGATTAAATTTTACCAAAGTTTCCAAATATATTGGCGTTTGTTTGCTGAATGATAAATGGTGCACATCATTTGTTCATTCCGTCTTGTTGTTATTTCACATATATTTTGCATCTTGTCGTCAAAATTAGTTGCTTTTGCTGAACTTAATGCCAGTCTTTGAAAATGCGTTGTTTTACCCTGTTGTGTACATAAGATAAACTGCAAACATATATACATATTTTTGAAGTTTGGTATATTACCCCACATTCAAAAATTATTAAAATCTAAGAATAAAAGTTAGATAATTATAAAAATGATTACAATATTAACAAAAATATTAAATGTATCAATAATTACAAATTACAAAATAAAAAAATAATAATAAGTAAACTAAGGATGATATTGGTACCAATAGGGGTTCCGGGCATAACCATAAGTGCTATAGAATGCTTCGGCAGGGTCATACGTAGGATATGGTGGCTGCATCTCTATCGACCAAGGAGGGAAGACGGGTTTCGGTGTAGGAATATAGTTTCTACCTATATGTTGGCAATGAGCTATGATCTGGTTCTGATGAACTTGCCAATCTTCAAATGCTCTCTGTCTAGCATTTTCGTATTCCTGAGAAGCTATAAACCTATGCATTTCTTGCATCTCATTCCCCCCTCCTACATTACCTTGCTGCTGGTTTCTCTCCACCTGTGGATGTCTACCATGGTATCGTACTGCGGCGTTATTTCGCCTCTTCAAAACTTTCGCACCATGGTATACATTTAAACCTATAGTATCGCGGGGTTCCGGCTCTTCTAGTAATAATCCCCCCCCCCCGACTTATATCCACACCGAGATATTCACCAATCAAAGTAATAAAAATACCACCTCCTATTATGCTATGTGGTCGCATCCCCCGAACCATAGCTGATAAATAATAACCCACACAATATGGTATACTTACAGCGCTTTGTGGGTCTCGAATACACATATGGTAAAACAAATCTTGTTCATTTACCTTTTCTTTGTTTTTACCCCTTTGTGTAATCGAATTAGCTAAAAACCTATGTATCACTCTTAATTCGGCTCTATCTATATCCAAATAAGAGTAATTTCCCCCTTTGAAACGGTGATGGCTTGTCATTTGACTCCACACACCGTGTGTATCAAAATTCTCATCTATCTTTCTACCGTTTAGTATCAATCCTCTACAATCGGCAGACGCTAACTCCTCAGGCGTATATATACGTAAAGCCTGAGCCATGTCCAGTAAAGACATGTGGCGCATCGAACCGCCTAACAAAAATCTAATAAAAGAACGATCGATTAAACTAGCTACCCGATCATTCAACTCTATACTACATAACAACTCTTCACACCATACTTTATATACAGGTCTGCGTATGGTGAATAAACATATCCAGTCATTAAAAGAAGAATTACCATACCTCTGTACAAGTAATTCCCTAATTGGCCCGGCCAATTCTACAGCTTCTAAGGGTCCCCATTCTATGACCCTCGGTACCTCAACAACCTTAGAGTGAAGAGTATGCAAACCCCGTTGATATTTTGGATAATCTATCCAAAGTCTGTCAAATCTCAGGTTCGGGTGCAACTCTTCCAAATGCATATCGGAAAAGGTCATGACTGGATGAGGTACATCCTGCTTGTAGTAGTTATCCACCTCCTGTTGTTCCAAATTCTCAGCAGGAGCATTGCGGGCTTGGGATGAAGATTCACCCCTTTCATTCTGCAAAACACATCAAACACAAATTTTGTGCATCCAAATATGCATTAGTGTCAGCAAAATCATCAATCAAAATAATTACAATGACATTATCAATTTATATCAAACTTAAGCTCATTTTCACATTTTTATCAAATCTACACTTTTTCAAATAAGCATATACGAAAATTTTCGCCAAGTTCATAAGCATTCAACTCAAATAACATGTCAAAATAATCATTACTAGCAATTAAACAAGTCTCAAATGGCATTATCTTTCAAAAATCAAGTTCATGAATTTTAGACTTGAAAAAGTCCACTTTAATTCTCAAAATCATGTTTAAGCTCAAAGTTTGGATCATTTAACTACCTAGACATGTTACACTACTCAATTTAGCAACAATTCATGACAAAAATCGGCCATAACCTGTTTATATCAAAAAGCCCCAAATTTGCTCAAGAACACAAACCCTAGATTATTCAAAATTTGAAGTTTAAGGCTTCTAATCATGTTAAACAGCATCAATCTAGGTTATACAAGCATAATACATAAACAATTTAAGTCTAATTACACTAAAAAGCATCAAAATCAAATTGGGGAAAAAATAGCTCAAGAACACCAAATTTCGAATTAAATGGTGTTTAGGTGTAGAAATTTACCGTTTTTCTTGAGTAATTCTTAGATAGCATCCTTCTCAACATGATTTTAGCAAAAGATTTGGTGATTAACGGTTAAAAATTGGGATTTTTGGGGTTTTTTCTCGGGTTTTTCGGGTCTTTTTTCGCTGTGTTTCGCAGTGTTTTTGTGTGGGGGAGTGAAACTGATCAGTTCTTGCGTTATATTTTTTTTCTGTAAATTGGTCCCTCCGCGAGTCGCGGAGGTTTTGTACTTCAAACTCCGCGAGTCGCGGAGTTTGATATTTTTTTTTTTTTTTTTTTATAATCAATAACTTATTAAAACAATTAAGTAATTAATTTTAAAATTTTGTTTCCTTTGTTATTTAGGACGAGGTCGTTTCGGATCGATGTCCTAGTCCGTCCCTCGACAAAATTTTAAAATTTGTCTTTTTGTAGCGATTGTTTTAAAAGCTAAGATTTTTGGGTTTTTTCAATGTTTTTGGCATACTCTAATTCAATAAGATTAAAAATAATGATAATAAAAGTTCTCGTCCCTCCCTCGGGTAAAGCAATTTCGGTTCAAAGACCTAGTCTTCAACTTACGACGAATTTTAAAAATCATATTCTTAACTTAATGAGATAAAGTAAATTTTTGTTTTCAAATTCACACAACTTAAATATAAAATTCAAAATTAAAAATTAAAAATTAAAAATTCACACCAAACTTAAAATTTAAAATGCATAAAATTAAAAATTAATATTTTAAAAATTAAAAATTCACACCAAACTTAATTTTAAAAATTTATAAATTCATATCAAACTTATATTAATTTTTCAAATATTTATAATTTTAAAAATATATTGTTTTTACAAAGTTTACAATATTAATTTAAGATTTAAATATTAATTTTAAAAACATGGTAAAAATAAAATTAAAAATCTTTTTGTCTTTTTATCCCACTTTAATCAATCAAATATTATCAAAAATATGCGCCCCTCTTTTCGGTAAAGTAATTTCGGTTTCAAGACCTAATTTAACTCATGACGAATTTTTGAAATATTTTGGGTTGATTGTTTAAAGATATTTATACCTTAAGAATAAACGTTAAATTTCGCAGTGATGTAATAAATTTTTTGAATGATATCAATAATTTCGGTCGCCAAACCTAATTTTATTCAATACCAATTTAATACTTTTTAGCGAACAAATTAGCGTTTATTATCAAAAGGTTAAAAATAAAAATAAAAACTAAAAACTGTACAGACATACCTGTGAAATAGATTTCTTAGTTATATGATCTATTCCATTCATAAGATAGTCGGTTTAATTGGTTTTCCATGGCTGCATAGGCGTAACCTCGAGCATTCAGTGTCTTTTCTTCTAAACATATGAACGGTCCGTCTCTGCATAAAGTAACAAATTCGGTATTTGAATAGGTTTGATTATTTGAACATTTACCTCCATGTGACCATTTTCCGCATTTGTGACATCGTTCTAGGTGTCGTGCTCTTCTTTTCGCTGCGGATTTTGATTTTCCTTTACCAAATTGTAACTTATTATCTTCGCATCTGGATTCTTTTCTAACTCCGTCCATTCTTTCTCTGATTACTGATACTAATTCACTCGGTAATATGTCATTATTACGTTTAGTGATCAAAGCGTGTAGCATTAGACCATGGTTTAGTTCACAGGCAGTCTTCATTTTGTAAAAACCTAAAAAAAATAAAAATTCAGAATGGGGGGAGAAGACTAGTTCTTTAGGGTCTGCTAGGGAAAGACCATTCGGGTTCCATTTTCGAGAACTACACGAAAACAGACAATCTAACTCTAACAGAAATACATATTATCCTTTAAAGACTTGATTCTCCCTACACTTAGTTAGCTGTGGTGTCGAAATTGTGATTAACTTCGTTGTCGACTTCCATCGGACCATGTATGTAATGTTTAACTCTGTGACCATTAACTTTAAATTCAATCCCATTTGAATTTATTAATTCTATCGTTCCGTATGGGAAAACTCTTTTGACTATGAATGGTCCAGACCATCTTGATTTCAATTTTCCAGGAAATAGCTTGAATCGTGAATTGAAAAGAAGAACTATGTCTCCTTCTTTAAATTCTTTTGAACTTCTGATTCTTTTATCATGCCATTTCTTCGTTCTTTCTTTATAGATTAACGAATTTTCGTATGCTTCATGTCTTAATTCTTCTAATTCATTTAGTTGACTTAATCGTAGACGTCCGGCTTCATGTAAATCAAGATTACATGTTTTCAAAGCCCAAAATGCTTTGTGTTCAATTTCTACTGGAAGATGACATGCTTTTCCATAAACAAGTCTAAAAGGTGTGGTTCCAATTGGAGTTTTGTAGGCTGTTCTAAAAGCCCAGAGTGCATCCTCCAATTTAATGGACCATTCCTTCGAATTTGATCCTACGGTTTTCTCTAGAATACGTTTTAAAGCTCGGTTGGTATTTTCAACTTGTCCACTTGTTTGTGGATGATATGCGGTGGAGATTTTATGAGTTACTCCATATCTTTTAAGAACTTTCTCAAGTTGATTATTACAGAAATGAGTACCCCGATCACTTATTAAAGCTTTCGGTGTTCCAAACCTTGCAAAAAGACGTTTTAAAAAGTTGACTACAACTCGTGCATCGTTAGTTGGGAGAGCTTGTGCTTCCGCCCATTTAGATACATAATCAATGGCTACGAGTATATATAGATTATTATTAGATTTTGGAAATGGACCCATAAAGTCAATACCCCAAATGTCAAATACTTCACATACTTGGATGACATTTTGTGGCATTTCATCACGTTGACTTATTTTTCCGGCCCTTTGACATGCATCACAGGATTTGCAAAGAAGGTGTGCGTCTTTGTAAATTGTAGGCCAATAGAATCCAGCTTCATAAACTTTTCTTGCTGTTAGTTGAGGCCCATAATGCCCTCCTGTTGGTCCTGTGTGACAATGGTTTAAAATTTTACTAGCTTCATCTCCAAATACACATCGGCGTATTATTCCATCGGGACAACTTTTAAACAAATGTGGATCTTCCCAGAAATAGTGTTTTATATCACTGAAGAATTTCTTTCGTCTTTGGTACGATAATCCTTTTTCAAGGAATCCACAAACTAAGTAGTTTGCATAGTCTGCAAACCATGGGATTTCTTTATAATCTATCTTCAATAGATATTCATCAGGAAAGTTGTCTTGTATGGCCGATTCATTCAGAACTTCTAATTCGGGATTTTCAAGACGAGAAAGATGATCAGCGGCGAGATTTTCTGCTCCTCTTTTATCTCGGATTTCAATATCAAACTCTTGTAAGAGTAAGATCCAAAGGATTAATCTTGGTTTAGCATCTTGTTTTGAAAATAGGTATCTAAGAGCAGAATGGTCGGTATAGACCACCGTTTTTGCTAGAACGAGATATGATCGAAATTTGTCAAAAGCAAAGACAATAGCAAGGAGTTCTTTTTCAGTAGTTGTATAATTCGTTTGTGCTCCTTGTAACGTCTTACTAGCATAGTATATAGGTTGAAATCGTTTTTCAATCCTTTGTCCTAAAACGGCTCCCATTGCAAAATCACTTGCATCGCACATTAGCTCAAATGGTAGATTCCAATTTGGTGTTATCATGATCGGTGCATTAGTGAGTTTTTCTTTAAGAATATTAAAAGATTTGATACACTCATCTGAAAAGATGAATGGCGCATCCTTTTCTAGGAGTTTATTCATAGGAGTGGCAATTTTAGAAAAATCTTTTATGAAACGTCGGTAAAAACCGGCATGCCCTAGAAAACTCCTAACTCCTCTAACATTTGTGGGATGTGGAAGTTTAGCAATTACATCTACTTTAGCTCTATCCACTTCAATTCCTTCTTTTGAAATTTTATGTCCAAGAACGATGCCTTCCTTAACCATGAAATGGCATTTCTCCCAATTAAGTACTAGATTTGATTTTTCGCATCTAATTAGCATTCGTTCCAGATTAACTAGACATGATTTAAATGTATCACCGAAGACTGAAAAGTCATCCATGAAAACTTCCATGCATTCTTCTATCATGTCGTGAAAAATCGCCATCATGCACCTTTGAAAGGTTGCAGGGGCGTTACAAAGTCCAAATGGCATGCGTTTGTAAGCAAAAGTACCATAAGGGCACGTGAATGTGGTTTTCTCTTGATCTTCGGGTGCTATTGGAATTTGAAAATATCCGGAAAATCCATCTAGAAAACAATAGTAACTATTTCCGGCTAATCTTTCCAACATTTGATCTATGAAAGGTAAGGGAAAGTGATCTTTTCTGGTGGCGTCATTTAATTTTCTATAATCAATACATACACGCCATCCTGTTACAGTCCTAGTAGGAATAAGCTCATTTTTCTCATTTGTAATGACAGTCATGCCACCCTTCTTAGGCACGCATTGAACTGGGCTTACCCATGGACTATCAGAGATTGGATATATCAAACCTGCATCTAGCAGTTTAATAATCTCTTTCTTAACTACATCTTGCATATTAGGATTTAGTCTTCGTTGGCGTTGCACATACGTTTTATGACCTTCTTCCATAAGGATTTTATGTGTGCAATACGAAGGACTTATTCCTTTAATATCATGAATCTTCCATGCAATGGCTGGTTTATGAGCTTTCAACACAGAAATGAGTTGTGATTTCTCATTTTCAGTAAGAGAAGACGATATTATTACAGGTAATTCAGATTCACCATGTAAATAAGCGTATTCCAAATGGTTTGGAAGTGGCTTTAACTCTAATTTCGGAGGTTCTTCTATTGATGATTTATATCGATATCTGTCTTCTTCTTTTAGCATTTGAATTTCTTCTGTTGTTGGTTCATATCCATTAGCTATAAGTGTAGCTAACATTTCAGCTTCATCAATTGGTTCATTACCTTCTCCTAAAGAACATTCTCCTATTCCTTGTAATTCTGGAAATTCTTCTAATAATTCTGCATGTGCATCTATAGTTTGAATATAATAACATGTATCATCTGCAGATTGTGGTTGTTGCATTGCTCTATCAACTGAAAAGGTAACACTCTCATCCTCTATACTTAGGGTCAGTTTCTTACCGAACACGTCTATCATTGCTTTAGCCGTGTTTAAGAATGGTCTTCCTAATATGAGAGGAACTTGAGAATCTTCTTCCATGTCCAAAACAACAAAATCTACTGGGAATACTAAAGTACCAACTTTAACTAGCATGTTCTCCATTATCCCTCTAGGATATTTTATTGATCTATCGGCTAGTTGTATGCTTATTCTGGTTGGTTTCAATTCTCCAAGGTCTAGTTTAGCGTATAGTGAATACGGCATTAGATTTATACTAGCACCTAAGTCTGCCAATGCTTCTATTGAACTAAGACTACCCAGAAAACATGGAATTGTGAAACTTCCTGGATCAGATAGTTTTTCTGGTATCTAATTCAACAGCACTGCTGAACAATTAGCATTCATAGTAACAGCCGAGAGTTCTTCCATTTTCTTTCTATTTGAGATTAGATCTTTCAAGAATTTAGCATATCTTGGCATTCCTGAAATCACATCAATGAAAGGAAGATTTACATTTATCTGTTTAAACATATCCAAGAATTTGGATTGCTCGGCTTCAAGTTTCTCTTTCTTCATTTTACTCGGGTAAGGAAGTGGTGGTTGATATGGTTTAACATAAGGTTTATCCTTAGCTGTGTTATCTTCATTAATCTTTTCAACTACCGGTTCTTTTTCCTTATCTTGATCAGGTTGTGGTTCTTGTGGAGTATGAATAGTTTCATCAGAAGTTACAGGTATTTCAGGTGATTTAACTGTTGTACCACTTCTTGTGGTAATGGCTTTAGCTGTTTCATTCCGGGGGTTAGCGTTTATATCACTAGGTAGACTTCCCGGTTTTCTTTCACCTATTAACCTTGCTAGGTTACTTACTTCTTGTTCCAGATTTTGAATAGAAGCTTGTTGATTTCTAAATGCTTGAGCATTTTGTTCATTGGTTTGTTTCTGAGATGTGAAAAACTGTGTTTGAGTTTCAACTAGCTTCGTCATCATATCTTCTAAATTCGGCTTTTTATCATCGGTTTGTTGTGGTGGTTTGTTTTGAAAATTAGGTCTTTGCTGATTGTAAGTATTATTGGATACTTGTTGATTGCTAGGACCTTGTTGGTTGTTGTATGGAATATTTCGGTTATAATTCTGGTTTTGATTGTAAATCGGTCTTGGCGGTTGATAATTATTCTGATAATTATTTCCAGGCCTTTGGTTTATGTATGAAATATTCTCTCTTTGTTCCATTGTTAATTCAATACTGAGACAATCTTTTGTCAAATGTGGTCCTCCACACTGCTCACAACTAATTCGTATAGCATGAATATCTTTAGTCATCTTTTCCATTCGTCTCTCGAAAGCATCTATCTTTGCGGAAATGGAATCTAAGTCATGGCTAGAATCGGCTCTAGCTGCTTTAGATGCTCTAATGATGTCTTTTTCTTGGTGCCACTCATGTGAGTGGGAAGCAGTGTTATCAATAACTTTGTAAGCATCAGTTTCGGTTTTCTTCATAATAGAACCACCAGCTGCTATATCTATGTCTTTTCTTGTAGTGATGTCCCATCCTCGGTAGAATATTTGTACTATTTGACAGGTGTCTAAACCATGTTGCGGACATCCTCTTAATAACTTTCCATATCTTGTCCACGCCTCATATAGAGTTTCATTCGGTTTCTGTGTGAACGTAACAATTTCTGCTTGAAGTCTTACGGCTTTAGATGCAGGAAAGAATTGTTTAAGAAATTTGTCAATTAAAACGTCCCATGTATCGATCGCCCCTTCAGGTAATGATTCCAACCAATCTTTGGCTTCTCCCTTTAAAGTCCAGGGAAATAACATGAGATATATCTGTTCATCCTCCACTTCTCGGATTTTAAATAGTGTGCAGATCCTATTAAAGGTACGTAGATGTTCATTTGGATCTTCCTTCGGCGCACCACTAAATTGGCATTGATTAGTCACCATGTGTAGAATTTGTCCTTTGATTTCATAATCTGGCGCATTAATGTCTGGATGAGTAATTGCGTGACCTTGGCCAGTGCGTTTAGCTCTCATTCGGTCTTCCATACTTAAAGGTTCCAGATTCTCCATAATTGAATTTGTTGAATCGGTATCACTAGATGATTCTGTTTTAATGGTTCGTTCCTCAACAATCTCTGTTTGAATGATTGGTGGTTCCGGAGGAAAGTTTAGTGGTTCAGGATCTACGAACCGTTCCTGAATATTTTCTGGATTCTCAATTGTGAGGTTGGGTTCAAAAAATGGATTATCGGAAATTTGAACTGAAGTACTTGGTCGACTGGATGACGATTCTAAAGAAAAATCAACGGCGGTTATATTTGCTAAATGTCTTGATCTAGTTACAGGTGGTGAACGTACAAAAGGTGATGAACGTCTTGCTCGGTGCATTCACTGAATATCCTATTAGTTTTTAAAAAGGAAAGAAAAATTATAATAAGTTATCCAATCAATAGACTTTTCTGATTTTGCCCACGTTTCGAATAGCCAAAAGATGCAGCAGAGGGGCAGGATTCGTTTGGTCTCAATATAATTGAGGACTGTTTGGCTCCAATAACCCGGTCCACGTACAAATCCAACTATTACTACGGATCAGAAAATTTTGATGTCTATTAATTTAACCACTTAAAATAGATTTTCGTAATTTTAAGAAATTTAGATAAGAAGTAGAAAAAATTCTAAGTCCTAAAACTAGAATAGCGAGAAATAAGAGAGAAAAAGAGTTCGTCGCAAAAGGTCGAAAAAGAAAAAATGGTTGAAAAATAAAATGTGACGGAAAAATAAAAGAAACTTATAAAAACTTAAAAATATTTGATTAACCTAACCTTATTACTACAACTAACTTAAAATTATAATCGCAAATTGAGATTACTAATTGGAATGATAATTGATACATAGTAAAAGGTCTAAAAATATTAAAGCTTACAGGAAAAACTAAATCCCAAATGGAAATAACTTAAAAAGAAACTAAAACTTAAAAAGGCGTCGCAAAATTCTAAAGTACCTAAATCTTAGTCTAAAGAAAAAGCACTTAAGGAATTCTACGGCAAAGCCTAAAAATCTAGGAGTAAAAATAACTATAGCAAAAACTAAGTTTAAAATTAAATATGAGCTAAAAAATACAAATATTACGCTACAACGATTAAAGAGGTACAAAATATAAAAATATACAAAAAGTTGTAAAAATTACAATTTTTATAAAAATATTATTTTTATATTATTTATTTAATAAAACTACTAATTTTATAATTTAATTAAACTAAAATATAAATTAAATAAAACTTAAATTAAAATAAAACTTAATTAAAATATTAATTAGGGTTAATAATAATAATAATAATTAAAAATTCGTAATAAATGCTGAATTAGGGCATCTGTTCGCGTGTCAGAAAGGCTCCGCGAGTCGCGGTATTTATTGCATCAAACCCCGCGAGTCGCGGGGTTCAGAAATTCAGTTGACAGGTTTGAATTTTTACGCGTTTTTCTTTATTTATTTTTTTTTTTATTATTTTCTGTTTTCTATTTTTAAATAAATAAAAGATTTTAAAATAAAACTTATATTTTTATAAACTAAAATAAAGATAAAGAAACTTATAAAACTTAAATATTTAACAAAATCTTATATTTTTGTTTTTTTTCTTTTTATATTTTCGAATTTTTAAAACGTATTTTTACAAAAACGACTTTTAATAAAAGTAACTAAAAATCTTTTTTTTTTTTTTTTTATATTAGCGTTGCGCTTCCGGCTTTTAAGATAGATCCCCGGCAGCGGCGCCAAAAATACTTGATGTTATGCGAGGTGTATATAAAATAGCTTTATATTTTACTATGAAAAACTATTAAATACGATACAATTTTACACAAGATATTTATTTATTTATAGAATGGATATACTTAAACCTTGCTACAACACTTATAGGCAGTGTACCTAATCGTACAGTAGTGTAGTTTTTAGTAAGTCCGGTTCGTTCCACAGGGAAATCTTTAAACAAAGCTCAACGCTATATTAGTTTACTTTTATAAAAATACAAATATATATATAAGTAATATTATTATTATAAAGGGGGGGTTTTACCGTTTAATGACCGGTTTGTCGATTTTAAGACTTTAGTCGCAGTTAAAACCTAATGTAAAATATAAAATAAATTCAAGACTTAAATTAAAGCGTAAAGTAAATAACGATAATGAAATTGCGAATAATAAAAGTGCGGTAAAATAAAATTGCGATAATTAAAAAGTACGATAATTAAAAGTGCGATTAAATAACAATAAATAAAAGTGCGATAATTAGAAGTGCAATTAAATATAAAATAAAGGAAATTAAATATGAAATAAAAGAATTATGCTTATTTAAACTTCCGTAATCATGATGTTTGACGTGTTGATTTTAGTTTTATGCCCATGGGTTAATTGTCCTTTGTCCTGGATTATTCAATATGTCCGTCTGGTTTTGTCCATAACAGTCCATCAGTCATAAATATAAATTGCAAGTGTCCTTGTCAAATTATTATTATACCCGAAGTTAAATATTCCAACTAATTGGGGATTCGAATTGTAACAAGGTTTTAATACTTTGTTTAATGAATACACCAGGTTATCGACTGCGTGTAAACCAAGGTTTTACTACTTTGTTAACAATTACACCAATTACCCTTGAATGTAATTTCACCCCTGTTTTGATTATTCTAGTGGCTATTAATCCATTCCCGTTTTCGGTTAAATGAACGATTATTCGTACATATAAATACCCCGCCCATCGTGTCCGATTGAGTGTATATGGTAATTTATAGGGACGCCCAATTGTAAATCTTTATATTAACATTAACAAACTTTCATTTAGTTAAACAAATATAAAGCCCATTAATAGCCCATAGTCTAATTTCCACAAGTGTCGTTCTTTTGTCCAAACCCCAATTATGGTACAAAGCCCAATTACCCAATTTTAGTAATTAGCCCAACATCATGATTACTTCGTTTTAAATAAGCATAATAATAACTTAGCTACGAGACATTAATATAAAAAGGTTGAACATAACTTACAATGATTAAAAATAGCGTAGCGTTACACGGACAGAATTTCGACTTACACCCTTACAACATTTGCTAACATACCCTTATTATTAGAATTAAAATTAAAATTAAAATATTAATTATATATATATATATATATAAATTTTACGTATGATAAGAGAAGAAAAAGATGATGAATTTTGATCAGAATTCGGTTGGCTTTATAGCCAGAGTTGAAATTTGGGGCTCCGCGACTCGCGGCAAAATGCTCTTCAAACTCCGCGAGTCGCGGAGGTTAATTTTACAGCTCAGTCCTTGGAGTTTTCTCTGCCGACGGTTTTATATATATAAATATAATATATATATAATTAATATAATTAATTATATATTATATTATATTTATATACATAGTTAACTTGTAATTTTTAGTCCGTTGCGTCGAGCGTTAAGAGTTGACTCTGGTCCCGGTTCCGGATTTTCGAACGTCCTTGCGTACAATTTTATATTTTGTACTTTGCGTTTTGAATCTTGTACTCTTGTAATTTCGAGACGTTTCTTATCAATAATTGGAACCTTTTTGATTGTCTTTTGTACTTTTGAGCTTTTTGGTCGTTTGCGTCTTCAATTCGTCGAATCTGTCTTTTGTCTTCACCTTTTATTATTTAAACGAATATCACTTGTAAATAGAACAATTGCAACTAAAAGCTTGTCTTTCTTGAGGAATAATGCTATGAAATATATGTTCGTTTTTAGCATTATCACGCAACAACAACAATCGAAATCCCAACAACAACTTCAACAAACGTCCCAATAACAACTACAATAACCGTCTCTACAACAATAACAACAACAACAATAACAACAACAACAACAACAACAATAACAACAACAACAATCCCAACAACAATCTCAATAACAACAATGGCGACAACAATCAGAAAACTCCATGCTATAGGTGTGATGGATATCATCCGGATAAATACTGTAAGGTTGTATGTACCAAATGTAAAAGACCGAGTCATGGTGCGACGAAGTGTGAAACTTTTGGACCAACGATTAGAGGAACAAATACCGCCTACATTGTTTGTTTCGGATGCGGGAAGAAGGGCCACTTCAGAACTACGTGCCCAAACCAGGGAAATAATAATGGGCAAAGCTGTGGGAGAGTTTTTAACATTAATGCGGAAGAAGCGCAGAAAGACCCGGAGCTTGTTACGGGTACGTTTCTTATCGATGAAAAACCTGCTTATGTTTTATTTGATTCGGGTGCGGATAGAAGCTATATGAGTAGAGATTTTAGTGCTAAATTAAGTGGTCCATTGACACCTTTGAATAATAAATTTTTACTCGAATTAGCAAACGGTAAATTAATCTCAGCAGATAAAATATGTCGGAATCGAGAAATTAAACTGGTTAGTGAAACATTTAAGATTGACTTGATACCAGTAGAGTTAGGGATTTTTGATGTGATAATCGGTATGGACTGGTTGAAAGAAGTGAAAGCAGAGATCGTTTGTTACAAAAATGCAATTCGCATTATACGAGAAAAAGGAAAACCCTTAATGGTGTACGGAGAAAAGAGCAACGCGAAGTTAAATCTTATTAGTAACCTGAAGGTGCAAAAACTAATAAGAAAAGGTTGCTATGCTGTTCTAGCACACGTCAAGAAAATCAATTCCGAAGAAAAGAACATCAATGATGTTCCCGTCGCAAAAGAATTTCCCGATGTATTTCCGAAAAAATTACCGGGACTACCTCCACACCGATCCGTTGAATTTCAAATAGACCTTGTGCCGGGAGCTGCACCAATAGCTGGTGCTCCATACAGACTCGCACCCAGCGAAATGAAAGAACTTCAGAGCTAATTACAAGAACTTTTAGAGCGTGGTTTCATTCGACCAAGCACATCACCGTGGGGAGCTCCTGTTTTGTTTGTCAAAAAAAAGATGGTACATTTAGATTATGTATCGACTATAGAGAGTTGAACAAACTTACCATCAAGAACCGTTATCCACTACCGAGAATCGACGATTTATTTGATCAGCTGCAAGGTTCGTCAGTTTACTCGAAGATTGATTTACGTTCTGGATATCATCAAATGCGGGTGAAGGAGGATGATATTCCAAAAACTGCTTTTAGGACGCGTTACGGTCATTACGAGTTTATGGTTATGCCGTTTGGGTTGACTAACGCACCAGCTGTGTTCATGGACCTTATGAACCGAGTGTGTGGACCATACCTTGACAAGTTTGTCATTGTTTTTATCGATGACATACTTATTTACTCAAAGAATGATCAAGAGCATGAAGAACATTTGAGAAAAGTGCTAGATTTGTTGAGGAAAGAAAAACTGTACGCTAAGTTTTCAAAGTGTGCATTTTGGTTGGAAGAAGTTCAATTCCTCAGACACATAGTGAACAAAGAAGGTATTCAGGTGGATCCAGCAAATATTGAAACCGTTGAAAAGTGGGAAACCCCGAAAAATCCGAAGCATATACGCCAATTTTTAGGACTGGCTGGTTACTACAGAAGTTTCATCCAAGATTTTTCCAAAATAGCAAAACCCTTGACTGCATTAACGCATAAAGGGAAGAAATTTGAATGGAAGGATGAGCAGGAGAAAGCGTTTCAATTATTGAAGAAAAAGTTAACTACGGCACCTATATTGTCATTGCCTGAAGGGAATGATGATTTTGTGATATATTGTGACGCCTCAAAGCAAGGCCTCGGCTGTGTATTAATGCAACGAACGAAGGTAATTGCTTATGCGTCCAGACAATTGAAGATTCACGAGCAAAATTATACGACTCACGATTTGGAATTGGGCGTTGTTTTTTTTGCATTAAAGACTTGGAGGCACTACTTATATGGGGTCAAAAGTATTATATATACCGACCACAAAAGTCTCCAACATATATTTAATCAGAAACAACTGAACATGAGACAGCGTAGGTGGATTGAACTGTTGAATGATTACGACTTTGGGATTCGTTACCACCCGGGGAAGGCAAATGTGGTAGCCGACGCCTTGAGCAGAAAGGATAGAGAACCTATACGAGTAAAAGCTATGAATATAATTATTCATACTAACCTTACTACTCAAATAAAGGAGGCACAACAGGGAGTTTTAAAAGAGGGAAATTTGAAGAACGAAATACCCAAAGGATCGGAGAAACATCTTAATATTCGGGAAGACGGAACCCGGTATAGGGCTGAAAGAATTTGAGTACCAAAGTTTGGAGATGTGAGAGAAATGGTACTTAAGGAAGCACATAAAACCAGATACTCAATACATCCCGGAGCGGGAAAGATGTACAAAGATCTCAAGAAGCACTTTTGGTGGCCGAGTATGAAAGCTGTGATGACCCAGAAATTTCTGATCAAATTTAAACTTAATCTTTAACGTTTCCGACACGATAAGCAAAGTCTATGAAGTTGAATCTCAAAATCTTGAACTATTCAATTACCCCTCGATTGTTCTCAATGATTCGAGAACAATTATATGTAAATAGATACATATACTATAACTTGAAAACGTAACAAAGTGTTAAGTAAACGATACTGTGCATTAAATATATTGGTTTGATTATCTGATTGATATATTTAACTATGAAGTTAAAAGATTATGCTAAACGATTGAATTAAAAGATATTTACTGAGTCCCTTAAGGATTATGATATTATTACGGATCTCTGTTCTAAGGTCCACGTTGATTTGGAAAATCATTCATGTTTAACGGTATTCGGAATTAATGGTAAAGTGTTTGTTTAAATAACGTAATTTGGACACATACAATAATAAGGAATATTAACTGTTAGAATTGAATCTATGAACAACTTGCAACGTATATTTAGAACGTGTTTAAGTATATTGAATATATATTTATGAATATATAGCTTCGGGTTATTTGAAAACAATAATAACATTCGGTTATTGATTCAATTGATATTTAGTTATGTTAATTAGAACGTTTGAGAAATAAACGATGACACATAAATGAATTACATGAATTTAAGTTTAAATGTATAAACAATATGCGATATAACAATTTCAAATGATTTTAAAATGTATTTTAATAAATAGCGAGACAATAATTTATAGAAGTAAATGACCAAAACACTCGAAAGTTTAAGATACACTTTGAGTGATATAATTTAGGGATAATTTAAGGCTATATTTTGACAAAGGTACGTGTCCCAAAATATAAATTACAAGTTTTCTCAGCGTACGAAGGGACACTCGAAAAACCGGAACCGGGACATAAGTCGAGTGACGACGTACGACTTATCGGAACAAAAACAAGACTACTAACTTAAGGATTTCAAAACGAGACATATATGTAACGATTATCGTTGTAACGACACTTTAATGTATATATATCATATTAAGATATATTAATACATCATAATATCATGATAATATAATAATTTAACATCTCATTAGATATAATAAACAATGGGTTAACAACATTAAATGAGATCGTTAACTTAAAGGTTTCAAAACAACACTTACATGTAACGACTAACGATGACTTAACGACTCAGTTAAAATGTATATACATGTAGTATTTTAAGATGTATTCTTACACTTTTGAAAGACTTCAAGACACATATCAAAGTACTTCTATTTAACAAAAATGCTTGCAATTGCATTCTCATTCATTTTCATCAACAATCATACTCGTATGCACCCGTATTCGTACTCGTACAATACCCAGCTCCTAGAATAATTTAGCTCTTAGCAGCCCTTGTGAGTCACCAACACATGTGGGAACCATCATTTGGCAACTAGCATGAAATATCTCACAAAATTACAAACTAATGGAGCCTATATGGAGACTAGCTCCTTCACGTGAAAGCATACACACACAAACACATTTTCAATCACCTTTCATGCATCAAATTGATCTCTCTCAAGTTTTTTCTCATTGTTCTAAGTGTTCTTCAGACTTTCCTTCATAATCTACATCAATCTAGCCCATAAATCCTAATCTATATCAACTTATAAAACAACTACTCAAGAAAACTTCAAGAACACTTTCAAGTTTGCAAGTCTACTTCCAAGTTTTCTAATCCATTCCAAGTAATCATCTAAGATCAAAAAACCTTTGTTATTTACAGTAGGTTATCTTTCTAATTCAAGGTAATATTCATATTCAAGCTTTGATTCAATTTCTATAACTATAAACTATCTTAATTCGAGTAAAAATCTTACTTGAACTTGTTTTCGTGTCATGATTTTACTTCAAGAACTTTCAAGCCATCCAAGATCCTTTGAAGCTAGATCATTTCTTGTCACTTCCAGTAGGTTTACCTACTAAACTTGAGGTAGTAATGATGTTCATAACATCATTCGATTCACATATATATATATATATATATATATATATATATATATATATATATATATATATATATATATATATATATATATATATATATATATATATAACTATCTTATTCGAAGATTTAAACTTGTAATCACTAGAACATAGTTTAGTTAATTCTAAACTTGTTCACAAACAAAGTTAATCCTTCTAACTTAACTTTTAAAATCAACTAAACACATGTTCTATATCTATATGATATGCTAACTTAATGATTTAAAACCTGGAAACACGAAGAACGCCGTAAAACAGGACATACGCCGTCGTAGTGAAACCGGGGGGCTGTTTTGGGTTTGATAATTAAAAACTATGATAAACTTTATTTTAAAAGTTTTTCTTATGGGAAAATGATTTTTATTATGAACATGAAACTATATCCAAAAATCATGATTAAACTCAAAGTGGAAGTATGTTTTTCAAATGGTCATCAAGACGTCGTTTTTCGACTGAAATGACTACCTCTTACAAAATTGACTTGTAACCTGTATTTCCGACTATAAACTTATACTTTTTCTGTTTAGTTTCATAAATTTCAGTTCATTATGAAACTATAGCAACTTGAATCACTCAAAACGGATTTAAAACGAAGAAGTTATGGGTAAAACAAGGTTGGATAATTTTACTTGTTGTAGCTACGTGAAATTTGTAACAAATCTATACAAATCATAACTTAACTAACTTATATTGTATTATACATGTATTCTAACATATATTATGTAATCTTGGGATACCATAGACACTCTATATGTAGTAATGTTTGAGTTAGCTATACAGTGTTGAGGTTGATTCCAAAATAATATATATACTTTGAGTAGTGATCTAGCCCGAGACTTGTATACACTGGGTCGTGGATTGATTCGAGATAATATATCGATTTATTTCTGTTCATCTAACTGTGGACAACTAGTTGTAGATTACTAACGTTGGACTGCTAACTTAACAAACTTAAATCGTTAAAACGTAATAAAAAATGTTGTGAATATATTTCGATCATGCTTTGATATATATGTATACATTTGTTATAGGTTCGTGAATCAACCCGTAACCAAGTCTTACTTCCCGACGAAGTAAAAATCTGTGAAAGTGAGTTATAGTCCCACTTTTAAAATCTATTATTTTTGATATGAGAATACATGCAGTTTTATAAATATTTTACAAAATAGACACAAGTGATCAAAATTACATTCTATGTTGAATTATCGAACCGAATATGCCCCTTTTTAGCTTGGTAGCCTAAGAGTTGGTGTTTATGATAATTGCCACCAATTAACGCGAATCCTAAAAATAGATCTATTTGGCACAACAAGCCTCATAGAGTTACGTATGCTTTAGTACTTCGATTTATCATGTCCGATGTGAGTCCCGGAATGATGGGGATATTCTATATGCATCCTGTTAAGGTCGGTTACCAGGTGTTCATCATATGAATGATTTTTATGCAGATTGCATGTTATTGAGAAATGGAAATGAAAATCTTGTGGTCTATTATTACGATTTGATAAATATATAGGCTAAATCTATAACTCACCAACATTTTTGTTGACGTTTAAAGCATGTTTATTCTCAGGTGATTGTTAAGAGCTTCCGCTGTTGCATGCTAATTTATGGACAAGAGTTGGAGTCAGCATGCTTGTATAATATTGTTTAAAAATTGCATTCAAAGACATATATTGTTGTGTAATATTATTGTAAACCATTATGTAATGGTCGTGTGAAACGCTATATTTCATATTATCATTTTTGATAATCGTCGTAATATTTTAAAGGTTATGGTTTGTTTTAAAATCGAATGCAGTCTTTGAAAAACGTCTCATATAGAGGTCAAAACCTCGCAATGAAATCAATTAATATGGAACGCTTATAATCAATATGAACGAGACATTTTACAGGAATAGTACCAAACAGTGTTCTACGGATTCAACATTGTCTTCTCAACTAAGACGCAAAATCAAATCAAGCTAAATATAGTGATGATAATGATTCTAACATTCAGATTTTCGTACCATATCTGCAATAGCCCACACACTTGTTCTTGCACTATAATGTGTTTGTAACAGAAAGTAAATTGTGTTTCAGAAAAGTTCCAAATTTGCAGCTTACTTGTAATAAGAAGAAATGTAACATGATAACAAGAGATCCAAATTCTTCATCTATATAATATGCATCATACTATTCATTAGATAGAAAACAAGTACATGACCTTACACAACCTTATCACATCAAAGCATAAAACTATGAAAAAGTTCATACCAATATATTTTTATATATAACACACATGACACACAACTCAGTTCATCAAGCTTTATAGCAATACACAATCAAGCTTTATGACAAACATCTCCGTCACACACCCATCCATCTTTCTGATTCTCGTCTTCCTTCGAAGCCTCAATCACCTTTTCATCTTTATGACAAACATCTCCGTCACACACCCATCCATCTTTCTGATTCTCGTCTTCCTTCGAAGCCTCAATCACCTTTTCGTTCCCATTAGTTTCGTTAAGTGCACATTCAGGATGAAGATCAAAGTTACACTCTTCACAATTATAAGCCCACACCTTCCCATCTTTATCACACCCATCACATGTGTAGCCTCGTTGACGGGTGAGAACAAGCTCGTGCTCTTCGTGTAGGTTATGTTTCACTTTGTTGGGCCACCCCTTTGCCATGTCAGCAATCTGAGCTTCAATCTCAGCCATACGTTCATCCGTAAAAGGAAATGCATCAGCACCATGGAGCATAATGAGTCCCCTAGCCTCTGTTGTGATGGTTTTACCAGTTGGGCCTAAAGCGGCTAACAATGGTATACCGTTGACCTTAAAAAGGCGGCTCAATGATTGTTTTCTTTTGTCACCAAAGGGAAGGGATAACCATGGCATAGTAGAATAGTAATCTTCGTATGACTCTTGGTCCTTGTCGCTAGAAATAAAGATTACTTCGAATGCCTCGTGTTTTGATTTGATTTCTTTATATGTTTCGACGAGCTTTGGAGTGAACGCACGACATGGTGGACACCAATGCGCAGAGAAGTATAGTAGGATGTATTTACCAACCAAATCGGATACAAGAATCTATAAATATTATTCACTATATCAGTGACAACACAATAGAAATAGATAATGATCATAAACGTGACTAGTTCAACATATTCACTTCTTAAATGGGTCAAATATACAACGGGAAGTATGGGTAAACTAGTTGAAGCAAAGCCAAACTTTAATTTAGTGTACATAACTTCATGAATCATGTTAATCAAAGATTTAGATTATTGTTGTTATGGAACATTTTTATAGTCAAAGGTAACACCTTTAGATATTTTTTTAAAAAAGGCTAACATTTATATAAGGGCATTGATATATCCACCATTCTTTAATACATCTACCATAACTGTGCATTAACAGGTTGTACGATACAAGTAGTTAACGCATATTCTATGGTGGATGTATCAAAAAAGATGGTGAATATATCACCACCAAATATAAAATCATAAAGATTGATCGGAAATGTTCATGCATATCAACTCAAACAAGGCCCCTTGTTTCTAGCCGTGCAACAAATGACCCGTTTCAACCCCAACTCGTGACCCTACCATCCTCTCTTACAAATTAAAAAGGATCAAACATGTGAAGTAAACATTATTGAAAATTAATATACGATAACTGACCTTCGAACCATCCTTCCCGAGTACAAAATTGAGATCGTCTGAAACCAAGACTGATTCCAAAGTTTGCGCTTCAAGCCTAGCCTTCTCTATCTTCTCAAGCTCAGAGAATTTATCAGGTGTAAAAGGGTACGCATTAGCACCGTGTTCTTCAACAGCATCAGCAACATTGGGATGAAGAGTTTTCCCATCTGGACCAATAACGACTAAAGTTGGAAGTGTCGACAACTCAAAATACCGAACAAGTTTCTCACATTTTTTGTCTTTGAATGGAAGTGATAACCAAGGTACCGCACTAAGCTCGTTGTTAAACAATTCTTCATTGTCATCAAGAGGAATCATTACGATCTCAAAGTTAGCATCTTTTGCTTTTAATTCGTTGTAAACTTTGACGAGTGTACCGGTAAAATCAGACGATTTCTTGAACGTAGACAACACAAAATACAAACCAACAGTCTTCCCTTCAAGTTCGGTGATGAGTATCTTGCATAAAAATAGAAAATGTATCAAAATTATACTCTATAAAAGAACAATAATATAATTAAGAATATCAAATTGGAAAGATACTTAGGTGTTTGTTTGTTTTTCAGTCTGCAGATGTTTGTTTGCGGGTCATCAGACATTTTTATTGCAAATTGTTTGTTGTTTTGAAGACATAAGATAAAATAATGACTTATTCTGTCTGCAAACTCGCAGATTTAGAAATATGTTTCTAAGTGCTGCAGACAGGATTAAGTTATTCTACAAACATAAAAACGAACAGTTTTCACTATTTATACTATTTAGTATAAAGACCTTTAGGCCACATCATCTTTACAGACATGGTCCGAAAATCTGCAGACAAAGACATCTTAAAAACAAACAACACGTTAGAGACTTACCTTGTTGCCAGATGATGTGATGACGAAATCACGTGATGGGGACTCGAGTATGGACTTCAAAGATTGATTCTTCCTGGCTTCTTCTTCATGTTGTTTAATTTCTTTGACCCGTTCAGGAGTAAACGGATACGCCTCTGCTCCATATTCACTAATAATCTCGACCCCACGATCACTCAAAACTTTCCCATTTTTATCAAGGAACACAAGATGAGGTATTCCACTCACCTTAAAACAACCATCTAAAGCTTCCCTGGTTTTAGAATCAGAAAACGGAACAGCAAGCCAAGGCATTTTAGAGAAATAACCAGCAAATGATTCTTCATCTTCATCAGCCGAAATGAACACTATTTCGAAATCATCTTTTTCAGATAGTTCATTATACACGTCGATTAGATTTGGTGTAAACCTTTGACATGGTGGGCACCAGGATGCAGAAAAATACAACCCCAACGTTTTTCCATTCAAGGTGCTAATTGCAACCTGTCAATCACATAGTCTGGAAAATCAACCTTTTTTTGTACGGAAAAAGGATCATAAATTCAAAAATCGGAAGTTAATTAAACACTACAAAACGGACAAGAAAAGCGATTGCATACTTGTATATCAAATGAGCTATGAGCCATGATACGAAACCAAAACAAAGTTAATCTTCTTTCAACAAAGCATTTCGTTCCGTGCAAATTTAATTTACACAAATTATGGCAATATACATCAAAGAAACACAAAAAATAGCGATGGCTTATTTCCTAACAGTGGATCATAATTATTTTCTTATATAAAACTAAAATTCTTATTTTAAGTTAATTTGTGTATATCTATGCATTATTCAACTTATGCCTAAATTTCCTAACGCTATATAAAACAACTAACCCTAAATCCATAGCTTATGAACACCTATCTAGCTCTATCACTCTCCAAAGTTCAAATTCATACACAATTAAAATTTAAATCAAAATCAACACTAATTTGCTTATCTGAAGTAGTGGATTTCTTCCTTATAGTAATATTCGTTACCAGAGACAACCGATTTAAATGTATGTGATGTGATGCACAATTAACAGTCAAATTGAAAGCAAAAAAGAAAAAGTTGAAGTAAAATAAGAGAGGAATGGGATGAATACCTGATCAGCGTTATTGTGAACAAGATGATTTCGTTCAGTTGAAGAGAGGAGCGATTGAATGTCGTGAACATCAACTTCCGCCATTGTTTTGAAGAAGAATAAAAATACAGTTGTACCGAAGAAAGCTGATATGATATAAAGGTGCAGCAGGCCTTGGGGGTTTTTATCGTGAATATTAAATTATTTAAATTAAATTAAGATATAAAGCAAATACTATAAAATACAAAGGCAAAATGTGTGCATGTTAAAGATGGTTCTAGAAATTCTTCTACAACAAGTTATAAATATGAGTGTATTCTCATTAAAATTGTGATAATCTTTATTAAGCAAGATAAGTAGATGACCCACTTACTTTCATTTTTTTAACAATGAATTTACATCGGTGGATAATTTATTTCAACGACTCTCATCATTTACAGTCACACACGCTAGAAAAAAATTCCTACCCGGGTTGATTGGCAACTAATCGCGAGAGATAGGTTGCTTGACAACTAATCGTAGGAAATTGGAGAGAAAACTTTTCGCCCCCGGGAATTGAACCCGGGTTGCTTGGCAACTAATCGCGAACTCTTCCACACTGAGGCGTGATACCATTGAAGCAAACAAAGTATTTGATAAAATACCAATTAATTTTAATTGTGATTATCAAATTGGAGATGTAATCCCTTGGGAAATTTAAGGGACTAATCAGAGCGTGATATGTGGTGCGATAATTACATGTGATTGGGAAAAAAATCAATTTTTTTTTTCAAAAAAGATTTTTTTTTCTTTCAATTTTTTCTTTTTTAAACTTAGTCTGATTTAGAGTTTAGAGTTTAGAGTTTTGGGTTTAGTCTCTAAACCCTAAACCCTAAACTCTTGATCGTTCGTGTTAAAAACTCAATCTAAACCCTAAAACTAAACCCTAAACCCTAATTTCTAAATCTCAATTTCTAAACTCTAATTGCTAAAGCCTAAACCCTAATTTCTAAACCCTAAATGCTAAACTTTGGACCTTGAATATAGGGTTTAGGATTTAGGGTTGGTTTAGGGTTTAGGATTTTGGAAGTCAATCACATTAAACACATTTTAAAGTAGTTTTTACTACATGTGAGAACAAGTGATTGTTGCGCTACATGTCGCACTCTAATTGATTCCTTAAATCTCAACTTAAAAGTTGAATTCATTTGAATATTTCTCTATTCAATTGTAGTAAAAATTGGCATAAAGAAACTCTTCCAATTCTTTAATCTAGTATGAAGTATTGCGTATCTTTTTTAAGATGATTTAGATTAATTGTTTATTTTTTATAATATATAGATGAATATAAAAGGATAATACTTTTATACCCTTAAAATATGTCTGTAAGACAAAACAACTGTTAAATAATAAAGAGTAAAAATGATAAGTAATTAAATATACAATAAAATAAGATTTTTTTTTTTAATTCTATTTTTTTCGAAGACAATAGAATTGAAACATTTGAAGTATGTTTTTATCAAACATAACTTGCATAAAAATATAAACCTATATATAATAAAAGATTGATAGGACCCACGTGTTACAGCGGTGAGACTATTGTCGTACTAATTTTGGGCGGTTTATGAAGGTTCATTGTCTAATTATATACGTTATATACTGTAGATATTTGCACAAAATTTTGTAACGTACTTTTTACATATATGATCAATTTTTTTGTACAGAATATCAATTATTTTGATATAAAACGTTTGATAGTGTTTGTTATGCCTTGTTTAACGTGATTGTTTTTAGACTTTTTTGCTCCGTTGGTCCTTCAAATATACACGAAATTGCAATCCGAGTCCCTCAAGTTTTTTTTAAAAAATTTTGCAATCCGAGTCCCTCCGTCTAACTTCCGTCTAAATTGGCTGTTAACCTTTGACATGTGCCATGCATGTGAGGGTAAAATTGTCTTTTTACTCTTTTCTTTAACTTTTTTGCTTTGTTGGTCCTTCGTTTATACACAAAATTGCAATCCGAGTCCCTCAACTTTTTAATTCGAATTTTTATCTTTTTTTATCTTTAATTCATACTTTTTATCTTTGATTCGACTTTTTATCATCATCATCATCTCTCATCTCCTTCTTCAGTATTCCGTTTTCCGTCGCCATCTCCTACACCAACTCCGTTTTCAACTACAACTTCGTCATTAGACTCGTCGGAATCACTACTGTTGATAATGTCATCATCGTCATCTTCTAACTTTCTCCGGTGCTTCGCATCGCCGTCAAGAAACGGGTATGGCTTGTCCGATTTAAACCGCTTGTTAGTTCATGTTCTTCGTCATCTTGTTTGTTCACCATCGTCATCTTCTTCATCGAATCATCATCAAATCATCATCGACAGATTTGAAGTTCGTTCGGATACGAAATCAGGAAGTAAATTTTTTTTCTAGGTGGTTGTTCGTCATCATCTTATGTTCCAGGTAAGAAATTCAGTGTTAAGCATCAAATTAATGATAAAAAGTCGAATCAAAAATAAAAAGTATGAATTAAAGATAAAAAAAAATAGATAAAAATTCGAATTAGAAAGTTGAGGGACTCGGATTGCAATTTTGTGTATAAATGAAGGACCAATGAAGCCAAAAAGTCAAAGAAAAGAGTAAAGAGACGATTTTACCCTCACATGCATGGCACATGTCAAAGGTTAACGGTCAATTTAGACGGAAGTTAGACGGAGGGACTCGGATTGCAAAATTTTGCAATTTTAAGGACTCGGAAATCCAAAAAAAAGAAACTTAAGGGACTCAGATTGCAATTTCGTGTATAATTGAAGGACCAACGAAGCAAAAAAGTCTTGTTTTTAAAATTATTTATTTTTACAATGTTTCTAAAAAGTGGTATAATTTACGATTTTCAATGTTGCATTGATAAATTCTTATTATACATTTACGTGTATTTGTTTAAAAAATACTTTTAACAATTTACAATATATATACCCAAGGTTGAAAAGGACGCGAGACGGGGCCGAAACGGTAGCGACTTCAAAATGTCGCAACGGAAAAAACGGGGCCGATACGGGGTCGAAACGGATGTTGACTAATGTTGACTTTAATATATATGAATATATATTACACATATTTTAGAGTAAAAAATCTTTCGTTGACAAGTTTGTACCTATAATTGTTATTAGTGTTAATATAATACAAAATGGAATACTAAACTAAGTCAATTTTGATTAATTTGATCGACTTATGACCGGTTTTAACCGAATTTCTGACTTTTGACCGGTGTTGACCCAATTTTTCCTGCATTTGACCTGAATTTTGACCGTTGACCGGCTTATAAGAAAACGGGACGGGGTCGAAACGGTTTAGCCACCAAAACTCCGCAACGGGCGTCGCAACGGACACAACGGACGCCGTTTACAACAGTGTATATACCAGTCGGCACGAATGAACAGTACCGCTACAGTAACTTTTTTCAAACTTCGTTTGCTACAATACCGCTACAGTAATTTTTTTTTTTTTATAAACTTCGTTTAGTAGGTTCAAATTTTATAGCCCAACGAAGTGGGCCAACAGCCATTTCCTAGTTATATATACAATTGTACTACATTCCTCCCAATTTTATTTTCTATTATTGTTTTTTTGCAATGTCTTAAGATAAATGTCCTAGCTAAAAATTTCAAATATGACTACTAGACAAAACTATATAAAACTAATAAAAGACTTGAAAGAAAACGCTAGAAAATTCGATATTGTCATCAAATAAACAGTAGAAAACGATTGAAACATCGTTTTTAGTGAAACCATATATTGCTGCAAAATGTTTAATATATATAGTGAAACCATGTATCGCTACAAACATTTTTCGTAGAAATGCGCGAGTCATCTCTACTACTGAAACATTGTTTTAATAATCGAGTAAAATCATTTTCCACAGCAACGCGGTCTATCTCTCCGCTTTTTTAAACTTTTTCGAGTATTCTTATATTATATTATAATTTTTTTGTCAAAAGTGTATTTAATATATATATATATATATAGAGTTTGGTTCAACTACAGAGAGGCTTAAAATACATAAGGGTAAGAAGCAATGAAAAGATGCCATGTGTGCAACGATAGTTTAAGGTAGTTCAAAAATTAGGAGGGTATTCTAGGTAATTTAACGTAATTATTTATCTCATCATTGTAAATTTAATTTAAAGTTAATAACTAAGGGAGATGATACACACACACTCAATATTGATCCATACACACCTGATTGACTATTATATCCTTACTTACAATAATAGAAGTTCAAGTCCCAAGATAAATTTAAGGATATAATTGTAAGTTTTATGGTAAAAAGTGTGTATGGATCAAAAACTGGTGTGTGAGTATCACCTCCCAATAACTAAACTAACACTATCCCACAAAATCTGGATCTTTATCCCTATTTCTCGTTTGTGCCAAAAACAAATCGTAAACACATTCCTTGACATCCAACAATTAACGATAGTTGAAGAACATTAAAGAAAAGCCACACGCAGATAATATTTTTTCAACGTTACTGTTCCGACCACCATGTTGCACTCGTCCGGCCACCGATTTTACGTCGTGGTCCAGCTACCTTTTATTTTCCTTTTTTTACTTCCTCTGTTTCTATTCTCTCTCTTCCTTCATTGTAATAATTTTTTGGGCTCCGTTAAACAATATGATCATCACTTTGATTCTCAGGCGACTAAGCTTATGGATCCGTTGTAATAGTTTCTTAACCTGTTACCGGAGTTCTTTCCTTTTCCGATGATTGCGATTTTATGGCGAGGGTATCATTAGATGATCATTTATTGGACATAAATTTATTGATGATATGTAGCGACCCCGACAAATCGTCAAGTGACGGCGTCGGCTACGTGGGTCCCATTACCTGATTATAAGTCTTTAAGATAACGTTTGACCGAAAATATGTCGCATACAATTCATAAAGGATGTTCCAATGTTTACAAAAGTAATTCCCAAGACAAGTACATAACAAAAGTTATTATTCATATGAACACGCGCGACATAGTTTAAAATAGCCAAAAAGACGCTCCACGTATGCAAGTATACTCGACATCCAATGCAAGTATCAAAAAGTATGTGCGGAAGCATGTATCACTTAAGTTCAAGGACCTGAGAAAAACATAGAGAATCTGTCAACGAAAACGTTGGTGAAATCATAGGTTTAAGTAAGTAAATGAGTAATAGTAAGTTGAACCACAAGATTTGCAACATCGATAAAGCCATAGTACATTCTAAAAGTTAATATTCACGAGCACCCAATTATCAAAGCTTAACGTTCCGTCCGTTGAATACCCCATCAATTAGTGCTAGAACAACACTGTTCCCGAAAATATATTTCATTCGTAAACGGTAGCGAACCGTTTGAATGAGGGTTTGTCAAACCCATATGGCCATATAACATAAGTTCTCGCTTACACCATCTGATGTAACTAATGATAATCGGATTGAGGATTTTCGTTCTAACTCGTATGTAGAATGTTTGTTTTCCCGTTCTTGTGTCCACTTAGTTCAAAAGTATCGTTTATGTTTTCTCATCCCAAAAGTAAGTTTAAAAGAGTAAAGGTGGGACTATGATCTCACCTTTGATTGCAAGAGTGTAAAAGTACTTCAACAAGTAAACGTGCAAAGAACAATGCTAGTCTCGACCTAAACAAATAGGTTGTATCAATAACGATAGTCACGAAGGGTCAAAGTTGTTCAATTAGTCCTATGGCTCAATACGACTCGATTAATATAGCATGTGAAGCAATTTGTCAAGTTTCATGCAAGATACAAGTATAAAAGCATGTTAGGAAGATTGCATAATCAATTGGTTAAGTTTGACAAAAAGTCAAACTTGGTCGGGTCAAAGTCAACGAAAAAGTCAACGCGTTCGGGTCGGGTCTCGGACAAATTTTCTGAAGTTTTTAATCATATATAAGCATGTTAAAACAAGTTACACGTAAATTGGAGGTCTAGAACGTCCTAAACATTTTATGTCAAAAGGCCTCGCAAACAGCCCACTTTAGTGTAATGGGACGGCGTCCCAATTAGGCTAGACGGCGTCCCATTTTAAAGATCAAGACGGCGTCTTGGTAGCCTAGACGGCGTCTAGGTTTTAAGGGCAGGACGGCGTCCTGATTCCTGGGACGGCGTCTAGGCATGATTTCAGGCCCTGCTTGCTGAACTCCTAAGTACACGAATCAAAACTCAAACCCACACAATTTACAAACCGCAAACATTCAAGGCATGTATTTTATATCACCGGAAAGGTATTTTGACAAGGAACATAACTATGCACTTATTATCAATTAAACTTTCACATACAACAACCAAAAACCGCATTTAGTGACCCTCATTCAATACACACAAGTCATAAATGCCATTTAATGATTCGGCAACCAAATTACATGAACAATATGCCGTTTCGAAGGTAATTAAGCATACAACACAACCTAACACTTACCATTAACATTTCATGTCATTTAATGCATCAAAAATTCATTCTTAGTTCATGAAACCCTAACCAAAAATCACCAAATTTCATAATCAAGTTTAAGGGGTTTCTTTGATCAATCTTTACATCCAAATGAAGCTAGTAACACTAGGAACAAGATTAAAACATGAACTCATAACATCAAACAACATATAAACACTTAAAACTCAAGATTAAACATGTAAACTTTCCATATGAATTAGTTACTTCAAAATATCAAAACGAGCATACAAAACACATAAACAAACTAGACTTGAGCCATAGACACTAATTAACAAACTTATAACTTTAAAAATCTCAAGAACACAAAGATTAGTGATTTTAGAAAGTTACCCAAAATTGATGAAATCGGTATGGAACCGAAGAGGAGATCACGAGGAGTTCAAATATGCAATTTGTTTTGATTGAATCCTTCTTGAACGAATTTAGATGATGATTGAAGGTTTGAGGGTTTGAGAGGAAAAGGTGAAGTATTATTTTGGGGAGGTGATAGAATGAATGGAGAGGAAAGAGTTGACTAGTTGACCTAGTTATCTCTTTCTCCATTTGGCAACTTTAGTCCCTCAACTTAGGAAACGGGTACGGGAATTACCTAAACGAGATAATTCAAACGCGTATTAACGAGATGTGTTATAAACATATAACGGAACTTAAATAGTTAAACGGAAAAGTAAATGGAAAAAGGCGGGATGTTACATTACCTACACCTTAAAAGAAATTTCGTCCCGAAATTTAAGTAGGCGTAGTAGTCGTTGTTTCTTCCTCGAGATCTTGCGTTTCCGAATTCACGAATAGATGAGGATACTTCCTTTGCATTTGATCTTGTCTTTCCCAAGTAAACTCGGGTCCCCTTTTGGCGTTCCAACGGACTTTAACAATCGGGATTCGGCTTTGTTTCAATGTCTTGACGGAGGTGTCCACAATTTTAACCGGTTCCTCCACGAAATGAAGTTTGTCATCAATGGTGAGCTCCTCGAGAGGAATGACGATATCGGGTTCGGCAAGACACTTTTTCAAGTTGGATACATGGAAAGTAGGATGAACGGAGCTCAATTGAGGCGGAAGATCTAAACGATAAGCAACGGTCCCAATACGCTCCAAGATTTCGAAAGGACCAATATACCGCGGATTTAGCTTCCCGCGTTTCCCAAAACGGATTACACCCTTCCAAGGTGCGACTTTTAACATTACTCGGTCACCGACTTGAAATTCGAGATCGTTGCGTCGTTTGTCGGTATAGCTCTTTTGACGACTCCGGGCCGTCCTAAGCCTATCTCGGATTTGAACGATTTTCTCGGTGGTTTCGTGAATGAGTTCGGGTCCGGTGATTTGCACGTCGCCTACCTCGGCCCAACAAAGAGGTGAACGACATTTGCGGCCATATAGCGCTTCAAAAGGTGCGGCTTTAATACTCGCGTGATAACTATTGTTGTAAGAGAACTCGGCGAGAGGTAAGTGCTTGTCCCAAGCTTTTCCGAAATCAACCACGCAAGCTCGTAACATGTCCTCTAAGGTTTGAATTGTACGTTCGCTTTGTCCATCGGTTTGAGGATGATATGCGGTGCTCATATCTAAACGCGTTCCCAACGCTTCTTGCAATGTACGCCAAAATCTAGAAACGAAACGGCCATCTCGGTCGGAGATAATCGATAAAGGTACACCGTGTCGGGCTACGATCTCCTTAATGTAAAGTTGTGCAAGTTTCTCCATTTTGTCCGTTTCTTTCATGGCAAGAAAGTGTGCGGATTTGGTGAGACGGTCAACAATAACCCAAATGGTATCATAACCGCCCGTCGTTTTTGGTAGCTTGGTGATAAAATCCATTGTTATCCTTTCCCACTTCCATTGCGGGATCTCGGGTTGTTGGAGTAATCCGGACGGTCTTTGGTGTTCGGCTTTGACTTTGGAACATGTCAAGCACTTGGAAACATAAGTAGCTACGTCCCTTTTGATGTTCGGCCACCAATATAGTTGTTTAAGGTCGTGGTACATCTTATTGGCACCGGGGTGAATCGAGTATCGTGACTTATGGGCTTCATCTAAAATAAGGCTTCGTAGATCCCCATAACTAGGCACCCAAATTCTTCCGGCGAAATATCGGAGTCCGGTTTCTTTAACTTCGAATCGAGAGGTGAGGACGTTCAAGTGTTCGAGAGAGATGTTTTCATCCTTGAGAGCCTCACCTTGGGCTACCCGAATTTGGCTATTAAGGTTGGTGTGAATGGTGATGTTTAAAGCTCGGACACGGAGAGGCACCGCTCTTTCTTTTCGACTTAAGGCATCGGCTACTACATTTGCCTTCCCGGGATGGTAACGAAGCTCGCAATCGTAATCGTTTAAGGTTTCAATCCACCTTCGTTGTCTCATGTTTAGTTGTTTTTGATCGAAAATGTGTTGGAGGCTTTTGTGATCGGTAAAGATAGTACTCTTGGTTCCATAAAGATAGTGTCTCCACATTTTAAGTGCAAAGACAACGGCTCCGAGTTCGAGATCATGTGTCGTATAGTTTCGTTCATGAATTTTGAGTTGTCGAGAAGCATAAGCAATGACTTTCGTTCGTTGCATCAATACACACCCAAAACCATGTTTTGAGGCATCGCAATATACAACAAAGTCATCATTGCCTTCGGGAAGTGACAAGATAGGAGCGGTGGTTAGCTTCGTTTTCAAGATTTGGAATGCGGATTCATGTTCGGTCGCCCATATGAATTTCTTTCCCTTGTGAGTCAATGCGGTTAGAGGACGTGCAACCAAAGAGAAATTTTCGATGAATCTACGATAGTACCCGGCGAGACCCAAAAATTGACGAATGTGAGTAGGAGTAGTAGGAGTCTCCCATTTGCTAATGGCTTCGATTTTCGTTGGATCGACTTTAATACCTTGGTCACTTACAACATGACCAAGAAATTGAACTTCCTTTAACCAAAATTCACACTTGGAGAATTTGGCATAGAGTTGTTCTTGTCTTAAAAGTTCAAGCACAAGTCGGAGGTGTTCCTCGTGTTCTTCTTCGCTTTTTGAATAGACTAAAATATCATCGATGAACACGATAACGAATTTGTCAAGATACGGTTTGCACACGCGGTTCATAAGATCCATGAACACCGCCGGTGCGTTAGTGAGACCAAATGGCATGACAAGGAATTCATAACTACCGTAACGAGTCCGGAAAGCGGTTTTGGAGACATCTTCCCCCTTAACCCTCAATTGATGATAACCCGAGCAGAGATCGATTTTCGAATATACACAAGACCCTTGTAGTTGATCAAAGAGGTCATCGATACGAGGAAGAGGATATCGGTTCTTAACCGTCAATTTATTTAGTTCACGATAATCAATGCACATTCGTAGGGATCCGTCTTTCTTTTTAACAAACAAAATCGGAGCGCCCCAAGGTGAATGGCTAGGTTGGATAAAACCACGATCAAGTAGTTCTTGGATTTGACTTTGCAATTCTTGCATTTCGGATGGAGCAAGTCTATACGGTGCACGTGCTACGGGTGCGGCTCCCGGAATAAGATCGATTTGGAATTCGACCGGTCGATGAGGCGGAAGACCCGGCAATTCGTCGGGAAATACATCGGAATAGTCACTAACAATTGGCACATCATCGATGTGCTTCTCATCGGACTCGACTTTCTTAACGTGAGCAAGGATCGCAAAACAACCCTTACGGAGCAGTTTTCTAACTTTAAGGCACGAAACGAGGTTGAGTCTGGTGCAACTCTTATCGCCATAGACAATCAATGGTTCACCATTCTCGATAGGAATTCGGATTGCGTGAAGATCGCAAAGAATGTGAGATTTATTTTTGGCCATCCAATTCATACCGATTATTACATCAAAACTCCCTAATTCTATGGGTATCAAGTCAATTTCAAATTCCTTACCCAAAATGTTCAAAGTACACCCCCGGTAATATGTGTCGGCACTTAAGAGTTTTCCGTCGGCCACTTCGATGGAATAAGTAGTATCTAAAGGGTGTGGTGGAGTGCAAAGGGTAGGAGCCAAAGTCTTAGACACAAAACATTTATCGGCACCCGAATCGAATAAGCAGGTAACATAAGAGTTGTTGAGAAGAAACGTACCCGTGACTAGTTCATTGTCATCTCGGGCTTCCTCGGTATTGATGTTAAAGGCTCGACCTCGGTTGTTGGGGTTGGCTTTCTTTTTCGGGCATTCGTTCTTATAATGGCCCGTTTGGCCACATTCGTAACAAGTGACCGTTTTTGGAGGATTGGGCCCCTTTCGAGCAACGGGGGCTACGCTTGTGCAATTGTTGGCCCTATGACCAACACCTTGGCAACGGTGACAAACTAGCTTGTTACATTCACCGTGATGATGCTTGTGGCATTTGTTGCAAAAAGGTAAGTTTCCGACATAACCCTTCTTGCCGTCGTTGTTGAAAGGCTTTTTGGTGAAGGTGTTGTTGTTGTAGTTGGTTGATGGAGTGGCTTCCCATTTCCTTTTGTTGCCACCCGACTTGTCCTCGGCCTTAGGAGCCGGTACTACGATTTCGTCAACCGTTTCAATTAGTTGGCGAGCCATGTTCATAGCGGCTTGATGAGTAGTGGGTTTGGATGACATCACCCCTTGTTTGATGCTTTTTGGAAGACCGAGCATGTAGAGCTCAATCCTTTGAGATTCGGGGTTAACAAGATTAGGACACATCAAGGATAGTTCGGCGAAGCGTTGATTATAAGCTTTAAGATCGTTTCCGACCGCTTTCAAAGCTCTTAGTTCTTCCTCAAGCTTTCGGGTTTCTTCGCGCGGAAAATATTCAACAATCATCTTTTCCTTTAGATCGGCCCAAGAGAGGGCATGAGCTTCATCGGTACCCACCGATTGAACATAGGTGTTCCACCAAGTGAGAGCAACACCGGAGAACGTGTGGGTGGAGTATTTGACTTTGTCTTGATCCCGACAACCGCTTATGCTAAAGACGGCCTCGGTTTGTTCAAACCAACGAGTAAGCACAACCGGTCCACCGGTTCCATCATAAGTGTGAGGTTTGCACCCCATGAAAGCTTTGTAGGAGCATCCCTCGTTTGAGTTACCGGCCCCATTGTTGTTGTTGTTGTGGTTGTTGTTATTGTTGTTGGAAGAGTGACCGGCCATGGCCGCATCTACGGCGGTAGCTATCATCCGTTCGAGAGCTTGTTCGGGAGTTTCATTGCGGCGTACACGACGAGGAGCCATTGTTCCTTCAAAACAAAAGAATACCGTTGGTTAGTATTCTAAATAATACTAACCGTGATATGGGATAAAGATAAAGAGAAAATTATCCTTGACCCGCCTTAAATTCTTTATGTCATAATGTCGGTATGTTCATATGAGTCACCGTAATATAATTTCCGGGAATTATATTACCCTAATTCATATGTGCATTCGACATTACATCATATAGTCAAGGTGGCGTGTCAATTAAATTATACAACGCAAGATTTAGATAGGATAAGAGTAGATATGAGTAAGAGAGTTCGAGTATAAATGCACAATTTGTCAAATAATTCCTACTTCAGTCTATATGCCGGTTGTAGTCTAGATTCACCTATGTACCCTATGACTCGGGGTGGACACAAATGAACTCTAAATCCCTACAACCAAGGCTCTGATACCAACTGTAGCGACCCCGACAAATCGTCAAGTGACGGCGTCGGCTACGTGGGTCCCATTACCTGATTATAAGTCTTTAAGATAACGTTTGACCGAAAATATGTCGCATACAATTCATAAAGGATGTTCCAATGTTTACAAAAGTAATTCCCAAGACAAGTACATAACAAAAGTTATTATTCATATGAACACGCGCGACATAGTTTAAAATAGCCAAAAAGACGCTCCACGTATGCAAGTATACTCGACATCCAATGCAAGTATCAAAAAGTATGTGCGGAAGCATGTATCACTTAAGTTCAAGGACCTGAGAAAAACATAGAGAATCTGTCAACGAAAACGTTGGTGAAATCATAGGTTTAAGTAAGTAAATGAGTAATAGTAAGTTGAACCACAAGATTTGCAACATCGATAAAGCCATAGTACATTCTAAAAGTTAATATTCACGAGCACCCAATTATCAAAGCTTAACGTTCCGTCCGTTGAATACCCCATCAATTAGTGCTAGAACAACACTGTTCCCGAAAATATATTTCATTCGTAAACGGTAGCGAACCGTTTGAATGAGGGTTTGTCAAACCCATATGGCCATATAACATAAGTTCTCGCTTACACCATCTGATGTAACTAATGATAATCGGATTGAGGATTTTCGTTCTAACTCGTATGTAGAATGTTTGTTTTCCCGTTCTTGTGTCCACTTAGTTCAAAAGTATCGTTTATGTTTTCTCATCCCAAAAGTAAGTTTAAAAGAGTAAAGGTGGGACTATGATCTCACCTTTGATTGCAAGAGTGTAAAAGTACTTCAACAAGTAAACGTGCAAAGAACAATGCTAGTCTCGACCTAAACAAATAGGTTGTATCAATAACGATAGTCACGAAGGGTCAAAGTTGTTCAATTAGTCCTATGGCTCAATACGACTCGATTAATATAGCATGTGAAGCAATTTGTCAAGTTTCATGCAAGATACAAGTATAAAAGCATGTTAGGAAGATTGCATAATCAATTGGTTAAGTTTGACAAAAAGTCAAACTTGGTCGGGTCAAAGTCAACGAAAAAGTCAACGCGTTCGGGTCGGGTCTCGGACAAATTTTCTGAAGTTTTTAATCATATATAAGCATGTTAAAACAAGTTACACGTAAATTGGAGGTCTAGAACGTCCTAAACATTTTATGTCAAAAGGCCTCGCAAACAGCCCACTTTAGTGTAATGGGACGGCGTCCCAATTAGGCTAGACGGCGTCCCATTTTAAAGATCAAGACGGCGTCTTGGTAGCCTAGACGGCGTCTAGGTTTTAAGGGCAGGACGGCGTCCTGATTCCTGGGACGGCGTCTAGGCATGATTTCAGGCCCTGCTTGCTGAACTCCTAAGTACACGAATCAAAACTCAAACCCACACAATTTACAAACCGCAAACATTCAAGGCATGTATTTTATATCACCGGAAAGGTATTTTGACAAGGAACATAACTATGCACTTATTATCAATTAAACTTTCACATACAACAACCAAAAACCGCATTTAGTGACCCTCATTCAATACACACAAGTCATAAATGCCATTTAATGATTCGGCAACCAAATTACATGAACAATATGCCGTTTCGAAGGTAATTAAGCATACAACACAACCTAACACTTACCATTAACATTTCATGTCATTTAATGCATCAAAAATTCATTCTTAGTTCATGAAACCCTAACCAAAAATCACCAAATTTCATAATCAAGTTTAAGGGGTTTCTTTGATCAATCTTTACATCCAAATGAAGCTAGTAACACTAGGAACAAGATTAAAACATGAACTCATAACATCAAACAACATATAAACACTTAAAACTCAAGATTAAACATGTTAACTTTCCATATGAATTAGTTACTTCAAAATATCAAAACGAGCATACAAAACACATAAACAAACTAGACTTGAGCCATAGACACTAATTAACAAACTTATAACTTTAAAAATCTCAAGAACACAAAGATTAGTGATTTTAGAAAGTTACCCAAAATTGATGAAATCGGTATGGAACCGAAGAGGAGATCACGAGGAGTTCAAATATGCAATTTGTTTTGATTGAATCCTTCTTGAACGAATTTAGATGATGATTGAAGGTTTGAGGGTTTGAGAGGAAAAGGTGAAGTATTATTTTGGGGAGGTGATAGAATGAATGGAGAGGAAAGAGTTGACTAGTTGACCTAGTTATCTCTTTCTCCATTTGGCAACTTTAGTCCCTCAACTTAGGAAACGGGTACGGGAATTACCTAAACGAGATAATTCAAACGCGTATTAATGAGATGTGTTATAAACATATAACGGAACTTAAATAGTTAAACGGAAAAGTAAATGGAAAAAGGCGGGATGTTACATGATAAACCCCAATTGATTGTATCAATTGTAAGTGTATCATTGTATGAATGTATATATATATCAACGCATCAATCTAGCTACATCAATCATTGTGCATCAGATACTCTTGCTTGCTACTAGTTTGTTATGGGTTGTGCATCAAAGAATTAGTTTAGCATGATTTGAAGCTGTGTATCAATTTTGCTATAAAAAAAGAAAAGTTAAGATGACATGTATCAATTCTAAACACTTCGAATGTATATAAACTGATGATGATGATACTCGATGAAGGAAAAATATATGAGAAGCAAGGTTGCAGAAATCGGTTCTCGGGGAGTTCTCGGCAGGGTCTCCAAAACGAGAACTCGGGGAGAACTCGGGGAGTTATCGGCGGTTGACTTTCGTTGACTTTTGGGATTTTATCGAGTTTTTTCCGAGATTTGACCGATTTTTTTTTTTAGATTTGACCGATTTTTCCGAGATTTGACCGATTTTTTGGAGATTTGACCGATTTTTGGTCGTTGACCGATTTTTTTACCGATTTCAAAACGAGTTCTCGCCAGGAATGAAATTTCGAGTTCTCGCCGAGTTCTCCCGATTTTTGCAACCATGATGAGAAGTATACTAAGAAATATAGTCGGCGATTTTATAGCCATAAATTTAGTTCGTGAACCGTCAATGGAAAAAAATGGGTTAGACGGTTATACCCTTTGAGTGTATTTACTTGATATAATCTTTCCCTAAAAAATCTCTAAATTTTGCTTTAGATCATCCCCATCTAATGGTTAATATTATCTCGTATCATTACCAATATAACTAGTAAACAAAATTTGTCTTATTTGTTATAAATAGTACTATTCAATTTTTCACTTTTTACAAACATAACCCACTAACTTTCATTAAAATATAAATCGAACCCCCTACTTTATACCTATATTATAAATTATTATTTATTCCATCACTAACACCAAAAACACCCACCATGCTTTACCGGCTTCTACACTACGCTCAAACAGTAGGACCCACATAGGCCACTACTGTGCTATATTTTTTTTTTGTCTCCAACGATAAAAGAATCAACTTTCTTAAAAGGAACAACCTTCAATGCTACCAAAAGATGTCGAAAAATATTTTTTTTACAAAATAGATCTACTAACTTTAACGCTAAAAGAAGCAACTTTCACAAAAGGAACAACCCTTCAATGTTAGATGTCAAAAAAATTCTTTTTTACAAAATAGATACACAAAAGGAAATACTTTTTTTTAACTCGCATTCAAAATGGAGCCACCGGCGCGAAGCGAGAGCTCCACAACTAGTATATACTAATAGCCAAAACACTATTTCACTATTTATCAATAGTAACCAGGGATATTTTCATCATTTCACTTTCTTTTTTTGTCCCCAACGATAAAATAAGCAACTTTCGTAAAAGAACCAACCCTTCAATGTTAATAAAAGATGTCGAAAAAAATTATTTTTTACAAAAAAATCAACTAACTTTTTTATTCCCTTCTCTCTTTTCTTCCTCAACGATAAAGGAGGCAACTTTCATAAAATGAACAACCCTTCAATGCTACCAAAAGATGTCGAAAAACATTTTTTTTTTCAAAATAGATCAACTAACTTAAAAAAAACAAAAAAACAACGAACTCTAAAAGAAGCAACTTTCACAAAAGGAACAACCCTTCAATGTTAGATGTCGAAAAAAATTCTTTTTTACAAAATAGATCAAGACTTTTTTTTTAACTCGCATTCAAAACGGAGCCCTCGGCGCGAAGCGAGGGCTCCACAACTAGTTTGTATCATAAGAGACTATGTAGTATAACCTAACCCATATATATATATATATATATATATATATATATATATATATATATATATATATATATGTATATCAGAAATCATGTATTGCTGAAAACAATTTTTCACTGCAATGTGCTTGTTATCTCTACTACTTAAACAATATTTAAGATATAAAGTGAAATCATTTTCTGATACTAACGCGCGAACCATCATTTCACTCATTTAACTTAATATTTTGACTAGTAAGATCAAAAACCTTATAATGATTTAATCTTTCATATAATTATTGTTTTTGTTTCTTTTTAGGATCCGAGTGATCGAACTTGTTATGCGAGCTGATTAATCTCGAGATGACAACTTGCTTTGTGAATTGCTCAAAGTGTACATTCTGAACCTCTGTAACCACAAGAAGATATTCGCTTTGCGAATAAATTTACACCATCTTAGCATGGGAGGCCCGGAGGGGGAACAAAGTGATCGTCGATCATGGTCCATGTATTTTAGGGGTCCAATTTTTTTTTTTTTTTATGTATATAGAGTATAGACACACTTGGAGATTTGAGAATTGTGATAACTAGGGAAACACAATTGAAGCAGCAAAAACGAAGCACAATAGGCTAAAAAACAATAATCAAATGTCCAATAAAAAAATTAAAGTTCGTTACCACTCTAGTAAAGCCCAAAGGGTTTTTTTTTTCTTCTTTAAAAAAAAACATACCTTATTCATTAGGGTCTAAAAGTCTTTTTTTCACTTCATTCTAAATACTTAAAATTTCAAGACCAACCCTACTTGTTAGATATATACCAAAATTATAGGAAAATGAGTAGGGATAAAATAAAGATTTTTAAAAGAAGACATCTATAATCATAAATTAAACTCTCTCGTAACGTGTGTGAGTGACAATGAAAATAACCTATGTTAATATTGCCATTTAAAAAAAAAAAAAAGCCTTTACAAAATTAATTCCTATCAAAAAAATCATTCTATTTTTCTCACTTCTCATTGATAAATGTCAATTCATAGCATTTATACGAGCTTTATCATTTCACGCGGGGTTTTAATCGTCCACGTATGCCGTGTATTAGTTGTCTTGTAGGAATGAACGGGCATGATTAAAAGTAGTGATCGTGTCTTTTAGGACCGACCAATGTTTGACCCCAATTGCAAAGTGACATTTTTGTCTACGAGGCTAGTGATGCGATCCAATGTGTCAAATTTTCAGAGCAGCTTCAACACGGCTTATACATCATCAGCACTCGGTCGATGTGTCCTTGCAACAAGGTCTATTTCAGTGTTCAAAATAAATTTTAAAATTAAGTGACAATGTCAAAGATAGAGGTGTCCGTAATGTTCATTTTAGTGTCCATTTTTATTTTTTATTTTCTAATTGAGTTTAAATATTTTATTTAGTTATTTAAAAATAATTATATGATAATAATATATAAAACAAACAAATTTTATTAACTAAAAATAAATAAATAAACAATACGATTATGATTATTAAAAACAAGCAAACATACGCTTAACAAATTTAAAACAAACAAGAAAACTACTCTTCGTCCGAATCAGAATCCATAGATAAAATGGAAATAGTAAAAGAAATAAAAATAAAATAAAATAAAAGCAATAAAATAGCCGTTGCAAACGGCTAGAATTTTATAAACATAATGCAACGTCATTAAAAACCACCGTCTCCCCACCGATCTTGAAAATCAACGCCGAGATAGACGCTAGCCCGGTGTCGACTGACCGTCGATCTCGTCATCGATTTCGAACGACGCCGACAACCGACACCAGAAACTGAATACTCTAAAATTTATTTTACTTTTTATGTTATTATTTTTGTTTCTTTTTTAGATTCGTGTATAGTGCACTTATTGTAAGACCAGTTGTAACAATGCAAGAAACACGCCGTGGGGATGAGGTGGAGGCCGGCCACGCCCCAGGCGGTGGCGTAACGGCGCGTGGGAGTGAGGCGTGGCGGGTGGCGTGGGGAAGCGCGCGGCCAGGCAACGGAAATTGAAACGGGAGTGAGGGGCTCGGATTGGGCCACGTGGCCAGAGGGTTTGACCAAAAAATCAAAAAATACGGATGGATATATCCGTTGGGAATTTAATTTAATTTAAATAAATAATAATAATAATAATAATTTTATTTACTTATATATACCAATCCCCATTTCACAAACTACACATTCTCATACTCTATATTTCATACTTTTCTTAAAAAAAAATGTCTATTCCAAACACTCCTTTCACTTTGCAAGATGATAATGAAGATCCACTAACACCACTTAATCAAACTGGTTCGTTATTAAATCTCATGGTGTTCGGTCGGCCCAATACTCCCGGATTGTCATCCCCACCACTCCAAACCCCTAGTCCACAACAATTTACAAATATAAGTAGAAACTTATTCGGGTTCAATCAACCTCCATTAACTTTAGAACAACAACAAGCGTTTTTGTTTTATCAATAACAAATGTTTAAACAACAACAACAAATGTATCGAATGTCAATTCAACCATTGCAACCACCACAACAAACGCAACCAACGCAACCAACTCAACCACAACTACGCTTGCGTGATGAAGAGTCGCAAGATAGTCAAGTACAAGAAAGTCAACCACTAACACGGCCAACTCGTAGACACCGAAAAAAAGAAAAAGGTTTACTTTTGTTATTATTATTATTATTATTATTATTATTATTAAGTAATTAACTTACTGTTACGGAGTATTATTTGTTTTTTATATATTATTATTACTATTATTATTATTATTAGATAATTAATTATTAAGTTACATTCTTACTGTTACGGAGTATTATTTTATTTTTATATATTATTATTATTATTATTATTATTATTATTATTATTATTATTATTATTATTTTTATATATTATTATTATTATTATTATTATTATTATTATTATTAATTATTAATTATTAAGTTACAGTAGGTTAAGGAAGTATATATATTTACGTTTATTATTATTATTTAATTAATTATTGTTATGTGAATACATAGGGAAAGCGATGGATGTAGGTACGTTGTCAAAAAGAGTACAAAAATTGTGGGGTGCGCAAGAGGTTTTGTGGTTGTGTAAATGTTTTTGTGATCAATCGGAGAATTCAATTGTTGGAAAATCCCAAAGACACGGAAGTTTTTGGGGCGGGGTAATGGATAAGTTTAATGTAAACAATGAAGGATGGGTACGTGGTGAAGATTCGTTATCTTCAAAATGGAGAGATGTCAACAAGGCATGTACGGAGTTTTTGCCGATCTTTGTGGATATAGCCGAGCATTGGCGTAGTGGTTGTAATGATGATGACATTTACAAGAGTGCGGAGGACTCATATATGAGTCAATATGAAAAAGCGTTTTTGTATAAGGAAGCGTTTTTTTTCTTGAGAGATCATCCAAAGTGGAGGGTACCTAAAGTCAAGGGGACCCGGTACGACTATCACAAGACTTTGACGAGGCCGAGTTGTTTGGGGAAATACCGATGCAACGTCTAATGGGACGTGATAGAGCGAAGAAAGCCCCAAAAAAATCGGTTTCTTCGGACGCAGGTGGGTCATCTCGTGGTAAGAGTTCAAATTCTTCAAAGTCAAAGGTGGAAGAATTTTTTGACCAAATGGGTGGTGTGGTCGAGGATAAGAAAAGTGCGATTCATGACTTCAAAAAAATGGTGAATTTGCAAAGCGCTCTAACAAGTATGGATGTGTTGGGTAAATCATCTTCTCAAATGGAGGATCCGGAAGATGCGATACGTCTTCATAATCTTAAAATGTACGTTCGTCGTCAGTTAAAAGAGGACTTGAACATTGACGGAACCATCCGACAGCCCGATGAGGATTAGTTTGTTTTAGAATTAAATTATGTATCGCTTTATTTTTTAGGATCTAAATTAATGTATTTTTTTTATTTTAGGATTTAAATTAATGTATTTTTTTTTTTACATTTTAGGATTTAAATTAATATATTTTTTCCATTTTAGGATTTATAATTATGTATTTTTTTTTCAATTTGAAGCGTATTATATTTTGTTTTATTAATTTTGAGTTTTTCATTACAACATAAAAAAAACAGAAAAATTAAAAATAAAATACCACATCAGCTTTCCACTAATCCACACCACTAACCCACACCACAAACCCACACCACCACTACTTCACTCAAACCACCCACACGTCCTAGTCATCAAAAAGCAACCCACGCCCCCAACTCACGCCCCCTACCGTTACGAATGGTCTAATGGTTAATGTTAATTATGTTATTGATCGAAAATTTAGGTTTAAGCTTGGAAAATACTATAATGGTATTATTTCGTCTACCTACATTATCTGGTTATGTGAACAAGGAAATTAAGCCGCACTTTGCTACTATGTCATAACTACCGCTTTTTTTTCTCTTTTGGGATGATTTGGTGAGAGAGAGAGAGGGGGGGGGGGGGTGAGAGCATCCAATGAGGTTCATGAAGCTTCACGCACGGCTGGATTCGGGATTAAGGAAGATGATATAGCTGGCAACGCTAAGCACCAATCCACAAGGACAACAGGTAATAATGGAATCAAATCTTTTTTCTTTTACAACTTCCCATATTCGTGGAACGTGACCGATTTATGGAAAATTTCAAAAAGGTATGGCTCGGTAAGAGAGGTTTTCGTGCCACCTACAAAACGTTTAAAGAGTGGCCTAAGATTTGGTTTTGTAAGGTATCAGGTATGTTAGAATCGCTGATATCAACTTGGAATCTTTTGCAAAAACCCTAAGTATGCACAAGCTGATGAACTCTTTTTAAGGGTTTGTATTGCAAACAATATGAGAAATACCAATGATACTGGTTTGGGATCTAAAACCCAACCGAAGTTCCAAGCAAACAATTTTCGTCCTTTCAGGAACAATCCTCTTGATGGACGTAGTTATTTAAATGTGCTTGATGCAAGAGAAATCTTAGATGCAAATAGAAAAGAACAGGAAGATCGGGTAGTGCATGTTGAAGTGGATAACACAAACGTTATGGTTCTTGAACTGTCGATCATTGGTATAGTCAAAAAGCTAGAGAATCTGGAAAGTTTCGGGGAAATTTGTGCAGCATAAGGTCTTTTTGGTTTCAACATCAAATACCTTGGAGGCTTTGATCTCATGCTGGTATTTGAGAAACCATGTACTGCTAAATGAATTGTATAAAATAATGAGCATTTTTCCTCCATATGTGGTTGGTTAATGTTAAGGTATGGGACCCTCAGTATGTTCTGACGGGAAGATTAACATGGATTAGCATCCTTGGTGTACCGGTTTCTGTTTGGAAGGAAAAAACCTTCATATCCATTGCTGAATGGTGGGGGAAAGTTATCACCACCAAAAACTGTTCGCTATCGGGTAATCAATCTCTTATTGTCGGAAAAGTCCTAATTCAAACTACGATGGCTGAGCTTATCAGGGACTACATTCAACTCATTGTGGGCTCTAAAGAAACTTAGGTTTTTATTTCAGAAAGCGATGTTATAGAGATAGAGATGGAAGAAAACAAGATTGAGGAGGATGAGTGTAAAAAATCAGAGGAAGACGTCTCCGATGATAAATCGTTTGCTAATATCCTAAAAACCAATCAAGATGATAAGGATGATGAAACATATGACTTCAATTCGGTTAGCTCTACTGAAGAGGGATTATTGCAAGATGGTCGAAATTTGTCCGAGGACGACTGGTTGTCCGATGGCCGGAATCGTAACGGAGAAGACCAGTGCAATCCACGTGAGAAGATGAAAGGCCAAAAAGGTATTGGAAATCGTAAATGCTTTGAAACAAAACAAACCTTTTCTGATCGTAATGATTCTTCACCTTTTCCCAATAACATGGAAAATAACAACTTTAATACGGCCAACCCTAATTATCCCAACAAACCGTCATCTGTGTAAAAGAATAATTCAAAAACCATTATTTCCAATACGAGACCCAACTCCTCTCTACAACCCATTAACCTTTTTAATGTTAGCCCAGACACTCCAGATCCATCACCCACCAAGGCTTGCCCTTGTCAACCCATTAACCTTTCTAACGTCCCAATAAATAACCCTTCTAAATGCCACCTTATCAACCCCATCGATAATGTGTAACATCCCGCATTTTTTCGTTAAATTATTTTAACGCCCATCTTTTTTTTAGATAATATCTTTTGTTATCTAAATTCGTATCTTTCGTTAACTAACGTTCTTAACATTTCCGTTATTTAACTATAACATCTCTCGCTTACTCTAGCGTTTTAAAATATTTATTCGGTTAATTCCCGCACCCGACTACAAACTTGAGGGACTAATCTTGCCACTTGGGCAAATTTGATTAACTAGTAACCCACCACCACCACTCATTTCATTCCATCCTCTCATCTCTCTTTTATACTTCTATTATTTTGCTCTCAAACTTCAACTCCTTGATTCATCATCTAAATCCAAACCGAGAAGCAAACATCAAAACAAATTACATATTCGTGATCCTCACTTCATCTTCTACATTTTGGTACCAATTTCATCTCGTTTGGGTAACATTTCTAAAACTCTAAATTTCTCAAATTCTTTTTATAGACTTGAAATGGTGTTAGTTAGTGTCTATGGCTCAAGTCTAACATGAATATATGTTTAGTTTGCTCAATTTGTTATTTTGAGTAACTAGTTTGAATATGAAAAATGGGTGTGCTTAATCTTGAGTTTTGGATGATTAAATGTTGTTTAAATGTTAAAGTTCATGTATTAAATGTGTTACTAGCATCATTAGCTTCATTTTGATTTGTAGGTTGATTTAGAAAAGTTTCATTTACAAAATTATTGATTTCATGATTCTTGGTTAGGGTTTGATAGACTTTAAAATGAACTTTTGATGCATTGAATGCTTTTTAATGTTGTTAGTAAGTGTTTATTTGCAATGTATGTTTAATTAGCTTCGAAACGACATATCGTATGTGTAAATTGGATTTCCGAATCATAAAATATGTTTTACGAACTTGAAACCTTGATAACGAACCTTTAATGATCACTTGACAAGAATTTGGTTATTGTAAATGATATTTTTGTGTCATGAAAAGTGTTTAGTTGTATTCCTCGTTAAGTTACCTTTCCAACGATGTATGGTATGCGTTTTAAGTGTTTACGGTTCATTTGTTGTGTTAAAATGAGTTTTGGCTTGAGACTTGAACACTTGCACCAGCCCAGGTACCAGCTCACGTTGAGTGTCGCGGCGCGGCCATCCTTGGTCGCGACGCGGCATTAGGCGTGTTTGGATTCTGATCAAACTTACACTTATACGAAAAATGTTTGCTATGCTACGCAGCTCCAATTCACATGTAACTTGTTCTAACATGCTTCTATATGATTAAAAACCTCAAAAAAATAGTTCGAGACCCGACCCGAACGTGTTGACTTTTTCGTTGACTTTGACCAAAGTTTGACTTTTAGTCAAACTTAACCAAATACTTATGCGATCGTTCTAACGTGCTTTTATACTTGTATCTTGCATGAAACTTGACAACGTGACTCATATGCTATATATTCGAGTCGTAACGAGCCATAGGACTAATTGAACACATTTCGCCCGACCTTGTGTCGTAACCGGTTAATTGATACAAATTACTTGTTTAGGTCAAGACTAAGAAACTTTCATGCACACGTTTACTTTGTGAAGTACTTTTATACTCGTGCACCCGAGGTGAGATCATAGTACCATCTTTTCAACAACTTTTACTTTTAAACTATGGGATGAGAAACATATACGTATCATACTTTTATGCTTTGAACACAAGTACGAAAACAAACATTCCGCAACGAGTTTGAACAAAAAGCCTCAATTCAATTATCATTAGTTACACTTGCAGAGTGTAAACGTGAACTTATGTTATGTGATCACATTGGGCTTGACGAGCCCTCATTCGGACGGTTTGCTACCGTTAGCGGATGAAATATATTTTCGAGTATAGTGCATGTTCTAACACTACGTAACAGGGTACAAAACAGTTAAGTCTTGATAATTGGGTGCTCGCGAACATACTTTTCAAATACAAACGATTTGGATAATCAACTATATTAAATCTTGTGGTTCAAAAACAACGTTACTAATACACCTATGATTTCACCAACGTTTTTCGTTGACAGTTTTCTATATGTTTCTCAGGTTCATACTTGGCTACTTGATACATGCTTCCGCACACTTTGATTACTTGCTTGGGGTCAAGCATACATGCATACGCTAGTGATAGCACCTTTGGATTCAAACTTAATGTTTACATGCATACGCTATTGATAGCATTCGTGATTTTAAACTAATTGTGTCGCTAGTTATTTCATTTATACTTTATAACTTTTGTAAACTTAAACTTGTTGTCAATCCGTTTGGTAAACTAAACTTTGCAAGTCTTGTACGTTTAAAATGAATGCGACATAATTTTGGTCAAACGCGTCTCATATAGGGACTATGACCACGTAATGGGACCTAAGTTAACGACGCCGTCAATGACGATTTTGTCAGGTCGTTACAGATGGTATCAGAGCGTTGGTTGTAGGGAACTAGGATATGCATTAGTGTGTCTGACAGAGTCGTTAGGACGCATTAGTGAATCTAGACTACAACCGGATGGTTAGCCATTGCATTCTGACATATATTTGCTATAGATAGCACTTACTTGACTACTTGTGCATTATACTTGAATCATTCTTAGGCAAACTTCTTAATGGTGCCAAGTTTTCATCATACGAACTCGTATTCTGCAACTTTCTGGTAACACACGTAAATTCAAGATTCATACGCGTAAGGATGACGACGACTTCATTAGTCACACTTGTTCGGGAACTCTGTCTCCCAGATTGTTATTCGCCACCGTTTCAACTTACTATCGACGTCACACCGGTGTTCCTTACTATCTACCACTTCTTGTTACTACCATCACTACTCTAGGTGAGTATCGTCATCACTATTTATCACTACGGTTGCGTACTATTCGTTATCATGACTCGTTACACTTCTCGTACCAGACTACATTATTGTTTGACTTGAACCGCATTGACGTGAACAATCATTTATACACTTCCCTCGGGGAACGCTTCTTTAGAGTTGCACTAATTCTTTCGATTCAATACGAGTCACGTTAGAGACGTCGTTACACTTTGTTCATTTTAAATCTTCACGATTACACGAACTTGAACCTATGGAGTGATGTGGGGATGGAGGTATGAGTTAGCGTAATATAACGACACTCGATCAATGTGGTTATATTACGGTAAGTCATACCAAAGTTCTAATGACACATGATGGTGATTGGACTCGATCAACCTAATCACCACCATGTGCCATGTACATGACTTCATTTTTCTTGTTTGAACATCCGAAAACTCCGAGAATACTGATAACAACTATACCAGGGATACACCTTCGATTATTGTCGAACCATACTTATTCTTCCGAACGAATGGCAAATTCTTTCAACATCAAACCTATGTTACACGTGTATACTATCTCGTTTTCGCACAGTTTTATCGGCGAACTTCAATATGCTTGTTATGCTCACATCGAGGTGGAAACTTCTCTCGCCTTACATTCGTACTTCCGTATAAGGAAATATTTTATCTAAATTCTCACGTTATACTAGTATTCACCACGAGGGTGAATAGTCCTATGAACGTTTTTCGGAAACCGATAAATCTTCCGCGGCGCGAATTTCTTGAGAAACGAAAACTTGTTCCAACAAATGTTTTCAGGTCCTAACAAGCTTGTTCAAATGTATCTTAAAGGAAATGTACTTCGTTTCGGATCGAGATGCTCGTTTCACTTCTAAAATTCGGGGTGCCTTACAAAAAGCCTCGGGACCACGTTTAGACATGAGTACAAGACATCAACCACAACCCGAAGGACCAAGCAACATACGATTCAAACCTCAGAAACCATAATACGAATTTATGTTATCGGCTTCAAATTTACTTGGGAAAAGTCATTTCCTTTAACCGAATTCTCTTACAACTATAGTTATCACACGAGTATTAACGCCACCTCTTTCGAAAACTCATGTAGCCGCAATTGTCGTTTTCTAAATTGTTAAACCGAAGTAAGTGACAAGCAAACCACCGGACCCGAAATCATTCATGAAGTAACCGTTAAGATCTTTCAAATCCAATAAAGGCTCAAGAAGGCCCGTAGTCGCCATAAGAGCTACGCCGATGTTAGACGTAAACCTCTCAAATTCCAAGTGGGTAACCGCGTAACGTTAAAAGTCGCGCCTTGAAAAGGTGTAATCTGTTTCGGGAAACGCAGAAAGCTAAATCCGTGATATTTTGATCCTTTTGAAATTTTGGTGCGTATTGGACCCGTTGCTTACCGTTTCGAAATCCCGACTCGATGAAATTCTGTTCATCATACATCCTATATATCAAACTTAAGGAAGTGTCTTACCGAACAAGAACTTATTATTCCTTTCGATGAGCTTACTATCGATGACAAACTCTACTTCATAGGAGAACCGGTTGAAATTATGAATCGTGAAGCCAAACTTTAAAACAACGTAAAATCCCGACTGTCAAAGTTCGTTGAAATGCCCAAGGGAGTACCCTCACTCATTCGTAGAATTTGTAACGCAAGGTTTCGAAGAAGAAACAACAACTACTACTACTTCCAACTAAATTTCGGGACGAAATTTCTTTTAAGGTGTAGGTAATGTAACATCCCACATTTTTCCGTTAAATTATTTTAACGCCTTTTTTTTAGATAATATCTTTTGTTATCTAAATTCGTATCTTTCGTTAACTAACGTTCTTAACATTTCCGTTATTTAACAATAACATCTCTCGCTTACTCTAGCGTTCTAAAATATTCGTTCGGTTAATTTCCGTACCCGACAACAAACTTGAGGGACTAATCTTGTCACTTGGGCAAATTTGATTAACTAGTAACCCACCACCACTAATTTCATTCCATCCTCTCATCTCTCTTTCTTACTTCTATTATTTTGCTCTCAAAATTCAAATCCTTGATTCATCATCTAAATCCAAACGAGAAGCAAACATCAAAACAAATTACATATTCGTGATCCTCTCTTCATCCTCTACATTTTGGTACCAATTTCATCTCGTTTGGGTAACATTTCTAAAACTCTAGATTTCTCAAATTCATTTTATAGACTTGAAATGGTGTTAGTTAGTGTCTATGGCTCAAGTCTAACATGAATATATGTTTAGTTTGCTCGATTTGTTGTTTTGAGTAACTAGTTTGAATATGAAAAATAGGTGTGCTTAATCTTGAGTTTTGGATGTTTAAATGTTGTTTAAATGTTAAGGTTCATGTATTAAATGTGTTACTAGCATCATTAGCTTCATTTTGATGTGTAGGTTGATTTAGAAAAGTTTCATTTACAAAATTATTGATTTCATGATTCTTGGTTAGGGTTTGATAGAATTTAAAATGAACTTTTGATGTATTGAATGTTTGTTAATGTTGTTAGTAAGTGTTTATTTGCAATGTATGTTTAATTACCTTCGAAACGACATTTCGTATGTGTAAATTAGATTCCCGAATCATAAAATACATTTTACGAACTTGAAACCTTGATAACGAACCTTTAATGATCACTTGACGAGAATTCGGTTATTGTAAATGATATTTTTGTGTGATGAAAAGTGTTTAGTTGTATTCCTCGTTAAATTACCTTTTCAACGATGTATGGTATGCGTTTTAAGTGTTTACGGTTCATTTGTTGTGTTAAAATGAGTTTTGGCTCGAGACTTGAACACTTGCACCAGCCCAGGTACCAGCTCACGTTGAATGTCGCGGCGCGGCCATCCTTGGTCGCGCGCGGCATTAGGCGTGTTTGGATTCTGATCAAACTTACACTTTTACGAAAAGTGTTTGCTATGCTACGCACCTTCGATTCACATGTAACTTGTTCTAACATGCTTATATGATTAAAAACCTCAGAAAAATAGTTCGAGACCCGACCCGAACGTGTTGACTTTTTCGTTGACTTTGACCAAACTTTGACTTTTAGTCAAACTTAACCAAATACTTATGCGATCGTTCTAACGTGCTTTTATACTTGTATCTTGCATGAAACTTGACAACGTGACTCACATGCTATATATTCGAGTCGTAACGAGCCATAGGACTAATTGAACACATTTCGCCCGACCTTGTGTCGTAACCAGTTAATTGATACAACTTACTTGTTTAGGTCAAGCCTAAGAAACTTTCATGCACACGTTTACTGTAGCGACCCGACCAAATCGTCATTGACGGCGCCGACTACTTAGGTCCCGTTACGTGGTCGTAGTCCCTATATGAGACTCGTTTGACCAAAATTATGTCGCGTTCATTTGAAACGTACCATGCTTACAAGGTTTAGTTTACAAAACCGTTCGACGACAAGTTTAAGTTTACAAGAGTATAAGTATAAATGAAATAACTTGCGACATAATTAGTTTAAAAACACAGTTGCTATAAATAGCGTAAGTATGTAAACAAAAGTTTGAATCCAAAAGTGCTATCCCTAGCGTATGCATGCATGGTTGACTCCAATCAAGTAATCAAAGAGTGCGGAAGCATGTATCAAGTAGCCAAGTATGAACCTGAGAAAACATGTAGAAAACTGTCAACGAAAAACGTTGGTGAGATCATAATGTATTTGTAAAAGTATATTTTGAACCACAATAGTTTGTATAGATGATTATCCAAATCGTATTTATTCCGAAGAATGTAGTTTGTATTACGAGCACCCAATTACCAAAGCTTAACTGAATCTTCCCTCTGAATTTTGAATATAGTGTTAGAACATACACTATGCACGTTGAAATTATATTTCATCCACTAACGGTAGCGAACCGTCTGAATGAGGGTTCGTTAAACCCGTATGGCCACACAACATAATCACTCGCTTACACTTACACCCTGCAAGTGGAACTAATGATAATTGGATTGAGGACTTTTGTTCTAACTCGCCTGTATCTTTGTATTCGTATATTGTGTTCAAAGTATAAAAGTATGAAAAGTATATATACATGTGAAATGTATATAAGTATGTAATGTATATGATTCTCAGCCCACGATTTAAAAGAATAAAAGTATTTGCAAAGGTGGGACTATGATCTCACCTCGAGTGCACGAGTATAAAAGTACTTCACAAAGTAACGTATGCATGAAAGTTGCTTAGCCTTAACCTAAACAAATAAGTTGTATCAATTAACCGGTTACGACACAAGGTCGGGTGAAATGTGTTCAATTAGTCCTATGGCTCGTTACGACTCGATTAAGTATAGCATGTGAATCACGTTGTCAAGTTTCATACAAGAAACAAGTATAAAAGCATGTTAGAACGATTGCATAAAAGTTTGGTTAAGTTTGACTAAAAGTCAAACTTGGTCAAAGTCAACGAAAAAGTCAACATGTTCGGGTCGGGCCCCGGACTATTTTTCTATGCTAATTATTCATATACAAGTATATTAAAACAAGTTTCATGTGAATCGGAGGTCGATAGCTAGTCAAACATTTCGCGTGAAATGCGCCAAACAAAGCAGAATCTGGCCAGGCCAATCCGCGCGCCGCGCGGGGATGGGGCGCGCCGCGCCACCATCTTGGCAGAGATTTCTGGTCAGTTTTTCAAAGTATGCACGAACCAAACATCAAACATTCACCATTTATGATCCGCAAACAACCAAAACATGTATCTTATATCCTCGGAAAGGTATTTTGACGAGCAATACAACTAACCACATATCATCAAACAAAAACATCATTTACAATAACCGAAAACTCGTCAATTGATCAAGAAAGGTTTATTTTCAAAGTTTCAAGTTCGTAAAACGTATTTTATGATTCGGGAATCCAATTTACACATACGATATGCCGTTTTGAAGGTAATAACGCATACATTGCAACTAGACGCATATTCCAAGTTTCAATAAACATTTACTACGTCAAAATCACTAGTCACGTTATCGTTTCAAAATCAATTTCGACACAATGAGACTTATGATTCACTAATCAAACGCTAGCATACACCACACCATTTCGAAGCTATTTACGCATACAATTTAACTAGTTAACTAGCATACATTCAAACAAGTGTCTCAACTAGCATTCAACCGCATCAAGTTCCTACCAAAACGATAATCGATTCACCAAAAACACATTTCATGTTATTGGGCTAGTTTTTCATCATCCAACATATCAAAACGAAGCTAATGAGGTAACTAACACTTTTAACACATACACTTTATCTTATAACATCATTTGAGCAACCAAAACTCAAGATTAAGCTAGACCCATTTGGGTGTTCATGTCATATTTTCAAAACACGAAGAACGAGCATACAAATTACATACACGACATCCCTACGAGCCATAGACACTAATTAACCACTTGACAAGTCTAAAAACGAATTTAACAAGTTAGGGTTTCATGAGAAATTCTTACCCCATGCCATGAGACTAGTATCAAATCGAAGAGGATGAAACGAGGATTCCAAAAGTACAATTTGTTTTGATGTTTGCTCCATGATTCGGTTTTAGATGATGAATTTGTGTTTGAGGGTTTTGTGTTCATAAAAGGGAAGTAGAGAGAAAAGAGGAAGAAGGTGGGATTGAATGTGTGGTGGTAGTGGTGGGTTGACTAGTTGACCTAGTCAACTAGTTTGCCCACTAGTCAACTTTGGTCCCTCAAGTTTCAAAGCGGGTGCGGGAATTAACCAAACGAATATTTTAAAAACGCTCGAGTAAACGGGTGACGTTAAAATTAAATAACGGGATTATTATGAACGTTACTCAACGGAACTATTAATTTAAATACGAAAGGTTTTACATAAAAAAAAAAACGGCGTTAAAATAAATTTAACCGAAAAACGCGGGATGTTACATTATCCACACCTCAAAAGAAATTTCGTCCCGAAATTTAGTTGGAAGTAGTAGTTGTTGTTTCTTCCTCGAGATCTTGCGTTGTCGGTTCTACGAATAAGTGAAGGTACTCCTTCGGGTATTTCAACGAACTTCGACAGTCGCGATTTTACGTTGGTTTAAAGTTTGGTTCCACGATTCATAATTTCAACCGGTTCTCCTAGGAAGTGGAGTGTACCATCGATAGCAAGCTCATCGAAGGGAATAGCAAGTTACGTCTTCAGGTTCTATGTAGGATGAACGGAGACTCGAAATGAGCCGGAAAATCTAAACGGCTAGCAACGGGTCTAAAAACCCCAAGATTTCAGAAGGATCAAAATATCACGGATTTTGTTTTCTATGTTTCCCGAAACGGACTGCACCTTTCCAAGGTGCGACTCTTAACGTGACGCGGTTTCCCACGTGGAATTTGAAATGTTTACGTCTAACATCGGCATAGTTCTTTTGGCGACTACGATCCGCCTTGAGCCTTTCTTGGAATTGAAAAATTTTCCGGTTGTTTCATGAATGATTTCGGGTCCGGTGGTTCGCTTGTCACCTACTTCGGTTCAACAAATTAAGAAAACGACGATTACGGCTATACGGGTCCTCGAAAAGTGTGACGTTAAGACTTGAATGATAACCATTGTAGTACGAGGATTCGGTTAAAGGAAAATACTTTTCTCAAGTAAATTTGAAGTTGGTAATACAAACTTGTATTATGGTTTCCAAGGTTTAAATCGCATGTTTGTTCGGTCCGTCGGGTTGTGGATGGTACGCGGTACTCATGTCTAAACGCGGTCCCGAGGCTTTTTGTAAGGTACTCCAAAATCTAGAAGTGAAACGAGGATCTCGATCCGAAACAAGTACATTCCGTAAGGTATATTTGAACAAGTTTGTTAGGACCAGTTTCTCAAGAAAGTTCGCGTCGCGGAAGATTTATCGGTTTCCAAAAACGTTCGTCGGGCAAGTTCTTATCGGGTTTTGAAAACGATTGTTAGGACTATCCACCCTCGCGGCGAATACTTGTATGACGTGAAGAGTCGCTCTCCATTGAGAATTTAGAATAAGGACCTCCTGAACCGGAAGTACGAGGGTGATGCAAGAGAAGTTTCTGCCCCGATGTGAGCATAACGAGTAAATTGTAGTTAGTCAATAAGACTGCGCGAGGACGAGCTAGTATACCCGTGTGACATACGGTTGAAGTCGAATGGAATCGGTAATTCATTCGGAAGCATAAATATAATTTGACAATAATTGAAGGTGTGTCCCCGGTATGGTTGTTATCAATATTCTCGGAGTTTTCGGATGTCCAAACATGAAAAGATGAAGTCATGTACATGGCACATGGTGGTGTTTAGGTTGATCGAGTCTAACCACCATCACGCGTCACTAGAACTTTGGTATGTCTTACCGTAATATAACCACGTTGATCGAGTGTCGTTATATTACGCTAACTCATACCTCCATTCCCACATCACTCTATAGATTCAAGTTCGTGTAATCGTGAAGTTTAAAATAAACAAAGTGTAACGACGTCTCTAACGTGACTCGTATTGAATCGAAAGAATTAGTGCAACTATAAAGAAGCGTTCCCCGAGGGAAGTGTATAAATGATTGTTCACGTCAATGTGGTTCGAGTCAGACAATAATGGTTCGAGTCAGACAAGAAGGTATTCAGGTATGAAAAGAGTAACGAGTCATGATAACGAGTAGCACGCAACCGTAGTGATAAATGTTGATGACGATACTCATCTAGAGTAGTGGCGGTAACTTTACAACACTTGTGGATAGTAAGCTGAGACGGGGTGGATAACAACCAAGGAGTCAGAATTCCCGAACTAGAGTGACTAACGAAGTCGTGGTCATCCGTACGCGTATAAACCTTGAATTCGCGTGTATTACCAAAAAGTGGCGGAATACGAGTTCGTATGATGAAGGTTGGGTACCATTAAAAAGTTTGCCTAAGAATGATTCAAGTATAATGCACAAGTAGTCAAGTAAGTGCTATCTATAGCAAATGTATGTCAGAATGCAAATGCTAACTATCCGGTTGTAGTCTAGACTCACTAATGCGTCCTAACGACTCTGTTAGACACACTAATGCACGTCCTAGTTCCCTACAACCAACGCTCTGATACCATCTGTAGCGACCCGACCAAATCGTCATTGACGGCGCCGACTACTTAGGTCCCGTTACGTGGTCGTAGTCCCTATATGAGACTCGTTTGACCAAAATTATGTCGCGTTCATTTGAAACGTACCATGCTTACAAGGTTTAGTTTACAAAACCGTTCGACGACAAGTTTAAGTTTACAAGAGTATAAGTATAAATGAAATAACTTGCGACATAATTAGTTTAAAAACACAGTTGCTATAAATAGCGTAAGTATGTAAACAAAAGTTTGAATCCAAAAGTGCTATCCCTAGCGTATGCATGCATGGTTGACTCCAATCAAGTAATCAAAGAGTGCGGAAGCATGTATCAAGTAGCCAAGTATGAACCTGAGAAAACATGTAGAAAACTGTCAACGAAAAACGTTGGTGAGATCATAATGTATTTGTAAAAGTATATTTTGAACCACAATAGTTTGTATAGATGATTATCCAAATCGTATTTATTCCGAAGAATGTAGTTTGTATTACGAGCACCCAATTACCAAAGCTTAACTGAATCTTCCCTCTGAATTTTGAATATAGTGTTAGAACATACACTATGCACGTTGAAATTATATTTCATCCACTAACGGTAGCGAACCGTCTGAATGAGGGTTCGTTAAACCCGTATGGCCACACAACATAATCACTCGCTTACACTTACACCCTGCAAGTGGAACTAATGATAATTGGATTGAGGACTTTTGTTCTAACTCGCCTGTATCTTTGTATTCGTATATTGTGTTCAAAGTATAAAAGTATGAAAAGTATATATACATGTGAAATGTATATAAGTATGTAATGTATATGATTCTCAGCCCACGATTTAAAAGAATAAAAGTATTTGCAAAGGTGGGACTATGATCTCACCTCGAGTGCACGAGTATAAAAGTACTTCACAAAGTAACGTATGCATGAAAGTTGCTTAGCCTTAACCTAAACAAATAAGTTGTATCAATTAACCGGTTACGACACAAGGTCGGGTGAAATGTGTTCAATTAGTCCTATGGCTCGTTACGACTCGATTAAGTATAGCATGTGAATCACGTTGTCAAGTTTCATACAAGAAACAAGTATAAAAGCATGTTAGAACAATTGCATAAAAGTTTGGTTAAGTTTGACTAAAAGTCAAACTTGGTCAAAGTCAACGAAAAAGTCAACATGTTCGGGTCGGGCCCCGGACTATTTTTCTATGCTAATTATTCATATACAAGTATATTAAAACAAGTTTCATGTGAATCGGAGGTCGATAGCTAGTCAAACATTTCGCGTGAAATGCGCCAAACAAAGCAGAATCTGGCCAGGCCAATCCGCGCGCCGCGCGGGGATGGGGCGCGCCGCGCCACCATCTGGGCAGAGATTTCTGGTCAGTTTTTCAAAGTATGCACGAACCAAACATCAAACATTCACCATTTATGATCCGCAAACAACCAAAACATGTATCTTATATCCTCGGAAAGGTATTTTGACGAGCAATACAACTAACCACATATCATCAAACAAAAACATCATTTACAATAACCGAAAACTCGTCAATTGATCAAGAAAGGTTTATTTTCAAAGTTTCAAGTTCGTAAAACGTATTTTATGATTCGGGAATCCAATTTACACATACGATATGCCGTTTTGAAGGTAATAACGCATACATTGCAACTAGACGCATATTCCAAGTTTCAATAAACATTTACTACGTCAAAATCACTAGTCACGTTATCGTTTCAAAATCAATTTCGACACAATGAGACTTATGATTCACTAATCAAACGCTAGCATACACCACACCATTTCGAAGCTATTTACGCATACAATTTAACTAGTTAACTAGCATACATTCAAACAAGTGTCTCAACTAGCATTCAACCGCATCAAGTTCCTACCAAAACGATAATCGATTCACCAAAAACACATTTCATGTTATTGGGCTAGTTTTTCATCATCCAACATATCAAAACGAAGCTAATGAGGTAACTAACACTTTTAACACATACACTTTATCTTATAACATCATTTGAGCAACCAAAACTCAAGATTAAGCTAGACCCATTTGGGTGTTCATGTCATATTTTCAAAACACGAAGAACGAGCATACAAATTACATACACGACATCCCTACGAGCCATAGACACTAATTAACCACTTGACAAGTCTAAAAACGAATTTAACAAGTTAGGGTTTCATGAGAAATTCTTACCCCATGCCATGAGACTAGTATCAAATCGAAGAGGATGAAACGAGGATTCCAAAAGTACAATTTGTTTTGATGTTTGCTCCATGATTCGGTTTTAGATGATGAATTTGTGTTTGAGGGTTTTGTGTTCATAAAAGGGAAGTAGAGAGAAAAGAGGAAGAAGGTGGGATTGAATGTGTGGTGGTAGTGGTGGGTTGACTAGTTGACCTAGTCAACTAGTTTGCCCACTAGTCAACTTTGGTCCCTCAAGTTTCAAAGCGGGTGCGGGAATTAACCAAACGAATATTTTAAAAACGCTCGAGTAAACGGGTGACGTTAAAATTAAATAACGGGATTATTATGAACGTTACTCAACGGAACTATTAATTTAAATACGAAAGGTTTTACATAAAAAAAAAACGGCGTTAAAATAAATTTAACCGAAAAACGCGGGATGTTACATTTACTTTGTGAAGTACTTTTATACTCGTGCACCCGAGGTGAGATCATAGTCCCATCTTTTCAACAACTTTTACTTTTAAACTATGGGATGAGAAACATATACGTATCATACTTTTATGCATTGAACACAAGTACGAAAACAAACATTCCACAGCGAGTTTGAACAAAAAGCCTCAATTCAATTATCATTAGTTACACTTGCAGGGTGTAAACGTGAACTTATGTTATGTGATCACATTGGGCTTGACGAGCCCTCATTCGGACGGTTCGCTACCGTTAGCGGATGAAATATATTTTCGAGTATAGTGTATGTTCTAACACTACGTAACAGGGTGCAAAACAGTTAAGTCTTGATAATTGGGTGCTCGCGAACATACTTTTGGAATACAAACGATTTGGATAATCAACTATATTAAATCTTGTGGTTCAAAAACAACGTTACTAATACACCTATGATTTCACCAACGTTTTTCGCTGTCAGTTTTCTATATGTTTCTCAGGTTCATACTTGGCTACTTGATACATGCTTCCGCACACTTTAATTACTTGCTTGGGGTCAAGCATACATGCATACGCTAGTGATAGCACCTTTGGATTCAAACTTAATGTTTACATGCATACGCTATTGATAGCATTCGTGATTTTAAACTAATTGTGTCGCTAGTTATTTCATTTATACTTTATAACTTTTGTAAACTTAAACTTGTTGTCAATCCGTTTGGTAAACTAAGCTTTGCAAGTCTTGTACGTTTCAAATGAATGCGACATAATTTTGGTCAAACGCGTCTCATATAGGGACTATGACCACGTAATGGGACCTAAGTTAACGGCGCCGTCAATGACAATTTTGTCAGGTCGTTACATAATGTTTCTCGCAACCGAGGCCCAACTCAATCTAAACCCACAAACATTTCTCCTCACATTGCAAGCCCAACTAAACCTAAACCCAATAACACTACTCCTCACATCCCAAGCCCAACTCAGCCCATAAAAATTACTCCAACCAAATCAATCAACTCCCCTGTTCACCTCCCTTTAAACGAACTTCAGTCACCTATCGATGATTCCCAATTCCCCCGATCCTAAACATACACCGAAAGAATAATTCACATAACTTAATCGACGATCCCTGAACCTCAATTCTTTTGCTTATTAGAGTAACCGCCCCCTTCGTCGCTATTTCTCAACCTCCTCCAAAACCAGCCCCAAACCGTCCCAAAACCAAAATCAACCCATCCAATAAACCTAACCGTGAACTAAAATCATACAGGCATAACACACCCCTAAATACTAAAGTAGGTACTTCCAATACCTATCAGGTTAATTCATTATGGTCAGAATCTTCAAAATTCCTTCAGTTTAAAAAAGAGCTAGACTTAATCACAAAGGTGGCATTCCCCAAACATCCAAACCAAAACCCACTCACAACAATAATAAGACGACTGTGTCAAATGGCTCCTCAAACATCAGCTTAGTCGAGGCGATTAACCCAACTGGAAATGCGAACATAAAGAAATTTGGTGAAAAACTTGGGGTCCGATGGGAGGCAAAACAGTAGTTGCTTTGTCTTCATATTTCCTATAGTTATTTTTTCTTATAATGATAGTGTTATCCTTGAATGTACATGGTGTGGGGCAGAGTCATAAGGTCAGGTGGCTCAAAAATCTTTGTCGTAAGGAGAATCCATGGGTTTTGGCATTACAGGAAACCAAATGTGGGAGTGTCGATGAATCTTTCATTGCACATTTATGGGGTTCTAGTAATCTTATGTATGTGCAGAAAGATGCGCAAGGACAATCTGGTGATTAAATTCTCATTTGGGATCCAACAATCATCAAAGTCACTGAAGCGGTGGAAAGTGAATTTTACATCGCTATTAAGGGTAATGTGGAATGTTTATCATCGGAAGTGGCAATTGTGAACATATATGGCTCTCACTCGAACACAAAGAAGATCCGGTTCTGGAGTAGTTTAGAAATTCTTTTGAACTATTGTAACATGCCCTGGTTAATCTGCCTCGATTCAACAAGGTTAGATTTTAAAACGATCGTGTTAATTCAGTCTTTAACCCAATGTGGGCTAACAGATTTAATACGTTTATTAATGATATGTGTCTAATTGACATCCCTCTCGGAGGGAAAATGTCAAACCCGGCCTGACCCTTTATGACGTGGCATGACTTCATAGTCTTAGTGCAGTCTCCTATCAGAGTGCGCGAAAGCTAGCTACAAACCTGAGAATACATGCATAAAAAGACGGTCAACATAACATTGGTGAGTTCATAGGTTTTAGTTGCACATGTAAAACGATTTGACCACAAGGGTTTACAGTTTAAATCAATTAGTGATCTGTCTTGAAAATAGTTAAAAGGTTTCACAGATCACACATAAGTTGACAGTAAAACAAATCACAAGTTCGCAAGTTTGTGAAAGGTTTCATGATTTACTAGTTTTAAAATTTCTAATAGTCTGAATGTAAGTAGGATCATAAGATCACAAGTTTTAATATAGCTTACTAGTAACTCAGATCACAAGAATTCAAGTTCATAAATAGTTTGAATGTAATACAGTTAACAAAATCTCAAGTTTATAAATTATTTCATATTTCACAAAATTTCAAGTTTATAAACAGTTCTACGGATAATAAGTTTTCAGAGTTACAGTTTTGTGGACCACAAGGTTTCATCATCTAACAACAGTTCATGTTTATAGTTCATTTTCAAACGGTTATCAAGTTTGTTTGAAAACGGGTAAATACACATTCCATATACTAGAGCTCCAAATATTGAACTTAACCAAATAGATACATAAGTATCCGTACCCGAAAAGTTAATCACTCATAATCCAAAAGTGACCAGTGACGAAGTCTGAGCATCCAATTAGTTTAACTACTAAGTTCGGATGTGGTTGTCAAACCCAGATAGATCTATCCCCATTATTCGCGTTTACCATAACCCAGTAATTAACAATATTGGAATCGGGAGTTGAGTGGATTATAAATGTTACTCCATAGAATATATTTTAGTTACTCATGTCCACAGTGTAAATCATAAGAGAAACATAATTCTCATTTCAAGATATAAAGTGTTTATAAAGAACCACAAAGTTCACTTATATCAAAAACGGAATAAATAATACATAAAAAGTATTAAAACAATAAACCGCTTTAGAAACGTATAAAGCATGTAGTAAAACAGTAAACACGTTTTGATAACGAAAAGTATGAAATAAACATCAAGGATGTATTAAAATAGTAATCATGATTCTCAGCCCAAAAATATTGAAAAAGGGAACTATGAAACTCACAATCGATGCAACACGATGCGAAGCTCGGAAAGTATGATTTTAAATGTTTCACGGTGATACGGGATCGAGACCTAAATATAGGAATTAAGGTCAGAGGTCATACTGTAAGACCCTGTTTCTGTTTCAGGTCTTTGGGACGCTGATGTCAAAGCTAAGGTATACGAAATAGTTTATATTTTACTAGGAAAAACTATTAAATACGATACAATTTTACACAAGATATTTATTTATTTATAGAATGGATATACTTAAACCTTGCTACAACACTTATAGGCAGTGTACCTAATCGTACAGTAGTGTAGTTTTTAGTAAGTCCGGTTCGTTCCACAGGGAAATCTTTAAACAAAGCGTAACGCTATATTAGTTTACTTTTATAAAAATACAAACATATATATAAGTAATATTATTATTATAAAGGGGGGTTTTTACCATTTAATGACCGGTTTGTCGATTTTAAAACTTTAGTCGCAGTTAAAACCTAATGTAAAATATTAAATAAATAAAAGATTTAATTTAAAGCGTAAAGTAAATAACGATAATGAAATTGCGAATAATAAAAGTGCGATAAAATAAACTTGCGATAATTAAAAAGTACGATAATTAAAAATGCAATTAAATATAATAACAATAAAAATGCGATAATTAGAAGTGCAATTAAATATAAAATAAAGGAAATTAAATATGAAATAAAAGAATTATGCTTATTTAAACTTCCGTAATCATGATGTTTGACGTGTTGATTTTAGTTTTATGCCCATGGGTTAATTGTCCTTTGTCCTGGATTATTTAATATGTCCGTCTGGTTTTTGTCCATAACAGTCCATCAGTCATAAATATAAAGTGCGAGTGTCCTCGTCAAATTATTATTATACCCGAAGTTAAATATTCCAACTAATTGGGGATTCGAGTTGTAACAAGGTTTTAATACTTTGTTTAATGAATACACCAGGTTATCAACTGCGTGTAAACCAAGGTTTTACTACTTTGTTAACAATTACACCAATTACCCTTGAATGTAATTTCACCCCTGTTTTAATAATTCTAGTGGCTATTAATCCATTCCCGTGTCCGGTTAAATGAACGATTATTCGTACATATAAATACCCCGCCCATCGCGTCCGATCGAGTGTGTATGGTAATTTATAGGGACGCCCAATTGTAAATCTTTATATTAACATTAACAAACTATCATTTAGTTAAACAAATATAAAGCCCATTAATAGCCCATAGTCTAATTTCCACAAGTGTCGTTCTTTTGTCCAAACCCCAATTATGGTACAAAGCCCAATTACCCAATTTTAGTAATTAGCCCAACAACATGATTACTTCGTTTTAAATAAGCATAATAATAACTTAGCTACGAGACATTAATGTAAAAAGGTTGAACATAACTTACAATGATTAAAAATAGCGTAGCGTTACACGGACAGAATTTCGACTTACACCCTTACAACATTCGCTAACATACCCTTATTATTAGAATTATAATTAAAATTAAAATATAAATTATAAATATAAATATAAATTTTACGTATGATAAGAGAAGAAAAAGATTGATGATTTTGATCAGAATTCGGTTGGCTTTATAGGCAGTTTTCAAATTTAGGGCTCCGCGAGTCGCGGCATATTTTGCCTTCAAACTCCGCGAGTCGCGGAGTTTGAAATTCCAGCTCACACTTTGGAGTCTTTCTCTGCCGACGGTTTTTATTTATAAATATAATATATATATAATTAATATAATTAATTATATATTATATTATATTTATATACCTAGTTAACTTGTAATTTTTAGTCCGTTGCGTCGAGCGTTAAGAGTTGACTCTGGTCCCGGTTCCGGATTTTCGAACGTCCTTGCGTACAATTTAATATCTTGTACTTTGCGTTTTGAATCTTGTACTCTTGTAATTTCGAGACGTTTCTTATCAATAATTGGAACCTTTTTGATTGTCTTTTGTACTTTTGAGCTTTTTGGTCGTTTGCGTCTTCAATTCGTCGAATCTGTCTTTTGTCTTCACCTTTTTTTATTTAAACGAATATCACTTGTAAATAGAACAATTGCAACTAAAAGCTTGTCTTTCTTGAGGAATAATGCTATGAAATATATGTTCGTTTTTAGCATTATCAAATATTCCCACACTTGAGCGTTGCTTGTCCTCAAGCAATATTGTCTTGAAATACTAGGATCACTTCTTTATTCTTCACACTTTGTACATCAGTGATTTCTATAGGCGGTATAAACAATGGTAGTAACGATATGGTTTACAGTCCAACATGACTATAAAAATTTAGATCCATTAAGGAAATTGGATCTTTATGAAAACATTTGATCTTTTGAAAATTAAATATAGTTTTTACCCTAGATAAGTTTTCCGGGATAACCCTTTACCGGTGTTTGCAAAATATTTTTGTGGGTTTGGTGGGTTTCAGATTTGAAAATTTTAGCTCAAAACTTGCGGTTTTGTGTCACCCACTTGCTAACCTTGTATTTGGAAAGCAACACGTCCAGTTTACTTGTCCCGTATATTACCTTTCGGTAAACTACTGTCCGGTTGTAAAGGAAAGCGTTGAACAAGCAACTGTTAAGGCAATGTCCCCTGACATGCTTTTAATTATGGTCTATAACGTGTCAGACGCAATTACTATCCTTGGTAGGAGCAATAGTAAAGCTCACCCTCATAATTTTTCGGTATGGCACAAGGTCCTGTCTTTGACCATGCTATGCAATCACCGTTCTTACGGTTGACACCCGATTTAGTTCAGGTGACCTAATGAATTCCAGGTGAATTCCTAGGATTTTACGTTCAATGGTAATGAACGCATTGAAAATGGTTTTTCAGAAAACAAATCGGTTTATAATTTTGATCAAAATATTTTCTCGTTCAAGCTCGAGTTTAGATATCATTGAATTCCATGAGTTTGAATTCTCAATCTTTAAGGTCAATCTCTAGGATTGAGTAATATCAGGCTTAAAAGCTGATTTTTGATCTTTAAGGAGATTATCCTTTCTGGGGATCTGATTCATTAGTCTTATCAAGCTAATTTGCACGGTGCCCTCCCCATTTTACAAGACAGATCCTCTCATGGTTAGGATAAGTCTGACCACTTGGCGACCCTGTTTTATGCTGAGGTCCGTGGATTTCCTGCTGATTTTAGTGATGACTTTTCTAGATTTTTCGTCAACCTACAGCTGGTCTGGACGACAACTTCATTACCTAAATCAAGAAGCGCGTGTCTTTTTCGGAAGATTTTACTTCCTTTTAATGATGGAATTGATTCATCGTGTAGATCCATCTCTTCTTTTCTTTTATCGGGTAAAACAGTTTAGTTTAGTCCAAAGCAAAAGTATTTTCAGTTATTTGTTACAGATATATGTGACATATGTTTAAGATAACTTGGTAAATTTTCCCACACTTGGCTTTTATTTTCCTTTTTATCGTCCTCTATTCCATTTTAAATGAATTTTAACATTTTGGTTTGTTTCTCAATTTATGTCCTTTCCGAGGTAACAATAATTTCGGTGTTAAAACCTAGTTTTATCATTCATAAATATGTATAAACATGATTTTGAGTTCATTTAATTGAAAATTTTGAAAAATTTTACTAGAATTGGGTAGTTAGTATATAAGACTAGGGCTGTTCTTTATTATCAGAGAGCACTAGATTCTAATACAACTACTGCTTTACTAGTATTTTTAATGGTAACCAAGTGTATAAAGTAAAAATTTTTTTAAATCCGAAAGAATTTAACCCCTTCCCACACTTAAGATCTTGCAATGCCCTCATTTGCAAGAAATCAGTAACAATTTAAATTATTGAGGGTGATTTGTGTGAAAATGATTAAATTTTTACCAAAGTTTCCAAATATATTGGCGTTTGTTTGCTGAATGATAAATGGTGCACATCATTTGTTCATTCCGTCTTGTTGTTATTTCACATATATTTTGCATCTTGTCGTCAAAATTAGTTGCTTTTGCTGAACTTAATGCCAGTCTTTGAAAATGCGTTGTTTTACTCTGTTGTGTACATAAGATAAACTGCAAACATATATACATATTTTTGAAGTTTGGTATATTACCCCACATTCAAAAATTATTAAAATCTAAGAATAAAAGTTAGATAATTATAAAAAATGATTACAATATTAATAAAAGTATTAAACGTATCAATACTTACAAATTACAAAATAAAAAAAAATAATAAGTAAACTAAGGATGATATTGGTACCAATAGGGGTTCCAGGCATAACCATAGGTGCTATAGAATGCTTCGGCAGGGTCATACGTAGGATATGGTGGCTGCATCTCTATAGACCAGGGAGGGAAGATGGGTTTCGGTGTAGGAATATAGTTTCTACCTATATGTTGGCAATGAGCTATGATTTGGTTCTGATGAACTTGCCAATCTTCAAATGCTCTCTGTCTAGCATTTTCGTATTCCTGAGAAGCTATAAACCTATGCATTTCTTGCATCTCATTCCCCCCTCCTACATTACCTTGCTGTTGGTTTCTCTCCACCTGTGGATGTCTACCATGGTATCGTACTGCGGCGTTATTTAGCCTCTTCAAAACTTTCGCACCATGGTATACATTTAAACCTATAGTATCGCGGGGTTCTGGTTCTTCTACTAATAATCCCCCCCGACTTATATCCACACCGAGATATTCACCAATCAAAGTAATAAAAATACCACCTCCTATTATGCTATGCGGTCGCATCCCCCGAACCATAGCTGATAAATAATAACCCACACAATATGGTATACTTACAGCGCTTTGTGGGTCTCGAATACACATATGGTAAAACAAATCCTGTTCATTTACTTTTTCCTTGTTTTTACCCCTTTGTGTAATCGAATTAGCTAAAAACCTATGTATCACTCTTAATTCGGCTCTATCTATATCCAAATAAGAGTAATTTCCCCCTTTGAAATGGTGATGGCTTGTCATTTGACTCCACACACCGTGTGTATCAAAATTTTCATCTATCTTTCTACCGTTTAGTATCAATCCTCTACAATCGGCAGACGCTAACTCCTCAGGCGTATATATACGTAAAGCCTGAGCCATGTCCAGTAAAGACATGTGGCGCATCGAACCGCCTAACAAAAATCTAATAAAAGAACGATCGGTTAAACTAGCTACCCGATCATTCAACTCTATACTACATAACAATTCTTCACACCATACTTTATATACAGGTCTACGTATGGTGAATAAACATACCCAGTCATTAAAAGAAGAATTACCATACCTCTGTACAAGTAATTCCCTAATTGGCCCGGCCAATTCTACAGCTTCTAAGGGTCCCCATTCTATGACCCTCGGTACCTCAACAACCTTAGAATGAAGAGTATGCAAACCCCTTTGATATTTTGGATAATCTATCCAAAGTCTGTCAAATCTCAGGTTCGGGTGCAACTCTTCCAAGTGCATATCGGAAAAGGTCATGACTGGATGAGGTATATCCTGCTTGTAGTAGTTATCCACCTCCTGTTGTTCCAAATTCTCAGCAGGAGCATTGCGGGCTTGGGATGAAGATTCACCCCTTTCATTCTGCAAAACACATCAAACACAATTTTTGTGCATCCAAATATGCATTAGTGTCAGCAAAATCATCAATCAAAATAATTACAATGACATTATCAATTTATATCAAACTTAAGCTCATTTTCACATTTTTATCAAATCTACACTTTTTCAAATAGCATATACGAAAATGTTCGCCAAGTTCATAAACATTCAACTCAAATAACATGTCAAAATAATCATTACTAGCAATTAAACAAGTCTCAAATGGCATTATCTTTCAAAAATCAAGTTCATGAATTTTAGACTTGAAAAAGTCCACTTTAATTCTCAAAATCATGTTTAGGCTCAAAGTTTGGATTATTTAACTACCTAGACATGTTACACTACTCAATTTAGCAACAATTCATGACAAAAATCGGCCATAACCTGTTTATATCAAAAAGCCCCAAATTTGCTCAAGAACACAAACCCTAGATTATTCAAAATTTGAAGTTTAAGGCTTCTAATCATGTTAAACAGCATCAATCTAGGTTATACAAGCATAATACATAAACAATTTAAGCCTAATTACACTAAAAAGCATCAAAATCAAATTGGGAAAAAAATGACTCAAGAACACCTAATTTCGGATTAAATGGTGTTTAGGTGTAGAAATTTACCGTTTTTCTTGAGTAATTCTTAGATAGCATCCTTCTCAACATGATTTTAGCAAAAGATTTGGTGATAACGGTTAAGAATTGTGATTTTGGGGGTTTTTTCTCGGGTATTTTCGGAGTATTTCGCAGCTATTTTCTGTTTTGGGTGTGTGAAACTGAGCTGTTGCAGCTCTTTATTTTTTTTCTGTAATCCGACTCCTCCGCGAGTCGCGGAGATTAACCCTCCAAACTCCGCGAGTCGCGGAGTTTGGTATTTTTTTTTTTTTTATAATCATTAACTTATTAAAACAATTAAGTAATTAATTTTAAAATTTTGTTTCCCTTGTTATTTAGGACGAGGTCGTTTCGGATCGATGTCCTAGTCCGTCCTTCGACAAAATTTTAAAATTTGTCTTTTTGAAGCGATTGTTTTAAAAGCTAAGATTTTTGAGTTTTTTTTTTTTTTTTTTCAATGTTTTTGGCATACTTTAATTCAATAAGATTAAAAATAATGATAATAAAAGTTCTCGTCCCTCCCTCGGGTAAAGCAATTTCGGTTCAAAGACCTAGTCTTCAACTTACGACGAATTTTAAAAATCATATTCTTAACTTAATGAAATAAAGTAAATTTTTGTTTTTAAATTCACACAACTTAAATATAAAATTCAAAATTAATATTAAAAATTCACACCAAACTTAAAATTTGAAATGCATAAAATTAAAAATTCATATTTTAAAAATTAAAAGTTCACACCAAATTTAATTTAAAAATTCATATTATAAATTCACACCAAACTTATATTAATTTTTTTTTAAATATTTACAATTTTAAATATATTGTTTTTACAAAGTTTACAATATTAATTTAAGATTTAAATATTAATTTTAAAAACATTGTAAAAATAAAATTAAAAATCTTTTCGTCTTTTTATCCCACTTTAATCAATCAAATATTATCAAAAATAGGCGCCCCTCTTTTCGGTAAAGTAATTTCGGTTCCAAAACCTAATTTAACTCATGACGAATTTTTGAAATATTTTGGATTGATTGTTTAAAGATATTTATACCTTAAGAATAAACGTTAAATTTCGTATTGATGTAATAAATTTTTGAATGATATCAATAATTTCGGTCGCCAAACCTAATTTTATTTAATACCAATTTAATACTTTTTAGCGAACAAATTAGCGTTTATTATCAAAAGGTTAAAAATAAAAATAAAAATAAAAACTGTACAGACATACCTGTGAAATAGATTTCTTAGTTATATGATCTATCCCATTCATAAGATAGTCGGTTTAATTGGTTTTCCATGGCTACATAGGCGTAACCTCGAGCATTCAGTGTCTTTTCTTCTAAACATATGAACGGTCCGTCTCTGCATAAAGTAACAAATTCGGTATTTGAATAGGTTTGATTATTTGAACATTTACCTCCATGTGACCATTTTCCGCATTTGTGACATCGTTCTAGGTGTCGTGCTCTTCTTTTCGCTGCGGATTTTGATTTTCCTTTACCAAATTGTAACTTATTATCTTCGCATCTGGATTCTTTTCTAACTCCGTCCATTCTTTCTCTGATTACTGATACTATTTCACTCGGGAGTATGTCATTATTACGTTTAGTGATCAAAGCGTGTAGCATTAGACCATGGTTTAGTTCACAGGCAGTCTTCATTTCGTAAAAACCTAAAAAAAAAATAAAAATTCAGAATGGGGGGAGAAGACTAGTTCTTTAGGGTCTGCTAGGGAAAGACCATTCGGGTTCCATTTTCGAGAACTACACGAAAACAGACAATCTAACTCTAACAGAAATACATATTATCCTTTAAAGACTTGATTCTCCCCACACTTAGTTAGCTGTGGTGTCAAAATTGTGATTAACTTCGTTGTCGACTTCCATCGGACCATGTATGTAATGTTTAACTCTGTGACCATTAACTTTAAATTCAATCCCATTTGAATTTATCAATTCTATCGTTCCATATGGGAAAACTCTTTTGACTATGAATGGTCCAGACCATCTTGATTTCAATTTTCCAGGAAATAGCTTGAATCGTAAATTGAAAAGAAGAACTCGGTCTCCTTCTTTAAATTCTTTTGAACTTCTGATTCTTTTATCATGCCATTTCTTCGTTCTTTCTTTATAGATTAACGAATTTTCGTATGCTTCATGTCTTAATTCTTCTAATTCGTTTAGTTGACTTAATCGTAGACGTCCGGCTTCATGTAAATCAAGATTACATGTTTTCAAAGCCCAAAATGCTTTGTGTTCAATTTCTACTGGAAGATGACATGCTTTTTCATAAACAAGTCTAAAAGGTGTGGTTCCAATTGGAGTTTTGTAGGCTGTTCTAAAAGCCCAGAGTGCATCCTCCAATTTAATGGACCATTCCTTCGGATTTGATCCTACGGTTTTCTCTAAAATACGTTTTAAAGCTCGGTTGGTATTTTCAACTTGTCCACTTGTTTGTGGATGATATGCGGTGGAGATTTTATGAGTTACTCCATATCTTTTAAGAACTTTCTCAAGTTGATTATTACAGAAATGAGTACCCCGATCACTTATTAAAGCTTTCGGTGTTCCAAACCTTGCAAAAAGACGTTTTAAAAAGTTGACTACAACTCGTGCATCGTTAGTTGGGAGAGCTTGTGCTTCCGCCCATTTAGATACATAATCAATGGCTACGAGTATATATAGATTATTATTAGATTTTGGAAATGGACCCATAAAGTCAATACCCCAAATGTCAAATACTTCACATACTTGGATGACATTTTGTGGCATTTCATCACGTTGACTTATTTTTCCTGCCCTTTGACATGCATCACAGGATTTGCAAAGAAAGTGTGCGTCTTTGTAAATTGTAGGCCAATAGAATCCAGCTTCATAAACTTTTCTTGCTGTTAGTTGAGGCCCATAATGTCCTCCTGTTGGTCCTGTGTGACAATGGTTTAAAATTTTACTAGCTTCATCTCCAAATACACATCGGCGTATTATTCCATCGGGACAACTTTTAAACAGATGTGGATCTTCCCAGAAATAGTGTTTTATATCACTGAAGAATTTCTTTCGTCTTTGGTACGATAATCCTTTTTCAAGGAATCCACAAACTAAGTAGTTTGCATAGTCTGCAAACCATGGGATTTCATTATAATCTATCTTCAATAGATATTCATCAGGAAAGTTGTCTTGTATGGCCGATTCATTTAGAACTTCTAATTCGGGATTTTCAAGACGAGAAAGATGATCAGTGGCGAGATTTTCTGCTCCTCTTTTATCTCGGATTTCAATATCAAACTCTTGTAAGAGTAAGATCCAACGGATTAATCTTGGTTTAGCATCTTGTTTTGAAAATAGGTATCTAAGAGCAGAATGGTCGGTATAGACCACCGTTTTTGCTAGAACGAGATATGATCGAAATTTGTCAAAAGCAAAGACAATAGTAAGGAGTTCTTTTTCAGTAGTTGTATAGTTTGTTTGTGCTCCTTGTAATGTCTTACTAGCATAATATATAGGTTGAAATCGTTTTTCAATCCTTTGTCCTAAAACGGCTCCCATTGCAAAATCACTTGCATCGCACATTAGTTCAAATGGTAGATTCCAATTTGGTGTTATCATGATCGGTGCATTAGTGAGTTTCTCTTTAAGAATATTAAAAGATTTGATACACTCATCTGAAAAGATGAATGGAGCATCCTTTTCTAGGAGTTTATTCATAGGGGTGGCAATTTTAGAAAAATCTTTTATGAAACGTCGGTAAAAACCGGCATGCCCTAGAAAACTCCTAACTCCTCTAACATTTGTGGGATGTGGAAGTTTAGCAATTACATCTACTTTAGCTCTATCCACTTCAATTCCTTCTTTTGAAATTTTATGTCCAAGAACGATGCCTTCTTTAACCATGAAATGGCATTTCTCCCAATTAAGTACTAGATTTGATTTTTCGCATCTAATTAGCATTCGTTCCAGATTAATTACACATGATTTAAATGTATCACCGAAGACTGAAAAGTCATCCATGAATACTTCCATGCATTCTTCTATCATGTCGTGAAAAATCGCCATCATACACCTTTGAAAGGTTGCAGGGGCGTTACAAAGTCCAAATGGCATGCGTTTGTAAGCAAAAGTACCATAAGGGCACGTGAATGTGGTTTTCTCTTGGTCTTCGGGTGCTATTGGAATTTGAGAATATCCGGAAAATCCATCTAGAAAACAATAGTAACTATTTCCGGCTAATCTTTCTAACATTTGATCAATGAAAGGTAAGGGAAAGTGATCTTTTCTGGTGGCGTCATTTAATTTTCTATAATCAATACATACACGCCATCCTGTTACAGTCCTAGTAGGAATAAGCTCATTATTTTCATTTGTAATGACAGTCATGCCACCCTTCTTAGGTACGCATTGAACTGGGCTTACCCATGGACTATCAGAAATTGGATATATCAAACCTGCATCTAGCAGTTTAATAATCTCTTTCTTAACTACATCTTGCATATTAGGATTTAGTCTTCGTTGGCGTTGCACATACGTTTTATGACCTTCTTCCATAAGGATTTTATGTGTGCAATACGAAGGACTTATTCCTTTAATATCATGAATCTTCCATGCAATGGCTGGTTTATGAGCTTTCAACACAGAAATGAGTTGTGATTTCTCATTTTCAGTAAGAGAAGACGATATTATTACAGGTAATTCAGATTCACCATGTAAATAAGCGTATTCCAAATGGTTTGGAAGTGGCTTTAACTCTAATTTCGGAGGTTCTTCTATCGATGATTTGTATCGATATCTGTCTTCTTCTTTTAGCATTTGAATTTCTTCTGTTGTTGGTTCATATCCATTAGCTATAAGTGTAGCTAACATTTCAGCTTCATCAATTGGTTCATTACCTTCTCCTAAAGAACATTCTCCTGTTCCTTGTAATTCTGGAAATTCTTCTAATAATTCTGCATGTGCATCTATAGTTTGAATATAATAACATGTATCATCTGCAGATTGTGGTTGTTGCATTGCTCTATCAACTGAAAAGGTAACACTCTCATCCTCTATACTTAGGGTCAGTTTCTTACCGAACACGTCTATCATTGCTTTAGCCGTGTTTAAGAATGGTCTTCCTAATATGAGAGGAACTTGAGAATCTTCTTCCATGTCCAGAACAACAAAATCTACTGGAAATACTAAAGTACCAACTTTAACTAGCATGTTCTCCATTATCCCTCTAGGATATTTTATTGATCTATCGGCTAGTTGTATGCTTATTCTGGTTGGTTTCAATTCTCCAAGGTCTAGTTTAGTGTATAGTGAATACGGCATTAGATTTATACTAGCACCTAAGTCTGCCAATGCTTCTATTGAACTAAGACTACCCAGAAAACATGGAATTTTGAAACTTCCTGGATCAGATAATTTTTCTGGTATCTTATTCAACAGCACTGCTGAACAATTAGCATTCATAGTAACAGCCGAGAGTTCTTCCATTTTCTTTCTATTTGAGATTAGATCTTTCAAGAATTTAGCATATCTTGGCATTCCTGAAATCACATCAATGAAAGGAAGATTTACATTTATCTGTTTAAACATATCCAAGAATTTGGATTGCTCGGCTTCAAGTTTCTCTTTCTTCATTTTACTCGGGGTAAGGAAGTGGTGGTTGGTATGGTTTAACATAAGGTTTATCCTTAACTGTGTTATCTTCATTAACCTTTTCAACTACCGGTTCTTTTTCCTTATCTTGATCAGGTTGTGGTTCTTGTGGAGTAGGAATAGCTTCATCAGAAGTTACAGGTATTTCAGATGGTTTAAGTGTTGTACCACTTCTTGTGGTAATGGCTTTAGCTGTTTCATTTCGGGGGTTAGCATTTGTATCACTAGGTAGGCTTCCCGGTTTTCTTTCACCTATTAACCTTGCTAGGTTACTTACTTCTTGTTCTAGATTTTGAATAGAAGCTTGTTGATTTCTAAATGCTTGAGCATTTTGTTCATTGGTTTGTTTTTGAGATGTGAAAAACTGCGTTTGAGTTTCAACTAGCTTCGTCATCATATCTTCTAAATTCGGCTTTTTATCATCGGTTTGTTATGGTGGTTTGTTTTGAAAATTAGGTCTTTGCTGATTATAAGTATTATTGGATACTTGTTGATTGCTAGGACCTTGTTGGTTGTTGTATGGAATATTTCGGTTATAATTCTGGTTTTGATTGTAAATCGGTCTTGGCGGTTGATAATTATTCTGATAATTATTTCCAGGCCTTTGGTTTATGTATGAAATATTCTCTCTTTGTTCCATTGTTAATTCAATACTGAGACAATCTTTTGTCAAATGTGGTCCTCCACACTGCTCACAACTAATTCGTATTGAGTGAATATCTTTAGTCATCTTTTCCATTCGTCTCTCCACAGCATCTATCTTTGCGGAAATGGAATCTAAGTCATGGCTAGAATCGGCTCTAGCTGCTTTAGATGATCTAACGATATCTTTTTCTTGGTGCCACTCATGTGAGTGGGAAGCAGTGTTATCAATAATTTTGTAAGCATCAGTTTCGGTTTTCTTCATAATAGAACCACCAGCTGCTATATCTATGTCTTTCCTTGTAGTGATGTCGCATCCTTGGTAAAATATTTGTACTATTTGACAGGTGTCTAAACCATGTTGCGGACATCCTCTTAATAACTTTCCATATTTTGTCCACGCCTCATATAGAGTTTCATTTGGCTTCTGTGTGAACGTAACAATTTCTGCTTGAAGTCTTACGGCTTTAGATGCAGGAAAGAATTGTTTAAGAAATTTGTCAACTAAAACATCCCATGTATCGATCGCCCCTTCAGGTAACGATTCCAACCAATCTTTGGCTTCTCTCTTTAAAGTCCAGGGAAATAACATGAGATATATCTGTTCATCCTCCACTTCTCGGATTTTAAATAGTGTGCAGATCCTATTAAAGGTACGTAGATGTTCATTTGGATCTTCCTTCGGCGCACCACTAAATTGGCATTGATTAGTCACCATGTGTAGAATTTGTCCTTTGATCTCATAATCTGGCGCATTAATGTCTGGATGAGTAATTGCGTGACCTTGGCCAGTGCGTTTAGCTCTCATTCGGTCTTCCATACTTAAAGGTTCCAGATTCTCCATAATTGAATTTGTTGAATCGGTATCACTAGATGATTCTGATTTAATAGTTCGTTCCTCAATAATCTCTGTTTGAATGATTGGTGGTTCCGGAGGAAAGTTTAGTGGTTCAGGATCTATGAACCGTTCCTGAATATTTTCCGGATTCTCAATTGTGAGGTCGGGTTCAAAAAATGGATTATCGGAAATTTGAACTGAAGTACTTGGTCGACTGGATGACGATTCTAAAGAAAAATCAACGGCGGTTATATTTGCTAAATGTCTTGATCGAGTTACAGGTGGTGAACGTACAAAAGGTGGTGAACGTCTTGCTCGGTGCATTCACTGAATATCCTATTAGTTTTAAAAAGGAAAGAAAAATTATAATAAGTTATCCAATCAATAGACTTTTCTGATTTTGCCCACGTTTCGAATAGCCAAAAGATGCAGCAGAGGGGCAGGATTCGTTTGGTCTCAATATAATTGAGGACTGTTTGGCTCCAATAACCCGGTCCACGTACAAATCCAACTATTACTACGAACCAGAAAATTTTGATGTCTATTAATTTAACCACTTAAAATAAATTTTCGTAATTTTAAGAAATTTAGATAAGAAGTAGAATAAAAATCTATGTCCTAAAACTAGAATAGCGAGAAATAAGAAAGAAAAAGAGTTCGTCGAAAAAGGTCGAAAAAGAAAAAAAATGGTTGAAAAATAAAAGGTGACGGAAAAATAAAAGAAACTTATCAAAACTTAAAAATACTTGACTAACCTAACCTTATTACTACAACTAACTTAAAATTATAATCGCAAATTGAGATTACTAATTGGAATGATAATTGATACATAGTAAAAGGTGTCTAAAAATATTAAAGCTTACAGGAAAAACTAAATCCCAAATGGAAATAACTTAAAAAGAAACTAAAACTTAAAAAGGCGTCGCAAAATTCTAAAGCACCTAAATCTTAGTCTAAAGAAAAAGCACTTAAGGAATTCTACGGCAAAGCCTAAAAATCTAGGAGTAAAAATGACTATGGCAAAAACTAAGTTTAAAATTAAATATGAGCTAAAAATACAAATATTACGCTAAAATGATTAAAAAGGGACAAAATATAAAAATATACAAAAAGTTGTAAAAAGTACAATTTTTATAAAAATATTATTTTTATATTATTTATTTAATAAAACTATTAATTTTACAATTTAATTAAACTAATTAATACTAAATACATAAATTAAATAAAAAGTAAAAGTTAAAATAAAACTAATAATAATAATAATAATTATTAGGGTTAAATAATAATAATAATTAATTAATACCCGTAATTAATGCTCGATTAGGGTTTTTTGTCGCCTGTCAGAAAGTCTCCGCGAGTCGCGGCAATTAAAGCATCAAACCCCGCGAGTCGCGGGGTTCCAGAATTCAGCTGACAGGTTTAAATATTCGACGCGTTTTTTCTTTATTTTTTTTTTCTGTTTTCTGTTTTTAAATATATAAAAGATATTAAAATAAAACTTATATTTTTATAAACTAAACTAAAAATAAAGAAAATTATAAAACTTAAATATTTAACAAAATCTTAAAAATACTTATATTTTTGTTTTTCTTTTTATATTTTTGAATAATTAAAACGTATTTTTACAAAAACGAATTTTAATAAAAGTTAACTAAAAATCTTCTTTTTTTTTATATATATATTAGCGTTGCGCTTCCGGCGTTTAAGAGTGTCCCCGGCAGCGGCGCCAAAAATACTTGATGTCAAAGCTAAGGTATACGAAATAGTTTATATTTTACTAGGAAAAACTATTAAATACGATACAATTTTACACAAGATATTTATTTATTTATAGAATGTATATACTTAAACCTTGCTACAACACTTATAGGCAGTGTACCTAATCGTACAGTAGTGTAGTTTTTAGTAAGTCCGGTTCGTTCCACAGGGAAATCTTTAAACAAAGCGTAACGCTATATTAGTTTACTTTTATAAAAATACAAACATATATATAAGTAATATTATTATTATAAAGGGGGGTTTTTACCATTTAATGACCGGTTTGTCGATTTTAAAACTTTAGTCGCAGTTAAAACCTAATGTAAAATATTAAATAAATAAAAGACTTAATTTAAAGCGTAAAGTAAATAACGATAATGAAATTGCGAATAATAAAAGTGCGATAAAATAAACTTGCGATAATTAAAAAGTACGATAATTAAAAATGCAATTAAATATAATAACAATAAAAATGCGATAATTAGAAGTGCAATTAAATATAAAATAAAGGAAATTAAATATGAAATAAAAGAATTATGCTTATTTAAACTTCCGTAATCATGATGTTTGACGTGTTGATTTTAGTTTTATGCCCATGGGTTAATTGTCCTTTGTCCTGGATTATTTAATATGTCTGTCTGGTTTTTGTCCATAACAGTCCATCAGTCATAAATATAAAGTGCGAGTGTCCTCGTCAAATTATTATTATACCCGAAGTTAAATATTCCAACTAATTGGGGATTCGAGTTGTAACAAGGTTTTAATACTTTGTTTAATGAATACACCAGGTTATCAACTGCGTGTAAACTAAGGTTTTACTACTTTGTTAACAATTACACCAATTACCCTTGAATGTAATTTCACCCCTGTTTTAATAATTCTAGTGGCTATTAATCCATTCCCGTGTCCGGTTAAATGAACGATTATTCGTACATATAAATACCCCGCCCATCGTGTCCGATCGAGTGTGTATGGTAATTTATAGGACGCCCAATTGTAAATCTTTATATTAACATTAACAAACTATCATTTAGTTAAACAAATATAAAGCCCATTAATAGCCCAAAGTCTAATTTCCACAAGTGTCGTTCTTTTGTCCAAACCCCAATTATGGTACAAAGCCCAATTACCCAATTTTAGTAATTAGCCCAACATCATGATTACTTCATATTAAATAAGCATAATAATAACTTAGCTACGAGACATTAATGTAAAAAGGTTGAACATAACTTACAATGATTAAAAATAGCGTAGCGTTACACGGACAGAATTTCGACTTACACCCTTACAACATTCGCTAACATACCCTTATTATTAGAATTATAATTAAAATTAAAATATAAATTATAAATATAAATATAAATTTTACGTATGATAAGAGAAGAAAAAGATTGATGATTTTGATCAGAATTCGGTTGGCTTTATAGGCAGTTTTCAAATTTAGGGCTCCGCGACTCGCGGCATATTTTGCCTTCAAACTCCGCGAGTCGCGGAGTTTGAAATTCCAGCTCACACTTTGGAGTCTTTCTCTGCCGACGGTTTTTATTTATAAATATAATATATATATAATTAATATAATTAATTATATATTATATTATATTTATATACCTAGTTAACTTGTAATTTTTAGTCCGTTGCGTCGAGCGTTAAGAGTTGACTCTGGTCCCGGTTCCGGATTTTCGAACGTCCTTGCGTACAATTTAATATCTTGTACTTTGCGTTTTGAATCTTGTACTCTTGTAATTTCGAGACGTTTCTTATCAATAATTGGAACCTTTTTGATTGTCTTTTGTACTTTTGAGCTTTTTGGTCGTTTGCGTCTTCAATTCGTCGAATCTGTCTTTTGTCTTCACCTTTTATTATTTAAACGAATATCACTTGTAAATAGAACAATTGCAACTAAAAGCTTGTCTTTCTTGAGGAATAATGCTATGAAATATATGTTCATTTTTAGCATTATCAGACGCCGTCCTACATTTGGACACCATCCTATCCTTTATTACTGGACGTCGTCTAGGATTCTGGACGCCGTCCAGATGAACTGGCGGGCCAGCTGTACTGTTTTGATATTTTAAGAGAGGTATTTGTGTCTTTTCACTTGAGGCCGGATGTGTAGTCATATTATCAGTTTGGGATCCAATTTTGAATCATATTTCACATCCACAAACACTCCCATTTCATCTTAGAGAGAAAAGGAGATTCTAGAGAGAGATTGGGAGATTTGGAGAAGAAGGAGCTTAAATTGATCAAAAGCCCAAGTGTTAAAGTTGTTAATCTCACTCCTAGCTACGTTGTGGTAGTATTGGTAAGTTCTAACTCCGACTTTTCATAGTTTTATTAGTGTTCATAATTGGGGTTTCGATTTGGGTGTTCTTGAGTAAACTCACTAGTTGATGATTGGGTGATTGAGCTAGTAAATGGTGTTGATAACCATTGTTGGTGGGTTTCGGGTTAGATGATGAAATTGATTAGTTGATAATCATGTTCGGGTGTTAATATCACTAGTTAACTTAGGTTATAAGTGATTAATGGTGTAACTTGCAAAATGGGTGTTTTGACTTGAGATTATGTCAAAATGGGTTTTGTGTAAATTGATGCAAGTAATATGTTTTGAAGATGAAACCTTGAGTAAATTGAGTTGTTGGAACATAATCGCTAGTCGATGGTCATTATGGGTGTTTCGGGTGAGATTTGACTTAGTCAAATTGGAGGTAAGTGCTAATGGGTCGAAATTGCACTTATGATGTTTTGGGCATAAGCTAGAGTGTTTAGCTTATTTGTTTGTGAATTGCTTAGGTGATTTGCATTTGGACGATTAGGAGTTCAAGAGGGATTGCCTTTCTCATAACCGTGGTGAGTGGAATATTTATACGTTTATGTATATAATTTGGTTGCTTGCGTGCAACGTGGTAAGTGTTATCCGGTAGGATACGCTTTTCGTGGGCCACATTTAGGTTGGGAAAAATATAGTGAGTGATATCCGTATGGATAGCTCTTCGTTGGCTATATTCGATTTGCGTTAAGTGGCGAGTGATTAATGTTTGACCTATCACTCTTCGTCGGCCACGTGTGTGTGTATTTGGTTATGTGGTGAGTGATATCCGGTAGGAATGACTCTTTGTCGACCATAATTGGAAGTGAGGCATGTGATGAGTGATTAATGTTTGACCTATTGCTCTTCGTCGGTCACATGTGCGTGTTTGGTTATGTGGCGAGTGATTAATTGTGATGACCCGGAAATTTTCGACCAAATTTAAACTTAATCTTTATATGTTTCTGACACGATAAGCAAAGTCTGTAATGTTGAAATCTCAAAAAATTTTGAACTGTGTTCATGTATTCAATTACCCTTTGACTGTGCTCGACGATTCACGAACATTTATGTGTATATAGATATGTATATATAATATATAGTTATATTAATTGAAAACGTTAATAAAGTATTAGATGTATAATTCTTTACATGAACGTAATTAGTTCAATATATGTTTAATATATTTATCGAAGAAATTAAAAGATAATATCAATTGATTGAATTATCAGATACATTGTGAGATGATTACGGGTCTCTGTTATGAGGTCCACGTTGATTTGAGAAATTGTTTCTTTTTAACGGTATTTCAGAATAAATGGTAAAGTGATTTACAAGTAAGAACAAAAGTGTCAAATAACGAAAGTTAGACAAAAGTTAGTGGAGAATTGGATTTCATAATATTCAATTAATTTAGTTTCAAACGTGTGGAAACGTACTTCGATTCAATAGAATTTAAATATTAAAATATTTTTGTGACATAATTTGAATAGGTAGGAATATTAATTTTAAGAATTAAATATATAAATAATTCGCAACGTGTATTTATAAACATGTTTATGAATATTGAATATATATATATATATATATATATATATATATATATATATATATATATATATATATATATATATATATATATAATTAATTAAGTAAACGATAGTAACATTTGTTTATTGGTTTGTTTAGTATCTAAATAAGTTAACTAGAACGTTTAAGAAGTTAAAATAAACGTTAGTACCTAAATGAACTATATCTATTTAAGTTTTAAAATAAAAACGATATACGATATAATATTTTTGGTATGTAAACGATCTTAAATTATATTTTGAAATATAATTAGTATTTGAAAAACTAAAGATTTTATTATTAAATAAATATTTCTAATATATATAAATTTATATTTCTAAATGAATATATATATATATATATATATATATATATATATATATATATATATATATATATATATATATATATATATATTACAAAATGATAAAATATAATATTAACCTTGATATAAAATGTTTTGATTTAAAAATACTATTATATATATATGTATATATAGCGAAACGATGATTTATAGAAGTAAATGACCAAAACACTTAATTGAATAAGTTACACTTCGAGTGATATAGTTATTGGTGAAGTAAGTTTAAGTATTGATAAAAGGTGCACGTCGCGAAACATAAAGAACAAGTTTTCTCAGCGTACGAAAGGACGTTCGAGAAACCGGAACCGAGGATTGCCCTTTAAACTCATGCGATCGCATGAGGATTGCCCTTTAAACTCATGCTATCGCATGAGGAGCGAGGGCAGGTGATGTTCTATAAAACGCGAACGAATTCAGTTTGATTAACACACACATACATCCACCGATATATTACTCCCTCTGTTCTTAATATTTTTATTATTTATATTATTATTATTATTATTATTATTATTATTATTATTATTATTATTATTATTATTATTATTATTATTATTATTATTAATATTAAGATTAATATTATTATTATTATTATTATTAGTATTATTATTATTTATACATAAAATACTACGACAAGGTTCTGTTCGCATGTCTTCAAAATGGGTTTTTTCAAGAGGGATAGAGCTAAGGAAATTATGGGTTATAGCTATGGAGGTTATGGGTATTGTTCGGGGGTATAACTCGTGAAGTTAACCTAGCGTTTATCATGTCTGTCGCGTCTACGTACTTTCCTGCAATATTGAATCACAATATTGATACGTGAGCATTCATATCTTATCTTTTATATATTAATAGTGTATCTCTGACTAGTACTCGAGTATATATGATTACGCATGTTTGTATGCTTAATTTCATCGTTAAATAGTTTATGATAAATCATGAATTTAATACATATGCTACTGAGATAAGGTATATGATATGCATGTCGTTGGAAAGCTGGCAAAAAATTAATAACTTTTCATTTAGAAAACGTATGGTTTCGATGAACGGATTAAAAGATATAGTCAACTGAATTATCATTAATTTAAGTATTATTATTAAAAATTGTTATTATTATTATTACTATATCGTCGTTATTATTATTATCTAATAATAATAATAATAATTATTATTATTATTATTATTATCATTATCGTTATAAGTATTATCATTAAAAATTGTCATTATTATTAGTATTACTATCGTTATTATCATTAAGATTATTATTATTATTATTATTATTATTATTATTATTATTATTATTATTATTATTATTATTATTATTATTATTATTATTATTATTATTATTATTATTATTAAAATAGTTATTAGTATTATCATTAATAATATTATAATATTTATTATTAGTATCATTATCATTAAAACTAATATTAGTATCATCTAATTATTATGATTACTATTAGTATCATTATTATGAATGCGATATAAAAGAGGACTAAACGATATTAAACATGTCGATTAGTAAATAATAAGTATAAGTATCATGATTCAGTTAAAATATTGTTAAAATTATGATTTAGATAAAAATATCGTTTTCATTATTTTTCATTATTAGTAATATTATTATTTAGTATTACAAAAGATTATTATTATCAAAATTATTATTATTATCATTAGTAAATATAAATATTTTTATTATTATTATTATTATTATTATTATTATTATTATTATTATTAAAATAATTAATATTATTATTATTACGAAATATACAACTTTTGGTTCATTATTATTATTATTATTATCAATATTATTATTTAATCAAGTAAATATTTGATACAAAAATATATTTATGATACATATCACTACACTTTTATCATTAAAATGATATTATGTAAACGTTATACAAATTATAATACTTAATATATAAAAATATATTTTTATCATATCTCTTTATCGTTAATACATTATAATAAATGATGAAATAATTTAAGAATATTTACTACATAAATATTAATTACTTAAAATATGTAGAGTAAATATAAGTTATTTAACTATTAAAATAACATATAATTCATTAAAATAATATGTAGATTACAAATAAATATATATAAACTAGTTAAATTGATTTCTCTAAAAAATTCGAATATAACAACTTAGTTAGTTATATGACAAGTTGAGTTTTGTAAATTATCTATTCATTCAACTATCAAGACTTATACTCTGGTAATATAATTATATAATAAACATATATAGATTTTGGAAGTCATTTTTAGATTAGATGACTTTGTTGACTTTTGCTTGATAATCTCAAGCATTAATATTGTGATACACTACGACTTGACCTAAATTTTTAGACAGATATTGACCAACATATAAATACATATACTTAATATAGGTTCGTGAATCCGAGGCCAACCCTGCACTTGTTCAGTGCCGTCATATGCATAATTGCTATGAAATACAGTATCATGAGTTTCATTTGCTCCCTTTTTACTCATTACATTTTTGGACTGTGAATTCATGCAAAGTTTTAATAACTATTTTACAATATTTATATACTTGATTTTCATTTGCTCCCTTTTTAAATGCTTTTGCAATATATATTTTGGGCTGAGAATACATGCGCTGCTTTTATAAATGTTTGATGAAATAGACAAAAGTACTTAAAAAGATTCTACGACTAAATTATTATTTGTACAGATGAGTGTTCCTGTACGTTTATACAGATGAGTGTTCCTGTATGTTTGAAGATATCCTATATGCATTTTGTTAATGTCGGTTACCATGTGTTTATTCGTATGAATGGATTTTTATACAGATGAGTGTTCCTGTATGATAACTTTTGCAGATGAGTGTTCCTGCAGGTTATACATGAAAATGAAATCTTGTGGTCTATTAAAATTATTGAAATGAATGTTTATGATAAACTAATGAACTCACCAACCTTTTGGTTAACACTTGAAAGCATGTTTATTCTCAGGTATTAAAGAAATCTTTCGCTGTGCATTTGCTCATTTAAAAGATATTACTTGGAGTCATTCATGGCTGATGCTGTGCGAGGTGTATATGAAATAGCTTTATTTTTACAACGAAATACTATTAAATATGATACAATTTTACACAAGATATTTATTTATTTATAGAATGGATATACTTAAACCTTGCTACAACACTTATAGGCAGTGTACCTAATCGTACAGTAGTGTAGTTTTTAGTAAGTCTGGTTCGTTTCACAGGGAAAATCTTTAAACAAAGCTTAACGCTATATTAGTTTTAATTTATAAAAATAAAAATATATATATAAGTAATATTATTATTATAAAGGGAGATTTTTACCGTTTAATAACCGGTTTATCGATTTTTAAAACTTTAGTCGCAGTTAAAACCTAATGTAAAATATTAAATAAATAAAAGACTTAATTTAAAGCGTAAAGTAAATAACTATAATGAAATTGCGATAAATAAAAGTGCGATAAAATAAACTTGCGATAATTAAAGAGTACGATAATTAAAAGTGCAATTAAATACAATAACAATAAATAAAAGAATTATGCTTATTTAAACTTCCGTAATCATGATGTTTGACGTGTTGATTTTAGTTTTATGCCCATGGGTTAATTGTCCTTTGTCCTGGATTATTTAATATGTCCGTCTGGTTTTTGTCCATAACAGTCCATCAGTCATAAATATAAAGTGCGAGTGTCCTCGTCAAATTATCCTTATACCCGAAGTCAAATATTCCAACTAATTGGGGACTTAAACTGTAACAAGATTTTAATACTTTGTTTAATAATTACACCAGGATATCGACTGCGTGTAACCCAAGGTTTTAATACTTTATTATCAATTATGCCAAGTGTCCTTGTACATAATTTCACCCCTGTTTTAATAATTCCATAGACTATTAATCTATTCCCGTGTCCGGTTAAATGAACGATTATTCGTACATATAAATACCCCGCCCATCGTGTCCGATCGAGTGTATATGGTTATTTATAGGGACGTCCAATTGTAAATCTTTATATTAAAATTAACAAACTATCATTTAGTTAAACAAATATAAAGCCCATTAATAGCCCATAGTCTAATTTCCACAAGTGTCGTTCTTTTGTCCAAACCCCAATTATGGTACAAAGCCCAATTACCTAATTTTAATTTTTAGCACAACATCATGATTACTTCGTTTTAAATAAGCATAATAATAACTTAGCTACGAGACATTAAATTAAAAAGGTTGAACATAACTTACAATAATTAAAAATAGCGTAGCGTTACACGGACAGAATTTCGACTTACACCCTTACAACATTCGCTAACATACCCTTATTATTAGGATTTAAAATTAAAATTAAAATTAAAATTAAAATTATAATATATATATATATATATATATATATATATATATATATATATATATATATATATATATATATATATATATATATTTTACGTATGATGAATGAGAAAAAGATGTGTAAAATTCGGCCGAATGCTCGGCCTTTTAAAGGTGGATTTCTGACTTTTTGGGCTCCGCGAGTGCGGCCATTTTGTTCTTCAGAGCTCCGCGAGTGCGGAGCTGTGGAATCCAGCTCACACAAGCTTGGATCTTAGTCTGCCGACGGTTTTAATATATAAATATAATATATATATAATTTATATAATTAATTATATATTATATTATATTTATATACATAGTTAACTTGTAATTTTTAGTTCTTTGCGTCGAGCGTTGAGAGTTGACTCTGGTCCCGGTTCCGGATTTTTGAACGTCCTTGCGAATAATTTAATATCTTGTACTTTGCGTTTCTCGTCTTGTACTCTTGTAATTTTGAGACGTTTCTTATCAATAATTGGAACCTCTTTGATTGTACTTTGTACTTTTTAGCTTTTTGGTCGTTTGCGTCTTCAATTCGTCGAATCTGTCTTTTGTCTTCACCTTTTATTATTTAAACGAAAATCACTTGTAAATAGAACAATTGCAACTAAAAGCTTGTCTTTCTTGAGATATATGTTCATTTTTAGTATTATCAAATGTTTCCACACTTGAGCGTTGCTTGTCCTCAAGCAATATAGTCTTGAAATATACTAGAATCACTTCTTTATTCTTCACACTTTGTACATCAGTGATTTCTATAAACAATGGTAGTAACGATGTGGTTTACAGTCCCACATGACTATAAAAATTTAGATCCATTAAGGAAATTGGATCTTTATGAAAACATTTGATCTTTTGAAAATTCAATCTAGCTTTTACCCTAGATAAGTTTTCCGGAATAACCCTTCACTGGTGTTTGCAAATTCTTTTTGTGGGTTTGGTGGGTTTCATATTTGAGATTTTTAGCTCAAAACTTGCGGTTTTGTGTCACCCACTTGCTAACCTTGTATTGGGAAAGCAACACGTCCAGTATACTTGCTCCGTATATTACCTTTCGATAAACTACCGTCCGATTGTAAAGGAAAGCGTTGAACAAGCAACTGTTAAGGCAATGTCCCGTGACATGCTTTTAATTATGGTCTATAACGTGTCGGACGCAATTACTATCCTTTGTAGGAGCAATAGTAAAGCTCACCCTTATGGTTTTTCGGTCTGGCACAAGGTCCTGTCTTTGACCATGCTATGCAACCACCGTTCTTACGGTTGACACCCGATTTGGTTCAGGTGACCTAATGAATTCCAGGTGAATTCCTAGGATTTTACGTTCAATGGTAATGAACGCATTGAAAAATGGGTTTTCAGAAAACAAATTGGTTTGTATTTTTGATCAAAATATTTTCTCGTTCAAGCTCGAGTTTAGATATCATCTAATTCCATGAGTTTGAATTCTCAATCTTTAAGGTCAATCTCTAGGATTGAGTAATATCAGTCTTAAAAGATGATTTTTGATCTTTAAAGGAGATTATCCTTTATGGGGATCTGATTCATTAGTCTTATCCAGCTAATTTGCACGGCGTCCTCCCCATTTTACAAGACAGATCCTCTCATGGTTAGGATAAGTCTGACCACTTGGCGACCCTGTTTGATGCTGAGGTCCGTTGATTTCCTACTAATTTTAGAGATGACTTTTCTAGATTTTTCGTCAACCTACAGCTGGTCTGGACGACAACTTCTTGACCTAAATCAAGAAGCGCGTGTCTTTTTCGGAAGACTTTACTTCCTTTTAATGATGGAATTGATTCATCGTGTAGATCCATCTATTCTTTCAAAAGTATTACAATAAATCGGGTAAAACTTTTTAGATTAGTCCAAAGCAAAAGTATCTTCAATTATTTGTTACAGAAATATGTGACATTTGTTTAAGATAACTTGGTAATTTTTCCCACACTTGGCTTTTATTTTCCTTTTTATTGTCCTCTATTCCATTTTAAATGAATTTTAACATTTTGATTTGTTTCTCAATTTATGTTCTTTCCGAGGTAACAATAATTTCGGTGTTAACACCTAGTTTTTTCGTTCATAAATATATATAAACATGATTTTGAGTTCATTTAATTGAAAATTTTGAAATTTTTTTTTTACTAGAATTGGGTAGTCAATATATAAGTCTAGGGCTGTTCTTTGTTATCAGAGAGCACTAGATTCTAATACAACTACTAAGTTACTAGTATTTTTAATGGTAACCAAGTGTTTAAATCAAAAAATTTTTAAAAATCCGAAAGAATTTAACCCCTTCCCACACTTAAGATCTTGCAATGCCATCATTTGCAAGAAATCAGTAACAATTTAAATTATTGAGGGTGATTAGCGTAGAAAAATGATTAAATTTTACCAAAGTTTCCAAACATATTGGCGTTTGTTTGCTGAATGATAAATGGTGCACATCATTTGTTCATTCCGTCTGTTGGTGCATCACATTTGTTTTTCGTTTTGTCGTCAAAATTAATAGCTTTTGCTGAACTTAATGCCAGTCTTTGAAAATGCGCTGTTTTACCCTGTTTTGTACATGAGATAAACTACAAACACATATATACATATTTTTGAAGTTGGGTTTTCACACCACATTCAAAAATTATTAAAATCTAATAAAGTTAGAAAATTATAAAAGTTATTATAATAATAAAATAAGAAATAAGAAATAAGAAAATTAAGAATTAGTAACATTACAATAAAATAAACAAAAATAGAAAATTACGGATCAGGAGGATGGTTCCAGTGTGGGTCCCAAGCTTATCCATAGATGCTGTAAAATGCTTGGACCGGGTCATATGTAGGATATGGCGGTCGGCTCTCTAAAGTCCAAGGAGCAAATTCGGGCATAACGGTAGGAATGTATTCTCTACCTACGTGTGTACAATGACTTATGATTTGGCTTTGATGATACTGCCAATCTTGAAATGCTTTTTGTCTAGCCATTTCATACTCGTGTCGAGCCATAAAAATTTGGATTTCCGTCATTGGATTACCCCCTCCCGGTTGACCTTGCTGTTGATCTCTCTCAACCTGTGGATGCCTGCCATCATAACGTGCTGCCGCGTTGTTTCGTTTCTTTAAGACCTTAGCACCATGATAAACACGCAAATCTATTCTATCGCGGGGTTCTGGTTCTGCCATTAATAATCCCCCCGACTTCTATCCACACCGAGATATTCAGCAATCAAAGTAATAAATATACCACCTCCTATTATGCTACCACGCCTCATACCCCTAACCATAGTCAATAAATAATAACCCACACAAAAAGGTATACTTACAGCGCTGTGTGGGTCTCGAATACACATGTGGTAAAACAAATCCTGTTCATTTACCTTTTCCTTATTCTTACCCCGTTGTGTAATCGAATTGGCTAAAAACCTATGGATTACTCTTAATTCAGCTCTATCAATATCAAGATAAGAGTATAATCCTCTCTGGAATCGGCGATGGCTAGTCATCCTACTCCATACGTCATTCGTATCAAAATTCTCATCCACCCTCCTACCATAAACTATCAACCTCTGGCAATCATAAGATGCTAGCTCCTCGGGCGTATATATACCTAAAGCCCGAGCCATGTCTAGTAAGGACATCTGGCGCATCTCGCCTCCTAATAAAAATCTAATAAAACTACGATCAGTTAAAGTATCTACCCGATCATTTATTTCAATAGTATACAATAACTCTATACACCATTCTCTATACACAGGTCTACGCATGTTGAATAAACGTACCCAATCACTAAAAGTAGAATTACCATACCTTTGAGTAAGTAATTCCCTGATTGGATCGGCCAATTCCACTACCTCTAATGGTGCCCAATCTATAACTCTGGGTACCTCAACATTATTAGACATAATGTTGTGCATGTTCTTTTGATATTTTGGATAGTCTATCCAATATCTATCAAATCTCAAATTCGGATGTAAATCTGCCTCATGAATGTTTGAATATGAAACAATTGGGTGAGGCATATCTTGTCGGTATTGGTTATTAATTTCCTGTTGATTTGCATCTTCCGGAGGAGCATTGCAAGCCTGGGATGAAGATTCACCCCTTTCAGTCTGCAAAATATATCAAACACAATTTTTGTGCATCCAAATATGCATTAGTTTTAGCACAAGCATAAATCTAAACAATTACAATGACATGTTTAATCCATATTAAACTCTATACACATTTTCAAAATATTAACAATTCTACACTTTTACAAATATATTTTTACAAAAATGTATACAAAATTTCTTCGCATTTAACTTCTAAAACATGTTAAAAATAATCATTATAACAATTAAACAAGTTCCTCATGGCATTCATATCAATTAAATCAAGTTTATGCAATTTTGGTTCAAAAAGTCCACTTTAATCTTCATAAATCATGTTTAGGATCAAAGTTTTGATCATTTAGCAACCTAAACATGTTACACTACTCAATTTAGCATAAACTAACAACAAAATTCGGCCATAACCTGTTTATATCAAAAAGCCCTAATTTTGCTCAAGAACACAAACCCTAGATTATTCAAAAATTGAAGTTCAAAGCTTCTAATCATGTTAAATAGCATCAATCTAGGTTATACAAGCATAATATACAAACAATTTAAGCATTATTACACTAGAAAGTATCAAAATCGAATTATGTATGAAATTGTTCAAGAACACAAAAATTCGGATTAAATGGTGTTTAGGTGTAGAAATTTACCGATTTCCTTGAGTAATTCCTTGATAATAGTCTCCTCATCGTGATTTTATGAAAGATTTGATGAAAAATGGTGAAAAATGGCGAATTTGGGCGATTTTTCGTGGTTTTTTCGGGTGAAAATATGTGTGTGTGTGTGTGTGTGTTTGCAACTGGTCTGTTCGACCAGATAAGTGTTCTGGGTTTTCTGACCTCCGCAAGTGCGGTGGTGGGCCAGTTTAAATCACCGCGAGTCGCGGTGGTGTGCTGTTTTTTTTTTATAAAACCTTATAACTTTTTTTTAAAAAACATTTAATTAATTAAATTCTAAAAATTTTGTTTTCCTTTAGGAGCGAGGTTGTTTCGGATCGTTGTCCTAGTCCGTCCCTCGACAAAATTTTAAAATTTGACAATTTAAAGCGCGGTTTTTAAAAGTAAAGTTTTTTTTTTTTGGGTTTTTTTTAATGTTTTTGGCATACTTTAATTCAATAAGATTAAAAATAATGATAATAAAAGTTCTCGTCCCTCCCTCGGGTAAAGCAATTTCGGTTCAATGACCTAGTCTTCAACTCACGACGAATTTTAAAAATTATATTTTTAACTTAACGAAATAAAGTAAATTTTCGTTTTTAAATTCACACCAAACTTAATTAAAAATTCATATTATAAATTCACACCAAACTTAAATTTAAAATGCATAAAATTAAAAATTCATATTAATAAAATTTTACATCAAACTTATATTATTTTTTTGTTTTTATACATACAAACTTATATTAAAAATATTAATTTTTCAAATATTTATAATTTTAAAGAAGTTTACAATATTAATTTAATATTTATATATTAATTTTAAAAATATGGTAAAAATAAAATTAAAAATCTTTTTGGCTTTTATCCCACTTTAATCAATCAAATATTATCAAAAATATACGCCCCTCTTTTCGGTAAAGTAATTTCGGTTCAACGACCTAATTTAACTCATGACGAATTTTTGAAATATTTTGGGTTGATTGATTAAAGATATTTATACCTTAAGAATAAACGGTAAATTTTGCAGTGATGTAATAAATTTTTGTATGATATCAATAATTTCGGTCGCAAGACCTAATTTCATCGAATACCAGTTTAATACTTTATAGCGAACAAATTAGCGTTTATTATCAAAAGGTTAAAAATAAAAATAAAAATAAAAACTGTACAAACTTACCTGTGAGATAGTATTCTTAGTGATATGCTCTAGCCCACTCATAAGATAGTCGGACTAATTGATTTTCCATAGCTACATAGGCGTAACCTCGAGCATTCAACATTTTTTCTTCTAAACATATGAACGTTCCGTCTCTACATAAAGTAACAAATTCGGTGTTTGAATAGGTTTGATTATTTGAACATTTACCTTCGTGTGACCATTTTCCGCATTTGTGACATTTTTCAAGGTGTCGTGCTCTTCTTTTCGCTGCGGATTTTGATTTTCCTTTACCAAATTGTAACTTATTATTTTCGTATCTGGATTCTTTTCTTACTCCGTCCAATTTTTCTCTGATTACGGATACCAGTTCACTCGGAAGTGTGTCATTATTATGTTTAGTAATCAAAGCGTGTAGCATTAGGCCATGGTTTAGTTCACAGGAAGTCTTCATTTAGTAAAACCTAAAAAAATAAAAATTCAGAATAGGGGGAGAAGACTAGTTCTTTAGGGTCTGCTAGGGAAAGACCATTCGGGTTCCATTTTCGAGAACTACACGAAAACAAAAAATCTAACTCTAACAGAAATACATATTATCCTTTAAAGACTTGATTCTCCCCACACTTAGTTAGCTGTGGTGTCGAAATTGTGATTAACTTCGTTGTCAACTTTCATCGGACTATCTATGTAGTGTTTAACTCTGTGACCATTAACTTTAAATTCAATCCCATTTGAATTTGTTAATTCTACAGTTCCATATGGGAAAACTCTTTTGACTATGAATGGTCCAGACCATCTTGATTTCAATTTTCCAGGAAATAGCTTGAATTGTGAATTGAAAAGAAGAACTCTGTCTCCTTCTTTAAATTCTTTTGAACTTCTGATTCTTTAATCATGCCATTTCTTCGTTCTTTCTTTATAGATTAACGAATTTTCGTATGCTTCTTATCTTAATTCTTCTAATTCGTTTAGTTGACTTAACCGTAGACGTCCAGCTTCATGTAAATCAAGATTACATGTCTTCAAAGCCCAAAATGCTTTGTGTTCAATTTCTACTGGAAGATGACATGCTTTTCCGTAAACGAGTCTAAAAGGTGTGGTTCCAATTGGAGTTTTGTAGGCTGTTCTAAAAGCCCAGAGTGCATCCTCCAATTTAATGGACCATTCCTTCGGATTTGATCCTACGGTTTTCTCTAGAATACGTTTTAAAGCTCGGTTGGTATTTTTAACTTGTCCACTTGTTTGTGGATGATAAGCAGTGGAGATTTTATGAGTTACTCCATATCTTTTAAGAACTTTCTCAAGTTGATTATTACAAAAATGAGTTCCCCGATCACTTATTAAAGCTTTCGGTGTTCCAAACCTTGCAAAAAGACGTTTTAAAAAGTTGACTACAACTCGTGCATCGTTAGTTGGGAGAGCTTGTGCTTCCGCCCATTTAGATACATAATCAATGGCTACGAGAATGTAGAGATTATTATGAGATTTTGGAAAAGGACCCATAAAGTCAATACCCCAAATGTCAAATACTTCACATACTTGAATGACATTTTGTGGCATTTCATCACGTTGACTTATTTTTGCAGCCCTTTGACAAGCATCACAGGATTTGCAAAGAAGGTGTGCGTCTTTGTAAATTGTAGGCCAATAGAATCCAGCATCATAAACTTTTCTTGCTGTTAGTTGAGGCCCATAATGCCCTCCTGTTGGTCCTGTGTGACAATGGTTTAAAATTTTACTAGCTTCATCTCCGAATACACATCGGCATATTATTCCATCGGGACAACTTTTAAACAAATGTGGATCTTCCCAGAAATAGTGTTTTATATCACTGAAGAATTTCTTTCGTTTTTGGTACGATAATCCTTTTTCAAGGAATCCACATACTAAGTAGTTTGCATAGTCTGCAAACCATGTAATTTCATTATAATCTATCTTCAATAGATATTCATCAGGAAAGTTGTCTTGTATGGCCGATTCATTTAGAACTTCTAATTCAGGATTTTCAAGACGGGAAAGATGATCAGCAGCGAGATTTTCTGCTCCTCTTTTATCTCGGATTTCAATATCGAACTCTTGTAAGAGTAAGATCCAACGGATTAATCTTGGTTTAGTATCTTGTTTCGAAAATAGGTATCTAAGAGCAGAATGGTCGGTATAGACCACCGTTTTAGCTAGAACGAGATATGAATGAAATTTGTCAAAAGCAAAGACAATAGCAAGGAGTTCTTTTTCAGTAGTTGTATAATTTGTTTGTGCTCCTTGTAACATCTTACTAGCATAATATATAGGTTGAAATCTTTTTTCAATCCTTTGTCCTAAAACGGCTCCCATTGCAAAATCACTTGCATCGCAGATAAGTTCAAACGGTAAATTCCAATTTGGTGTTATCATGATCGGCGCATTAGTGAGTTTTTCTTTAAGAATATTAAAGATTTGATGCATTCATCTGAAAAGATGAATGGGGCATCCTTTTCTAGGAGTTTATTCATAGGAGTGGCAATTTTAGAAAAATCTTTTATGAAACGTCGGTAAAAACTGGCATTCCCTAGAAAACTCCTAACTCCTCTAACATTGGTGGGATGTGGAAGTTTAGCAATTACATCTACTTTAGCTCTATCCACTTCAATTCCTTCCTTTGAAATTTTATGTCCAAGAACGATGCCTTCTTTAACCATAAAATGGCATTTCTCCCAATTAAGAACTAGATTTGATTGTTCACATCTAATAAGCATTCGTTCCAGATTAACTAGACATGATTCAAATGTATCACCGAAGACTGAAAAGTCATCCATGAAAACTTCCATGCATTCTTCTATCATGTCGTGAAAAATCGCCATCATGCACCTTTGAAAGGTTGCAGGGGCATTGCAAAGTCCAAATGGCATGCGTTTGTAAGCAAAAGTACCATAAGGGCACGTGAACGTGGTTTTCTTTTGGTCTTCGGGTGCTATTGGAATTTGAAAATATCCGGAAAAACCATCAAGAAAACAATAGTAACTATTTTCGGCTAATCTTTCCAACATTTGATCAATTAAAGGTAAGGGAAAGTGATCTTTTCTGGTGGCATCATTTAATTTTCAATAATCAATACATACACGCCATCCTGTTACAGTCCTAGTAGGAATAAACTCATTTTTCTCATTTGTGATGAAAGTCATGCCACCCTTCTTAGGTACGCATTGAACTGGGCTTACCCATGGACTATCAGAAATTGGATAAATTAAACCTGCATCAAGCAGTTTAATAATTTCTTTCTTAATAACATCTTGCATATTAGGATTTAGTCTTCGTTGGCGTTGCACATACGTTTTATGACCTTCTTCCATAAGGATTTTATGTGTGCAATACGAAGGACTTATTCCTTTAATGTCATGAATCTTCCATGCAATAGCTGGTTTATGAGCTTTTAACACAGAAATGAGCTGTGATTTCTCATTTTCAGTAAGAGAAGACGATATTATTACAGGTAATTCAGATTCACCATGTAAATAAGCGTATTCCAAATGGTTTGGAAGTGGCTTTAACTCTAATGTCGGTGGTTCTTCTATCGATGATTTATATCGATATCTGTCTTCTTCTTTTAGCATTTGAATTTCTTCTGTTGTTGGTTCATATCCATTAGCCATTAGTGTAGCTAATATTTCAGTTTCATCAATTGGTTCAGTTCCTTCTCCTAAAGAACATTCTCCTGTTCCTTGTAATTCTGGAAATTCTTCTAACAATTCTGCATGTGATTCTATAGTTTGAATATAATAACATGTATCATCTGCAGATTGCGGTTGTTGCATTGCTCTATCAACTGAAAAGGTAATACTCTCGTCCTCTATACTTAGGGTTTGTTTCTTACCAAACACGTCTATCATTGCTTTAGTCGTGTTTAAGAATGGTCTTCCTAATATGAGAGGAACTTGAGAATCTTCTTCCATGTCTAGAACAACAAAATCTACTGGAAATACTAAAGTACCAACTTTAACTAGCATGTTTTCCATTATCCCTCTAGGATATTTTACTGATCTATCGGCTAGTTGTATACTTATTCGTGTTGGTTTCAATTCTCCAAGGTCTAGTTTAGTGTATAGTGAATACGACATTAAATTTATACTAGCACCTAAGTCTGCCAATGCTTCTATTGAACTAAGACTACCCAGAAAACATAGAATTGTGAAACTTCCTGGATCAGATAATTTTTTTGGTATCTTATTCAACAGCACTGCTGAACAATTAGCATTCATAGTAACAGCCGAGAGTTCTTCCATTTTCTTTCTATTTGAGATTAGATCTTTCAAGAATTTACCATATCTAGGCATTCCTGAAATCACATCAATGAAAGGAAGATTTACATTTATCTGTTTAAACATATCCAAGAATTTGGATTACTCGGCTTCAAGTCTCTCTTTTTTCATTTTACTTGGGTAAGAAAGTGGTGGTTGGTATGGTTTAACATAAGGTTTAGCCTTAACTGTATTATCTTCATTAACCTTTTCAACTACCAGTTCTTTTTCCTTATCTTGTTCAGGTTGTGGTTCTTGTGGAGTAGGAATAGCTTCATCAGAAATTACAGGTATTTCAGGTGGTTTAAGTGTCATACCACTTCTTGTGGTAATGGCTTTAGCTGTTTCATTCTGGGGGTTAGCATTTGTATCACTAGGTAGACTTCCCGGTTTTCTTTCACCTATTAACCTTGCTAGGTTACTTACTTCTTGTTCCAAATTTTGAATAGAAGCTTGTTTATTTCTAAATGCTTGAGCATTTTGTTCATTGGTTTATTTCTGAGATGTGAAAAACTGAGTTTGAGATTCAACTAGCTTCGTCATCATATCTTCTAAATTCGGCTTTTTATCATCGGTTTGTGGTGGTTTGTTTTGAAAATTAGGTCTTTGCTGATTGTAAGTATTATCGGATACTTGTTGATTACTAGGACCTTGTTGGTTGTTGTATGGAATATTTCGATTATAATTCTGGTTTTGATTGTAGATCGGTCTTGGCGGTTGATAATTATTCTGATAATTATTTCCAGGCCTTTGGTTTAGATATGAAACATTCTCTCTTTGTTCCATTGTTAGTTCAATACTGAGACAATCTTTTGTCAAATGAGGTCTTCCACACTGCTCACAACTAATTCGTATTGAGTGAATATCCTTAGTCATCTTTTCCATTCGTCTCTCGACAGCATCTATCTTTGCGGAAATGGAATCTAAGTCTTGGCTAGAATCGGCTCTAGCTGCTTTAGATGATCTAACGATATCTTTTTCTTGGTGCCACTCATGTGAGTGGGAAGCAGTGTTATCAATAATTTTGTAAGCATCAGTTTCTGTTTTCTTCATAATAGAACCACCAGCTGCAATATTGATGTCTTTTCTTGTAGTGATGTCGCATCCTTGGTAGAATATTTGTACTATTTGAAAAGTGTCTAAACCATGTTGCGGACATCCTCTCAATAACTTTCCAAATCTTGTCCACGCCTCATATAGAGTTTCATTTGGTTACTGTGTGAACGTAACAATTTCTCCTTGAAGTCTTACGGCTTTAGATGCCAGAAAGAATTGTTTAAGAAATTTTTCAACTAAAACATCCCATGTATCAATCGCCCCTTCAGGTAACGATTCCAACCAATCTTTAGCTTCTCCCTTTAAAGTCCAGGGAAATAACATGAGATATATTTGTTCATCCTCCACTTCTCGAATTTTAAATAGTGTGCAGTTCCTATTAAAGGTTCGAAGATGTTCATTTGGATCTTCCTTCGGTGCACCACTAAATTGGCATTAATTAGTTACCATGTGTAGAATTTGTCCTTTGATTTCATAATCTGGCGCATTAATGTCTGGATGAGTAATTGTGTGACCTTGGCCAGTGCGTTTAGCTCTCATTCGGTGTTCCATACTTAAAGGTTCCAGATTTTCCATGATTGAATTTGTTGAATCTGAATCACTAGAGGATTCTGATTTAATGGTTTGTTCCTCAACAATCTCTGTTTGAATGATTGGTGGTTCCGGAGGAAAAATTAATGGTTCAGGATCTATGAATTGTCCCTGAATATTCTCCGGATTCTCAATTGTGAGGTCGGGTTCAAAGAATGGATTATCGAAAATTTGAATTGGAGTACTTGGTCGACTGGATGACGATTCTAAAGAAAAATCAACGGCGACAATATTAGCTAGATGTCTTGATCGAGTTACAGGTGGTGAACGTACAAAAGGTGGTGAACGTCTTGCTCGGTGCATTCACTGAATATCCTATTAGTTTTTTTAAAAGAAAGAAAAATTATATAAGTTATCCAATTAATAGACTTTTCTGATTTTGCCCACGTTTCGAATAGCCAAAAGATGCAGCAGAGGGGCAGGATTCGTTTGGTCTCAATATAATTGAGTACTGTTTGGCTCAAATAACCCGGTCCACGTACAAATCTAACTATTACTACGAACCAGAAAATTTTGATGTCTATCAATTTAACCACTTAAAATAAATTTTCGTAATATTAGAAAAGAAATAGAAAAATTCTATGTCCTAAAAACTAGAGTGGCGAGAAATAAGAAAGAAAAAGAGCGCGTCGGTATTAAAATTGGAGAAATAAGAAAGAAAAAGAGTGACTTATAAAACTTTAAAACACTCGACTATCCCAACCTTATTATTATCACTAACTTAAAATTAAAATTGCAAATTGAGATTACTAATTGGAGTGATAATTGATACATAGGTAAAAGGCGTCGAAAAATAAAAATAAGAAAGTAGCGCGTTGAAACTTAAAAAGGAACTAAAAACTAAGAATTAAAAGTTGCGTCTAAAAATATTAAAGCTTACAAGTAAAACTATATCCCAAATGGCAATAACTTAAAAATGTACTAAAACTTAAAAAAGCGTCGCAAAATTCTAAAGCACCTAAATCTTAGTCTAAAGAAAAAGCACTTAAGGGATTTTACGGCAAAGCCTAAAAATCTAGAAATAAAAATAACTATGGTAAAAACTATATCTTAATAGCAAATACGAGTGAAAAATATAAAAATTACGCTAAAAACAAATAAAAGGGGACAAAATATAAAAATATACTAAAAGTTGTAAAAAGTACAATTTTTATAAAAATATTATTTTTATATTATTTTATAAAAGTATTAAGTTTATATAACTTAATTAAATTAATTAAAACTAAATAATACAAAATAATAAAATTAAAACTAAATATTATAATAATAATACCCTAATTAGGGTTTAAAATTAAATAATGATAATAATAATAACCCGTAATTAATGCTGAACTAGGGTTGACTGTGGCCTGTCAGAACACCTCCGCGAGTGCAGATAGTCCCAGTTCAAAACCTCCGCGAGTCGCGGAGGGTCAAATTTAGGCTAAAAGGGGTCGATTTTTTACACAGGTTCCGTTTTTTTATAATGTTTTTCTGTTTAATCCAATATATATAAAATATAAATATAACTAAATATTTTTATAAAACAATAAAATACTTATTTTTAAACTCAAAAGTAAAAATACTTTTTAACTTTCTATATTTTTTTTAACAAACTCTTTTTTATTTTTATATTTTTTATATTTTTTTTTAAAAAACTTAAATTTTTACATGAAGGACTTAATAAAAACTTTTACAAAATTATATTATTATTACTTTTTATATCATTAGCGTTGCGCTTTCGGCGTTTAAGCTCCCCGGCAGCGGCGCCAAAAATACTTGATGCTGTGCGAGGTGTATATGAAATAGCTTTATTTTTACAACGAAATACTATTAAATATGATACAATTTTACACAATATATTTATTTATTTATAGAATAGATATACTTAAACCTTGCTACAACACTTATAGGCAGTGTACCTAATCGTACAGTAGTGTAGTTTTTAGTAAGTCCGGTTCGTTCCACAGGGAAAATCTTTAAACAAAGCTTAACGCTATATTAGTTTTAATTTATAAAAATACAAATATATATATATAAGTAATATTATTATTATAAAGGGGGTTTTTACCGTTTAATGATCGGTTTGTCGATTTTTAAAACTTTAGTCGCAGTTAAAACCTAATGTAAAATATTAAGTAAATAAAAGACTTAATTTAAAGCGTAAAGTAAATAACGATAATGAAATTGCGATAAATAAAAGTGCGATAAAATAAACTTGCGATAATTAAAGAGTACGATAATTAAAAGTGCAATTAAATTCAATAACAATAAATAAAAGTGCGATAATTAAAAGTGCAATTAAATATAAAATAAAGGAAATTAAATATGAAATAAAAGAATTATGCTTATTTAAACTTCCGTAATCATGATGTTTGACGTGTTGATTTTAGTTTTATGCCCATGGGTTAATTGTCCTTTGTCCTGGATTATTTAATATGTCCGTCTGGTTTTTGTCCATAACAGTCCATCAGTCATAAATATAAAGTGCGAGTGTCCTCGTCAAATTATCCTTATACCCGAAGTCAAATATTCCAACTAATTGGGGACTTAAACTGTAACAAGATTTTAATACTTTGTTTAATAATTACACCAGGATATCGACTGCGTGTAACCCAAGGTTTTAATACTTTGTTATCAATTATGCCAAGTGTCCTTGTACATAATTTCACCACTGTTTTAATAATTCCATAGACTATTAATCTATTCCCGTGTCCGGTTAAATGAACGATTATTCGTACATATAAATACCCCGCCCATCGTGTCCGATCGAGTGTATATGGTTATTTATAGGGACGCCCAATTGTAAATCTTTATATTAAAATTAATAAACTATCATTTAGTTAAACAAATATAAAGCCCATTAATAGCCCATAGTCTAATTTTCACAAGTGTCGTTCTTTTGTCCAAACCCCAATTATGGTACAAAGCCCAATTACCCAATTTTAATTTTTAGTCCAACATCATGATTACTTCGTTTTAAATAAGCATAATAACAACTTAGCTACGAGACATTGAATTAAAAAGGTTGAACATAACTTACAATGATTAAAAATAGCGTAGCGTTACACGGACAGAATTTCGACTTACACCCTTACAACATTCGCTAACATACCCTTATTATTAGGATTTAAAATTAAAATTAAAATTAAAATTAAAATTATAATATATATATATATATATATATATATATATATATATATATATATATATATATATATATATATATATATTATACGTATGATGAATGAGAAAAAGATGTGTAAAATTCGGCCGAATGCTCGGCCTTTTAAAGGTGGATTTCTGACCTTTTGGGCTCCACGAGTGCGGCCATTTTGTTCTTCAGAGCTCCGCGAGTGCAGAGCTGTGGAATCCAGCTCACACAAGCTTGGATCTTAGTCTGCCGACGGTTTTAATATATAAATATAATATATATATAATTTATATAATTAATTATATATTATATTATATTTATATACATAGTTAACTTGTAATTTTTAGTCCGTTGCGTCGAGCGTTGAGAGTTGACTCTGGTCCAGGTTCCGGATTTTTGAACGTCCTTGCGAATAATTTAATATCTTGTACTTTGCGTTTCGCGTCTTGTACTCTTGTAATTTTGAGACGTTTCTTATCAATAATTGGAACCTCTTTGATTGTACTTTGTACTTTTTAGCTTTTTGGTCGTTTGCATTTTCAATTCGTCGAATCTGTCTTTTGTCTTCACCTTTTATTATTTAAACGAAAATCACTTGTAAATAGAACAATTGCAACTAAAAGCTTGTCTTTCTTGAGGGATAATGCTATGAAATATATGTTCGTTTTTAGCATTATCAATGGCATATTTTAAAAGACGTTGCATTCAAGTCGTTGAATTCAATAAAGATTGTTATTAAGTAAATGACAGATTAGGTCATTTATAGTTTGAATATTATGAAATGCTATGCATGCCTGTCAACTTTTGATGAAATGAAAGTTTGTCTTTTAAAAATGAATGCAAAGTTTGTCTTTTAAAAACCATTGTTGTCGAACTGCTTGCTGCCATCTCGTTGATACAACTGAGCAACCACCAAGATCATCACCTTAACGACACCACCTTGAACCACCATTGTCACTTTTGTTTTCGTTTTTGCTTTCTACGACCAAGATAACCAAAAACCTACACTCATCGATCACCACCATATGAATATACCGGTTTATATAAAACTACCATCCATCATCATCTCAAACAATCTTCATCTTCTCTCTTTTTATTCTAAGCCGAGAAACACCCCACTTCCTTCCATCGAACCACTTTGGAACCACCCCAACCATGAACAAAACCACCTTCCATCGTCACCTTCAAACCACAATAAACCGCACCACCTATGGCTTATAAACAGCACGGTTAACACCCTAGTCCGCCACTATACACCACTAAACCACCATCATCACTTTCTAGTTCGACCCAAATCACCACACCATCGATTTTCATAATCATCATTCGATTGAAACTACTTCTGTTTTCTGTCGCTGCAGCTCAACGAAACTCTAAACCACCCTTGAACCACCATCCAACAACACCATCAACCGCCACTCTCACTCTCCCTCTCTCCTAGTTATATCTCGTGGAAACTGTTAAACACCACACAACCTTTACTTGTTTTTCTGTTTATATCGTTTCGGTTTCAAACACCCTTGAAGTTACAGATCTGCAACTTGCTGCTATTACTTTTCGTTTTCTGTTCGGTTACAATAGAGAAGACGATGATGAAACTATTAAACAATGATCCACGAATGATAGAAATAATGTTGTACAATTTTGTGATGATGAATTATATAAATGACGGATGAAAGAGAGGAAGTGGATGACAGCTTCTTTTTATTATTTTATTTTCTGCTGTTTACCACACCGACATGAAATATTACTCCATATAATTCACAGATTAAAGTATCGGGCTTAAACTTTTGTTGCTGGGCCGAAGGATTGGGCCAGGTTATAAGATGAAAACGGGTTAAATTTATGTATGATGCGGACAATATCAGAAAAACAAGATTGCTTGAATGGTTAAGGGTATTGGCGGGATTGCAGGAGGTCGAGGGTTCGAGCCCGGGCCGGGGCATTTATTTTTTTTTCTTTTAAGGCTTGTTACATTGAGGTAGCTATTTTATTATTTCTATTATTATTATTATTATTACTATTATTATTTTTATTATTATTATTATTATTATTATTATTATTATTATTATTATTATTATTATTATTATTATTATTATTATTGTTATTATTATTAATTATTGTTGTTATATGATTAATATTATTGTCATTAATAAGTATATCATTAATAAGTATTAGCATTAGATATTATAATTATTATTATCGTTAATATCATTATTATTATTAAAATAAGTATTATTAGTATTAATATCATTATTATTATCATTATTAGAAAAATTATTATTTTTATAGTTATTATAGTTATTACTATTATTACCATTATTATTTTTATTATCATTTTTTATTATTAAAAACATTAAAATTATCATTTTTATTTTTGTTATCACTTTTATTATTATTATTATTATTATCATTATTAGAAAAATTATTATTTTTATAGTTATTATTATTACTACTATTATTATTATTATTATTATTATCATATTTATCAAAATTTATATTATTATTAAAATTATCATTTAGATTATTAGTAGTATCAATATTATTATTATTATTATCATAAAAAGATACAAATTGTTATTTATTATCATTGATATTATTTTACCAAATAAATAACTATATAAGAATATATTTAATACATATCACATAACAACATTAATATTTTCATAATAAATACTAACTATTTATCTAAAGTATATAAAATAAATATAGTTAATTTAGTTATTAATGAAACATACAAATTACTAAAATAACCATTAATAATAATACATAACTTGTTCGATTACGATTATATGTTTTAATATATACAATTGATATAGGTTCGTGAATCCGAGGCAACCCTGCATTGTTCAGTTCCGTCGTATTCATATTTTTACTACATAATATCGTTTTGTGAGTTCATTTGATCCCTTTTTATTAAATGCTTTTGCAATATATATTTTTAGGACTGAGAATACATGAAATGCTTTTATAAATGTTTGACAAGATAGACACAAGTAAAACATTCCTCTAAGGAATTAGTTGGACGTTATAATTGTCACTAATTGACGTGAATATTCCCCCTGATTATTATAGCTTGGTAACCTAAGAATTAGTTTGGATGTTATAATTGCCTACTAATTGACACGAATCCTAAAGGTAGCTACCGGGTTTAACACCCCCACCCAGAATGTTCACTAGACAGTAGATCTAGTGGGCGTGGTGGTTAGTACTTCGAGGTTTATATATTTATACAGACGAGAGGTTCTATTTTGGGGTATTATTTTTTGCACATTAAATGTTAAGGTCGGTTACCAAGCAAAAGTTATATATAGAGAGAATGATTTTTATACACAGGTTATGTGTATGTTATTTTGTACACGAGATATGTGTACGATTAATAAAAATTGCAAGGCAACCTACAGAGGAGAAAAGGATACGAACCTACTCTGTCGAGCATTAATGAAAAATGATTTCATACACGTGATAGGTGTACTGTATTTAAAACATTGCATGGTATCTTACAGGTGGGTGTAGGATTCGGGCCCATTTGTGCCATGCCTTTAAACCTTGTGGTCTATCAAAATCACCGAATTTTATTGTTTACAATAAACCTATGAACTCACCAACCTTTTGGTTGACACTTTAAAACATATTTATTCTCAGGTCTGAAAGAAATCTTCCACTGTGCATTTGCTCATATTAAAGATATTACTTGGAGTCATTCATGGCATATTTAGGTCACTACCTTGCAATGAGACCATATGTTGAAGACTTCGTCCAGGTGGATTAGGACGGGCCTTCACAGGTGATATCAGAGCAGTGGTCTTAGCGAATCAGGTCTTGCATTAGTGTGTCTAACTGATAGTCATTAGGATGCATTAGTAATTCTGGACTTCGACCTTATCTGCATATTATAAGGTTTGTTTATCATTCCTAGTGGAAAATTACCTGCTTATAATTCCTAAGTCTAGACATGTCTTACTGCATTTATTGAATTGATAGTGTATAGACAGATTCATATCTTAGCATATCTGTTACTATAAACTTTGTCTGACAGCTTCCGAAGACTCCTCCGTAATCTATGGGAGTTTGGTATTATATATATACATATGTAAATTATGTATTGAAGGATACCAAACTAAATCCTATAATCTATTTCCTATCAAAAATCCTTTACCTGACCGTGCAAGATGGATCCCGCAACCAGTTCAAGTTCCTCGGATTCCGACAGCTCTTCCGATATGGATTTCCACTCGAGCTCCGAAAGCAGCGTAACCGGAATGAATCAACCAATTAACCATCATCAATTCTTGATGAATTGGGGATGGGTTCGTAGTCGACTTAATCAATGGAGATGCAAAAAAGGAGATCCTTTTCACCCATCATATTGCCCTATTGGCGAAGAACCTGAAGCACTTACCGACGAACCAGTCCGGAACACCATTTTCACTCTCATTTCCAGAATATCTCGCAATGATTACATAATATCTACAATTCTAAACCTTATTCATCCACTCGTTTCAACTGCCAATCATCCCGGAGTAATAGAACAAGTCAACGAGCTTAGTGCTCGAGTAATGGCTTTGAAGAATATGATGAACAACTTGCTGGCATCACAAGCATCAACAATACCATCAGCGTTAGCACCAGCAATACCAGTACCACCAACAACACAAGCCTCAACATCACACGCCTCGACATCACAATCTATACCTCGAGCATAATCTTCGTTCTACATATCGTTCTACATCGATAATCATCGTTTAACATGAAGTTCTACATCATTTATCTTCGTTTACATGGGGATTATGTAATCTCTAATGTTTTAGAGATTATGTATTCTAGTTCTAACGGTAAATCAAATGAGTTTAATGTTATATTAACTCATTAAATTCATAATTACATCTGAAGAAAATATATATGTAAGTATATTTTCATAAAGACTGTAATTAAAAATTCTTTTGTACAAACTGTTAATGGTGAAAATATTTTAACGGGTAGGTAATACTCGGGGAATATTTAGATTTCACATTAATAAGTTACACGGTATATTCTTCAATTTAGATTTAGCAGTCATTAACAATACTGCTCAAATTCACATATATACGTATCCGTTCACCAGAGAACAACTATTTTCATTCAAAATCAATTTCATATTCGGATTTTGACCGATCAGAATTCAAGTCAAGATTTGACAAGTGGCATAATGAAGAAAATAATGGACAAAATAAAATTTATTAGTAACCAATTAATTAACTACGTAAAATTTTAAATCTATACTAACCAAATCCTAGCTAATTGTTCCTATACCCGTTATGACTATTTCCTTATTACATTTTATTTATTGTCATTTTAATTATCGCAAATTTTAGTTATCGCAATTTATTTATCGCAATTTTAATTATCGAAATTTTAATTATCGCAATTTATTTATCGCAATTTTTAATTAATGCAATTTATTGATCGCAATTTTAATTATCGCAATTTATTTATCGCAATTTTAATACTCGTAATTTTATTTATCGTCATTTAAATACTGTTATTTATTTTACGCACTTTATTTATCGTCATTTAAATACTGTTATTTATTTTACGCACTTTATTTATCGTCATTTAATTACTATTATTTATTTTACGCATTTTAAATATCGTTGAATAAATCGGGACACATGAACACAATACGTCGAGATTACTTCAAAGACAATAGCGGTACAATGGGTCACGATACGTCTTGATTAACCAGATTATATATTGAACTATTGGACTACTAACATTGGACTACTAACCTTGGATAATTAAAATGTATTAAAAGAGTAGGAAATATTAATTATAACAAATATCGTTAATAAATTACACCTTCTACAGTTAAACATTCCTTCAAGTTTGCCACTTGATGTCATCTTAAACATCATTTGTATCTTTACGATTACAATCTGCATTCAAACCCTTCTAAATTCTTGAAAACACCTCGGATTTATAACCAACGATTCAGTTATGATAACTTTGAATGCTGACGAAGCAGCAAAACTATAGATGGTCTTAATGGCCAAAAGTTTGATGATAAAGAATGGAGTGTTGAAAACACTCAATAGAAAATTGGTACTGGAAAGCGGATTATGCAAAACTATAAAGGAGACTGTGGACAAATCACAAGGACTAAATCTGTACTTAATGAATTTAGATGATTCTGTATCTGATGAACTCTTCAGCGAATATCTTTCTCCTTATTTATTCTAAATCCTTGCGGAAGGATTTTCTTCATCAACCTTCGATCTTAGAAATTCCAAAATATCGTCATAAATATCTTCGATATTTCTGAAGATATATTCATAAATATTCTTGTCCAAAATTATATATCTCTTCGTGCTATCTGTGTTACATCATAAAAGAAGCTGTTTTAGTTTCTATCCTTATATAAAATTTGAGTTTAAATTATGAATGATTTATGGAGAAATGTTGGGAATTGAAGCATGAGTTAGTATAATATAATGACGCCCGACCAACGTGATTATATTACAGTAATGCATGCTAAATTTCTAATGGAAGGTGATGATGGTTCACAGATCATACCCTCATCATGTGCCATGTTACATAATTCTTTCATTCTACTTAATCTCTAAGCATATCACGAAAATATTTCCTTGATATTTCCGTTCTTCTGTAATTCCAAAAGTTGCTAATAAATCGTGCTGTTACATTTTCTTTCTAATTAGAAGGTTTCCTTAAATTCCTTGAATTCTGGAAATCAACTGTGACTATGTCAAAAGTCAAGACTAATATTTATTACCTCATTTCACTCTTTTGCGATAGCTTCATTCATACTATTCGAGTAATCGAATTATTTTATCCCAATTACTCAATAGTGATAAAACTCTATTTATCAACTCATATTCGTCATGAAAAACATTCTTATTGTTAGCCATGACGACCTCGATCAAATTTCGGGACGAAATTTCTTTAACGGGTAGGTACTGTCATGACCCGGAAAATTTCAACTAATTTTGAACCAAACTCACGATACGATTTCATAATTCTGACATAATAAGTAAAGTCCGTTATGTTGCGTCTCAAATTTTTTGAACTATTTTCTTACATTCATTTACCCCTCGACTGTTCTCTACGATTAACTAATAATTAATTGTAAATAGATATGTGTGTATATATATAAATAATAATTTGAAATATAATTTGAAGTATTATATGTTGTTGTTATTAATTATGTAAAATAAAAATAAAAATAGGATATTATAATAATTATTATTTAAAATATATCTATATATATATAAATAAAGTATATTAAAAATAAATATTAAATGATTGTAATATTCGTTTGATGTTTCGGTTGATATTAAGCAAGTTAAATTCAAACTTATATAATTTTAAAATAAACAGTGATCCGAAAATGAGTTATATGAATCATAGGCCTATTAAAAATATATTTAGAAGCTAAATAATAAATTTTAACACTTTTTATATTTTACCCAGGATCGAGCGTGGACAGTGAGTTAATTTTTATTTAATAATTTTAAATAGTTAATGATCGAATTTTACACCATAATGACTAAAATAAATAAATATAATTACTACAAAAATTTGAGATTTTTTCGAAGACTTTTATCCACCACTGATTTCAAATAGTGCACGATACACAGTCCGTGAAAAACTGTCGGCGGATAATAATTTAAGGTGGCACGTTTTATTCTCCTAATTGTATTATATTATTACTTTAATTATTATTAGATTATAATAATAATTATTATATATAAATATAATCCTATATATGCATATTAATATAGAAGAAATAGATAAACACTCTGCACCATCTTCACTTTACTTCCTCCTTCGCCATCACCATACCTCGCCGGACCACCACCACCGGAGCAACACCCACCTTTTACCACCCCGAAATCACCACCAATAACCATCACAAACCCCTCGCTTAATTTTTCTGTTGTAATCACCAAATGAAAACCATTGTTGTCGAGCTGCTTGCTGCCATCTCGTTGACACAACTGAGCAACCATCAAGATCATCACCTTAACGACACCACCTTGAACCACCATTGTCACTTTTGTTTTCGTTTTTGCTTTCTACGAGCAAAATAACCAAAAACCTACACTCATCGATCACCGCCATATGAATATACCGGTTTACATAAAACTACCATCCATCATCATCTCAAACAATCTTCATCTTCTCTCTTTCTGTTCTAAGCTGAGAAATACCCCACTTCCTTCCATCGAACCACTTTAGAACCACCCCAACCGTGAACAATGAGACGACCCGTCCTAATCAATCTGGACGAAATCATTACATTTGGTTACATCGCGAGGTACTTGACCTCTATATGATACATTTTACAAACATTGCATTCGTTTTTTTAAAAAAGACAATCTTTCATTACATCAAAAATTGACGGCATGCATATCATTTCAGAATATATCCAACTATACTTGACTTAATAATAATCTTGATGAACTCGTCAACTCGAATGCAACGTCTTTTGAAATATGTCATGAATGACTCAAGTAATATCTCTAATATGAGCAAATGCACAGCGGAAGATTTCTTTCATACCTGAGAATAAACATGCTTTCAAGTGTCAAAAAAAAGGTTGGTGAGTTCATTAGTTTATCATAATCGATCATTTTCATCATTTTAATAGACCACAAGATTTTCATTTCCATTTCTCATAAATATACGTCCCATGCATAGAGACAAAAAGCATTCATATGGTTGAACACCTGGTAACTGACATTAACAAATGCATCTAGAATATCCCCATATATAAATATCGAAGTACTAAAGCAGTTCAAATTCTCTGACTGGGGCGTGTCAAAGCCCATAGATCTATCTTTAGGATTCGCGTCAATTGGTGGCAATTATAATAAACACAAATTCTTAGGTTACCAAGTTCAACAAGGGCGTGTCTATTTCGTAAAACAGTTATAAAAGCAGTGCATGTATTCTCAGTCCTAAAAATATATATTGCAAAAGCATTTAAAAAGGGAGCAAATGAAACTCACCATACTGTATTTTGTAGTAAAAATACATATGACGTCATTTAACAAGTGTAGGGTTGACCTCGGATTCACGAACCTATATTATTCATATATTTATTAAAATGTATAATCGAAATCAACAAGTTTATATATTATATCTTAAATTATTTATTATATTTATTTGGTTTGTGTATATATTCAAAATGTTTAATATTTATATTTTTAGTTATGCTAATATATCTATATATATGGTTAGTATTATATAATAAAAAATCATTAGTGTGTTATATATAAGTATTTATATAAATAATGTTATTATATTTGATATATAGGTATATAAACTGTTAATATAATTATAATATATGTATTAAGTATATTTTAGGTACAAAATATTTATCTGTAACAAAAATGATAGTTTTGATAATAATGATTTACTAATAATAATAACTTTCTTAATATCGATAATACTAATAATAATATTGATATTGTTAAGATTGGTACTTATGTTAATAATAATAATAGTAATACTAATAATCACAAAAATGATATTAATACTAATATTAGTGAAAATAATAATAACTTGTATTATTTTTATAATAACAATAATAATAATAATCCTTATCATAATCATAATAATAATAGTAGTACTAATATGATAAATCAATAATGATAATAACATTAATAATACTTATAGTAATAATATTTATAATTGTTATAACACTTATTATGATACTAATAATAGTTTTTATAATACTTATAATAACAATAATAATAATAACAACAATATCAATAATCATAGTAATAATACTAATAACGATAATAATAATAATAATAATAATAATAATAATAATAATAATAATAATAATAATAATAATAATAATAATAATAATAATAATAATAATAATAATAATAATAATACTTGTAATAATAACAATTACTAATAATAAACATAACAATAATTAATAATAATAATAATAATCTTAATAATGATAATACTATAACTAAAATTTATAAAAAAAAAAATCTCAAAACTATAATAATAGTCATGGTAATAATAATAGTTATAATAATAATTAATAACAATAATAACATAATAATGATGATAATAATAATAATAATAATGGTAATAATAAGTTTTCAAAAATAAAACTACCTTTAAAAGAGAGTCCCTAAAAAGAAAATCCCTAAATCGGGCTCGAACCAGCGACCACCTGCACACCCGAACAAACTCCTAACCGTTCCTCTACCTCAGTCTTTCTGCTTATTTTTTAAACCCGTAAATATATAACTCATAAAAAAATGTTTTTATTTCCTTCATCTTCTTCCCTAGATAATCGAACGGCAAACCCAAAAATTAAGTTGTTAAATTTATTTTTAACTTGTCATTGAAACAGAATCGGCTTACGTGACTAACAGAAAACAAAATAAAAATAAAAAAAACTTTTAAATGTTGCTGCTGTTGCTTTGCGAAAACAAGAAAAATAAATAAATATTGATTTCAAAATTGAAGATGTTTTACAACATTTTTACAACATGAAACGTGTTTGAAATTATCATTAGAAACTTCCTGCTTCGTTAATTGAACCAGAAACTTAACATCGAATTCGAATTTCGCGAAGAACAACACTTTGACTTTTTTTGAAATTTAAAGTTTGACTTCCAAATTCGTACATGATTTTTTAAATTAACGACTGAAACTTTGAAATTAGTTTGAGTAAGGGATTTCCAATCACTCTGAATTTTTACAATTTCGAGTTTCGTTCGAATATAAGGATTTCGAAAAATAAAATAAAACAGAGAACGGGTTCTTCTCTTTTTTTTTTTTAAATATGATATTTCAATGAAGTGTTGGACTTATTATATGATTGTTTTATAATTCCAGTTGGTCGACAAATTTCAATCACATGCAAGAAATATTGAAAAGCAGAAAACGACCCACAACAAATTTCGATTCTTTAACAGTGTATTATTCGTCATTTTTTGTAATTAACTGGATTTTAATATATCTTGTTGATTTCCTGCTGATATTACACGTGAATATACATATCCTATATAAGGTTAATAATTTGTTAATTAAACTAAATAATAATACTATAGTTAATAATATTTTAAATAATACAAAATACCATTAATAATAATGGAGATAATAATAATAAGCTTAAGAATCAAAATAACATTATTAATAAAAATGATATCAACTTTTAATGATATTTAGTATTATTAATTATATGAATAACAAGAATAATGATATTTGTTAATAATAAAGTTAATAAATATTACTATTATCATTAGTACTATTAATGACAATAATAATTTATAATAATAATAATAATGACATTAATCATAGTAACAACAACATTTATTAATGATAATAATACTCTTAATATTATACATAATAATAACACAAATTTTAATAATATAATAGTAATATTAATAATACTAATAATAATAATAACAATTACCATAAATGCATAGCAATAATATTGTTAATAACAATAATACTAATTATACTAACAATATTAATAATAACAATAATATTAATAATAATAATAACATATCAATTTATATATATTAATTTATTCATACTAAATTTCAAATATATATATATATATATATATATATATATATATATATATATATATATATATATATTGTAATTGTACCACATATAACATATGTTGAATATTATTTATTCATTTAAATATAAATAGATTATATAGTATGTGTTTGTAGATTAGTTATAACTAGTGTTCGAACCCTCGCTTCGCGCCGGAGTTCGGTTTTCAATGTATTATATTGCGTTTAGTTTGTAAAATTATTTCGTGGCTAAAGATGATATCGTTGAAGCGCAATTCGATTCGAACTAAAGGGTATAATCCGTGAAAGATTTAAATGTTATTTTGAATTAACAATATATGTACATCTCCGCGTATCACTATGAAACTGTCGACTTTTAAAAATTTAACGCAAAATCGACGTGTACGAAAAGTACCTCAAATATTTAGCGTTTTTTAAAAAGTTTCTGTTTTGCGTATAGTTAGTGACAGTGTGCTCCTAAAATTATTTCGAGTTTAACGATGGTGTCAGAAAAATTTAACTCGTTGCGAGCGAGAAGATATGGGCCGTTGAATATTTGGGTGGAGTTTATTTAAATTTTTTTATGAAAATGAGTATTTGACACTTTGGGGTGTCGATTTTAATATTTGAACAAACTATGGGGTTTTTTTTGAAAAAAAAAGGTGGGAAAAGGGAAAGAAAGTGAAAGGACGAAAACGCCCCTGGTGACTATTAATCGTTTTTGTCTATTAGGCAGTATATAAAGTATGTGGTCGATTTATAATGAATGAGAAGTTTAGTGGCTAAAGCATAAAATGCTAAAAGTTTGTGGTAAATTTATAAAAGGTGTAAAGCTAACTATTATATATTTTGAGGCTAAAATGTGAGTAAGTAAAAGTTTGAGGGTAACCAACGAAGCAGTGCTTCAGTGGTACCAGTCACCTATGAACCCTGGGCCCACGAGAATATACCCTTTGCCAAATATGGGGTGCAGGTTCGAATCCCTCCGGGGGCGATATTCGGCCTGCAAGTTCTCGTTGGGTATTGGGGGGAGGTGTCTTACACGGTATACTTAGCCCTTACTGGGTGGGCGGTATAGGTGCCAAAGGCACACGGGGTCAGGGTTTCCCTGCCAAATTAAACCTTCTGCCAAAGTTTGAGGGTAGTTTGTGAAACTTGTGGGGTGTACTATTCATATAGGGTATACCTTTTAGTTATATCTTTTGAGGCTAAAATGTGAGTAAGTAAAAGTTTGGGAGTAGTTTGTGAAATTTGTGGGGTGTACTATTCATTTAGGGTATACCTTTTGAGGCTAAAATGTGAGTAAGTAAAAGTTTGGGGGTAGTTTGTGAAACTTGTGGGGTGTACTATTCATTTAGAGTATACCTTTTAGATATGTAGATATAATTATCTTATATATATATATATATATATATATATATATATATATATATATATATATATATATGAATATATATATATGTATATATATATGTATATATATATATATATATATATATATGTATATATATATATATATATATATATATATATATATATATATGTATATATATATATATAAGTTTTACATATATATTTAGTTTTACATATATATTTACTTGATATGTTATATTCTTTTATTAAAATAAATTTTAACATATAATATCTATAATTTTTACATATATTCCAATATACATATGATAATAATTATTATAGAAATCATTTATATTTATTCATAGATTTATATTAGTAACAACTTATTTTACATTTTTAATTTTAATGAATCAACCTTTTATAATCTCCCATACTTACATTTATAATTATTTATATATTTATTTATATATATTTATTTGTTTACAACAATTGTTCGTGAATCGTCGGGAATAGTCAAATGTCAATTGCATATATGAAAACAGTTCAAACTTTTTGAGACTCAACATTACAGACTATGCTTATCGTATCGAAACCATATAAAGATTAAGTTTAAATTTGATCGAAAATTTCCGGGTCGTCACAGTACCTACCCGTTAAAGAAATTTCGTCCCGAAATTTGAGTGAGGTTGTCATAATTAATAATAAACATGTTTTTATGATGAATATGAGTTGATAAATAGAGTTTTATCATTATTGATTAATATAGATAAAACGATTCGATTATGTGAAGTGTACGAGTGGAGCTATCGCAAAAGAGTGAAATGAAGAAATAGAGATTCGTCTTACTTTTGATGGAGTCATGTTTGAATTCAGAAAAATAAGGTGCATCTTAACGTTTGACGTTGTATTGGTTGAATTCTGGAATTCAAGGGATTTAAAGAAAATCTTCGAAATCTAAAAGATTTGATGGCCAGTAAGGAAATTAAGATCTCTATAATTAAATACGGTGATCTGCCTCGATTACTTTGTCTGATATTTCCATTATAAATTAAACTCTTCCGTTCCATTATTCTCACCATCTCATTACTTTCTTTCTTAGTTCATACTTTCAAAAGATTTTGAAAATACTTAATCCAGTTATAATTCTTGATATTTTTTCCTAATTATCATTTCTGTCATCCTTCTTTTCAATCTTTTACCAGAAAAATCTGTTTACTTCTACCATTACCTTGAGGTGATACTATTCTTAATTATACAGTGTCTTTATATTGTTATTCGTATTAATATCCACGATTTTGTAATTTTGGCGTTGTTGCTGAGTTTTATATTTTCATTTATATTTCGAAGTCCCTGCTTCTTTCTCCTATAATCATTGTCATCCACAGTTAAAGCTCCCTCTTATTTGCTGCGATTTATACCCCCTTTCTATTTCGAAGCTTCATGCTTTCGTTTTCTTTTCTATCCATTAAGCACATTAAGTAATGGTCCAGAATTCGTGGGTATGGAGTTTCGAATGAACATGGTTAATGTTCTAAGAAGGAAATCGTAATGGCACGATCTTGATTTGTCAAATTACCAGAATACCTCGAAAAAGACCGAATCGTCAAGAAAAATATTTTCTTGATATGTTTAGAGGTTAAGTAGAATACCAGAGTCGTGTAACATGGCACATGATACCGTTATGATCTGTGAATCATCCCGTCCTATTAGAAACTCAACATGACTTACTGTAATATAATCACATTGATCAAGTGTCATTATATTATACTAACTCATGCATCAGCTTCCAACACTACTTCAAAAACATTCATATTTTAAACTCGAAGGTTTCAGAATTTAGAAACTAAAACAGTTTCTTTTCATGAAATAACACAGACAGTGCGGAGAGATAATTAATATCGGATAAGAATATTTATGAAAATATCTTCAGAAATATCGAAGATGTTTATGATGATATTTTGGAATTTCTAAGTTCGATGGTTGATGAAGAAAGATTTTCCGCAAGATTTTAACATGAGTACGGAGCAAGATATTCGTTGAAGGTTTCATCGGATCCATAATTACCTGGATTCTGTGAATATATGGTATGGTCCTTGTATTTGGCCTTGGTCTCCTTCATGGTTTGCTCAATCTGTTTTTCAGTACCAAATTTTCTATCAAGTGTTCCTAACACTCCCTTCTTTATCTTCAAATTTTTGGCCGTTTAGACCATCTACAATTTTTCTGTTTCCTCTGCATTTAATGCTACAATATCTGAATCATCAGTTATCAATCCGAGGTGGTTTCAAGAGAATTGTATTTTTAGATGATTAAATGTTGATGGTAATATGGTGGAATATAAAAGGTTCCCCGGTAACAATAAAAGAGCACATATATACATCAAGGTGTTAATAAGGTTGTTTCGGACGAAAAGTTGAAGTTGATTTGCTGAAGCTGTGATAAAATTTGCTACTTTGAAAGGAATCACCAAGTTATTTTGGGTGATAATAACCCTAAAGGAATTAGCACAGATACGTGTTAAACATTTACTCAGGTTCCGAGTGTTTTCAGGTGCATAACTATATGCATCAATCTTTTCTTCCGTAGATTAAATGCGGTTGGTTCATCCTCTCGATTGAGGTGTTTTCAAGAATCATGAAAGGTTTGAACGCAGATTGTAATCGTCAAGATACAAATGAGGTTCAAGATGAAATCAAGTGGCAAACTTGAAGAATTGTTTAGTTTCATATGTTATAATTAATATTTTAATTCATTTTAATTGTTCAATGTTGGTAGTCCACGGTCGATAGTCCACAGTTAACAGTCTAATAATTTATATATAGTTTAATATATAATATTCGAATTGATTAATACGTATCGTGACCCGTGTACATGTCTCAGACTCGATCACAACTCAAAGTATATATATTATTTAAGAATCAACCTCAACCCAGTATAGCGAACTCGATCATTACAGCATATAGAGTGTCTATGGTTATTCCAAATAATATATATAGATGCGTCGATATGATATGTCAAAACCTTGTATACGTGTCCCGATATTTAAAGTGCGTAATATAAATAACAGAAATTTAAATGACGATAATTAAAGTGCGTAAAGTAAATAACAGAAATTAAATGACGATAAATAAAATTGCGAGAATTTAAATTGCGATAAATAAATTGCGATAAATAAAATGTAATACGGAATTAACGGTTAGCTAGGAATAGTTAGCTAGGAACAGTTAGCGTGGATTCTTAACAAAATTTCTCATAGTTAATTTGTTTGTTTCTAACAAATTTTATTTTGTCCAATGTTTTCTTCATTATGCCACTTGTTGGATTCTGATAAGTCAAAATCCAAATATGAAATTGAATGAAAATGGTTATTCTGTAGTAAACAGATTCGTATCTTTGTAGATGTAAGTAGGATAGTAAATGAATGTTGAATCAGATTTGAAGAATGTACAGTATAACATGTTAATAATAAAGTTAAATATTTCCTCGGGTATTACCTACTCATTAAAATATTTTCACCATTAATAGTTTGTATGAATGAATTTTTAATTACAATCTTTATGAAAACATATATAAATATATATTTTCTTCAGAGGTAATCATGGATTTAATGAGTTAATATGATATTAGACTCATTTGATTCACCGTTAGAACAAGAATATATAATCTCTAAAACATTAGAGATTACATAATCGCCATGTCAAATGAAGATAAATGATGTAGAAAGATTCGCGGATTGATGATTATGCTCGAGGTACATAATGAGATGTTGAGGCATGGATTGTTGACAGTACTGTTGGTGCCGATGATGTTGCTGAAGCTGGTACGTTTTGCACCATATTTTCCAAGGCTATAACTCGGGCGCGAAGCTCGTTGACTTCTGTTGTTACTCCGGAATGATTGTCGGTAGGAACGGGCAAATGAATAAGGTTCAGAATTTGGGATATCATATAATCGTTGTGGGATATCCTAGCAATGAGGGTGTGTATGGTGTTTCGGACAGGTTCGCCGGTAAGTGCTTCATGTTCTTCACCAAGAGGTAAATTTGGTTGGTGGAAAGGATTGCCTTATTCGCGTCTCCATTGGTTAAATTGACTACGAACCCATCAGATGAATTGGGGATGGCTGATTAGTTGATTCATTCTGGTGACGCTATTTTCGGAGCTTAGGTGAACATCCATGTCGGAATAGCTGTCGAAATTCGAGGGACTTGAACTAGTTGTGAGTTCCATCAGGTATGGTTAGATAACGGGATAAAGGGTTTTTTGATATGAAATGATTTTCGAATATCAGATGATATTCTAATTACATAGAATACATGTCTATAGTACAGAAGATCCTGTAAATTACGGAGGAAATTATGGAAACATGTTAGATAAAGTCTACAGTAACAGATACGCTAAGATATGGATTAGAGATACGCTAAGATGTGAATTTTGTCTATGCACTATTCATGCAATCAATGCAGTAAGACGTGTCTAGACTAAGAATGATAAGCAGGTAATTTCCTGAGGATGGTAAGTAGATGATTTCCGACTAGAAATGATAAGCAAACTTTTGACATGCAGACACGGTCGAAGTCCAGACTCACTAATGCATCCTAACGACTTATCTATTAGACACACTAATGCAGACCTGGTTCGCTAAGACCATCGCTCTGATACCACATGAGACGACCCGTCCTAATCCATCTGGACGAAATCATTACATTTGGTTACATCGCGAGGTACTTGACCTGTATATGATACATTTTACAAACATTGCATTCGTTTTTTTAAAAAAGACAAACTTTCATTACATCGAAAATTGACGGCATGCATATCATTTCATAATATATCCAACTATACTTGACTTAATAATAATCTTGATGAACTCGTCGACTCGAATGCAACGTCTTTTGAAATATTTCATGAATGACTCAAGTAATATCTCTAATATGAGCAAATGCACAGCGGAAGATTTCTTTCATACCTGAGAATAAACATGCTTTCAAGTGTCAACCAAAAGGTTGGTGAGTTCATTAGTTTATCATAATCGATCATTTTCATCATTTTAATAGACCACAAGATTTTCATTGCCATTTCTCATAAATATACGTCCCATACATAGAGACAAAAATCATTCATATGGTTGAACACCTGGTAACCGACATTAACAAATGCATCTAGAATATCCCCATATATAAATATCGAAGTACTAAAGCAGTTCAAATTCTCTGACTGGGGCGTGTCAAAGCCCATAGATCTATCTTTAGGATTCGCGTTAATTGGTGGCAATTATAATAAACACCAATTCTTAGGCTACCAAGTTCAACAAGGGCGATATCCGGTATAACAATTTAACCATAGAATGTAGTTTCAAGTACTTGTGTCTATTTCGTAAAATAGTTATAAAAGCAGCGCATGTATTCTCAGTCCCAAAAATATATATTGCAAAAGCATTTAAAAGGGGAGCAAATGAAACTCACCATACTGTATTTTGTAGTAAAAATACATATGACGTCATTTAACAAGTGTAGGGTTGACCTCGGATTCACGAACCTATATTATTCATATATTTATTAAAATGTATAATCGAAATCAACAAGTTTATATATTATATCTTAAATTATTTATTATATTTATTTGGTTTGTGTATATATTCAAAATGTTTAATATTTATATTTTTAGTTATGCTAATATATCTATATATATATATATGGTTAGTATTATATAAAAAAAAATTATTAGTGTGTTATATATAAGTATTTATATAAATAATGTTATTATGTTTGATATATAGGTATATAAACTGTTAATATAATTATAATATATGTATTAAGTATATTTTAGGTACAAAATATTTATCTGTAACAAAAATGATAGTTTTGATAATAATGATTTACTAATAATAATAACTTTCTTAATATCGATAATACTAATAATAATAATGATATTGTTAAGATTGGTACTTATGTTAATAATAATAATAATAGTAATACTAATAATCACAAAAATGATATTAATACTAATACTAGTGAAAATAATAATAACTTGTATTATTTTTATAATAACAATAATAATAATCCTTGTCATAATCATAATAATAATAGTAGTACAAATATGATAAATTAATAATGATAATAACATTAATAATACTTATAGTAATAATATTTATAATTGTTATAACACTTATTATGATACTAATAATAGTTTTTATAATACTTATAATAACAATAATAATAATAACAACATATCAATAATCATAGTAATAATACTAATAACGATAATAATAATAATAATAATAATAATAATAATAATAATAATAATAATAATAATAATAATAATAATTCTAATAATAATAATAATACTTGTAATAATAACAATTACTAATAATAAACATAACAATAATTAATAATAATAATCTTAATAATGATAATACTAATACTAATACTAAAATTTATAAAAAATATCTCAAAATTATAATAATAGTCATGGTAATAATAATAGTTATAATAATAATTAATAACAATAATAACATAATAATAATGATAATAATAATAATAATAATAATAATAATAATAATAATAATAATAATAATAATAATGGTAATAATAAGTTTTCAAAAATAAAACTACCTTTAAAAGAGAGTCCCTAAAAAGAAAAGCCCTAAACCGGGTTCGAACCCGCGACCACTTGCACACCCGAACAAACTCCTAATCGTTCCTCTACCTCAGTCTTTCTATTTATTTATTAAACCCATAAATATATAACTCATAAAAAAATGTTTTTATTTCCTTCATCTTCTTCCCTAGATAATCGAACGGCAAACCCAAAAATTAAGTTGTTAAATTGATTTTTGACTTGTCATTGAAACAGAATCTGCTTACGTGATTAACAGAAAACAAAATAAAAATAAATAAAAACTTTTAAATGTTGCTGCTGTTGTTTCGCGAAAACAAGAAAAAAAATAAATATTGATTTCAAAATTGAAGATGTTTTACAACATTTTTACAACATGAAACGTGTTTGAAATTATCATTAGAAACTTCCTGCTTCGTTAATTGAACCAGAAACTTAACATCGAATTCGGATTTCGCGAAGAACAATACTTTGACTTTTTTGAAATTTAAAGTTTAACGTCTAAATTCGTACATGATTTTGTAAACTAACGACTGAAACTTTGAAATTAGTTTGAGTAAGGGATTTCCAATCACTCTGAATTTTTACAATTTCGAGTTTCATTCGAATCCAAGGATTTTGAAAAATAAAATAAAACAGAGAACGGGTTCTTCTCTTTTTTTTTAAATCTGATATTTCAATGAAGTGTTGGACTGATTATATGATTGTTTTATAATTCCAGTTGGTCGACAAATTTCAATCACAAGCAAGAAATATTGAAAAGCAGAAAATGACCCACAACAAATTTCGATTCTTTAACAATGTATTATTCGTCATTTTTTGTAATTAACTGGATTTTAATATATCTTGTTGATTTCCTGCTGATATTACGCGTGTATATACATATCCTATATAAGGTTAATAATTTGTTAATTAAACTAAATAATAATACTATAGTTAATAATATTTTAAATAATATAAAATACCATTAATAATAATAGAGATAATAATAATAAGCTTAAGAATCAAAATAACATTATTAATAAAAATGATATCAACTTTTAATGATATTTAGTATTATTAATTATATGAATAACAAGAATAATGATATTTGTTAATAATAAAGTTAATAAAAATATTACTAATATCATTAGTACTATTAATGACAATAGTAATTGATAATAATAATAATAATGACATTAATCATAGTAACAACAACATTTATTAATGATAATAATACTCTTAATATTATACATAATAATAACACAAATTTTAATAATATAATAGTAATATTAATAATACTAATAATAATAATAACAATTACCATAAATGCATAGCAATAATATTGTTAATAACAATAATACTAATTATACTAACAATATTAATAATAACAATAATATTAATAATAATAATAATAATAACATATCAATTTATATATTTTAATTTATTCATACTAAATTTCAATATATATATATATATATATATATATATATATATATATATATATATATATATATATATATATATATATATATATATATTGTAATTGTACCACATATAACATATGTTGAATATTATTTATTCATTTTAATATAAATAGATTATATAGTATGTATTTGTAGATTAGTTATAATTGTCTTTTATATATATATATATATATATATATATATATATATATATATATATATATATAAGTTTTACATATATATTTACTTGATATGTTATATTCTTTTATTAAAATAAATTTTGACATATAATATCTATAACTTTTACATATATTCCAATATACATATGATAATAATTATTATAGAAATCATTTATATTTATTCATAGATTTATATTAGTAACAACTTATTTTACATTTTTAATTTTAATGAATCAACATTTTATAATCTCCCATACTTACATTTATAATTATTTATATATTTATTTATATATATTTATTTGTGTACAACAATTGTTCGTGAATCGTCGGGAATAGTCAAAGGTCAATTGCATATATGAAAATAGTTCAAACTTTTTGAGACTCAACATTACAGACTATGCTTATTATATCGAAACCATATAAAGATTAACTTTAAATTTGGTCAAAAATTTTCGGGTCGTCACAAACAAAACCACATTCCATCGTCACCTTCAAACCACAATAAACCGCACCACCTACGGCCTACAAACACCACGGTTATCACCGTAGTCCGCCACCAAACACCACTAAACCACCATCATCACTTTCTAGTTCGACCCAAATCACCACACCATCGATTTTCATAATCATCATTTGATTAAAACTACTTCTATTTTCTGTCGCTGCAGCTCAACGAAACTCTAAACCACCCTTGAACCACCATCCAACAACTCCATCAACCGCCACTCTCACTCTCCCTCTCTCCTAGTTATATCTCGTGGAAACCATTAAACACCACACAACCTTTACTTGTTTTTCTGTTTATATCGTTTCGATTTCAAACACCCTTGAAGTCACAGACCTGCAACTTGCTGCTGTTACTTTTCGTTTTCTGTTCGGTTACAGTAGAGAAGACGATGATGAAACTATTAAACAATGATCCACGAATGATGGAAATAATGTTTTACGATTTTGTGATGATGAATTATATAAATGACGGATAAAAGAGAGGAAGTGGATGGCAGCTTCTTTTTGTTATTTTATTTTCTGCTGTTTACCACACCGACAGGAAATATTACTCCATATAATTCACAGATCAAAGTATCAGGCTTAAACTTTTGTTGTTGGGCCGAAGGATTGGGCCATGTTATAAGATGAAAACGGGTTAAATTTATGTATGATGCGGATAATATCAGAAAAACAAGATAGCGTGAATGGTTAAGGGTGTTAGCGGGATTGCGGGAGGTCGAGGGTTCGAGCCCGGGTCGGGGCATTTATTTTTTTTCTCTTTTAAGGCTTGTTACATTGAGGTAGCTATTTTAATATTTCTATTATTATTATTACTATTATTACTATTATTATTATTATTATTATTATTATTATTATTATTATTATTATTATTATTATTGTTGTTGTTGTTGTTGTTGTTGTTGTTGTTGTTGTTGTTGTTGTTGTTGTTATATGATTAATATTATTATCATTAATAAGTATATCATTAATAAGTATTAGCATTAGGTATTATAATTATTATTATCGTTAATATCATTATTATTATTAAAATAAATATTATTAGTATTAATATCATTATTATTATCATTATTAGAAAAATTATTATTTTTATAGTTATTATAGTTATAATTATTATTATTACCATTATTATTATCATTTATTATTATTAAAAACATTAAAATTAACATTTTTATTATTGTTATCACTTTTATTATTATTATCATTATTAGAAAAATTATTATTTTTATAGTTATTATAGTTATTATTATTACTACTATTATTATTATTATCAAAATTTATGTTATTATTAAAATTATCATTTAGATTATTAGTAGTATCAATATTATTATTATTATTATCATAAAAAGATACAAATTGTTATTTATTACCATTGATATTATTTTACTAAATAAATAACTATATAAGAATATATTTAATACATATCACATAACAACATTAATATTTTCATAATAAATACTAACTATTTATCTAAAGTATATAAAATAAATATAGTTAATTTAGTTATTAATGAAACATATAAATTACTAAAATAACCATTAATAATAATACATAACTTGTTCGATTACGATTATATGTTTTAATATATACAATTGATATAGGTTCGTGAATCCGAGGCCAACCCTGCATTGTTCAGTTCCGTCGTATGCATATTTTTACTACAAAATATCGTATCGTGAGTTCATTTGATCCCTTTTTATTAAATGCTTTTGTAATATATATTTTTGGGATTGAGAATACATGAAATGCTTTTATAAATGTTTGACAAAATAGACACAAGTAAAACATTCTTCTAATGAATTAGTTGGACGTTATAATTGTTACTAATTGACGTGAATATTTCCCCTTGATTATTATAGCTTGGTAACCTAAGAATTAGTTTGGACGTTATAATTGCCTACTAATTGACGCGAATCCTAAAGGTAGCTACCAGGTTTAACACCCCCACCCAGAATATTCACTAGACAGTAGAGCTAGTGGGCGTGGTGTTTAGTACTTCGAGGTTTATATATTTATACAGACGAGAGGTTCTATTTTAGGGATATTATTTTATGCGCATTAAATGTTAAGGTCGGTTACCAAGCAAAAGATATATATAGAGAGAATTATTTTTATACACAGGTTATGTGTATGTTATTTTGTACACGAGATATATGTACGGTTAATAAAAATCGTAAAGCAACCTACGGGGGAGAAAAGGATATGAACCTACTCTGCCGAGCATTAATGAAAAATGATTTCGTACACGAGATAGGTGTACTGTATTTAAAATATTGCATGGTATCTTACAGGTGGGTGTAGGATTTGGGCCTATTTGTGCCATGCCTTTAAACCTTGTGGTCTATCAAAATCACTGAATTTTATTGTTTATGATAAACCTATTGATAGTGCTCCAAATGAACATATATTTAGTATCAATATCCTTCCAATATGTAAAGTTTTTAGTTACTATTGTTCTATTTTTATGTTGTAATGGTTTAAATAAATTAGTGCGAAGACAAAAGAAGAAAACGACTATTTGAAGACGCAAATGACCAAAAAGCTCATATGTACAAGATACAATCCAAGTGGTTCCATTTATTGATAAGAAACGTCTAAAAATTACAAGAGTACAAGTTGCGGAACGTAAAGTACAAGATATTAAAGCATACGAAAAAAATGTTCGAGAAACCAGAACCGAGACATAAACCGGGCGTAAATGTACGAGACAACGGAGCAAAAATTACAAGTCAACTATGCACAAGAATATAATATAATATATATAATTAATATAAATTATATACATATATTATATATATATATATATATATATATATAATAATATTTCGACAAGCAAGAAAACAAAAAATATGTGAGCTGGATCTGACGGCCATGCGATCGCATGGGAAATAGGCATAAAACCCATGCGAGTGCATGAGCCAATGCGAGTGCATGAGATTTGCACTGAAACCCCATGCACTCGCATGGGCATCAGAATTAGAAAATATGCCTATAAATACCAGGCTTTTGCTCGACGAAAAAACTACACACCTCAATTTTTCTTTTCTTCTCTCTGTAAGATATATTTATATTTATATTTATAATATTAAGTTTAATTTAAGTTTAATAATAAGTGGGTTATTGTAAGAAATGTTTTACGGGTTTTAAAGTCGGAGTTCTGTCCGCGTAACGCTACGCGATTAAATACCACTGTAAGCTATGTTCTTCCTTTTTAAATTAATATCTCGTAACTAAGTTATTATTATGCTTATTTGAGCCGAAGTAATCGTAATGTTGGGCTAAATATTAAGACGGGGTTATTGGATTTTGTACCATAATTAAGGTTTGGGCAAAAGACCGACACTTGTGGAAATTAGACTATTGACTATTAATAGATGGGGGGTATTGTCTAATCGATTGGCAACTCATTGGAGTCTGTCGAACCTATCTTCAAGTTAATTAACTTAATAATTAATAATGATTATGGTTGTCTTATTTAGTGACATTCATACGGAATCTATTATAATCATATAATTAATTATTCGGGTTGGGTAATTGATTATTCAAACTGATCAAGTCGGTAAATTAATATTCATATCTAATCAAAACAGGGGTGGATTACATACAGTGAAACTGGTGTAATTGTTGGCAGAAGTGATAACTGCGTCACAGTTTAAATCCTTAATTAGTTAGAATATTTGACTTCAGGTATAAGGGTAACTTGACGAGGACACTCGCACTTTATAATTATGACCGATGGACTATTATGGACAAAAACCAGATAGACGTATCAAACAATCCAGGACAAAGGACAATTAACCCAGAGTAATAAATTAAAATCAAAACATCAAACATCATGATTACGGAAGTTTAAATAAGCATAATTGTGTTATTTTATATCTCATCGTACTTTTATTTACTGTCATTTATTTATTGTCATTTTAAATATTGTTATTTAATTTATGCATTTTAATTATCGTCATTTATCTTTACGCTTTATTTAAAATCGACAAACCGGTCATTAAACGGTAAAATCTCCCTTTTATAATAATAATAATACTACTATATTACTAATATATATATATATATATATATATATATATATATATATATATATATATATATATATATATATATATATATATATATATATAGTTATACAAATATAATTGTTTAAAAATATAATGTACGCAATAAGCCGTCTCCCTGTGGAACGAACCGGACTTACTAAAAACTACACTACTCTACGATTAGGTATACTGCCTATAAGTGTTGTAGCAAGGTTTAGGTATATCCATTCAATAAATAAATAAATAACTTGTGTAAAATTGTATCATTTTTAATAGTATTTTGTAATAAAATATAATCTATTTCGTATACACCGCTGCACACATCACCTATGAACTCACCAACCTTTTGGTTGACACTTTTAAAACATGTTAATTCTCAGGTCTGAAAGAAATCTCTCGCTATGCATTTGCTCATTTTAAATATATTACTTGGAGTCATTCATGGCATATTTAAGTCAATACCTCGCAATGGGACCATATGTTGAAGACTTCATCCAGGTGGATTAGAACGGGCCTTCACAGGTATGCTCGGGATTTAGATGATTTCCCTTTTTGATGCTTGCTCAGATTACTTTTGGAATTGGCCTAGGATTGGGTAGTTTATCCCCAAACATCATGCTCGTAGTTTGTTTGGAAATTAAACTGAAATGGGTAAAAATGGTCACTTTGTAGTAATTTGGGTCGATGTGGGTCCGATGTTGTAAAACTCGATTTGATTGTGAAAATCTCTTAGTTTTAGTTATTATAACATGTTGTGAAAACTGTTTCGTCTAAAAGTATCGGGAAGCAGGTTTTCCGCTCACGTAAGTTGGACCCGGAGGGCAGAAAGTTGTAGTTCATTTGGACGCCATCCAAGCTGCTTGGACGCCATCCCACCCTTAACAACTGGACGCCGTCCAGATAACTGGACGCCGTCCAGATGTGCTGATCCAGAATTTTTTTTAAAGCGTGTTTTTTTTTGGAATAACGAAGTCGGGTTGTTACACATACTATATTTAATATAGTATTTATTTAAGCTCATTATTTGAGTTGGTAAGTTTTACTTGTTCGTTTCGGTTTTCGGTTTCGTTTAATTCTTAGTTTCCTAACTTAGTGTTTCCAGATTTTACTGTTTTGAACCGTCATTTTGATCCTAGTGTTACTCCCAAAATACACATCCGTTGAAGATGAGATTACCACCTCTAGAAAGATCTTTGGGTCCTTTTTTTAAATAAGTAAGACTATGTTTGAGACTCAAAATAAAAGTTGGTCAAAAGTGCATGTTTTCACAGGTCTACTAAACTGTTCAGATTTACACTATTAAACTCCATGCAAACTTAAAATTAGTAAAACACTTTTGTTTGACTTGAGCTCTTTACAGAGGGTTTAGGAGACATAAAATAACTTATGTTTAAAAGGAATTGACTCCAGGTCTCCATTAAGTTAGTTTTTGCAAGTGGTGTTCTAGACCTAAATTGGACAGCAACAAATTCATAGGTCAACTAGAAAAGGTCTTTTATCCTTGAATATTACATGTTTTTGAGTGGTTCAAATTGGTATTTACTCCTCTGTGTGTCCTATTTAAAGATCTAAAGATTATATTTCCAGAAACTTTTTATTTTTTGATTTATACCCCAATCTTTGGACCTTGGTCAGATAAGTCCAAAGTCTGACACATTGTGAGAAAATAAAAATAAAAAATACCTTTTTCTTTGAGAAAAATCACGAAAACTTTACAAAGAGCTTAGAACATATATATAAACATGTATTAAATTTATGAAGTCGTTGGGTTTTGGATGAAGAACTTGCAAAGGCTGTTTTGGACAGATGTAAGTTTATGAAGTTTCTAAGTGTTTATTTAGTTTTTCTTGTGTTTAAGTGTTCAAATCTTCAAAAAAACTTTTATTAGTAATATATAACATATATGTAAGTACATAAATATAGCCACTACTTGACAAGATCATGGCTTGACACATGAACATCCTTGTGTTTAAAACACTAGTTCAAGTATATCCACCAAGTTTGATCTTGTTAGAGGGATTTTTAAAGAAATTGATGAAGAAAATAATTAAAGTTTTATACCTAGATGAAGATGAATGAAGATGTAGATGAAGAACACTTGAAGAATTGCTTAAAGGTTGTTGAAGGTGTATGAAGATGAATATGAAGGTTAAAGAGAATAGTAAGTAACAAGTTTGATGGTGATGGAAAGAATGGTGGTGGTGTGGCGTGAAAGGAGAAGAAAAAGTAGAGACAAGCCAACAAGTTCCATGTAATAATTTAATGTAGTGAGGTGATATTTGATGCATGCAATTAGGGTGGCTAATGACATGCATGAAGCTTAATCTAGTTTAAGTTTAATTAATGGTAACTAGTCACATAATCTTGTGTTTAGAAGTTAATGGTTACTAGTTTGTTTAAATGATGCAAGTATTATTTTAATGTACATGTTCAAGTATCACTTTGATATAAAAAGATGTATTTTACATGTTAATTGACTATAAGGTCTTTTATTTACTAAAGTAAAGTACCTGGTAAATTTATTTACATACACTTATGTAATGGACATATATAAAAATGTTATATCTTTTATTTGTTATTACCTTGTGAATTAAAGTGAGGGTGAAGGTAGTAGTTCCCTAAATGTTTACAAAATAATTATAAATCTCACAAAAGTCTAAAAAGACTCAAGAAATCAAATTGCTCATCGTGTGGAAACTTAAATCATTCAAGTTAAGTTAGGAAAAACCTAGTTGGAAAAATCCGGGTTATCACAGTACCCACCCGTTAAAGAAAATTTTGTCCCAAAATTTTAGGTAGGACTTGACTCGAGTGTCAAAATGGTGAGAGAGGTTTGGTTTCATATACATCCCTTTTACAAAAAGAGTGATTCTAAAATCTCAATGAGCTATCGATAACTTTTGAGTTGGAGTTTTCTATGAAGGTGGATTAGGGTTGTCGTTCGGACGAATCTCTTCTAATGAATAAGTAGGTTCGTTGAAGAGATACTTCCTCGAGTTCAGTATTCGAAAGATATCATGAATGTCATTAGTTTCAGGTGGCAGTTATCAATGATGAATTATTTTCCCAGTGTTTGCCAATGATGAGGATCTAATCACGATTGAGAGGGAAATAATGAATCCTAATAAGGTTTCGATACCTAAAGTTAACGTTCTAGAAACTTTCTCAATTTCTATCGATTTCTTAATATTGGATTTTATATCTTATCATAGATCAGATATACGCGGATCCTATCAAGATTTACGTGTGAATCATCGTAGTATAATCACGTTGACTAGACGTCCTTATACTGTAACAATTCATACTTTTATCTTTTCCTGAACTAATGATGTAAATTTCCGTATAACTTATTACAATATAATTCTGTTAGTCCAACGTCATTACATTATAATAATTCATACATTCATTTCACCATCCCTTCTTAACAGATGATATCCATGTCCTATATTCAGTTCACTTATGACCTGAAGCCAAGAATGTTATTCGTATTCTAAGAGTCAGAATGAGTTTAATTATCATGCTTTCCACCAAATTGATTCTTTGAGTAAATCACTAGATCTTCATGGTTGTTCAAGTGATTCGTAATTTGTCACAAGGTTCTCTGATTAGTATCTTCTCAACTCGCTTCTCTCATGAGTTGATTGTTCGTACAGATGTTATTGCGGGATCCCCTTCCTTGGGTACTTTTAGATATGGAATTAAGTTCAGCCTCGTGTCACGATCCTTATTGGGTTGCTAATGTTCTATCCTCTGTAAGAGAGATTCATACGTCCTTCTTGACGCATGTGATTCCCACATTGCTATGGAGCTAGCTAATGGTATATTGCTGAAGATAGATAAGGTAATATGTGATTATACTTTGAAATTATCTGATAGTTTGTTTAAAGTGGACCTTATGTCGGTCGAGTTAGGAAGTTTTAATGGATTTGTTGTCGAGAAATTGGATGGACATCGCCTGCGCGAAGAAATCAATTCGTATACCCCTCGAGTACGATGAGATGTTGGTGGTCACCGGTAATAAGGCATTGACTTTGAGGAAAGATCCACTTTTATTCAAATAGTGTCATCACCACTCGTAGTCTTTGGTAGTTTAGGGATGAAATCCATGGTAATCTTCACATTCCCATTCTAGAATCTCGGGTTGCTGCAATAATCCAGACGGTATCTGATTCTCAGCCTTGACTCTTGAACAAGTCAAGCACTTTGTTTCATAAGTGGCGACCTCAGTCCTCCTGCTTGACCACTAATAAAATTCATTTAGGTCATGGTACATGTTATCTATCCCTGTATGGATTGAATATCTCGGCATATGTGCTTCGTCCAACACAAGCTTTCTTACTCCACCACACTTTGGAAATTTAGCGCATATTGTTCCTTCACCGGCAGTTGCAAAATTATTCTCAAATATTGGTTGCGCTCGTCCTTGATTTTGGAGTAGAACAAAATATTGTCGATGAACACAATGATGAATTTGTCCAAATATGGTTTGCACACACTGTTCTTACAAACACTACAGGCGCTTTAGTCAAACCAAATGGTATTCCTAGAAATCTGTAATGACCGTATATAGTCATGAATGCAAATCACGGGTACATCATCCTCCTTTATCATCAATTGGTGATATTCCAATCTCGGAAAATCTTAGAGTGTACGCCTGACCTTGAGATCTCAGTATGTGTCTTGTAGAAAGTTATGCGGGTTATAAGGGAAAGAAAATAGAATGAGGTGATAGTTTCCTGATCCTTGGGCGATAGTGGTGTAGTGTTTTACTGATCTTGGATTAGGGCTTTCCCTTTTGCCGTCTTCAACGGTCGAGAGTGCTAGAATTTCTATTTTTAAATCCTTGGCGTTCATGTGTTAATGAACAATGGTAGGTGGAGGTGGAAGATAAGCATCGTGAGATGTGATATAAAGCGAATCTTCGCCATCTTTCGAGATGAGTATACCTGATGCGGTTCATTATGGTGACTAAGGTAGATTCCATAGGATATTTTAGTCGAGTGTTAGATGAGAGAGAGGATGTGGCTTCATTAACCAGTATTTATCGGATTCCTCCTCCGAGGAACAATACTTGTTATTTTATGATTTGAGATCCTTACTTCATCAAGTGTCTCGTTTTTTATTAGGTTGAATCGTATATTATTGGTGGAATCCGGTTGGGTGGTAGTAATGGTTAGATTGGGTTGCTTGTCCATGGTGTTGTTCACACCTATGAATAAATCAAACTATTGTTCAATAGTGTGTGATTATCATAGCCTTCACAGTATCACGCTATCCTAAACTTGAGTGACATGATATACAGATATCTCTTGGCAACGTCCAATTTGTTCGGATATCTTCCCTGACGAATGGTGCGACCTACAACCATGTGCGTAGTATGGTGATGTTGTAAGCGAGTGACGGGATGAATCGATATTGTGTTGGAAAGTTCATTTGTCTCATAACGGGAGTTGTTATCCTCAGATTTTCCATTAATCAAGGATGTGGCTCGTTCAATTCCACTTATGTGCGTCTAATTGACAATGAATGGTGGAAATTATAGGCTTAGGGTTGACTCAAATAATGAGTCATAATAGGAATATGAATATCCATCCTTGGAATACGTATAGTTTAAAATACAGAACGTATAAGCATAAGAGGTTGTAGGTGGGTATTCGTCCTCGCGGACTGGTAACAAGTGTTGGAAAGGTAGGGTAAACGACAAACAATAGTGGAGTATAAGTGGTAGATGAGGATAAATATGAATCCTCGGAATATCTCTCTGAATCCATTTTAATAAACTCCTTCCAATAAGACAACTGACTACACTAGAGTCAAGCGAAGTCTAAGATTGTACGATAATGAGCGAGTCGACATACTTGTCGTCAAAATTAATAGAAATGATTGGTGCGAAAGAGGTCATCTAAGATTTATCAGTTTCTTAAGGTCAGTTCAATATCTTAATATCAGATAATGTAATCAAATAGTTCAAGTAAGAACGTTAACTAATCCTGCCATAGTCTAGACTCATTAATGTATCCTAACAAATCGGTCAGACGCACTAATGCAGATCCTAGATCTCTAGACATGGGCTCTGATACCAATCTGTCAAAACAGATTGGGGTCGAAACCCACCCAGTGCCTTTCCTACATATAGGGTGACCAATGAGCGCACCTCAGACACTGATTTTACAGCCAACGTCTCTGCCAGCCAGCCAACCCTCAAAAGGGACCGCAAGGGGTAAGAGTCAATGCTTCGTCACAAGTCACACTGTGAGAACCCCTCTACGATTAACCCGCCAAGAATGGACGCATTTAAACCAGCTCTGATACCAATCTGTCACACCCCCGCCTGACCCTTTATGACGTGGCGTGACTTCATGGTCCTAGTCCAGTCTCCTATCAGAGTGCGAGGAAGCTATCTACAAACCTGAGAATACATGCATAAAAAGACGGTCAACATAACATTGGTGAGTTCATAGGTGTTAGTTGCACATGTAAAATGATTTGACCACAAGGGTTCACAGTTTAAATCAATTAGTGATCTGTCGTGAAAATAGTTAAAAGGTTTCACAGATCACACATAAGTTGACAGTAAAACAAATCACAAGTTAACAAGTTCGTGAAAGGTTTCATGATTTACTAGTTTTAATATTTCTAATAGTCTGAATGTAAGTAGGATCATAAGATCAAAAGTTTTTAAATAGCTTACTAGTAAATCGGATCACAAGAATTCAAGTTCATAAATAGTTTGACTGTATACAGTTAACAAACTCTCAAGTTTATAAATTATTTCATATTTCACAAAATTTCAAGTTTATAAACAGTTCTACGGATAATAAGTTTTCACAGTTATCAAACAATTTTTTGGACTACAAGGTTTCATCATATAACAACAGTTCATGTTTAAAGTTCGTTTTCAAACAGTTATCAAGTTTGTTTGAAAACAGGTAAATATATATTCCATATACTAGAGCTCCAAATATTGAACTTAACCAAATAGATAAATAAGTATCCGTACCCGAAAAGTTTAGTCACTCATAATCCAAAAGTGACCAGTGACGAAGTCTAAGCATCCAGTTAGTTTAACTACTAAGTCCGGATGTGGTTGTCAAACCCAGATAGATCTATCCTCATTATTCGCGTTTACCATAACCCAGTAATTAACAATATTAGAATCGGGATTTGAGTGGATTATAAATGTTACTCCATAGAATATAGTTTAGTTACTCATGTCCACAGTGTAAATCATAAGAGAAACATAATTCTCATTTCAAGATATAAAGTGTTTATAAAGAACCACAAAGTTCACTTATATCAAATACGGAATAAATAATACATAAAAAGTATTAAAACAATAAACCGCTTTAGAAACGTATAAAGCATGTAGTAAAACAGTAAACGCGTTTTGATAATGAAAAGTATGAAATAAACATCAAGCATGTATTAAAACAGTAAGCACGATTCTCATCCCAAAATTATTGAAAAAGGGAACTATGAAACTCACAATCGATGCAACACGATGCGAAGCTCGGAAAGTGCGGGTTTAAATGTTATGTGGTGATCCGGGATCGAGACCTAAATATATGAATTAAGGTCAGAGGTCATACTATATTTAATATAGTATTTATTTAAGTTCATTATTTGAGTTGGTAAGTTTTACATGTTCGTTTCTGTTTTCGGTTTCGTTTAATTCTTAGTTTCCTAACTTAGTGTTTCCAGATTTTACTGTTTTGAACCATCATTTTTGATCCTAGTGTTACTCCCAAAATACACATCCGTTGAGGATGAGATTACCACCTCTAGAAAGTTCTTTGAGTCCTCTTTTTAAATATGTAAGGCTCTGTTTGAGACTCAAAATAAAAGTTGATCGAAAGTGCATGTTTTCACAGGTGTGCTAAACTGTCCAGATTTACACTATTAACTCCCATGCAAATTTAAAATTAGTAAAACATTTTTATTTGACTTGAGATCTTTACAAAAGGTTTAAGAGACATAAAAAAACTTATGTTTAAAAGGAATTGACTCCAGGTCTCCATTAAGTTAGTTTTTGCAAGTGGTGTTCTAGACCTAAATTGGACAGCAACAAATTCATAGGTCAAATAGAAAAGGTCATTTCTCCTTGAATATTACATGTTTTTGAGTGGTTCAAATTGGTATTTACTCCTCTATGTGTCCTCTTTAAATATATAAAGATTATATTTCCAGAACCTTTTTAGTTTTTGATTTATACCCCAATCTTTGGACCTTGGTCAGATCAGTCCAAAATCAGACACATAGTGAGAAAATAAAAATCAAAAATACCTTTTTCTTTGAGAAAAATCATGAACACTTTACAGAGAGCTTAGAACATATATTTGAACATGGATTAAATTTATGAAGCCCAGATCTAAAGTCTAAGTTGGGTTTTGGATGTAGAACTTGCAAAGGCTGTTTTGGACAGATTTAAGTTTATGAAGTTTCTAAGTGTTTTAGTTAGTTTTTCTTGTGTTTAAGTGTTCAAATCTTCAAAACAACTTTTATTAGTAATATATAACATATATGTAAGTACATAAATATAGCCACAACTTGAAAAGATCATGGCTTGGCATATGAATATCCTTGTATTTAAAACTCTAGTTCAAGTATATCCACCAAGTTTGATCTTGTTAGAGGAATTTTTAAAGAAATTGATGAAGAAAATAATTAAAGTTTTATACCTAGATGAGGATGAATGAAGATGAAGATGAAGAACACTTGAAGAATTGCTTGAAGGTTGTTGAAGGTGTATGAAGATGAATATGAAGGTTAGAGAGAATGGTAAGTAACAAGTTTGATGGTGATGGAAAGAATGGTGGTGGTGTGGCGTGAAAGGAGAAGAAAAAGGGGAGACAAGCCAACAAGTTCCATGCAATAATTTAATGTAGTGATGTGATGTTTGATGCATGAAATTAGGGTGGCTAATGACATGCATGAAGCTTAATCTAGTTCAAGTTTAATTAATGGTAACTAGTCACATAATCTTGTGTTTAGAAGATAATGATTACTAGTCTGTTTAAATGAAGCAAGTATTATTTTAATGTACATGTTCAAGTATCACTATGATATAAAAAGATGTATGTTACATGTTACTTGACTATAAGGTCGTTTATTTACTAAAGTAAAGTACTTAGTAAATTTATTTACATACACTTATGTAATGGACATATATAAAAATGTTATATCTTTTATTTGTTATTACCTTGTGAATTAAAGTTAGGGTGAAGGTAGTAGTTCCCTAAATGTTTACAAAATAATTATAAATCTCACAAAAGTCTAAAAGGACTCAAGAAATCAAATTGCTCATCGTGTCGAAACTTAAATCATTCAAGTTAAGTTAGGAAAAACCTAGTTGGAAAAATCCGGGTTATCACAGAAAAAATTCACACGTATTTGCGATAATGGCATAAAATTTAGTAAATTTGATAGGTTCGTGATTTCGGAGGATTTCAACACTAGTTGGCCAAAGTTAACAGCCATCGTTCTTGAGAAAAAGCACTCCGATCACACACCAATTCTTCTTAAAAATGGCATGGCTGACTTTGGACCTAAACCTGTACGGGTCTTTAATGAATGGTTAAAAATTGAGGGTGTCGATGAGATGCTTCAGAAAACCTGGCCTTTACCCGTTACTGGTACGAGACCGGATTGTATTATCAAAAATAAGCTGAAAAACGTCAAGGCTGAATTAAAAAGATGCAGTACTGTGTTCAGATATCTTGAAAACCAAATTTGCAAGCACGCTAAAACTGTTAATGAGTGGGAACATGTGATGGCCCGTCAAGTACCCTTAACGGCTCTGTCACTTGGTCTCACAACTTGATCGTAACTCTATATGAATTTAATAAATAACATTGCATTCTTTATTTAAAAATGATTTCCTATAAAGAAAATCTACCAAAATATTTAAGTTTAGAAAAAAACCCAACATATGTAAATAACCAAAGTTGACCAAAAACCAAGTCAACAAAACACCCACAAAGTAATAAAACCAAAAGTAGAATGCAAGTTTAAATGTTTAAATAAAATCTGCCAACATGCATGCAAACTCTCTGGCACAACGGAAGCCAAACAATCAAGTACCTGAGAAATCATGCGAGTAAACTGTCAACAAAAATGTTGAGTGAATTATAGGTTTTAAATAACGTATAAACTTTAGACCACAACATTTCAAATGTTAGAAAACATAAAAATATTATTCCATTAATCCATGAGTCACCTGGTAACCACTTAACCATTTACATACCCTTACCAAACAACATTATACACTGAACAGGTGTATCTTCAAAAATAACGAAGTACTAATACATTCCGATTATAAATTGCTAGCGCGGCTAGCTCGAAATGGGGCTGTCAATCCCGATAGATCTATCCATAGGATTCGCGTTCACCAGTAGAAACCATTGATTACAGTTACCAGACTAGAGAATATTTTCATTCAACTCATAATGAATAATTTAAATTAATTTCCACTTGTGTCTAAACGTAAAACAAAAATTTCATGTAATCCCATTCGAAAAATACTTTAAATAGTATGAAAAACAAAACTATAACTCACCTTAAACCAAATGAAGCAAAGAAACAGAAATGCGAACAACAACGGTAAAGTGATCAAGAATGACCACAACTCCGACCTAAAAATAAAGCATGTCGATATAAATAACTAACTTAGTTAAAGTCTTAGTATGATAACCATAGTACTTATTGTAGTAAAGCATAAAACATCACTCGGTATGATTCGATATGAGCAGGACAACATATAACACGTACTTTCTATTTTTAGAAAGTTTCTATCTTCGGAAAGTTTCTTTTTTTGGAAAGTTTCTATTTTTCGAAAGTTTCTATCTTTGGAAAGTTTCCTTAATTAGAAAAGTCAACAAAAGTCAACTGAAAGTCAAAGTCAACCGAAAGTCAACTCAAAAGTCAACCTTGGTCAAACTTAGTAAACATTGAAATTTAAAGTGTAAATTATATTAATAATATAAGTTATAATATTATTTAAAGTAATATTTATATAAACATGTCATATCATAAGTTTAATTGAATTAAATTCAATTATAAAGTTAATATAGATTTAAATGATATAATACATACTCCGTATAATATAAGTATTTAATTAATTAATTAAATATTAATCATATCATAAGTATTATTAATTAATAATGAATTATTAATCATAATATAAGTGTCTTGAATTAATTATGAAATGTTACACATATCATAAGTATTTTAATATAATTATTAAACCATAAATATTTTATAATAAAATTGTATTATAAATAATTAATAACTAAGTCTTATAATAAATAAATAAATAAATAATTAACCTTTATTATAAGTCTTGATATAATAATCTCATAACATAAGTTTTATACTTATCATAAGTATTCCATTAATAATAAATGTATTATTAATCATAAGTTTAATTATAAGAATAATTAAATCATAATGTAATTATTAAATGATATAATAAATATATATCATAAGTATTAATTAAAAATAATTACTTTTATATCATAAGTAATTTAATTATAATGAAAATCATTATTTATAACCTAAGTTTCAATTTCATAACCATAAGTTTAATTAAAAGTTCGCCGGGTCATAACTTGAGCCTCGGTTGTCGGTTTTTGACGAATTTTATATATATCCTCGTCCAACCAACCATCCCGACACCTTAGAACACTCAATAACATCCTAATATCAGTTCATGGGGTCATGAAGAACAGCCATGAAACAAACTTTTCTTTAATCCGTTTCAAAACTTGTTTTAGCCATTCCGGGTGATCCGTGGCTCAGATTTCGATGACCCGAACATGAATGTGTTGGAAGCTTCGACGAGCCCAACACACCCACTATAGAGGATCTAGACTATACTATACTTACTACACCAACACTATGGCGTTGATTAGCCTTTAATTTTATGAATTCTTAGTGCACAATAGTACTTAGGCGACAGTGTCGACCATATATCATTCAGGCGGTATAACCGACCATATATCACTTAGGCGGCAGAGCCGACCATATTATAAAAATAACATAAGTGCACTAAGAACTCAAACACGAACTAAGGCTTAACCGGGAAACTTAACAAAGAACACTTTTATTAATACAAAATACAATTACAATATTACTTACCTACAAGCTTTTCTTCTCTACTCACACTCTTCTCACTTCTTACTTCTTCTCTACTTCTCAACTCACTCTTTTCACAACTTGATTACAAATGAAACTCCTCTTATACTTGTCCATGGAAGTTTCTACACACTAGATATTTCCATAGATAAATATCTAGATATTTCTCACCTACAAATATCTATATTATCTAGATTTTTCTACATATAAATATCTAGATATTTCTTTTACATATTAATATCTAGATTTTTTCTTATACATATTAATATCTAGATAGTTTTCCATACATATTTACAAATTCCATATTATTCCAAATTTGCATTGTATTTTAACACTCCCCCTCAATGCAAATTTTCTTCCAACGATGACTTGCAAACCATTCCAATTGCTTCTCTGAATTTTGTAAACTTTGGTTTACTTAGACTCTTGGTGATAATATCTATAACTTGTTCATCTGTCTTTGTTGGCACCATCTTGATCTCCCCTTCAAGGACCTTCTCGCGAACATAGTGATAGTGTACTTCTATATGTTTTGTTCTTGCGTGAAAGACTGGATTCTCTGCTAGACGTATAGCTGATAGGTTAGCGCAGAAAAGCTATACTTGATAGTCTGTTGATTGATGAAGATCTTCCATTAGTTGTTTCAACCATGTAATTTCTTGTGTTGCTGATGATGGCGATCAATATTCTGCTTCAGTGCTTGACAAGGATACTGTTGGTTGTCTCTTGCTGCACCATGATATTAATCATGATCCAAGACTAAACATGTATCCAGTTGTTGACCGTCGTGTATCAAAGTCTCCAGCGTAATCAGCGTCACAATATCCAGTCACCTGACATTCTTTTGTTCTCTTATATAAAATGCCAAAGTTAATAGTACCTTTAACATACCTTAAGATGCGTCGTACAACATCAAGGTGAGGCTTCTTCGGATTGCTCATGTATCGACTAACCACTCCAACTGCATAAGATATGTCTGGCCGGCTTAGTGTGAGATAAATAAGACTTCCGACCATCTTTCGATACATGGTAACATCTTGAAGACTTTTTCCTTCATCTGCTCGTAGTTTTGTATTCGGATCCATTGGGGTTGAAATAGGTTTGCAATTAACCATTCCGTACTTTTGTAAAAGATCTCGCACATATTTCTGTTGTCCCAGAAATAATCCTTCTCGTTTCTGCTCTATTTCGAGTCCAAGAAAATGTTTGAGTTCTCCAAGCTCCTTCATATGAAATCTGATAGACAGATTATCTCTTATCCTTTTGGATCTCCTTATAGTGATCTCCCGTGATGATTAAGTCATCCACATATACTAGAACTATGGCTAGTTTTCCTTGATCTTGTTTCACAAATAAACTAGAATCTGAAGGAGCAACTGTGAAACCACTTTGTACCAAGAACTCGCCAATCTTCCCGTACCAAGCTCTTGGAGCCTGCTTCAAGCCGTATATTGCTTTCTTTAATTTGCAGACATGCTCGGGATGGATTTTGTTCTCAAAGCCTCTTGGTTGATCCATATAAATGTCTTTGACAAGTTCTCCATGTAAGAAAGCATTCTTGACATCCATCTGCCACAGCTTCCAAGATTTGCTAGCGGCTAAAGCTAGTAGAGCTCGAATTGTTGTGATCTTCGCCACTGGACTTTCAATGGAGCCATCTGATTGAGTCTTCACCTTGTAAACCCATTTATAAGATATTGGTTTTACGTCTTTTGGCTTTGGAACTAAACTCCATGTCTGGTTTTCTTTTAGTGCATTAATTTCTTCTTTCATCGCTTTCTGCCATTCTCGACTTTGCGCTACTTCTTCATAAGTAGAAGGCTCAATAGGTATTGATTCATCCACATGAGCAGCATTGGCATACCTTGGATTAGGTTGTCTCGGCCTTGTTGATCTCCTTAATTCTTGTGCATGCTCCTCGACTTCCTTTTGGCTTGGTCGAACCTCCTCGGATATAGATTGATGTTGTGACTCCTTGAATGGCAATTGGTGAGCTTTTCCAAATTGACATCCAGCACATATTGTATCTGTTCGGATATCAATTTGAGGAAGCTCATTTACTATGTGTTTCATCATCATCTCTTTTAACTTGTTGTAGCCCACATGCCCAAGACGTTTATGCCAAAGATCAGCTGTCTCATTCTTTCGAGTCTTATCCACATATGCTGTTTGAGCAGATAGTACATAGACCGATTCTATTTTTCTTCCATGCATAACTGGATTGCCAACCACCTTTACTCTCTTGAATACGGACACATCTTCTGGTCCAAAGAGCATATAGTTCCCTTCTGCTGTTAATTGTGGTACTGACAGTAAATTCTTCTTTAGGCCAGGGACAAGATACACCTTCTCGAGTTGGAGCTTATGAGAGCCGCCTTCATTTGGAATTATGGTCTTTCCAATGTGAGAAATATACAACCTTGAATTGTCGGCTATCAACACGACTCTCTTTCCTTTGTAATCATCCATTTCTTGCAGCTTCGTCTCATCATTGGTCATATGATGTGAGCACCCAGAATCGATGATTCAATCATCTTTGTAGTTTATTGTTGACTTTAAGGTTGCTGCAAGAGCTTGATCATCCATACCAGCTTCAACAGAAAATCTAGCTTCTGCATCCCATGTTTCCTCATTAATGGTTGCTTCAAATGTGACCTCTTTCTTCTCATCTCTTGCGCTGGCCACATTTCCTTCAAAAGATCGCCTTTTGGAGAATTTACAATCTCGAGCAAAATGACCCTTCTTGCCACAATTGAAGCATTCACCATTCTTTCTCTTATCATTTTCCCCGTATTGTTGGCGATGATCTCTTCTTCCTTGTTGAGCTCCACCTGAAGCGATGCCTTTTGATTTTGGGTGACCCTTCCACCCATATGTCTTACTTTCTTTCATCGCCTCTTGTCTTCGAGATGTTGCTTTCTTCTTATTGGTGAAGAGTGTATATTCTCCGTCTTTTATGGTTACTTCATTCATCTGCTTGGCTAATGCCTCTTGATTAGCCAATAAATTCTCCAGCTCTATTAATGATGGTTGAGTAGGCCATCCTCTCACAGCGGCTATAAATCCATTATACTCGGACCTTAAGCCGTGAATGATAATTCTCTTCATCCTTGCTTCACTCACTTTCTCTTCAGGAGCAAGTTGAGATATCTCACGGCAGATAGATTTCACCTTGGTGAAATACTGAGAAATAGACAGACTTTCTTGTGAGATACCCGCGAGCTCATTTTCCAAGAGCTGGAGGCGTGCTTCATTCTTCTTTGAAAATAATTTTTCAAAAGTTTCCCAAACTGCCTTTGGTGTTTTCTCGTCACGGATGTGCTCCAATAGATCCTCCTCGATTGTAGTCTTCAATATAAATAAAGCCTTCCCGGCCTTGATGTTCCATTTTCTCAAGGTTTCGGCATTTTCTTTCGGTGGAGGTGTTGTGTCACTGCCAGCAACTATTTCCCACAAATCCTGTCCTTGTAAGTAGGATTCTATACAAGTCCGCCAATAATCATAGTTGTGGTTATTGAGACTCTTGATTCCACTGCTTGTACTCGCAAGATCTGCCATCATGACGTCCAACGTCCAATAAGTTTGGTCCCAGACCAATGAGCTTTCACAGTTCCTAACTGTGCTCTAACAGAATCTACCTTAGGGCCTTCTGTTAACAAGACGATGTAAACGTTTAACGTTTACCGATGAGTACCTCCACTAGCAATGGTCCCGAATAACCTCGCTCTGATACCAATCGTTGGATGCTTCGACGAGCCCAACACACCCACTATAGAGGATCTAGACTATACTAGACTTACTACACCAATACTTTGGCGTTGATTAGCCTTTAATTTTATGAATTCTTAGTGCACAATAGTACTTAGGCGACAGTGTCGACCATATATCATTCAGGCGGTATAACCGACCATATATCACTTAGGCGGCAGAGCCGACCATATTATAAAAATAACACAAGTGCACTAAGAACTCAAACACGAACTAAGGCTTAACCGGGAAACTTAACAAAGAACACTTTTATTAATACAAAATACAATTACAATATTACTTACTTACAAGATTTTCTTCTCTACTCACACTCTTCTCACTTCTTACTTCTTCTCTACTTCTCAACTCACTCTTTTCACAACTTGATTACAAATGAAACTCCTCTTATACTTGTCCATGGAAGTTTCTACACACTAGATATTTCCATGGATAAATATCTAGATATTTCTCACCTACAAATATTTATATTATCTAGATTTTTCTACATATAAATATCTAGATATTTCTTTTACATATTAATATCTAGATATTTTCTTATACATATTAATATCTAGATATTTTTTCATACATATTTACAAATTCCATATTATTCCAAATTTGCATTGTATTTTAACAGAATGTCTATCCAATCATCAACCCTAACCCAATGATACACCCTAAAGACTCCAAATATGGCCACAAAGTCGGACCAAACCTGGTCTTACAAGATATCACATTTCAATCTCATTAAAACCCTAATTCATGCATAATTTTTGATCTGTAACTCGAAACGACATGAATCCAAAGCCTAAAATTATGTACTTGATGAGTGGAACTCATTTATACACTTTTATTAATCATAAACATGTGTTAAGTGCACTGATTTTAACAAAAAGTCTGTTGTCCGCTTTTAATCATACCGAAAACACATGAAATCAAGTATTCCTAAGCATCAAATCAACAACACAATCATACACAAGTACTATCATATCAAAATAAGATCATAATTAGTAAAAATAAAATGAAAAATCTAGGGTTTGTGATTATACCCTAATCAAGAAATGATTTATATAGACGCGTAGAGAAGAACGAGAGCAATCCGTTGATGCTAAAAGCCCTAAATTCCAAGCTTGATTTGATGATGAAATGATGATGATGGTGGTGAATATGGCGACGGCTCAAAGGGAGAAATAGGAAGGAGAAAAAGAAAAATGGAAATGAGGGAATTAGGTTTTTAGGAAATGGAAGTGTAAATGAGAAACATAAAATGCAAAAATAAAAATGGGAGGGGGATGTGGCCATGTTCTGCCAAGTTTTTGCATGGGGGTGGGAGCCATTGGCCCACTTTGATCTTATGGATAATTGCTTGTGGCCCGAATGCCTGAACGAAACCCGATTCGCGAAAACACCGTTACGCGATTAAATATTCGGAGGAAACATGCACACGCGAAAAATAAAATATAGAAATACTTTATATACACATATGATATAAAAATATCATAAATAAAATAATTTGGATTCGAAAGTCTCAAAAGTCAAATCGTTGATTTGAAAACCGCAATGATTCACCGGATAGAAATCCACGATACGTAGAAACGTACAACTTTAAATAAGAACATATAAATTCATATAACACATAATTAGGAATATATTATTATTAAAATAATAATATAAGTCATAGAAATGACGTGACACGAATAAAAATTAACAGACGTCAAATACTAACAGAAAAAGATAACGAAAAAAGTAGGGCCGTGAGAGAACAAGTCGCTGAAACAAGAGTACTCTCTGATTTTGAAAGAAAGACATGGTTGAATGGGAAAAAATAGTGGCTATACAAGGACAAAATTCAGGCAAATATGATGAAACAAAATTCTATGATTAATGGACCTTAGAAGGGGACGGAAACTCAAAGCATTTTCACAATTTCGTCAAGAGGAGAGCAAGCAAAGACGCTATTAGAGGGCTGCAAATCGACGGTATTTGGTCAGATAATCCACATCAGATCGAGGAAACTTACAGATTCTACTCTTGTAACATCAAAAATGGTAACACTGATCAAGGCACTTTTAATATCCAATTAAATCGTATCTCTAATGTCGATAACATGTTCTTAGAGGGCAAATTCAGTGAAGATGAAGTGTGGAAAGCGGTGCAAAACTGTGGTAGTTCTAAGGTGCTGGGCCCGATGGTTTCAATATGAAATTCTTCAAATAGTTCTGGTGGCTTATAAAAGGTGATGTTGTGAAAGTCTTTGAGTGGTTTTGGAATAAGATGGAAATCTCGAGAGGATGCAACGTGTCTTTTATCACTTTAATTCCAAAAAATGATAATCCGCTAATTCTTACTGATTTTTTGACCGATAAGTCGCATAGGCAGTGTGTACAAAATTTTATCTAAAGTCCTATCTGCTAGACTTGCTAATGTTATACACAAAGTAATCAGGGTCGAAAAAGTGCGTTTATTGGTGGTATATTTATCCTTGATAGTGTCCTCATTGCAGATGAAATAATTGACGATTTAAAAAGAGAAAAAAGAAAGGGTTGATTTTTAAGGTAGATTTTGAGAAGGCCTTCGACAAACTCAATTGGAATTTCATTATTAATACCATGAGGAACTTCAGGTTCGAGGAAAAGTGGGTTAACTGGATATGTGCTTGTCTTTCTTCCGCCACCATCTCTATGTTAGTAAACCGGTCACCAACCGAGGAATTCAAGCCAGAAAAAGGGGTGAGACAAGTTGATCCCATATCCCCTTTTCTTTTTATCATCGCGGCTGAAGGTTTGAATATTTTAGCCAAAAAATCTGTTGACATGGGAGAGTCAAAGGTATTAAAGTGGGCCGAAATAATGTTGCGGTATCCCACTTACAATATGCAGACGACGTGATTTTTTAAGTGAATGAACGAATCAAACCTAACAAACATTATGAAGTTACTCAAATGTTTTGAAAAACTCTCAGGGCTTAAAGTAAATATTAAAAAAAAAAGTAATCTTTATAGGATCGGGATCAATAATGTTGAACTTGCCAATATGGCAAACAAAATAAATTGCTCGCATGGTACACTTCTGTTGACTTATCTTAGGCTACCATCAGTGATAAAATGAATAAGATAAACACATGAAAACTAGTGATAGAAAAGTACGGAAAAAGGCTATCACATTGGAAATCTAAATCCATATCTTTTGGAGGCGGACTTACTCTTGTGAAATCGGTACTTAGTAGCTTGACGCTTTATTATTTTTCCCTCTTTCGTGCTCCAGCAAGTGTAGTAAAGCTTCTCGAATCTCTAAGGTACAATTTTTCTGGGGCGGGTCAAGTGAGAGTAAAAAACTCTGTTGGGTTAAGTAGGATAAGGTCTTACTTCCTTTTGATTCGGGAGGGTTAAACATCGGGTCTTTACATGCAAAAAATCGTGCTCTATTGGGAAAGTGGTGGTGGTAGTTTAAAACCGATCACAACGCTCTTTGGGTTAAAATCATTGCTAGTATTTATGGGCCGGAGGCAGTTTGGATTTTACTAACAGTAACAGGTTTCATGGCGGCACTTCAATGTGGAAAAGAATCATAAAAGCGGGATCAACAATCGATTCATTGGGACTTAATTTTTCAACTTCATTTACAAAAGAAATTAGAAATGGCAGCCCCATGTTTTTGTGGCAGGAACACCGGATTGGAAACTCTAAACTCATGGAGTCATTCAACAGACTCTATGCTCTCGAAAGGAATAAGTCAGTCAGGGTAGCAGATCAAGTTAATAAAGAGCAGGCCGATATTGAATTCTCTTGGGATTGGGTCATGCCCATGCGGGGCAGGGCCCATGATGATCTTAGGTAGCTGGAATCACTTCTATCGACGACTCATCTAACCAGTGGCTCGGATGACAATTGGAAATGGTCCATGGAAACGGATGGAACATTTAGAACAAAAACGTTAACATCATTGATTGACTCAAAGCGAATAAACATTCTGAACTAGAGAGAAACAATGAGAAACAAAGGTATCCTTCAAAAGGTTGAAATTTTTGTGTGGCGAGTTTCTCAAAAAAGGATTCCGGCTCGTGTTGAACTTGACAAACGAGGTATTGATCTTGATACTATTATTTGCCCATTATATTTGACTGAGCCAGAATCTGTTGATCATATTTTATCACAATGCCCTCGTGTGATCGAGTTATGGAATCATGTTTTAAAGTGGTGGAACATCCCTATTGAAATGTCCCATTCATATCGATTATAAACGTTCCATATTAATTGATTTCGTTGCGAGGTTTTGACCTCTATATGAGATGTTTTTCAAAGACTGCATTCGATTTTTAAACAAATCATAACCTTTATTTTATCGATAAAGGTTTAAAAATATTACGACGATTATCAAATAATGATAATCTAAAATATAGTGTTTTCATACGATTATTACATAATGGTTTACAATAATATTACACATCAATTTAAATATTTGAATGCAGTTTTTAAACAATATTATACAAGCATGCTGACTCCAACTCTTGTCCATAAATTAGCATGCAACAGCGGAAACTCTTAATAATCACCTGAGAATAAACATGCTTTAAACGTCAACAAAAATATTGGTAAGTTATAGGTTTAACCTATATATTTATCAAATCATAATAATAGACCACAAGATTTTCATTTCCATTTTTCAATAACATGCAATCTTCATAAAAATCATTCATATGGTGAACACCTGGTAACCGACATTAACAAGATGCATATAGAATATCCCCATCATTCCGGAAAACCCATCGGACATGATAAACTCGAAGTACTAAAGCATTCCAAGTTTCAGAATGGGGGTTGTTAGTTCCCGTAGATCTACCTTTAGGATTCGCGTCAATTAGGGGTCAGTTCCCTAATTCTTAGGCTACCAAGCTAAAAGAGGCATATTCGATTTCGATCATTCAACCATAAAATGTAGTTTCACGTACTTGTGTCTATTTTGTAAAACATTTATAAAACTGCATGTATTCTCATCCCAAAAATATTAGATTTTAAAAAATGGGACTATAACTCACTTTCACAGATTTTTACTTTGCCGAAAATAAGACTTGGCCACTGGTCGATTCACGAACCTATAACAAATATGTACATATATATCAAAGTATGATCAAAATACATTCACAATATTTTTATTACGTTTTAACGATTTAAGTTTATTAAGTCAGCAGTCCTCGTTAGTAACCTATAACTAGTTGTCCACAGTTAGATGTACAGAAATAAATCAATATATATATTATCTCGAATCAATCCACGACCCAGTGTCTACAAGTCTCAGACTCGATCACAACTCAAAGTATATATATTATTTTGGAATCAACCTCAGCCCTGTATAGCTAACTCAAACATTACTGCATATAGAGTGTCTATGGTTGTTCCAAATAATTTATATAGATGGGTCGATATGATATGTCAAAACATTGTATACGTGTCTATGGTATCCCAAGATTACATAATATATATTAGAATACATGTATAATACAATATAAGTTGGTTAAGTTATGATTTGTATAGATTTGTTACAAATTTCACGTAGCTACAACAAGCAAAATTATCCAATCTTGTTTTACCCATAACTTGTTCGTTTTAAATCCGTTTTGAGTGATTCAAGTTGCTATGGTTTTACATTGAACTTAAGTTTATGAATCTAAACAGAAAAATAAGTTTAAAGTCAGAAATACAGGTTACAAGTCATTTTTGTAAAGGTAGTCATTTCAGTCGAAAGAACGATGTCTAGATGACCATTTTGGAAAACATACTTCCACTTTGAGTTTAACCATGATTTTTGGATATAGTTTCATGTTCATAAGAAAAATCATTTTCCCAGAAGAATAGATTTTAAATCAAAGTTTATCATAGTTTTTAATTATCCAAACCAAAACAGCCCTCGGTTTTACTACGACGGCGTATATCCGGTTTTACGGTGTTCTTCGTGTTTCCAGGTTTTAAATCATTAAGTTAGCATATCATATAGATATAGAACATGTGTTTAGTTGATTTTAAAAGTTAAGTTATAAGGATTAACTTTGTTTGCGAACAAGTTTAGAATATACTAAACTATGTTTTAGTGATTACAAGTTTAAATCTTCGAATAAGATAGTTATATATATGAATCAAATGATGTTATGAACATCATTACTACCTCAAGTTTAGTAGGTAAATGATGTGTGAAAAGTGGTATATGAATTATTGTATGGAAAATACCGGTTTTAAAGATTACACACACTAACGGGCAGTGTACCCGATCGTGTAGTAGTATAGATAATGATAAAATCCGTGTATCGTTCCAAGGACAGTTATATGTGCAAATTAAGATTGTATAAACTAAATTGTGATTAAGCTAAAATAAATGAAATCAAACTAGTACAAGATATTGGGTTGCCCTTTAACGATGGGCAAATCAATAAAGGAATAAGTTTAAAGACAATATTTTTGGTATTTTAGGTTTATGAAGATGAAAGATAGTTTTTATATCAAATTAAACAAATATGCTCGTCTAGACTTTTTACCCTCGATTTGAATGTTTATTTAGGATTAAGATCGGATCGATTGGTTATGCACGAGAACTAATTGATCGGTTTACCAAGAGTAGTCTTGAATAAACACTCAAACGGGATTACACGATGCAAGTGATGTTCTTGTCATCTAAGACCTCCTATTTGTAATCAACTAATTCAACTAGTCTAAAGACTTGAAGAATGATCAAGTCAATGGTGTGTTGATCATGATCCACTCCTATGTCTACTAATGGTTTAGCTTAGTTCATTCCCTTGGTCCGGTTAAATGTTCAATTCACCCAACCCAAGTAATCAATCAAGTGTGGTAATAAGATCCCTATAAACGTCACTAGATAAGGCAAATTACTAACACCTATTAGTTATATGGAATCGAGTAATGAAAATATGGATAACAGATTCTAGGGAATTGATCATTCACCTAGACAACTACACATATCAAATAAGCTATCCGAAAGTATCTACAAGAGTCGTTCTTACATTCCTATATAGATTAATCGTTTGGACGCAACTTACCCCTTTTGGTAAAAGACGGGCAAACACTTGTCACTAGGTGCAAATCAATATACTAAATCAACAAGATGGTGTTTCTTAGTTGAACAAATATACTAACTAATTGAATCGAAAAGATTAAACTTAACAAGAATGATTCTTGTATTCAAACATCAAACTATCATACTTAAGAACAATCAATCAACCAAAGTAACAATCAACATCTCGGTTATTAATCTAGACAAGCATAAAAAGAACTAGCTAACAATCATATTTAAAGACAATAACAAACTGGAAATAAAGATAGAATTCATTGTGATAACAAGAATCGACCTTTGATATGAATCTTGGATGATGATCCTGATGATTCTTGAATCCGGATTGAAATGATGGATTAGGTGATCCTGGATTACTCCAAGGATCACCTTGAATCGAAACCTCTACCTCTAAAAATGACTGTGTAATGGTGTCTGAAGAATGAAGCTGGAAAGGGGCTTAAAAAGGAAGAATATAGCTGGAAAAGCCAGCGTGCGCGGCGTGCACAAAAGTAGGTGCGCGGGGCGCACTAGCCACCTACCACCTTTTACTTTACAGCTCGATTACACGTCTCAGATCTACTTTACAGAAGAAAAAGGGGATCGTGCGCGGAGGATGTGCGCGGTGTGCACACTTTAATTTTGCGCGGTGCGCATTTATGTTTTGTTTAAACAACTTTCTGATCAAAATTGGTCGTGCGCGGTGGCGTGAGCGGTGCGTGCGCGGAGTGCACACCCAGGGTGCACGTTTTTGTTTCGTCGTTTCTTGTTCTGGTTTTGATCTTTGAGTTGTTTCATTCATTATCTTCAACATTTCTTCAAGTATACAATGATTATATGCTTAATTACAATACAATGAAATATACAAGGAAATAATACAAATAAAAATGTAAAACAATGAAAATGACTTGATATTGCGACTAATGATATGTCTATTTTGAGCAATATCAGTAAACCTACTGGAAGTGACAAGAAATGATCTAGCTTCAAAGGATCTTGGATGGCTTGAAAGTTCTGGAAGTAGGATCATGACACAAAAACAAGTTCAAGTAAGATTTTTACTCGAATTAAGATAGTTTATAGTTATAGAAATCGAATCAAAGTTTGAATATGAATATTACCTTGAATAAGAAAGATAACCTACTGTAAATAATAAAGGTTTCTTGATCTTAGATGATTACTTGGAATGGATTAGAAAGCTTGGAAGTAAACTAGTAAACTTGAAAGGATTTTTGAAGTGTTCTTGAAGTGTTCTTCCTATGATGATTATAGCTTGATTCTTGAAGTAATTTTTGATGAAGATGATGATTAGTTACTAGAAAAATTCATTCATAAGTGTGTGTAGGTGTTGAGAGAGAATTAGAAAGAGAATTGGAAGTGAAATGGAGTGGGTGGTGAGTGGTGAAGGGTGAGTGGGGTTAAAAGGAGTTCTTGTTTTGTTTCCTTGCTCATAAGTCATGCTAGTTGCCAAATGATGGTTCCCACATGTGTTGGTGACTCATAAGGGCTGCTAAGAGCTGATCAGTGGAGTGTATATACCAATAGTAAATACATCTAGAAGCTGTGTATTGTACGAGTACGAATACGGGTGCATACGAGTAGAATTGTTGATGAAAACGAATGAGAGTGTAATTGTGACCAACTTTGATAAGTATGAGTGTTTTGATATGTGTCTTTAAGTCTTCAAAAAGTGTATTAATACATCTTAATACACTACATGTATATACATTTTAACTGAGTCATTAAGTCATCGTTAGTCGTTACATGTAAGTGTTGTTTTTGAAACCTTTAAGATAACGATCTTATTTAATGTAGTTAACCCATTATTTATTATATTTAGTGAGATGTTAAATTATCATATTATCATGATAACATGGTGTATGAATATATCTTAATAAGATATATATATTAAAATGTCGTTACAACGATAATCGTTATATATATAACTCGTTTCGAAACTCTTAATTTAGTAGTCTTGTTTTTACATATGTAGTTTATTGTTACTCACTTAAGGATATATTTAATTATCAATTTATCATGTTAAACATAGTGTATTAATATCTTAATATGATACATATGTATTTAGTAAGACGTTGTTATATCGATAATCGTTATATATATATCATTTCGAGTTTCTGAATTCACTAGTCTCATTTTTATGTATATAACTCATTGTTAGTATGCTTAGTGAGATATTTACTTATAATAATCTCATGTTAACTATATATATATCCATATATATATCATCATGTAGTTGTTACAAGTTTTTAACGTTCGTGAATCGCCGGTCAACTTGGGTGGTCAATTGACTACATGAAACCTATTTCAATTAATCAAGTCTTAACAAGTTTGATTGCTTAACATGTTGGAAACATTTAATCATGTAAACATAGTTTTCATTTAATATATAAACATGGAAAAGTTCGGGTCACTACACCTATTGCCAACTCCTTACCATTTGATCATATTTTTGATGATTCATCTCTTTTAACAGCTACTTCAAAGATGGAAAAACAAATTTGGCAAGGCACCAAATGGGTATGTTCTTACTTCATATTGAAAGCAATAAATGAGATAATTTTCAAGAATCAGGCATGGAATGCTTCTAAAATTCTAACCTCCATTCAAACGTCGAGCTTCGGTTGGTTATCAAAACGTATCAAGAAGTCTTCTCTCGATTGGCACCAATGGATAATTAACCCGGATTCCTATGTTTCGTCAATGAATAATAGAGTGTCGGTAGGCTACTTTCTCTAAGAACTTAGATTGCATAGTTCCAAGTTGTTAAGCTTTTGTTGTTGTTTCTTCGTTAAGCTTCATATATGTATATAGTGTAGTCGTTGTACCTTGTTATATCTTTTCGTTTTTATTCGTTTTTGGGTATATCAATATATGCTTGCTTTCCAAAAAAATAAAAATAAATATTAATTATTAATATGATATATTAATATTAAATATTACTTTTTTTAAGACAAGTATTTAGAATCACTAACGGGGAATGACTCACTTATCCGATCATTTTTCACGCACACATGCGCTTTTAGGTGAAAAACTCCAACTGCATTACAGATGAGGCGTGGGTTTCATGCCAAATCAGATCCATGCCGTGGGTTAATCCGTTTAACGCATGGTCTAATAAGAATTATATATTGATTGTTGGATAATAGGGTTTGAATGCCGGATAAACCTTTGAATCGTGTAGTCACTTTTGCGATAAAGTATTTCGACCCTATACATGATTGCCTTAGGGTTACACGAAATCTTTATTCGGGATAAGACAAAGGCACAACTCCAATATAGGCAATTAAAATTGGAAGTCAAGAACATAGGTAATTTATATATTGTGAATGATCAATTTTTCATCATCATGAAAAGTGAGACAAATACACTCTATTTATAGAGTAGGAAAAGTTGCACCTTTTGGCTAAAGGGTACCATGAATGGTCACACCTTTTGGCTAAGAGGTGTCCATGAACATGAAAGGTTATAACTTTTAATGAAAAGATATCATGAATGGTTACACCATTCCATGAAAACTTATACCATTTCATTAACATTTACCACCATTTCATGATTAGTTGTGTCTTTTGGCCAAAAAGACACCAACTAACAAACACAACCTTTCAATTAGATGACTCTAGTTAGCTTAAACAAGCGTGTACTCCACACTCTCCTAACTTGTTATAAAGCTTAACTAGAAATCCTTTGTCTCAAGTAAATCACCTTATCACACAAAATGACCGATGACACTAAAATCACCAACAATCCCCCCCATTTTAGTGTAATCCTTAGATTTACTTAATAACTTGAACAAACACCCAAACTAATGCGTAAATGGAAATGTTCGTGAAGAATTGAATTTCCACTTAGTATATTATTTACGAGAATTCGAAAATCAGGGTGTTCGTGAAGAATTGAACCCTTCAATTCATTTGAAAACTATAAAATAATATACACATCAGTTTCTTACATTTCTCTAATGTTCGTCTTGACGCTTTTATAAGCCATGCGTCCATATCCTTTCATGAGTATATAGGAAGCCAAGTCCAAGCTTCTTTGAAGTGGCAAACTTCATACTCACATAGGTAACTCTTTTCCGTCTTGCACCCGCATATGCAATTTTTCAAAAGAGGCATTAAGAAGTTTAACTTCAACCTACTCCACTTACGGGTCTAAACACATATTTTGAGATCAGTATATTTATGTGTTTCAATCTTCAGAAAGTAAGCTTACCTCATTGAATTCAGCTCCTAGCGTTGTACTAGAAGGGAATTGGGCGTCTCACTTTAGAAGATTTAATGGACTTCAATCCCATAACATTAGCCAAATTGCGCGCTTCCGGCTAATGCTTTTATCAAGTGATTTTCCAAAATTTGTTGTGACCCAACAAAATCCACATACATCACTCCATTCGTGATCACCTCACGAAACACAATTTGTCTAAGGCATAAGTGTCTGAACTTTCACTTGTTTCAATTACATGCCTTAGTCAAATGACATATCATAACTAGGGATCACTATGAACTTTAATTTTGTTCATTATGATTTCAATCAATTTCTTTTTTTTTTTTTTTTTTTTTTTTTTTTTTTTTTTTTTTTTGAAAGGCAATGTTAGTGGTTAGAGTTAATTCACGAAAATCCCCCCCCCCCCCCCCCCCCCGAGACTCGAACCCTTGGTCTCCTCGAACACCATGTTAACATGGTGACCAATGAGGCAAAGCCCCATTGGCTCAATCAATTTCTCTTTACAATCCTTTTATCCAAGGATTAACCAAATTCTTATTTTACCATAAGAAACTTGCAAGTACTCAAGTTAATTGATTTATTATACATTACACATGTCCACTCAACTTACCAATGTAAACTTTATAATTGGTACACCCTTAATAATGGATCCTTATTATCGTTATGTACACAATTATTACCATTACGTTAGATAGTAAGATTAAAATTATAAATAAATCTTTGTCAATCCACTTCTAGAACCAAGAAGTAATGACAAGTGTATAGTGTCAATAATCTCAACATCAATACTTTGATCCATGATACTTCATCTATACCAAGTTTCAAAATCCAACAACTTGTAGATGTATCATATTTTTGATCAATAGTAAACTAGTAGAATTTTAATACTTTAAGGATTCCATCTTGACTTATGACTTATGAAGTTAAAATGAATTCTAGTTACTGTTTGACATTTGAGTCGTCTAACGGTTACATGCAAACCAGATTTAAAACGTGAAACTAATTCACATATTTCACTCAATTGCATCATTGTATGAATACAATATACAATCATCCCTCTATTTGCAGACACCATTGTCCACAAATTATCAATCATCATTAATCAATGATATAATATGGGATATTGGAATTCATAGTCACTCCAAAATCATAAAAGCAATTTGTGAAAGTAGGTTTAATGAACCGTCAAAACCATAAATCCCTTGTCACTTTTTCGTTTTAACAAAACCGTTAAATAACAGAATTAGGAATCGACATTAAAACCACGAAGTATGTTATGTAAAATCCTGGGCATGCATGAAGCCATATATCAAAACCATCAATAACCAGATTTGTCAAACCAACTTCGGAATGGAAGATTGACATGTATATACATACAGACAGTTACTTAAAAAACAACTATTACCAGTTTGAATTTACCGTGAAAGAACAAATAGAATGGATTTTCTATTTTGTCAATATATGCAGCACTAAATGCATACTTTGTGAAACTATATATGGCCTAAACAATTATATTAATTTGCCACCACATATGTCTCATGGATCAGAAATTGCATTAAAAACATGAAATTTTATTTGTGGCAATAATTTAAATTTTAGCGCCAGTTTCTTCAAAAGATTTTCCACATAATGAGATTTGTGAATTAACCAAATTAACATCTCGATTCTATTCATGTTAATTTGTTCATGTAAATTTCATGCTTCCATTCCTATTATGTCAATCATGGCATAAAAATAAATAAGATTGATAGAAATTGCGTACTCGGTATGTAGGATGATCCACCATAATTAGTAATTATCTATAGTATACATTAAATCTCTAAAATGATGATGTCATAAATAAACATTTTCTAAGCATAAAAATAATTCAAAATAAAAAAGAAAAATTTTAAGACATCTTTGATGATGTCATTATTTTATATTAATTTAATTAAGAAAAATAATACAAAATCTTTTATAAAAAGAAATAATAATCTCTCCTAAATTGTACAATCTTCTACATAACATCAAATGAACACATTTAAAAATTTTAAAGCATATTGTACAACCTTTATATAATAATTGTATTTTAATTTTCTAAAAAAAATTTCAAAATGCATTTATTATTACTAATAATTACTAAAAAAAATACTCAATTTTTAGCAAACTTTATTATTATTATTCATTTTTATTATAATAATTATAATTATAATAATTATATTATTAATATACAAATATGGATTCTCTTTACGAGATTAATTACGTTACATATGTATGCAAAAATACATGTCTCTATACATTAGTAAAAACAACGACAAGTTTCTTAGTCGAACGGGTCATTAAAATAAATGACTTTAGCATTTACATTCACTTAATACCTAAAACATGTCATTAAATTATTTCGTTTAAACAAACCCGTAATTTTACGGGTCATTTCACTAGTTCTTGAACCATATGCTTCCAGGCAAGATCTCATGAATTTTAATCTCGATCGAGTATGCAGAACCATATATGTTCTTGTGCCAAGATTCATGTTGTCTTATATCAATCCACGCGTTCATTTTATATACGGGAGTAATATTCATACATGTGACTTCATGGTCAATTCGCTTCAAAACAGAAACTAAAATCATGAATGCATATGTCGTGTGTTGCTTCAATTCTTCATGTCATCTTTGAATCAAACACATACACGGAATAATTTGTCAACCTTATTCCATCAAAGGTTTATCACAAAATAAATACTTTATCGCTTTGTTGGATAATAGGGTTTGAATGCCGGATAAACCTTTGAATCGTGTAGTCACTTTCGCGATAAAGTATTTCGAACTTATACATGATTGCCTTAGGGTTACACGAAATCTTTATTCGGAATAAGATAAAGGCACAACTCCAATATAGGCAATTAAAATTGGAAATCAAGAACATAGGTAATTTGTATATTGTGAATGATCAATTTTCCATCATCATGAAAAGTGAGACAAATACACTCTATTTATAGAGTATGAAAAGTTGCACCTTTTGGCTAAAGGGTACCATGAATGGTCACACCTTTTGGCTAAGAGGTGTCCATGAAAGGTTATAACTTTTAATGAAAAGATATCATGAATGGTTACACCATTCAATGAAAGCTTATACCATTTCATTAAGGTTTACCACCATTTCATGATTAGTTGTGTCTTTTGGCCAAAAAGACATCAACTAACAAACGCAACCTTTCAATTAGATGAATCTAGTTAGCTTAAACAAGCGTGTACTCCACACTCTCGTAACTTGTTATAAAGCTTAACTAGAAATCCTTTGTCTCAAGTAAATCACCTTATCACACAAAATGACCGATGACACTAAAATCACCAACATTGATGTGTCTTTAGCCTCATCTGAATACAATACTTGAATTTTCTAATATGTGTAGGTTGTGTTAATTCAGTTTGTCACTTTGTTTTATCTTTTTATTGTTTGTTACTCTTTGTGTAAAATAGTAAGAGAGGATGAATAAATTAGCAATTTTTATAGTAATAAAAAATAAGAATTTACAACTTTGATGATATATTTATTTGTAATTCACAGTTTGTCTACTGGTACTGTAAAATTTTCATTTGCAACAATATATGAGCCATCTAATTTAATTTAACTATCTTCTAAATCTCTATATAAAAGTGAATAATTTGTTTATAAAGAGTAAATTTTATCAATCAAAATATTGTGGACCGGCCTTGTCACCTTACCATGTATATGAATAAAATTCAAGATTTTAACACACCACGAATTCTCACAAATCTCAAGAACCAAAAATTTCCCGCTCAATAATCACTTCTTAGTAATATACACCTCCCTAACTAACATGCATTGATCGAAAGCCTCTAAGACCATATTTGACCCAGCGCGATCGGGCCTTTTTTGGGTTCATCACGCCCCCACCGCGCCCCAACGCGACGCCATCGGAGAAAATAGGTTCCGGCATGATGGTTGCATCACTTGCAGAGGGGAGGGGTGATGGAGGAGGAAGCCAATGGGACTGCAGCACGTGTCTTCAACCGATATATTTATATCCGTTTGAATTTTTTTTTCTTTTATAAATACCAAATTTCTTATACCATTTTACACACACTACTTTAAATTCTATACTTCAAAATAAAATCTAAACTTGTCTAAAAAAATGTCACAAAATTTGTTTAATGCTTTTGATATGTGGAATTCGGATGATCAACAAGATTCGGATGATCGTTGTAATTGTGTTGGATGTTTAGTTTTTAAAAAACTTGTAACCGTGTTTGTTTGTGTTTAATAAAGGTCTGTTAAAAAAATGAATGTTCTTTGTGATAATTATTAAAATTAATAATATGAATTAATAATAATAATAATAATAATAATAATAATAATAATAATAATAATAATAACTACTCAAACAAAAATGAAAAATAAATAAAAAATGTGGACCAACAACCCCCATCACACCTTCATCACGCCTACCATTACAAACTCCATCACGCCATCACGCCATCACCCTCTCACCTCTTCCACATCAGCAATATACCCCACAAAAACCTCATCACCATTAAAAATGGTCTAACAATCATCCCAATTCTACTTGGGATCCAAGAAGTTATATCATTACTAATGTTAATGATGTGATGAAATGTGATGATGAGTTTTTGTGTGGTATAGTATTGATGTGTCAAATGCTATGGAAGAAATGTTTGTAGTGATGATGAAATGGTCGAGTGTAATACTATAGAATGTCCCACTTTTTTTTTTTTTTTTAATTTGATTGGTCCATATTTTGTTCCCTCATTTGTCTAACTAGAGGTAGGTCCATAGCGCTTCGCTGCTAGTATTCGAGTGGACGTCTATAGGATCTATGTATTTGCTGCTAACAGTTTTTAGTTACAAATCATTACAGCCCTAGCAAGAAAAAGAATGTTTAGAATCAATTTTTCAGTTTGATGCTATGGGAGCTTTAATGTTGTTCTTGGATTAGAACATACAAATATGCTACAAACATTTACCAATCAAATTGAGAGGCCATGTCAAAAGAGGGCACTTGACTTCATGTTAATCGCAGCAACTGGAATAATCAAACAAACACCCAGTGAGTGCAGCACTTACAATTGAATTCCAGCAAAAGCTTGCGAGCAACCTAAAAAGAAAAGGGAAAGAGACATGGTTATGAACAAATCGAATCAGAAAGGAAGAACCCAAAAAGAAAGCAAATGTGCTTAACACTCGCAGGTTGTAACAATGGTAGATTCACAGTAGTAATAAAAATTCATATGTGTGAATTGTATTGATTCGATAATACTTCTTTCATTAGAGTTTTGCACGCTTAATCAACCTTTCTATTAGAAGCAAGCCTAATATTAATCGCCATAGTAACTAAAAAGTAAACAATAACAACAGCTCACTTGTTCAATCAGAGCTACTGTGGAAGCATGAAAAAAAATACATATATCCTTGCTGGGATTCATAAAAGGGTTCAATGTAACTTTAAAATATATCTTAACAACGCATATTATCAGTATTAAGTAACAAAATAACGATTACCACAAAAAAAAAAAAAAAATAAATAAATAATATCTAAGCACATTATCAATAAGATCTGCAGAATCTATATAAACAACCCGAAAACAAATAGCTAAACGTTATCCAATGACATAATTCAAGTACAAAATGCACTAAATACACATTTGAAGTAAAAATCGTAGATTTTCTTTTGTATAACAGGGAAATAATCACACTGATGCTTATCACATTCTAACACTAATTTAAACCATAAAGTTCTCAAATTTCAAACTGGAGAACAAAAATTTAACATACCTTCTTGCAATTGTTCTCTGATGTCTTTGAACTTTAACAACGCAGGAAGCAAAGTTAACACGCAATAGCAAGTACATAAAGCCAAATGCTACAATTTAAACTACCATTCAAACTGACAAAACATGCAAACTATAACTTTTCATTTATGGTTTAAAATTTGTGAGAATTTAGGAATTCCATCAATCTTGAAACACCTCACTGACGAAACCCTAAATTCCAACCTTAAAACAACCGGGTACAAAAAGTTAATGAAACAATTAAAATTACACTATTTGGTCTTAATTTCGCTACCTTCCATTTACATCTGCGTTTTTTAGTGCCGGAATTCCAACAATAAACAACCAAAAAAAGTCACTAAATACACTAATTTCAACGAAAACCTTAGCAATAATACGATGTAACTTGTAAAATTAAAACCTAGAAGCCATAAAACATTATATCCCTAAACAAAGGTGAAGAAAAACTGTTACCTCATCAATTGTAGAAAGAAACGAAAAAACATGAGCCGATTAAAAGAGTCGGTCGAGGAAAACGGCGAGTACCGTCGGTATTAGTAGCAGCAGAGATGATGGTGGATGAGGAGACGGTAGCAGCGGCGGTGTTGGTAAGACCAACGGAGACGGCGGTGTCGGGAACACCAGTGCCGACGGTCCAACGGCGACGGCAATGGATCTAGCAACGGCGATAGTGGTGGTAGAAGTGTTGGATGTGGTGATTTGGGAGTGATTTTGGCGATGGTATCGGCTATGTATTAGCTGGAATTGATTGCAAAAAATGGGGCAAATTACTTTACGGTCTGTCCATTATAAGTAGAGGAATATGTTTTACTGTTCCTACCGACCAACTAAGCCCAAAGCGACAACTATAAAGGGACGAGGACAAAAATTATACACATAAAACTACAATGCCATGTTTGGCTGGTATACCTTATGTAATGGTTCGTCATGGATTCAATTTATTGCTAACAAGATCGTTTAATAAAGTCTTATTAAAAACTAATACACCGGTTCCACATATCATTTTTCTCTTTCTTACTACTGGTTCGACTCTTATTACTTGGAACCAAATCCACGAAAAAGGGTTTATGTCTATAACAAACACCTCGTAACTGTAATGAAATCCGGATCAACTGACTCTGTACTCAAAGTGTTTGACGAAATGCCTAAATGAGACGTAGTTCCATGGACCATACTTATTTCAGGCCTTAAGTGAAATGGGTTGTCAAGAAATGCATTGGATTCTTATAGTCAAATGGTTTTGCAAGGATTGTTGAGATTTTGTCTCCGTGTTCGTTAATTATCGGTGTATTTAGTTACAAAAGAATGTAACAACAAGGACTTGAAGTTCATAGTAGAGTGATTGTTCTTGGTTTGAGGTTGAATGTGTTGTAGGAAGTGCATTTGTTGATCATTACATGAACATGGGCACAACACGATATTGTTTAAAATTGTTCAACGATTTACTGGAAACGAATCTTGCAACGTGGAGTCGGTTACTGTGAGGTTTTTGTGTGTTTGGAATGTTAGAAAAGTTGGAGTTGTTTTTGCTGTTGTGCCTAATCTGGTCGCCTTTTGTTATTTGTTTAACGGTTTTAGTCAGGAGAGTTTTGTTATAGAAGAAAGAAAGTTGCATTGTTACACCATTACGGTGGGATAGGGTGAATTTCATGTGTTTAGAATGCCTTGTTTGAACTTTATAGTGCTTGTGGTTTCTAACCGATGCAAAAAGATCGTTTGATGTTATTCCAACAAAGGATGTGATTTATTGGGGTTCTATGGTTGCTAGTTACGCGTATAACGGGCTTGCAAGTAATGCTCTGAAGATCTTCTTTATGATGCTAGCATGGCGAAAGAAGCAATCAGTTTGCTCATTTTTTGTGTACCTGGCAAACAGGTCAGGTTGAGTCAGTTTGACAGTTTTGGGTTGTAATGGGTCATGGGTCAAACGGGTCAAATTTTCTAAACGTGTTCAAATGGGTCAGGTTGGGTCGGGTTGGGTAACAAGTCAAAATGGGGCATGGGTCCAAATGGGTCATATACTTCTACATTTGATTTTTTACATTTTATATATTATTTTAGTTATTACAATTTATATATTTATTATATATATATAAGAAAATAGTAATATACATAATGAGTGATTATAACCATGAATGATTTCATAAATGTTTGACATATGAAACTTGTTATGCTCGACCCCTTTGAACCGAAAGCTTGACCCAGTTGACCCAAATTTGAGAGTATGGGTCTCAATTGCCAGGTCTAATTTTTTGGCTTGCTAAAATTATCTAGCTGAAATCTTGATATTCTTATTGGATAACAGGTTCATTGTTTTGTGTTAAAACTAGTGTTTGATATGTATGGAAAATGTTGCAAAATAGAAATCTCAGTATCGATAACCGAAAATGTCTCGAGAAGAACTCTTGCAGTATGCAATTCCTTAATAACTATTTTTTTCTCTCTCACAATGTAGTGTCAGTGAAGATGTGATTGAATTGTTTGGTTTGATGGTTGATGAAGAAGACACTGGGTTTAATTTCATGAAGTTAGTCTTTCCACCACAGTCAATGCATTGTCAAAATCATCTTATTGTAGTTGGACAAAATGTAATCCGTTACATAATTGTGCTGCGAAATCTGGTTTTGATCGTGATATTGCAGTCTCGAGGTCTTTAATCCAAAGTTATTGAAGGTTTAACGATTGAATGCCACAATAGGGTTCACCGCAATGAGCGGTAGGAAGGATAATTGCACTAATTATGGTTATAAAGCTTGAGCCTGAGGGCCCCACTAGCAACAAAGATGCAAAGAGACATGCTTACAGTTAGCAAGAAACAGTTGTGAGTATTTGTGGGCCCACACGACATACACTTTTTGACATATATTGTTCTAAAACAAGAGTTTGATGCAAAGCAAAGGTATCCAGAACATGTATATTCTTACACTTGAAGTATTGGTCATGTAGGAAATCTTTCACCTTCATGTACTTTAAAGGCAAGACAGATATATATGACCCATAAAATTGCCCATTTTTAGCACTAATATATACATATCCATATATAAATTATTATATCATGTCTTCATTTTTTGATTTAAACACCATACAGTATACTGAAGCCAGTAAAGCTCATAAATCATGAGCAACATCTTATTTATTTACTTGCTTGCTATGTTATTATTTTCTGACACGTGTAAGACGAAACGTATACAAATACAAAACGATGATATCGATTTCTCTCGCTTTCCTTCATGGTCAAGTGAATATGGTAGCAAATATCTTGTAAATGTTGATAGTTTCGGTGCTGTTGGAGATGGAGTTTCTGATGATACAACGGTGAATATGATAATAATGTTATTTTTATGATAAATAAATAAGTTTTAATAATAATTCATAGGGGAATAATTTTCATCTTTTTATTTTACGTAATAGGCGTTTAGTAATGCATGGAAACAAGCTTGCTCTACGACATCAGCAGTGCTTTTGGTTCCTCCTGATCGAACATATCTAGTTAACGCAACACGGTTTAAAGGGCCTTGTGCTGAAGATTTTATCATCCAGGTAATCTAACTCTTAACTATAGATGTTTTCATTACATCATTATCATTATAACCATATATTTGTTTATTTATTAACAACGTGATACAGATCGATGGAACAATTGTAGCACCGAATGAACCTAAAAACTGGGATCCTAAGAATCCTAGAATCTGGCTCTACTTTTCGAATCTCACGAGAGCCCATTTTCTAGGAAATGGAGTTATTGATGGATCAGGGAGTAAATGGTGGGCTGCATCTTGCAAAAGAAACAAAACAAATGTAAAAATCTTATTATCCTTCATTAACATCGATGTTCGACTTGGATGCGTTTGATAAAACTGAATGATTGAGCGTTGAATGGTTTATAATTTGAATCATTCAAAGGTTCTGAATGACAATAACATATTTGATAATCATTTTAATGAACGATGTAAATGACGTAAAATTACCTTATTGACTTGTTGTATGAATAAAAAAACATTATAGTTCTTTAATAAGTGTTTATTTATATAATTTAAAGATGGTATATTACATAAAATTTTGGTGCTTAATGGTTAAAAGAGTATTTCAACTCTTAACGAGCACCATATGTCATTCAGATGTCAAAAACAAACGCGCTGAATGCTCAGCGTTGTACTGAACCATTCAATTAAGAGGTAATCAAACGCAACCTTAACCAATAAATAACATACTAACTCACCTTTTTTCGTTCTTTATGTTTATTCGGGTCCTCTGCAGCCTTGCGTAGGAGCTCCAACGGTAACAAATTTAGTTTTCCTTACAGTTTATTTAACTTTCAAACAATCGTTCAAATTTAAAAATATGAAAGTTCTTTAAAATGGACGAATGCAGGCACTAACAATTGACCAAAGCTCATCTATAGAAGTCAATGGTCTTACTATTCAAAACAGCCAACAAATGCATTTCGCAGTATCACGCTCTGAATCTGTTCGAATCTATAATGTTGTAGTCTCGGCTCCTGAAGACAGTCCTAACACCGACGGAATCCATCTTACTGCATCGAAAAATGTAGTTATTGAGGACAGTAAAATTGGTACAGGTAATTTATTCAACAATTTTTTGCTTCAGTTTGTAAGATACACCTTCATATTTAAAATCCATGAAAGTTACCTATTCGTTGAGGGGTTAAATTTTGTCTTATAAGTCAAGCATACTATCTTTTTAATTCAAAACAAATATAAATTCTACAAATTTTATAACCACTATGAACCTTACAATGCATTTTGAACTTGCAAATGCTGTTCCTTTTAAATTTATTTGTTGGTGTCTCTCGAAGAAAGGTAACTTCGCAAAAGATAAACTGAGTAACATAGTTACAAATAGGCTTGAGTAAACCGAAATGTAACTATATTAGCTCATACATTCATAGTGTGTATCGTACTTTTTGGGCTTTCATTATTGCAGGTTGCCACGTCACTAAATTACATACAATAGCAATAAACTGAAAGTTCATTACACACAATGTAACCCCAAGTAGTTTGTTGCATGCTATGAACATCAGAGCAAAAATAATTACATTTCTGTACACTTAAGCCTTACGAATATCAGCGATTCATATAACTTTGCATGTGCAATTTAGGTGATGATTGCGTATCAATCGTAAGTGGTTGCTCTAATATCAAAATGAAGACCATATATTGTGGTCCTGGTCATGGAATCAGGTTCTTTTCTATTTATAAACAATACATAGTTTCTAATATTTAGCCATTAGCAGACAACCATAAAAATCCAATTTTTTTAATAATTCTGTACAATTTTGGCTATATCAGTATAGGAAGCCTTGGAAAAGGTAACTCTACAGATTTTGTTACAGCAGTAGTCCTTGATACGGCGATCATTAAAGGTGCTACAAATGGCCTCAGAATTAAGACGTGGCAGGTAACATAAGACATGGTTCCAGTGAAAGTTGCAAAATTACTTTTATTAGCAGCTTCAATAATTAGATTTATTTATTTATATCTACGTATTATTGTGATTGCAAAAAAGTTTTTTGTGTTGACAAGTTTCCTTAGGGTGTTTTAGATACTTTGTACAACAGTTGCTTACTTGTTTATGTGAACAGGGAGGATCTGGTTACGTTAGAGCTGTCCGATACCAGAATGTTCAAATGGTAGATGTGGCCAACCCCATTATTATCGATCAATTCTATTGCGATTCACCTAAAACTTGTCAAAATCAGGTATATATAGTCCACATCCTTCAATACTTAGATTACATATTGATGAAAAGGGTTGGAAACGGTCACGGGTTAAACCAGTTTGGCTGCGTATATCAGAGTAAAAAAATACTCAACTTAACCATTTACCCGTTAACATTCTTTGCATATTGATCATATAACATTTTCATTTAGTGGATCTTGCTTATATGATGTGAGAAAAGAATGCATAATGGGTCAAATGGGTCAAAAGTTACAGAAAGTATTGTTGGGATCGAACCCGCACACATATCACTTTCGAGATCAATCCCCATCACACTAAGAATCACACAACCATGTATAAGTCAATAATTAAACGACAAAGCATACAAATAATACGCACACAACATTTTACGTGGAAAACCTCTTAAGGGAGAGTAAAAACCATGGGACCAGCGGCCACTTAAATTTCACTATATACGAACAATATTACAAGAATGAACGCTCATTACAACACTCTTGAATATTATCACGTATATCTCAACACCTCTCACAAACGGTAGATTACAATAATGAAATTCGCTCCCATCGTTATTGAATCACCGAGAGCACCTCACGGGACGGAGTAAGACGACTCTCATAGACTTTCTATTTTTCTCTCTAACTCCTTCACATTACTTTTCATACAATGACTACTATTAATAGCCAAGGATTCCCTCCACAAAAGTTCCCACAAAAAAAGTTTCCTCCAAAACATCCACCAAATCTTCCCACAAAAACTTTCCACCAAAATATTCCCACCAAAAAACTCCCACCAAACTACTCTTACAATATCTAGATAATTTAAATCAATATCTAACACATCCTTCCCTGATTTAAATTCTCTAAATCTCTATCTCGAAAGTAGATTATTGATCTTCATCTTGTTGCCGCCGAGTTTATCTCAACCGGGACACGCCGCCAAACAATCTCATTGTTAGGAAGACTTTCGACACAAGGAACTCTCCATGATCAACTCTCCACCGAGCCTCTTTATCTTGAACCTCTCTTCAATAACTTCTTCATTTCGTACGATTTCAGCAGCAACTTCAGACACATGTATCTCCCAATCTACTCTTCTGATCACCACAAAAATCGGTCACAAGATAAATCGAAGTGTTTTGAACCCTCTTTCCAAGAATCACGACGATCCAACGGCTAACGAATCTGCAACACCCATTTCTTCTCAACTGTGTTGAAATCGACGAACTAAACTGCATTAGAATTCAGACAATCATATCTCTCGAACGAAAGCTCTAATCTTAGATCCCAACGGCCAGATCGTGTATCAACCTCTTATGAACATATAGTTCAATTTTCACACCGATCCAACGGTTAACGAACCCATACCGTCAATTCTCTTGTCGCTGGCAGAATATGACGAACTGATCTCTTTTTGTCCTTCACGTATTGACTTCCTCCCGGTTATGCGATTCTTCTCTACGAACCCCGCTCTGATACCAGTTTGTTGGGATTGAACCCGCACACATATCACTTTCGAGATCGATCCACATCACACTAAGAATCACACAACCATGTATAAGTCAATAATTAAACGACAAAGCATACAAATAATGCGCACACAACATTTTACGTGGAAAACCTCTCAAGGAAGAGTAAAAATTACGGGACCAGCGGCCACTTAAATTTCACTATATACGAACAATATTACAAGAATGAACGCTCATTACAACACTCTTGAATATTATCACGTATTTCTCAACACCTCTCACAAACGGTAGATTATAATAATGAAATTCGCTCTCATCGTTATTGAATCACCGAGACCACCTCACAGGACGGAGTAAGACTACTCTCATAGACTCTATATTTCTCTCTAACTCCTGCACATTTTTTTTCACACATTGACTACTATTAATAGCCAAGGATTTCCTCCACAAAAGTTCCCATCAAGAAAGTTCCCTCCAAAACTTCCCACCAAATCTTCCCACCAAAATATTCCCACCAAAAACTACCACCAAACTACTCTTACAATATCTAGATAATTTAAATCAATATCTAACAAGTATAAAACTTTATATGGGTTAAATGGGTCTAATGGGTCAAAAGTACAGTTTTATTACAAGAAAGTATAAAAGTTTATGAATCATCTATTACAATAACTTGTGTTGTTACTGATCTTTAATTAGTCTTGTAATCATATTTCATACATATTTTTTTATGAAAAACAAATTTTCTTGGACTAAAACATTCCAGGTTAACCCAACTTACCACACCATAAATAAAGTGGTTTTTGACCTGTTAACCAACCCACCCATTTTACCACCAAACAATCACTCTGGCCGTTCAAAATCAAAATCAAATTCAAATGTTGTTATAGATACATTAATCTTGTGATTCTTTGTACAGACATCAGCCGTTGAAATAAGTCAAATTATGTATCAAAACATAAGCGGAACATCAAAGAGTCCAAACGCAATGATGTTTGCGTGCAGTGATACAGTTCCTTGCGATCACATTGTTCTTAATAACATCAATTTAAGGAGAACAGATGGGAAAACAGCTGGTACTTTTTGCAACTCTGTTAAGGGCTTTAAATACGGCTATGTTCAACCGCCTGCAGACTGTTTGATGCCTATTGATGATTCTTTAATCAAACGATTTGAACATAATGAAACCGAGCGTGAGCATTTGATTCATAGTGAACTTTAGATTGTTTTGGCATCTGAGTGTTGTTTAATATATTGGGTATACATTTTGAGTTTTAGTTATGTAATCATATAGATAGATAGATGGATGATTTATACATCCTTAATCAAAGAATTCTTCAAAATATATATAAATCACTGATGTACATACATGTTTTTTTACGTGTTACTTATAAACATATACACTTGATTCTTATAAATATACACATGGTGAGTCTATAGGCGTTAAGAGTATGCAAATGTGTACCTTGAAATGTTATATTCTTAACATCTTTTGTTTTTCCAAATTGTGTTTATGTAATAATAGTACTCAGTATAGTATTAGTACATACTCATGATTCTTGATCTGCCACAGTATCGGGCAGAATTTAGGCACAAGTGAGTGCGAATTTATCATTAAATACTAATTTAATTGTATATGATACCACTAAATTTAAAGATATGACTCATGTATTTTTAAAATTGATAGCTTTATTGAAAGTAAATAGCGATTATTTAGATTTTGTTTTATAAAGTACCACTAATATTGTATAGGAGCTTTAAGTTTAGATCCTATAATCACGACTGAGCGTGTGTACTTGTGTTATTGCTTATGTTTGCTTAATGATCGCCTACGCGTCTAGGTTATAGGTGTATGTTCGTCGTTTCAATCAGCTAGCTTATTCAATCTTATAGGTATTAAGAGTCTCCACTCAAGACAACTACTGTAATTAGCAATTGATTACCCATTTTAGTTTTACCAAAAGTAAAGCAACGACTAACCGCAACTAACATGTGTTTATACGTCGATTTATCTTAACTTTGAGGTCATGTTTTAACCTATTTCGAAGTCATCTAATCAATGGGAGACTGAAAACTCTTAGCCTGAAAAGAGTTGTATTAAGGTGGTACACTATCAATATTAGACCAATTACAAGTTTACAACAATAGACCGGAGAAATAAACAATCGCATCAATACTACAGTAACATTAACATTTTCTTTAAAAGACTGATCAAATAGTGAATGTTGTCATCAAAAGATAAAGAACTTTTTTTTGGCGGAAAAAAAATTTATAATACGAAAGAAGGTTCATCGAAAATGAAATCTCCTTTAAACTTACAAACCAAGAAACCCTAACATAAGGTAAACAAACCTAATGAATACAAAAGACCTACGGCACTCCAAAACACGATAAAGAATTCGGAAAAAATGAATATCAATATAACCGGTAACCAGTAGATTAAGATTAACATTCATATTCATCTAACGACTGAAATAAAAGCCTCCAACATCCGAAACACTAACCCTAAAACACAAACGCCCAAGCGTATTTTATAAAATCGCCGAACACCTCCAACTCCTCATCGTGAGTCATTTTCTTTATTCTTTTGATTCTCGGTTTTTTAACATTCTCCGATACGGGAGGTGGATCGCTAGAGTTAATAACAAGAACTATTGACACTTACCAATAATACATTTATTATACACAAAAAATAAGAACAAAAAAACAATCAAGTGGCTCCACCTCCATTCCGTCTTCACTAGCCCTAGCGAGAAAGTAACCTTCAAAAGACCCTCAAAGACTCTTGGTGTTAATAACATCTTTCAGAAGAATAGGAAAGACGATAGCATTATTCTACTACTGTTGGCACAAGCCTTGTAAGACCGGAGCCAACGGTAACATCATAGGCTCCGTCACTTTTTGATATTAAATGACCCCATAACGTCCATTTTCGTCAATAAATAGAAGCAATATGATTTCGGCTCAATAAAGAAATAACGCTCCGGATGTGAGCCCAAAGCAATAAAAGTCTAGAATTCGTGACAGATGCAATAAAATGTGATGAGGTGGGCCAAATCTCAAGACATGCATTGGTACGTGTTGGTGCATAATCCCGAGTTCTATCATGTAATATGTTCTATTCGTATTGTGTTTACTATTTCAGTCGTGTAAGGATATCGTCATTAATACATTGTGGTTGATTTGATTAATGCGGTGACGTAAAATGGTTCGAGCTGTTTGGTTGGCAACTCAGACCATCGACCGATGGTAGAGACCATCGATCGAGGGACTATCCCCATCGGCCGTAGGTCAGAGACCACCGGCCGATGGTCGCTGGGACTATATATAAATACGGGTGTTAGGTTACATTGTTAGGTTACACAAACTACACCCTCTAGCCGACGTATTTCGTTGTTTCCTTTGTCCCCGACCATACCCCAACCGAATACAATCATCTAGGCGTCGATTCTATCAATATTTCATTGGTTAAATTGATCCCAAAGTGAACAACGTATTCGATTCATCCTAGTTTAGTGTTTTCCGCCTCTACTCTAGGTATAACGTTTAATCTAAGGTCCTAGATCGTCTACATAGTGGTATCAGAGCTTAGGCTTGTTGATCTAAACGTTTTTGAGTCGAATTCATCGTTTGAGTTTTAGGGTTTTTGGTCAAAACGGGTTTTTAATTAAAAGTTGATATTTTTACGTTTAAATCTTGTGTTTTTGTGTTTATCTTTGTTACTGGGTGAGTTTCTTAGGTTTCTAACGGTTTGGTTTGTGTTTAGAGCGTCAAAATCGATCGAGATTGAAGTTTTTAGCGAAAACCCTAGTTTTTCCTGCCCAGTATTCGTAAGAACTACCCTCGACCGATCATCTTTGACCATCGTCCGTTCGTCCCGACCCTCGACCGTTCGTCAGACACAATCGATCGATCGTCTCATATTGAACCGGAGAACAGTTTGTCATATCATAGAACCGTTTGTCTTTACCATCGGCCGTTCGTCTCTTGACCATCGACCGATCGTCCACTACCATCGACCGATAGTATCTTCCATCGACCGAAGTTCTTAATTCTAAGATTCAGTTCCAAAGTTAACACCATCGGCCGTTAGTCATAGACCTCCGACCGATTGTCATAGACCTCCGACCGATTGTTTTGTCCGTCGGCCGATCCTCTTTTGAGACAGAATCTTATAACTACATTTAATTTAATACTCAATCAGTTAAAATGTCTAACACAAACGAACAAGTGACAAATGAATACAGTGCGTTAGTAATTGCACCTGGACTACAAAAACTATTACTTAATGAAAGTGAATCTGGTTCATCAAATAAAGTACCTAGACTTGACAATCTTAAAGACTTCTTGGACTGGAAAGTGAGGTTTGTTATTTACTTAAACGGAGTTGATTCTAGACTTTAGGAATGTATTGAGAATCCGTATGTATGGCCATGCGGAGCAGATGGTGAACCCAAAGAAACTACACAGTTTAGTCCTATAGAGCGTGAAGAGTACAATCTTGAGTGTAGATGTTATGCTCAACTAACCCAAGCTTTGTCAAAGGATATTTTTCAGCAATTTAAGAACAGAAACAAAACCTCGTATACTATCTGGTTGGCTCTTCAATCTGCAACAGAGGGTACAGCTACTTATCGTGCGACTAAGGGTAAGGTTTTGAAGGATGAATGGAGGGTGTTTGCAACTCTTCCATCAGAATCTCTAGGACAAACTTTAGAGAGATATCGATTATTGGTCGCAGAGATGGCAGATTATGGGATTGAGGTGCCTGATGATAAGGCAGTCAGGGTGTTGAAAGATGGTCTTCCAGAAAAGTGGGATCATGAGATAGAAAAGATTCAGAACAGGTACAGTTCATCAGGTCGTACGTTAACACTGATAGCTTTTACTTCGAAGTTGATGGAGAAGGACATTCAGGTTGAAGCAAAGAGAAAGAGACTTGGTTCTGTAGCTGCTGCGGCATCCACTATTGGGACATCTTCTGGTACTCATGCTCCACTACAGACAGCATACATAACAACCAATGCTTCACAAATGTCTGCACCATCGTCTCAGTCCGGCTACTTTAGTGCTAAATTACAAGTTCAGAGTTCTACAATTAAGATGATTGAGGCTTCTCCGATTCAACAGACTCAGACTCAGACTCAGACTCCTGTGTTTCAAACTGAGAATATCAAGAAGATATCTATCGAATCTATTCAGGAAGATATGGCTTTGGCAGCTATCGTTGTTAACTCATACAACGATATGATTAGTGGACAAGTGCTTAATAGTCATCTTGAAAACGAAGACTATGATCAGATTGATGAGGACGAGCTTGAGAGGATGGATATACTCTACTGTATGGGTAGCATTGTGAGACGTGCTAGAAAGTACTTGAAGAGAACAGGACAAAGGTCGTTGAGTTTAAATCGCGATTCGAAGTTTGGTTTTGACATGTCAAAGGTTAGGTGCTACAATTGTGATGAATATGGTCACTTTAAGAAAACTTGCACGAGACCACCCAAGCCCATTTTTCATGATCCTTTTCACAATACAACCATCTCAGTTACTCCACAACATGTAATTGTAGAGAAAGAATCTTCGGGTTCTGTTCAATCTAAGGCTTTGACTACAACGTATGCTGCTGAAGTATGTGACTGGTCCATCTCGGTAGATACACAGAAAGCTAACGTAGTGTTTGTAGGTAAAAGTGAAGCTAAAATTGAAGAAGAAAGAATTGTTTGGAAAAATGCAGGTTGTACTGGTAAGGATAATCCAAATTGCACATGCTATGTGTGCAAATGTGATGCTAGGTTGAAGAGAGCAGAAGAGCTTATGAAACTGTGCTTCAGGAAGAGAATCAAGGATCAGTTGTATGATAAGTTTTGCAAAGATAAGGACTTATCAGATCTTGAGTTTACTACTGATTCGTCTGATGAAGAGGAAGGGATGAGTTGTCATGTTGGTACTTGGTTCAGGAAAGAGCTGGAGCATTTGCTCAACTGTGATCTTAAGAGTGGTGATGAGAAGATTGTTACGGTTCAGAGTCCAGTTTGTTCAGATCAAGGTGAGGGTAAAGGAGGTTATGAGGCTGATTACTCGGATAGTACGAGCTCAGAGTCCGAATCAGAATCAGATGCAGATTCTCAGGTTGGAAGAAATGGCTATGCATTCATGGCTAACACGTCCGGTAATGATAAGGTATGTAATGACTCAGTTTCTAATTGTTCTAAATGCATTGGTTATGAACAGGAAATTGAGAGACTTGAATGTATTATCACTAAGCTTAATGAGATATCTGTTACATGTGAGACCTGCCCTAAGCTTAGAATTGACCTTAAGAACCTAAGTTTAGAGAATCAGACTAATAAAAAGAACTATCAGGATGCACTTTTCTACCTTAATAAACAGAAAGACTATGTTGATGTGATTAAGTCTTTAGAAAATCAGGTAGGTCACTTAAAATTAACTGTTATAGATTATGGAAAAGTGATTACTATGTATTTGGGACAGTTAGAGACTCTTAAGGCAGAAAAGGATTCCTTTAAGTTGAAATATGAGTCTGAGAAAGCTAGGATTGACAATTGGCAGAGGATGTAGTATGTGAAACAGACTCTTAATCATCCTAACCAGCAGGGTTTAGGTTATGACCAGGTTGCCCCACCACTTATGGGTGAGTATATTAACAAACCAGTTGAGAAATGTAAGGGTCCAGTTGTAGAACCAGGATAAGGTAAGCCCAAGGAAATACCTGTTAAGAGTTCTAGTAAGGTGGTAGAGTCAAAGAAACCTATAGATGTTGTCTATGAAACAGAGTCAGATACTGATATCGACACTGAGAAAGACAGCAAACCTTTTAAGCTTGTCACTAAACCGGTTACCATCCTGAATAACCCTGCTAATGCTAGTAAGGTGACTAAAAGTCAAAAGGCTCATTCTAAGAGCACTGTGACTCCCAAACAAAATAAGAAGAAGAACACTCAGGGAGTGTCACCTAAGTTTTTCAGTAAGGGAATGTTAGACGAAATAGGTCCTAAGGTAGAACAACCACCAAAAGGTGAGAGTTCCAATTCTGGTAATGTGCCCAAATATGTTCCTCCTAGTCGTCGACAGACTGTTAAGCAACAATTCTTATCACCCCCTACGACTAGACAACATGCTGAACCGCCTAGAAGACAGTTCTCACCAATTAGAAGCAAATTGTTTAATTCTTATGATCATGATAATGTTAACTGCTTCAATTGTGGGATGTTGGGACACAGGGCTGTGAATTGTAGACCCATTCGACAGACACCCAGAAGGAAGGTTGATCTTAGTCCAAATCATTCCTTTAATAGGAGATCACCTTCACCGGTGTTTAAATCTTCTTCTGTGAAAACAAATGAAACAAAGGTTTTTCAAACTAATGATTACTATAGAAAACCATTACTGAAAAACATAGTTTGGAAACCTAAATCAGAAGTTAAGGGTGTTCAAAATTCCGAAGGTCCTTCTGGATCTAAAGGACAATGGGTGGAGTTGCCAGTTGTTGGCGTTGATGGGAAGCCCACTGCCATTAGGGCATGGGTGGCCCTTTCTAACTAATCCTCTTACTTTAATGTGCAGGTCACCTACAATCCATGCTGCAGTACTTGGATTGTTGATAGTGGGGTGTCCAGGCACATGACAGGGAACTTGTCTTTGCTTTCTAATGTGAAAACAGTGGATGGAGGACCAGTTTCTTTTGCAGGTAGTGAAGGAGGATTTATTACTGCTCAGGGTGTTATTGCTAATGAGAACATCAGCTTTGATAAAGTTAATTATGTAGAGCAGATGTCGAACAATCTGCTTTCAGTTTCACAAGTTGCTGACAAAATGTATACTGTTACTTTTGATGATAAGTTTTGTTATATTTTGAGAAAAGAGTTTGTAATTCCAGAAGACATGATTCTGATGACTGCTCCAAGGTGCAAGGATCTCTATATCCTTGATATGCATAAGGTTCATGTTAAAGCAGCTACAGGCCATCAGGCCTTCGTTTCTAAGGCTACTGAACAGGAGTCGATTATCTGGCACAAGCGTATAGGTCATCTGAGTCTAAGGAAGATGAATAATCTAGTCCATAATGAATTAGTTGAAGGTGTGAATGTTAAGAGTTTTCATATTACTGAAGGTTGTCTTCCGTGTAAGCAAGGGAAACAGACTAAAAAGTCACATACTGCCAAAAAGCATCATTAAGTTAATATTCCTTTGGAGTTGTTGCACATGGATCTCTTTGGTCCAGTTAACTGTAAAACTCTCACCGGAGAGTCTTATTGCTTGGTAGTTACAGATGAATATTCCCGTTTCTCGTGGGTTGTGATGTTGAAACACAATTCAGATACTTTCGATCATATTAAAGTTTTGATTCTGAAGCTCGAAAGTTTATATAAGTTAAAGGTTAGGAAGATTCGTACTGATAATGGTACGGAATTTAAGAACAATCAGATGCTACTGTTTTACAATGAGAAGGGGATACAACAACAGTTCAGTCCTGCCTATACCCCACCGTCAAATGGTGTTGCTAAAAGAAAGAATAGGACTTTGATTGAAACCGTAAGAACTATGCTAGCTGATTCATGTCTACCAATTGTTTTCTGGGGTGAAGCCGTGAGTACAACATGTTATGTGATGAACAGGGTTCTAGTGGTGAAGAGACATGTAAAAACGTGTTATGAACTGTTACACAAGAGAAAGGCTAACATTAAGCATTTTGAACCTTTTGGTGCTCCTTGTACTATACTGGTACGAGACACTGGAGGGAAATTTAATTCAAAGGTTGTCTCTGGTATCTTCTTGGGTTATGGGAATCCGAACAAACGGGTGTATAATACTGAGTCAAAGTGTGTGGAAGAATGGTATGAGGTCGATGTTCAGCGCAATGCTCCGCCTCGTGTGAGTAAAGGGTTCGCATGGTAGTTTGAATATGATAAGTTATTTGATTCCTTCAATCTTCCACCAGATGCTACAGATGAAGAAATTCTGACTCAGATATTGTTTAATTCTCAAAACTCTTCTGAGAATGTTATCACTATTCCAGCGCAAGTTCAGAATCCGGTTTCTAGCTTGCAACCAAGTCCGGAGAGTGTTAGAGGTAATTTTGATTCAAATGAGGACGGGGTAGTATATACAGTTGAAGATAGTGAGCTTGAAGATGACGAGGAAGTTAGTCGAATGCGACTGACAGAGGAACATCTTAATCCTCTATATAATCAACCACCAACTGTAACAGTGCCTGAACCACCAACTGAAGCAGGAGGTGTACGTAGATCCAATCATGTTATTCTTCCACCTAAACGTCTTGATGATTATTATGTGGATTCAAGATGCATTCCTCACATTGGTATTCCTCAAGCGAAGTCTAATGAAGCTTCTACATCTGGAGTTCCGACTACATCAGAGGTTCCCGTGACAAGTGTAAGTTCAACAGTAGCAGACGATGTTCAGACAGAGAGTGCAAATGTAGTGACAGCCTTTTATTCATCACTGAATAAGACAGGAAAAATATTTGTGCATGCTCACTCATGTTATGTGTGTCAAATCGAACCTAAAGATACTTATGAGGCATTGAAGTATGATGAGTGGGTTAGTGCAATGCAAGAGGAGCTGTTACAATTTAAACATTTAAAGGTTTGGAAGCTAGTCAATCCACCACATGGTTGTGTGCCCTATGGTCTTCGATGGGTTTTGAAAAATAAGAAGGATGAACAGGGTATTGTTATCAGAAATAAAGCTAGATTGGTGGTGAAGGGATATCAACAGATCCCTGAAATTGACTATGATGAGGTATTTACTCCGGTAGCGAGACTAGAGGCTATTAGGATTTTCTTGGCCTTTGCATCCTTCATGGGATTTAAAGTTTTTCAGATGAATGTTAAAAGTGCATTTTTGTATGGAGAGATCAATGAAAGAGTGTTTGTTGAACAACCACCCGGTTTCGAAGACTCGCATTTCCCAGAAAAGGTTTATCGACTTGAAAAGGCACTTTATGGTCTTCACCAAGCTCCGAGAGCATGGTATGCAACGTTGTCCAACTATATGCTTGAAAACGGTTTTAGGAGAGGTGTCATTGATCAAACGCTTTTCATCAAGAAGAAGGGACAACATCTTATGTTAATGCAGGTTTATGTTGATGATATTATCTTCGGGTCAACAGATCAGGAAATGGTTGATGAGTTTGAGAAGGTCATGCAGAAGAAGTTCAAAATGAGTTTAATGGGAACGATAAAGTTTTTCTTAGGTCTGCAGGTAGCTCAGACGGATAAAGGCATCTTTTTGTATCAAACCAAGTATGTTGCTGATATTCTGAAGAGGTTTCAATTGGAAGCAGAAAGACCAGCTAAGACTCCGTTGTCTGTGAATCATGGGATATCACCTAATTGTAAGGGTGCTTCAGTGGACCAAACGTTATACAGGGCAATCATAGGTTCTCTAATGTATCTTACAGCTTCTCGACCAGATATCATATTTGTGGTTTGTCTGTGTGCCCGTTATCAGGCGAATCCTAATGTTCATCATATGTTGGTGGTTAAGAAGATTCTGAGGTATTTGAAAGATACACCGAGTTTAGGGTTATGGTATCCATGTGAGGATGGTTTTGATCTCACAGCGTATAGTGATTCTGACTATGGAGGTTGTAAGAAAGATTTTAAGTCAACATCAGGGGGTTGTCAATTTCTGGGTAGCAAACTAGTTACATGGCAGTGTAAGAAGCAGACAGCAGTGGCTCGGTCCACTTGTGAAGCAGAATACATTGCCACGACCAACTGTACATCACAGGTCATCTGGATTCAACAGCAACTACGTGACTACGGTTTGCAAATTTCTAACACTCCTATTTATGTTGATAATACTGCTGCCATAGCTGTCACTAAAAATCCTGTAAATCATTCTAAAACGAAACATATAGGGATTAAATACCATTTCATTATAGATTGCTATGAGAAAAAGTTGATAGATGTAGTGCAGATAGACACTACAGCCCAAAGGGCTGATCTCTTCACCAAAGCTTTTGATAAACTACGCTTTGATTTTCTATTAAAAGAAATAGGTATTAAATTGCTTTCTGACGTGGTTCCTGAACCTGAGATTCCTAACACAGGGGAACCTAACCAAGAGACTGAGTTTTGAAGGACTTGCAACTACTTGTATAATATGTGTAGCTTTGCATGGTAGTTTGTAGATCATTTGCATGTTTACTTTCCATTTGCATGATAGATTAATTTTTGCTGATATTTCTGCATGTTTGCTTATGTTTTTAGATAGTTTTATGATTTTGTACAGAGAAAATCAAAAAGACATAAAAAAAAATTGAAAAACCTGAAAATGAGTTGCTTATTCTATGTTATGGGGAAGTGATTGCAATATTGGACTGACATGTAAGTTGTGAAAAACAAGTAATACAGGATGATTGATAATGTGTCAGTAGACTTTATTGGCCTAACTCTAGATAGAAGATGATCACACTAACAAAGCGTAAATATCATGATGAGGAAATCATGGAAAGATTTACAGCGGTTGAGGGTAGTCACCTACTTATCACTGAATATGTACTGAGAAATGATTGTTCAGAAACTCAATAGACGGTTGAGGTCTCCCCTACTATGATTTATACTCGGTAGCAAAGGATAATTTTGTGAGTCTCCAAGGTGAGCTTACTTTTTCTAGGATGCATACTTGTTTCTATTAACCTTTATTACTTGGACCGAAATTCTACAATATACATATCGGGTACCCAAAGGGAGGTGTTTTCTCTTGAAGGGTTGAGAAGTGCGGTCTTGTATCACAGACACAGAATGATTTGTATATTGCAACGTCATCGGGTTCTAGATTTCAACATCAGAAGATTGGTTTTCCGTGCAGTTACTTCTAAAGTCAAAGACAGTGATGCATCATCATCATGTATCGTTGTTTTTATTTATTTATTTTGTTTGTTTTATTTATGGATAAAAGGCAACATTATTATAAAATAAAAAAAACAAAAAAATGTGTTCTGTTATGTTTAAGTTTATTTATTTCAAGTTACTAATCACATGATGCATCACATTACTACAAGAGAATCATGGATCACGAATTGAACAAAGCTTCGAAGATTTTCACGTTATCTACGTCTGAGACAACATAGATTCCAATCGGAGAATTATTTGAACGATTTAGTTATCTATATCCGAGGGGGATAATTTATCAGATCATCAGATATAGAGAACTTAAATCATTCAGTTCACATCTCATTTAGTGAACTTTACGTCTTTTGTCTGTGGTATGGGATTGTACCTATTGACCTGGAGAGAGGGAATATCTTCTGGAGGATATCTTAGCGTTTCATCACTCATATATATATATATATATATATATATATATATATATATATATATATATATATATATATATATATATATATATATATATATATATATCACTTCCATCCATCCAACATCATACATCATACTATTTCCATTTAAGTATGGGGTTTATAGCGACCGGTATGCGCCTTAACAAAGTATGCAATAAATTTGAGATTAACAATGTTATCTAAAATGAAAAGTGTAAGTTTAAGGTAGAAGCTCATGGCTGACAGGGTTGCTATAAATATCGTGAGATGGTTCTGTTCAATCAAATTGAAAGTACATTGATGTGATAAGAGGACAGCGTCAACATGTTGTGCTCAATTGTTCTACCTGAAACATCGTGCGATCTCAAATGAGGACTGACTTTGTGATCGAAATCTGGCATTGAAAAATGTTAAAGTAATTAATATAACATGATCATCGAAGTCTAGGGTGAAAGTTGGTAAATGTTTACTGATATATTTGAAAGCTGTTTTGTATATGCTTTATCAAATAAATGAATGAACTGTGGAATAACATGTCAATATAGTTCAGTTCTGATCCCCAAATCAAAAGATTTAATCAATTGGATGTGTCAACTCACAAAAGGATGTGTTGTGCCCCTTGCAGTGTGATTCATGATAAGCAGTATTACCTGTTCCTATGCTGATAACATCATATACTCTTCTTATGCTATTGTTTAATGAAACTGATGTAAGAAGTTGATTTATTGCAGATCCAAAAGATTAAATGTTACTGAATATGTCTGTTATAATATGGCTAATCATGACACACTGGATCTTGTACAGTAATTTTCTTTGTGTATTTGCATGTGCATGCATATCTGAGATTGTTTGCATTCATAAGTTAGTTGCATGTGCATTTCTGTTTCATATAGTAAGATTAACAACTCAGTTCTCGGAAAGGTTTACTGTGAAAGGAATCCTATATTTTTCGTTAAATTTGAAAACAAGGTGTTTAGAGCTTAAAGGAACAAAGCATGTTTGATTTATACTGTGGAGATCAGTCCTAGGGGGAGTGAATGTGAAAAAGAAGGTAAAGTTTGAGTATGAAAAGTGTTAAGTTTTTTTAAATTTTTCAAGGCCAAGACCACCGGCTGACAGTATTTACCCTCGGCCGAAGGACTATGACACTCGACCGAGTTTCTGGACCATCGGGCCAAAGGATTAGACCATCGGCCGATGGTCACTGATAGGGTACAAAAAGACTCAAATTCGATCGGGTCAGTCACTTTGTGCAAATTTTGTGAGATTTTACCTTCGATTTTCAAGTGAAAGAGAAAGGAGTTTTTGTCCGATAGATTTGTGCATCTTTCCTTTGTGATTCCAGCGCCGTTAACGAGGTATACTAATTCGTTTTCATTTGTTTTAAATCATTAATTTTAGATTTGAGGTATAAATCGTTAATCGAGTGACTTGTAGACATAATCTGTTATGGTTGATGATATATTTGTGTTTATCGGTCACTTTAGAGACTATTGTGACCTGGAAGTGACTCAGAAACAACAGATTGTTAAATGTCCCGTTCATATCGATTATAAACGTTCCATATTAATTGATTTCGTTGCGAGGTTTTGACCTCTATATGAGACATTTTTCAAAGACTGCATTCGATTTTTAAAACAAACCATAACCTTTAAAATATTACGACGATTATCAAATAATGATAATCTAAAATATAGCATTTTCACACGACCATTACATAATGGTTTACAATAATATTACACAACCATATATATGTCTTCGAATGCAGTTTTTTAAACAATATTATACAAGCATGCTGACTCCAACTCTTGTCCATAAATTAGCATGCAACAGCGGAAGCTCTTAATAATCACCTGGGAATAAACATGCTTTAAACGTCAACAAAAATGTTGGTGAGTTATAGGTTTAACCTATTATCAAATTGTAATAATAGACCACAAGATTTCATCTTTCAATAACATGCAATCTGCATAAAAATCATTCATATGGTTGAACACCTGGTAACCGACATTAACAAATGCATCTAGAATATCTCCATATATAAATATCGAAGTACTAAAGCAGTTCAAATTCTCTGACTGGGGCGTGTCAAAGCCCATAGATCTATCTTTAGGATTCACGTCAATTGATGGCAATTATAATAAACACCAATTCTTAGGCTACCAAGTTCAACAAGGGTGATATCCGGTATAACGATTCAACATAGAATGTAGTTTCAATACTTGTGTCTATTTTGTAAATCATTTTCAAAACTGCATGTATTCTCATCCCAAAAATATTAGATAGTAAAAATGGGACTATAACTCACTTTTACAGATTTTCACTTCGTCGGAAAATAAGACTTGGCCACGGGTCGATTCACGAACCTATAACAAATATGTACATATATATCAAAGTATGATCAAAATACATTCACAACATTTTTATTACGTTTTAACAATTTAAGTTTATTAAGTCAGCAGTCCTCGTTAGTAACCTACAACTAGTTGTCCACAGTTAGATGTACAGAAATAAATCAATATATATATATTATCTCGAATCAATCCACGACCCAGTGTCTACAAGTCTCAGACTCTATCACAACTCAAAGTATATATATTATTTTGGAATCAACCTCGACCCTGTATAGCTAACTCAAACATTACTGCATATAGAGTGTCTATGGTTGTTCCAAATAATATATATATATGGGTCGATATGATATGTCAAAACATTGTATACGTGTCTATGGTATCCCAAGATTACATAATATATGTTAGAATACATGTATAATACAATTTAAGTTGGTTAAGTTATGATTTGTATAGATTTGTTACAAATTTCATGTAGCTACAACAAGCAAAATTATCCAATCTTGTTTTACCCATAACTTCTTCGTTTTAAATCCGTTTTGAGTGATTCAAGTTGCTATGGTTTAATATTGAACTTAAGTTTATGAATCTAAATAGAAAAAGTATAAGTTTATAGTCAGAAATACAGGTTACAAGTCATTTTTGTAAAGGTAGTCATTTCAGTCTAAAGAACGACGTCTAGATGACCATTTTGGAAAACATACTTCCACTTTGAGTTTAACCATTATTTTTGGATATAGTTTCATGTTCATAATAAAAATCATTTTCCCAGAAGAATAGCTTTTAAATCAAAGTTTATCATAGTTTTTAATTATCCAAACCAAAACAGCCCCCGGTTTTACTACGACGGCGTATATCCGGTTTTACGGTGTTCTTCGTGTTTCCAGGTTTTAAATCATTAAGTTAGCATATCATATAGATATAGAACATGTGTTTAGTTGATTTTAAAAGTTAAGTTAGAAGGATTAACTTTGTTTGCGAACAAGTTTAGAGTTGACTAAACTATGTTCTAGTGATTACATGTTATAATCTTCGAATAAAATAGTTTTATATATATCAATCGGACGATGTTAAGAACATCAATACTACCTTAAGTTTAAAAGGTAAACCTACTAGAAGTAACAAAAATTGATCTAGCTTCAAAGGATTCTTGGATGGCTTGAAAGTTCTTGAAGTAGAATCATGACACGAAAACAAGTTCAAGTAAGATTTTTACTCGAATTAAGATAGTTTATAGTTATAGAAATCGAATCAAAGTTTGAATATGAATATTACCTTGAATAAGAAAGATAACCTACTGTAAATAACAAAGGTTTCTTGATCTTAGATGATTACTTGGAATGGATTTGCAAGATTGAAAGTAAACTAGCAAACTTGAAAGGATTTTTGAAGTGTTCTTGAAGTGTTCTTCCTATGATGATTATAGCTTGATTCTTGAAGTAATTTTTGATGAAGATGATGATTAGTTTACTGGAAATTTCGTTCCTAAGAGTGTGTGTGTGTGTGTTTAGAGAGAATTAGAAATAGAATTGGAAGTGAAATGGATTGATTGGTGAGTGGTGAATGATGAGGGGTGAGTGGGGTTAAAAGGAGCTCTAGTTAGTTGACTAGTTCATGGTAGAAGTCAAATTTGATTAGTCATGCATGACATAATCAAGAGTGGAATCCCATGCTAGTTCCTATTGGTATATACTCATAGTAAGTACGTCTAGAAGCTGTGTATAATACGGGTACGAATACTGAATGACTACGAGTAGAATTGTTGATGAAAATGAATGGAAATGTAATTGTAAGCATTTTTTCTAAGTAGAAGTACTTTGATATGTGTCTTGAAGTGTTTCAAAAGTGTACTAATACATCTTAATACACTACATGTATATTCATTTTAACTGAGTCGTTAAGTCATCGTTAGTCGTTACATGTAAGTGTTGTTTTTGAAAGCTTTAAGTTAACGATCTCATTTAATGTTGTTGAAAGCTTTAAATCAAATTTTAACACATTTTTAATACAGCGATATTAACCCAAACAAAAAAATCTTCGAGCTGACCTGGCAGCTCGATCCCAGCCAGGGGCTCTGCCCCTTGGACCCCGCCAGGGGTTGCCACCCCTTGGACCTCGCTATCAGGGGCGCTGCCCCTGAACCCCCGTCATAATCAAGATAAGTTCAAACAAGTGTGCACTCCACACTTTCCCAAACTTGTTCGATATTTATCAAGGTTATTTTGGTTAACAATTTAATCCCATTACACTTAAATCATATTGGTGACACAAATCACCAACAATGAATATATCTTAATATGATACATATGTATTTAGTAAGTCGTTGCTATAACGATAATCATTATATATATCGTTTCAAGTTTCATAATTCAATAGTCTCATTTTATGTATATAACTCATTGTTAATATACCTAGTGAGATACTTACTTTTCATAATATCATGTTAGCTATATACATATCCATATATATATATCATCATATAGTTTTTACAAGTTTTAACGTTCGTGAATCGCCGGTCAACTTGGGTGGTCAATTGTCTACATGAAATCTATTTCAATTAATCAAGTCTTAACAAGTTTGATTGCTTAACATGTCGGAAACATTTAATCATGTAAATATCAACTTCATTTAATATATATAAACATGGAAAAGTTCAGGTCACTACAGTACCTACCCGTTAAATAAATTTCGTTCCGAAATTTTTAAGCAGTTGGAGGTGTTGACGCATCTTCTGGAAATAGGTGCGGGTATTTCAGCTTCATTTGATCTTCACGCTCCCAGGTGAACTCGGGTCCTCTATGAGCATTCCATCGAACCTTAATGATTGATATTTTATTTTGCTTAAGTCTTTTAACCTCACGATCCATTATTTCAACGGGTTCTTCGATGAATTGAAGTTTTTCGTTGATTTGGATTTCGTCTAACGGAATAGTGAGATCTTCTTTAGCAAAACATTTCTTCAGATTCGAGACATGAAAAGTATTATGTACCCCGGCGAGTTGTTGAGGTAAGTCAAGTCGGTAAGCTACTGGTCCGACACGATCTATTATCTTGAATGATCCAATGTACCTTGGATTTAGTTTCTCCCGTTTACCAAATCGAACAACACCTTTCCAAGGTGAAACCTTAAGCATGACCATCTCTCCAATTTCAAATTCTATATCCTTTCTTTTAATGTCCGCGTAGTTCTTTTGTAGACTTTGGGCGGTTTTCAACCGTTGTTGAATTTGGATGATCTTCTCGATAGTTTCTTGAATTATCTCCGGACCCGTAATTTGTCTATCCCCAACTTCATTCCAACAAATCGAAGACCTGCACTTTCTACTATAAAGTGCCTCAAACGGTGCCATCTCAATACTAGAATGGTAACTGTTGTTGTAGAAAAACTCTGCTAATGGTAGATGTCGATCCCAACTGTTTCCAAAATTAATAACACATGCTCGTAGCATGTCTTCAAGGGTTTGTATCATTCTTTCACTCTGCCCATCAGTTTGTGGATGATAGGCAGTACTCATGTCTAGACGAGTTCCCAATGCTTGTTGTAATGTCTGTCAAAACCTTGAAACAAATCTGCCATCCTTATCAGAGATAATAGAGATTGGTATTCCATGTCTGGAGACAACTTCCTTCAAGTATAATCACGCTAACTTCTCCATTTTGTCATCTTCTCTCATTGGCAGAAAGTGGGCTGATTTGGTGAGACGATCGACTATTACCCAAATAGTATCATAACCACTTGCAGTCTTTGGCAATTTAGTAATGAAATCCATGGTAATGTTTTCCCATTTCCATTCCCGGATTTCAGGTTGTTGAAGTAGACCTGATGGTTTCTGATGTTCAGCTTTGACCTTAGAACACATCAAACATTCTCCTACATATCTAGCAATATCGGCTTTCATACCCGGCAACCAAAAGTGTTTCTTGAGATCTTTGTACATCTTTCCCGCTCCGGGATGTATTGAATATCTGGTTTTATGGGCTTCCTTAAATACCATTTCTCTCACATTTCCAAACTTTGGTACCCAAATTCTTTCAGCCCTATATTGAGTTCCGTCTTCCCGAATATTAAGATGTTTCTCTGATCCTTTGGGTATTTCATTCTTCAATTTTTCTTCTTTTAAAACTCTCTGTTGCACCTCCTTTATTTGAGTAGTCAGGTTAGTACGAATAATTATATTCATAGCTTTTACCCTTATAGGTTCTCTGTCCTTTCTACTCAAAGCGTCTGCTACCACATTCGCCTTCCCCGGGTGGTAACGAATCTCAAAGTCGTAATCATTCAACAATTCAATCCACCTACGTTGCCTCATGCTCAGTTGTTTCTGATCAAATATGTTAACACCTATTTCCTTATGAGGTAAGGCTTAGTATGTCAACAAGATACTAGAAGTAATCTAGCTTTAGGAGGGCGGAGTGTTTCCGATTGATTTTTACCCTTGGGAAATAATCCCTGCACACCCGGTTCACAAGTATAGAAACTTGTGGGGTGGCTTAATCAATCTGTCATCCGTAGAGCGTAAAAGTGCTAGCCGGATGACTTCTAGTAAGAGAAAGTAGAGAGAGAAAGAGAAGTGAAGTCTCAGCTCTTAAAGTTGTCAGAATGTCTGAACTGTGTAAAATGACGACCCAAGGGGTCTATTTATAGTGTCAGATCCACCAGATTGCTCGGGGACACGTGTCAGATGATGATATATTCTGTTATTCGTGATCCGTAATTTACGCTGAAGGTGGCGTTCTCTGGCAAGGGCTTACGCGCTAGGCGGCCTTCAGGGCTTACGCATGACGGAGCAGCCTGTACAGCGTAGAACGCTGGACGGATAACTCCACAAAACTGTTGTTTCCAGCCTTCCTGATGCTACTTTTATGCAACCGTTATGCCTTTTATGCGTGTATACGATAGGATACACCATTAAGTCTCCCCAGTTTAATGACTTAAGCATTTGAAAATTGATTAAGTTGTTAAACTTAGAATAACGCATGCCAACCAAGTCTTCACGTTTCCTTTTTGCATTGGGAAGCACATCACAGGCATTAAATGATAGGCGAATTTTACTGACATTATGATGATTGCTTATATCGCACGCGACTCTAGCTATAAAAAGAATTTTCGATGTACTCATCTTTTTATCTTTTCCTTACACGTGTGTGGCTGAAAATAAAACCCCCAAAATCACCACTGATTACAGCTGTTATACCTTTTGCTTTTTTACCACCATAAACCCTAACCGATCATTTACTTTTACAACTTTCTTCTACAATATTCATCTTCTTCCATCAATACCTTCGTTACCTCCTGTTTCATTAGAACATTAATGGCAGCCATAAAGGATGTTGCAGCTATTCCTAGCAGAGTAAATGAGAGATATTTAAGCGAGCTACTGCAACATTTTCCTAGATTAGCTGGTGTTGAACCAGTGATTCCTGCAATTAATGCCAGAGCCTGCTCACCGCCCCCTGGCAAGGTTGCTATTTATGGCCATTCATTCTTCAAATTTTGCTTACGTCTGCCATTTACACCCTTCTTCTTAGAAGTTTACAAATTTTATGGTGTTGCTGTTGGTCAATTCGAACCAGCATCAATTCGAAAGATCTTGATTTTTGAAATGTATTGTCACGCAAAGAGCATTGAACCATCAATTCGGATATTTTCCATTTTATGCTTGTGATCTGCTTGCCGGATGGCGGCCATCAACCTTCTTTCCTCCAACAAGTTGAGATTCTCCCTTAATGCCTCAGAATTAGCCTCAACATCAAATGCCATAATGCGTTGTGTTGGCACACATATTTTAGCTGGTATCATTGCCTCTGTTCCATACACCAGACTAAAAGGTGTTTCCCCCGTGCTCTGCTTTGGCGTCGTCCGATGTGCCCACAATACATTTGGCAGCTCATCCACCCATCCAGTTTGACTTAGACCCAACCGTGCCTTAATGCCAGCAACGATTTCCTTGTTGGTAACCTCCACTTGTCCGTTCGCTTGAGGATGAGCAACAGATGTAAAGTTTTGCTTTATGCCTAGCTCTTCACACCAACTCCGAAATGGATTTTCTGCAAATTGCTTGCCGTTATTGCTGACTATTTCAATTGACACCCCATAACGGCATACAATATCATGCCAAACAAACTTTTTGACATTTTCTCCTGTGATTTTTGCTAAAGCCTTTGCTTCAACCCATTTTGTGAAAAAATCGATCGCTACCACCAAGAACTTAGCATTACCAGTGCTCCTGTTGAATGGCCCCACAATATCAATAGCCCATTTACAGAACGGCCAAGCGGATGACACCGGTATCAAATCATACTTTGGAAGACGCTGAATTGTACCATGCCTCTGACAATTCTCACATGTTTTTATGATTTCTGCGACATCCCGATAAAGGAAAGGCCAAAAATACCCTTGCCGCATGATCCGTGATGCCACAGTAAGGAAACCGGAGTGTTGAGAACAAACTCCTTCATGCATTTCTTTGACCACTTTTATCGCTTCATCATCGGTTAAACATCTTAACAATGGACCATTGTATGACTTTCGATAAAGGATACCACTAACAATCTCATACATTGGTGCAGTCACCCTTATTCTTCTTGCTTCCGCCTTATCAACAGGTAACCATCCGTCATGCAAATATCTCAAATACGGAGTCATCCAAGTTTCCTTAGCTTCTTCAACTATTGCAATAATTGGTTTTCCATGTATTGATTTCTCCTTAAGTTCTTCAACCAACACTCGTTTGTGCAAAGGATCAAAGGTTAAAGTAGCTAACTTGCTCAAGACATCAGCTTTCTTGTTCTTATTTCGAGGGATTTGCACGACTTCAAGGTTATCAAATTTCTTTGAAATTGCTTCCACCAATTTTACATATTGCCTCATGGATGTATCTCTTGCATCGAACGTTCCATTAACCTGCTGGGCGACAATTTGAGAATCAACATATGCTCGTAAATTTGTTATCCCCATTTCTACCGCTATGCGGAGGCCAGAGAGTAATGCCTCATACTCTGCTTCATTGTTTGAAGCATAAAAACAGAATTTCAATGCATAAGTGTACTCTTCACCGTCTGGACTTGTTAAAACTAGCCCTGCACCTGTTCCCTCTTCACTGGATGCCCCATCAGTGTGTAACTCCCACTCATGCTGTAATGGTTCCACTTTGTTGTCATACTCTGCTTTTTCATTTGTCTCCAAGATGAAATCTGCCAAAATTTGTCCTTTAACTGCATTTCGGGGAGCAAAATTGATTTCATACTCCCCCAACTCGATGGCCCATTTTGCTAAACGGCCAGATGATTCTGGACGCCAGAGTATTTGCTTCAATGGTTGATCTGTTAACACTAAGATGGGATGACCTTGAAAATATCTTCGTAAACGTCGTGCAGTATGCACAAGGGCATAAACCATGCGGTGAAGTGGTGGATAATTTGTTTCACTAAGCTGCAACACCTTACTAACAAAATATATAGGCCTTTGCACGCCGTTCCATTCTGCAATTAGAACAGAACTTATTGCTTCCTTTGAGACAGCTAAGTATAAAATTAGGGTTTCCCCCTCTTTTGGTGCTGTTAATGTAGGTAATGTTTTTAACAACTGCTTGATCTCTTGGAATGCATTTTCAGCTTCCGCCGTCCACACAAAATCTTTTTTATTTAGACAGCCCTTTAACACCTTCATGAATGGAAGTGACTTTTCAGCTGCTCTGGACAAGAATCTTGTTAATGCTGCTAGACATCCATGTAGCTTTAATTTCACGTTCTGTTACAATATAACCTAAGAATTTTCCCTCTTCCACACCAAACGTGCACTTCTTGGGATTTAATTTCATGTTAATTTTTCGTAGAGATGCAAAAGTTTCCTGTATATCTCGTAACATCTTTTCTTCAGTATGACTTTTGATGACAATGTCATCAACATAAGCTTCTAAGTTTCGCCCAATTTGATCCTTAAATGCCATATCAATAAGTCGTTGATATGTTGCTCCTGCATTCTTCAAACCAAAAGGCATTTTCATGTAACAGAATATGCCTTCTGTCGTGTGAAAAGCCGTTTTGTCTTCATCTTTTAAAGTCATTGGGATTTGATGATATCCCTTAGCAGCATCTAGGAAACATTTGAATCGATATCCTGCCAATGATTCAACCTTCCAATCAATTTCAGGTAAAGGATAATTGTCCTTTGGACATGCTTTATTGATATCCGTGAAATCTACACACATCCGCCATGAGTTGTCCAGCTTCCTAACCATGACCGGATTAGCTACCCATGTCTGATATTTGACCTCTCGCAAGATCCCAGCATCCACCAAACTTCGTACCTCATCATGGAGAAATTTGCTTCTTTCTGGCGCCATGCCACGCTTTTTCTGACAAACAGGGTGTATGTTGGGATTCACATTTAGCCTATGCTCTGCAATTTCCCTTGGAACACCGGTCATATCAGACGGCTGCCATGCAAAAATGTCTAGATTTGTTGTTAAAATATTGTATAATTTTTCTTTACATTCGGCGGACAACGTGTGCCCAATTATGATTTTCTGATCTGGAAATTTAAGATTTGGTGAAATTGACCCATCATTGTGTATGATTGGCTTAATTACTGCCTTTGTTACTTGGGAACACTCAATTGACTTCTGCCGTTCTGCATATAACATTGCTACTCCGCCTGGTGTTGGAAACTTCATCATACCATGTACAGTTGACGTTACAGCTCCAAACGTCATTAAAGCAGTTCTTCCCAAAATTATGTTGTACTGTGAATTTGCTTTAACCACCAAGAACTCAATGTTGGCTGTGCGTCTTAGGGGTGGCTTGCCCAAAGTTACGTCAAGAAAAATACTTCCTTCAGACCAGGATGGCTCACTTGTAAAACTTGCCAACGGCACATATGTTTCCTTCATTTTTTCTTGTACATCTTTGGGTAGCTGTATGAAGCAATGTTCATACATAATATCTGCTCCAGCTCTTGTGTCAGTGTAAATGTTGCGTATTAAGCAATTAGAAACTCGCGCACCGTCAGATGGATTTGTGTTACACATAGAAGGAAATGATATTAATTGCTCTTCCCAATCTTCTAATACTTCTGCCTTCCTCCGTTGTCCAGCTTTCCATGGGTGTATCATGTCCACTTCTATGGGTATGAATTCGTTATCTTCGCCGTCTTTATCATTGTTGGTGAGATGATTCGTCTTAATAATGGATGGCGCCATTGTTAACACCTATTTCCTTATGAGGTAAGGCTTAGTATATCAACAAGATACTAGAAGTAATCTAGCTTTAGGAGGGCGGAGTGTTGCCGATTGATTTTTACCCTCGGGAAATAATCCCTGCAGACCCGGTTCACAAGTATAGAAACTTGTGGGGTGGCTTAATCAATCTGTCGTCCGTAGAGCGTAAAAGTGCTAGCCGGATGACTTCTAGTGAGAGAAAGTAGAGAGAGAAAGAGAAGTGAAGTCTCAGCTCTCAAAGTTGTCAGAATGTCTGAACTGTGTAAAATGACGACCCAAGGGGTCTATTTATAGTGTCAGATCCACCAGATTACTCGGGGACACGTGTCAGATGATGATACGTTCTGTTATTCGTGATCCGTAATTTACACTGAAGGTGGCGTTCTCCGACAAGGGCTTACGCGCTAGGCGGCCTTCAGGGCTTACGCATGACGGAGCAGCATGTACAGTGTAGAACGCTGGACGGATAACTCCACAAAACTGTTGTTTCCAGCCTTCCTGATGCTACTTTTATGCAACCGTTATGCCTTTTATGCATGTATACGATAGGATACTCCATTAAAATATATGTTGGAGACATTTGTGATAGGTATATATGATACTTTTGACCCCATATAAGTAGTGCCTCCAAGTCTTTAATGCAAAAACAACAGCGCCCAATTCTAAATCGTGTGTCGTATAATTCTGCTCTTGAATCTTCAATTGTCTAGACGCATAAGCAATTACTTTCGTTCGTTGCATTAATACACAACCAAGGCCTTGTTTTGAGGCGTCACAATATATCACAAAATTATCGTTCCCTTCAGGCAATGACAATATAGGTGTCGTAGTTAACTTTTTCTTCAACAATTGAAACGCTTTCTCCTGCTCATCCTTCCATTCAAATTTCTTCCCTTTATGCATTAATGCAGTCAAGCGTTTTGCTATTTTGGAAAAATCTTGGATGAACCTTCTGTAGTAACCAGCCAGTCATAAAAATTGGCGTATATGCTTAAGAGTTTTCGGGGTTTCCCACTTTTCAACGGTTTCAATCTTTTCCGGATCTACTTGAATACCTTCTTTGTTCACTATGTGACCGAAGAATTGAACTTCTTCCAACCAAAATGCACACTTTGAAAATTTTTCGTACAGTTGTTCCTTCCTCAATAATTCTAGCACTTTTCTCAAATGTTCTTCGTGCTCTTGATCATTCTTTGAGTAAATGAGTATGTCATCGATGAAAACAATGACAAATTTGTCAAGATATGGCCCACACACTTGGTTCATGAGGTCCATGAACACAGCTGGTGCGTTAGTCAATCTAAACGGCATAACCATAAACTCGTAATGACCGTAACACGTTCTGAAAGCAGTCTTTGAAATATCATCCTCCTTCACCCGCATTTGATGATACCCAGAACGTAAATCGATCTTCGAATAAACCGACGAGCCTTGTAGTTGATCAAATAAGTCATCGATTCTCGGTAGTGGATAACGGTTCTTGATGGTAAGTTTGTTCAACTCTCGGTAGTCGATACACAATATGAATGTACCATCCTTCTTTTTGACAAACAAAACAGGAGCTCCCCACGTTGATGTGCTTGGTCGAATGAAACCACATTCTAACAGTTCTTGTAGTTAACTTTGTAATTCCTTCATTTTGATGGGTGTGAGTTTGTATGGAGCACGAGCTATTGGTGCAGCTCCTGGTACGAGATCTATTTGAAATTCAACAGATCGGTGTGGAGGTAGTCCTAATAATTCTTTCGAAAATACATCGGGAAATTCTTTTGCGACGGGAACATCACTGATGTTCTTTTCTTCAGGTTTGACTTCTTCGATGTGTGCTAGAATAACATAGCAACCTTTTCTTATTAGTTTTTGGGCCTTCAAACTACTAATAAGATTTAACTTCGCGTTGTTCTTTTCTCCGTACACCATTAAAGGTTTTTCTTTTTTGCGCATAATGCGAATCACATTTTTGTAACAAACGACCTCTGCTCTCACCTTTTTCAACCAGTCCATGCCAATTATTACGTCAAAACTCCCTAACTCGACTGGTATTAAGTCAATCTTAAACGTTTCGTCAACCAATTTAATTTCTCTATCCCGATATACTTTATCTGCTGTAATTAGTTTACCGTTAACTAATTCGAGTAAAAATTTATTATCCAAAGGCATTATTGGACAATTTAATTTGGCACAAAAATCTCTACTCATATAGCTTCTATCCGCACCCGAATCAAATAAAACATAAGCAAATTTATCGTCAATAAGAAACGTACCCGTAACAAGCTCCGGGTCTTACTGCGCTTCTATCGAATTAATGTTGAAGACTCGTCCACTGCCTTACCCATTATTATTCCCTTGATTAGGGCATGCTTTGCTGAAATGGCCCGGCTTTCCGCATCCGTAATAAATAATGGAATTATTTGTTCTGTTTTATATGCCTTTGGTCCATAGACATCACACTTCGTTACACTATGTCCGGTTCTGTTACACTTGGTACACACTACTACACAGAACTTATCTGGATGATACCCTCCACACCTTAGACATTTATTATTTTGATTGTTGTTGCCATTGTTGTTATTGATTTGGTTGTTGTTGCAATTGTTATTGTTGTTAGGACGGTTATTGTGGTTGTTGTTGGGATAGTTGTTGTTGCGTTTGTTTTTGCGAAAAATGGGGCGGTTGTAGTTGTGAGTGATGTGTTGGTTGTTGAAGCGATAGTTACTATTGTTTTGTTGGTGACTCTTGTCACTGTTTTCTTCCCACTTCCTCTTGACTTGTTTCGTGTTGGCTTCTTCGGCCGCCTGCTCTTTAATCCTTCCCTCAATCTGATTTATGAGTTTATGAGCCATTCGACTTGCCTTTTGTATGGAGGCGGGCTCGTGTGAACTTACATCTTCTTGAATCCTTTCTGGTAACCCTTTTACAAACGCGTCGATCTTTTCTTCTTCATCTTTGAACGCTCACGGACACAATAGGCACAACTCTGTGAATCGTCGTTCGTACGTGGTAATATCAAATCCTTGTGTATGTAACCCTCTAAGCTCTACCTTGAGCTTATTGACCTCGTTTCTAGGACGGTACTGTTCGTTCATCAAGTGCTTGAATGCTGACCACGATAATGCGTAAGCAGCATCTTGTCCCACCTGCTCGAGATAGGTGTTCTACCATGTTAACGCAGTACCTGTGAAGGTATGCGTAGCGTACTTTACTTTGTCTTCTTCAGTACATTTACTTATGGCAAACACCGATTGAAAGGATCCGAAACTAATCATCAGGACGTTGTCCATATTGATTACAAACGAATTACAATAGTTGATAACATTGCGAGGTACTTTCCCTCTATATGATACATCTTACAAACGTTGCATTTATTCTTATAAGGCAATCTATAGTTACATCCATAATTGACATATTCGCCTGACATTTCATAATATTCAAATGACCTAAACCGCCATTTACTTAATAATAGTCTCTATGAACTTCAATGACTCGAATGCAACGCCTTATGATATAAGTCCTTAATGGCCTCAAGTAGTATCCTTAGTACGAGATAATGCACAGCGGAAGACTTAATTCATACCTGAGAATAACATGCTTTAAAATGTCAACATAAAGTTGGTGAGATATAGGTTTAATGTAGACAGCGATATAAATATAGACCACAAGATTTCATATATAAACATTTTAATAAAAATATTCTAAGTGGTTGAGCACTTGGTAACCATACTTAACAATTAATCACGTCGCATATTCCCTTTAATATGAAATCTTACTACACTGTACCAAGTGTAGTCACGAAACGAAGTACTGTGCAACCGTTGAATACTGGTCGTCCAGTCCGGTTGGGGTTGTCAGGCCCGATAGATCTATCAACAGGATTCGCGTTTACAATACCGCTGTAAATATTAGTTACCAAGCTACAGGGAAGTATGCCAGTGGTACAACTCAACGTAGAATATATTTTTCAGTTACTTGTGTCCATAACGTAAAACATAAAATACATGTATTCTCATCCCGAAATATTTAGAGTTTAAAAGTGGGACTATATATTCACTTTCGTCTTGAAGATATATATAATTTGACTTGGTCTCCGGTTGATATCACGAACCTATCCATATATAATATATCAATACCTTTTCTTTTTAAACAAACGTCACATATATATACTTGTTATACTTTTAATACTTTGAATAATTCCTTAGTCCGTAGTTAGCAGCTCGTTGTTAGTAATTCAATTTTAATGGTTCATTTTTAGATGTTTAATATACCCGCAATGAAATAAATAAAACCCCCAACGAAATAAATAAAACCCCATCGTATATGTATTGGTCGAGATTAATCTTGACCCACGGTACCGGTGTTGTCAAATGACGTGTTGCGTACATAAAGTACAGGTGTTGTCAAATGACGTGTTGCGTACAAACATGGGATCTTATGATTAATCTTCTCGTGTTGTTTACGGGTGATCCTGAACCATATAAAATTGAATTATAAGTACATATATATAAAATATCATGTTATCTTAGAAATATGTGATTTATTTAATTTTTCCCAATTAATCCCGAAGTTAAACAAGTCTAGGATAACCAATTTTGTTTCGGTCATAGTTTCTTCGTTACAAATCCGTTTTCGTTGATTCAACTTGCCATCTCCTTGGATCGAGTCCCTCTTTAAGACTATGAACTGAAAATACCTTGGTTTGTATTCAAAATCACACGGCATAGGTGAAACTTTAGTGAAACTTATGAAGTTAAACATTTTTGTTACAAAAAAATAACACTTAATGACCATTTTTCTAAAAATACTTATACCTTGAATTAAATCATGAAATTTTTATGTGTTAACATATTTATAGTAAAAATCATTTTTCCAGAACATAAACCTCCAATTCAAAGTTTAAGATAGTTTTTAATTATCCAACCCAAAACAGTCCCCGGTTACACTCCGACGTCGTAAAAACAGTTTTTAAGATATTCTTTGAAAAATCAAGTTATACCTTGTTAAGTTAGCATATATTTAAGTTATATTACAGGTCTTGAAGTATTTTAAAAGTTAAGTTAGAAGGATCTATTTAGTTTGCAAACAAGTTTGAAAACTTTCAAACTATGTTCTTGTTGTTAAAATTGTATACCACAAAATATGATAGCTATATATATATGAATCGAATAAGGTTATGAACATAGATACTACCTCAAGTTCCTTGGACAAGGTTGCTGTAAAAGAGGAGTAAAAAGCTAGAACCAAAAGGGTGATGGAATTGGATGAAAGATTGGAAGTAAGTTTGTGTTCTTGAAAGGATTTCTTGAAGTGTTTTTGTATGGTTTTCTTATGGTGTTTAAGTAAGGTTTTTGAAGCTAAATGATGGGGAAAATGCTTGGAGATGATCAAGTATGAAGTTAAGAGTATTTTGAGAGAGAAATGGAAGTGTAAGTATGAGAAAATGGGGTGAAGAAATGGTGTGCATGCATAAAAACGTTTTTAGGTTATAAAGGAAAAAAAAGATACCTAACTTTGTTTTCTTGCTAAATAATTCATGCTACTTGACAAATGGTTGGTTCCACATGTTTCTTAATCATTTAAGGCTGCTAAGGAGCAGATTTTTATTGGTATATACCAATAGTAAATACATCTAGAAGCTGCGTATGATACGGGTACATATACCCTAAATATACGTGTAGAAATCTTTGAGAAAACGGAACGAGGATTCAAATATTGCTATCTTTTGTGAATATACTTATATTGTTTTATGTATTTAAGTCCTTAAAAGTGATTAAATACATTACTTATACGTTATATGTATAAACATTATAAGTCATAAGTATTTATATCAAATAACGTTATGTATGGTTATTGTTTTGAAAACTTAAGTTAGTAGTTTCAAAATATACTTATAACTTATTGTTATTAATACAAAATGAGATATTAAAACATCCATAAACCATGTTAAATATGTATATATACATATATATACACAAACGTATAATTATCATATGTTATATAGTTCGTGATATCATCGGTCAAACTAGACGGTCAAACGTTGTGTAAAACTCTTTTCGAAAACATAAGTCTCAACAATTTGGATTGCTTATCATGTTGGTAAGGTTTAATTTATGTAAATATTAATCTTATAAGTATAGAACGATCGAAAAAGTGCGGGTCAACTTTAGGGTTTTTGCTTATCGTGTCGGAACCATATAGAGATTAGAGTTTAAATTTGGTCGAAAATTTCCGGGTCGTTACAGTACCCACCCGTTAAAGAAATTTCGTCCTCGAAATTTGGTAGAGGTTGTCATAAATAACAATAGGAATGTTTTCATGACGAATATGAGGTAATAATGAAATTTTATCATTATTGAAAGATTTAGTTAAAACGATTCGGTTATGTGAGACGCACGAGCGAAGCTATCACAAAAGAGTGAAATGAGTAAATATAGAATTGTTGTAACCGATGACGTGATTATGATCGATTTCCGGGATTTAAGGGTTTTAAAGAAAATCTTATGTAATAAGATTTAGTTTTGCGGCGATCAGGATCTTCTTTGATTTAACGCGGCAATCTGTTTTGATTTCTTTGTCGAATATTTCACTATAAATTTACCTCCTTCCCTTTCTTTCTTCCCACATCTTCTATTCTTTCTCTTTAGTTCCTACTTTAAGACATTCGCTAATATGCTCCATCCCATTCTAATCCTTGTTATATTTCTAACTTTCATATCTTTCATTCTTCTTTTTCATCTATCACCAGAAGAATCTATTCTCTTTTATCCTTTCCTTGGAATTATAATGTTTTTAATTCTCCCGTGCCTTTACGTTGCAATACGTATTGATATGCACGGTTTGTAGTTTCGGGGTTGTTGTTAGGTTTTATACCTTCCCTTATATTTCGATGTTCCTACTCCCGTCCCTTAAAATCATTGTCATCCACAGTTAATGCTCTCTCTTATTTGCTGTGGTTTATGTTCCTATTTCTATTCTGAGGTTTTGTCCCTTCGTTTCTTCTTCCCGTCCTCGAGCCAAGCGAACAATGGTCCGAAATTCGTAGGTAGGAAATTTGGAATGAACCTAGCTATTGGTTTTAGAATGAAATTGTAATGGCACGATCTTGATTCGTTAAATTACTCGAATATTCCGGAAAAATAGAACTATCAAGGTGATACGTTCTAATATGTTTGGAGACTTGATAGAATGTAAGAGCCGTGTAACATGGCACATGATGACGGTACTGTGAATCATCACATTTCATTAGAAACTTAACATGACTTACTGTAATATAATGAAGTTGATCAAGTTTCATTATATTATACTAATTCATGCATCAGTTCCCAACACTACTTCAAATCATTTATATTTTAATCTCGGAGGTTTCAGAATTTAGAAATTAACACAGTTTCTTTTATATTGTAACACAGATGTTACGGAGAGATAAATGATCGCAGATAGGAATAGTTATAAAAATATCTCCAGAAATATGAAAAATATGTATAACGAATGATATGAAGATATCTTATAATATCTAAGATAAGATGATGATGAAAAATATCATCCGGGCAAGGTTTTGAATAAAGAGTAGGGTTCTTACTGACGGTTTCAGCAGGTACGGAATCGTTTGTATTCTTTGAGAGCAGGTTCAGTCCCTGTGATTTATCCACAGCCTCTTTCATACTTTGCTTCATCCGTTTTCTAGTTCCAAACTTTTTTTTTTTTTCCAGCTTTACCACCTTACTATTCTTTGTCATCAAACTTTTGACCGTTAAAGTCGTTTACAGTTTTTGCTGCTTCGTTAGCATTTCAAGAACTATTTCATAGTCCCGGGTGTTTTTCAGAAACTTCACGTTCAGATCATGAAATTCTTAGGGATAGACATTATAGATATGATGGAAGAAGTTCCGCGAGATTTTCAAAATACTGATTGTTGATTTCGCCAAAAGGATAACGATCTGCTGGTGCACCTGTTGATGTTGTCGAGGGATATAAAAGGTTTTCCGGTAATGACGGCGAAAGGACAAGGTATAAATATCATGATTATAATAGAAATAATCTCACTGAAAAGTCGAAGTGGAGCTGTGACAAAATTAGCTTCTTGAAAAGGAATTGTAGGGTTGTTCTTGCTAATAAATGGCAAAGGATTCAATACGTTATGTGTTAAATTATGAATTTGGGTTCGAGAGTTCTTCAGGTGTATAACTGTATGTATAAATCTTCATTCCGTAGGCGAGGTGCGGCGGGTTCAACTTCTCGGTCGAGGTGTTTTCAGGAATCATGAAAGGATTTGAATGCGAATTGCAATCGTCAAGTTACGAATGAGGTTTAAGATAAAATCAAGTGGCAAGCTTGAAGAATTGTTTAGCTTCATATGTTACAATCAACATTTTAATTCATTTTAATTGTCCAGAGTTAGCCGGAACAGTTAGCGTGGAATCCTTATTAGATTTTTAATTAGTTAAATCGTGTGTTTCTAACAATTTTTTTTTTGTCCAATGTTTTCTTCTTTATGCCACTTGTTGGATTCTGGTAGGTCAAAATCCGAATATGAAATTTGATTGAAAATGGTTATTCTGGGGTGAGCGGATACGAATATCGGTGGTTGTAAGTAAGATAATAGATAACCGTTGAATCAGATTCAAGAATGTACAATATAACTTATTAATGTAAATTCTAAATATTCCTCGGGTACTACCCACCCGTTAAAATATTTTCATCATTAATAGTTTGTACGAAGGAATTTTTAATTACTATCTTTATGAAAATATACATGCATATATATTTTCTTCAGAGATAATCATAGATTTAATGAGTCAATAAGATATTAAACTCATTTGATTTATCGTTAATTCTAGATTACATAATCTCTAAGACTTTAGAAATTACATAATCGTCATACGATAGGTAAAGCGAAGATAATCGATGTAGAACGATATATAGAATGAAGATCATACTCGAAGTACAGATATTGAGTCGTGTGATGTTGATATTCGAGATACAGATTGTGATGTTGAGATTTAAGGCGCGGTTGTGATTGGGGTGATAAAGGTACTGTCGGCGTTGACGATGGTAGTACGGATTATGCTGCTGGTGCTGCTGTTGGTGTTTGTAACCTTCGCACCATATTCTCCAAAACCACTACCCGAGCACGGAGTTCGTTGACTTCTTCTATTATACCGGGATGATTGACGGTTGGAACGAGCAAATGAACAAGATTTGAAATATGGGATAGTATGTAATCATGACGAGATACTCTAGAAATGAACGAGAAAATGGTGTTTCGAATAGGTTCGCCGGTAAGTGCTTCAGGTTCATCGTTAAGAGGACAATTTGGTGGATGGAATGGATCACCTTCTTCTTGCCTCCAGAAATTTAGTATATTACGAACCCATCCCCACTTCATCCAGAATAGATGATGGGAAATTGGTTGATCCATTCCGGTAACGCTGTTCTCGGAGCTCGAATGGAAATCCATATCGGCGAAGCTATCGAAGTCGGAGGAATTTGAGCTGGATGAAGAATCCATCTTGTATGGTCGGAGAAATGAATTTTTGGTTTGGAATAGATTATAGGAGTTGGGTTTGGTACTCTTCAATACATAATTTACATATGTATATATAATATCAAAATCCCATGAATTATGGAGAATCTTTGAAATACGTCAGGCAATGTCTATCGTAACAGATACGCTAGGATATGAATTTTGTCTATACACTATCGATGCACTAAATGAAGTAAGACGTGTCTAGACTTAAGAATGATAAGCAGGCAGTTCCCTAAGAATGATAAGCAGATGATTTCCGACTAGGATTGATAAGCAAAACTTTTGACAGGCAGACACGGTCAAAGTCCAGACTCACTTAATGTATCCTAACAACTACTAGTTAGACACACTAATGCAAGGCCTGGTTCGCTAAGACCAACGCTCTGATACCAACTGAAAGGATCCAAAACTAATCATCCGGACGTTGTCCATATTGATTACAAACGAATTACAATAGTTGATAACATTGCGAGGTACTTGCCCTCTATATGATACATCTTACAAACGTTGCATTTATTCTTATAAGGCAATCTATAGTTACATCCATAATTGACATATTCGCCTGACATTTCATAATATTCAAATGACCTAAACCGCCATTTACTTAATAATAGTCTCTATGAACTTCAATGACTCGAATGCAACGCCTTATGATATAAGTCCTTAATGGCCTCAAGTAGTATCCTTAGTACGAGATAATGCACAGCGGAAGACTTAATTCATACCTGAGAATAACATGCTTTAAAATGTCAACATAAAGTTGGTGAGATATAGGTTTAATGTAGACAGCGATATAAATATAGACCACAAGATTTCATATATAAACATTTTAATAAAAATATTCTAAGTGGTTGAGCACTTGGTAACCATACTTAACAATTAATCACGTTGCATATTCCCTTTAATATGAAATCTTACTACACTGTACCAAGTGTAGTCACGAAACGAAGTACTGTGCAACCGTTGAATACTGGTCGTCCAGTCCGGTTGGGGTTGTCAGGCCCGATAGATCTATCAACAGGATTCGCGTTTACAATACCGCTGTAAATATTAGTTACCAAGCTACAGGGAAGTATGCCAGTGGTACAACTCAACGTAGAATATATTTTTCAGTTACTTGTGTCCATAACGTAAAACATAAAATACATGTATTCTCATCCCGAAATATTTAGAGTTTAAAAGTGGGACTATATATTCACTTTCGTCTTGAAGATATATATAATTTGACTTGGTCTCCGGTTGATATCACGAACCTATCCATATATAATATATCAATACCTTTTCTTTTTAAACAAACATCACATATATATACTTGTTATACTTTTAATACTTTGAATAATTCCTTAGTCCGTAGTTAGCAGCTCGTTGTTAGTAATTCAATTTTAATGGTTCATTTTTAGATGTTTAATATACCCGCAATGAAATAAATAAAACCCCCAACGAAATAAATAAAACCCCATCGTATATGTATTGGTCGAGATTAATCTTGACCCACGGTACCGGTGTTGTCAAATGACGTGTTGCGTACATAAAGTACCGGTGTTGTCAAATGACGTGTTGCGTACAAACATGGGATCTTATGATTAATCTTCTCATGTTGTTTACGGGTGATCCTGAACCATATAAAATTGAATTATAAGTACATATATATAAAATATCATGTTATCTTAGAAATATGTGATTTATTTAATTTTTCCCAATTAATCCCGAAGTTAAACAAGTCTAGGATAACCAATTTTGTTTCGGTCATAGTTTCTTCGTTACAAATCCGTTTTCGTTGATTCAACTTGCCATCTCCTTGGATCGAGTCCCTCTTTAAGACTATGAACTGAAAATACCTTGGTTTGTATTCAAAATCACACGGCATAGGTGAAACTTTAGTGAAACTTATGAAGTTAAACATTTTTGTTACAAAAAAATAACACTTAATGACCATTTTTCTAAAAATACTTATACTTTGAATTAAATCATGAAATTTTTATGTGTTAACATATTTATAGTAAAAATCATTTTTCCAGAACATAAACCTCCAATTCAAAGTTTAAGATAGTTTTTAATTATCCAACCCAAAACAGTCCCCGGTTACACTCCGACGTCGTAAAAACAGTTTTTAAGATATTCTTTGAAAAACCAAGTTATACCTTGTTAAGTTAGCATATATTTAAGTTATATTACAGGTCTTGAAGTATTTTAAAAGTTAAGTTAGAAGGATCTATTTAGTTTGCAAACAAGTTTGAAAACTTTCAAACTATGTTCTTGTTGTTAAAATTGTATACCACAAAATATGATAGCTATATATATATGAATCGAATAAGGTTATGAACATAGATACTACCTCAAGTTCCTTGGACAAGGTTGCTGTAAAAGAGGAGTAAAAAGCTAGAACCAAAAGGGTGATGGAATTGGATGAAAGATTGGAAGTAAGTTTGTGTTCTTGGAAGGATTTCTTGAAGTGTTTTTGTATGGTTTTCTTATGGTGTTTAAGTAAGGTTTTTGAAGCTAAATGATGGGGAAAATGCTTGGAGATGATCAAGTATGAAGTTAAGAGTATTTTGAGAGAGAAATGGAAGTGTAAGTATGAGAAAATGGGGTGAAGAAATGGTGTGCATGCATAAAAACGTTTTTAGGTTATAAAGGAAAAAAAAGATACCTAACTTTGTTTTCTTGCTAAATAATTCATGCTACTTGACAAATGGTTGGTTCCACATGTTTCTTAATCATTTAAGGCTGCTAAGGAGCAGATTTTTATTGGTATATACCAATAGTAAATACATCTAGAAGCTGCGTATGATACGGGTACATATACCCTAAATATACGTGTAGAAATCTTTGAGAAAACGGAACGAGGATTCAAATATAGCTATCTTTTGTGAATATACTTATATTGTTTTATGTATTTAAGTCCTTAAAAGTGATTAAATACATTACTTATACGTTATATGTATAAACATTATAAGTCATAAGTATTTATATCAAATAACGTTATGTATGGTTATTGTTTTGAAAACTTAAGTTAGTAGTTTCAAAATATACTTATAACTTATTGTTATTAATACAAAATGAGATATTAAAACATCCATAAACCATGTTAAATATGTATATATACATATATATACACAAACGTATAATTATCATATGTTATATAGTTCGTGATATCATCGGTCAAACTAGACGGTCAAACGTTGTGTAAAACTCTTTTTGAAAACATAAGTCTCAACAATTTGGATTGCTTATCATGTTGGTAAGGTTTAATTTATGTAAATATTAATCTTATAAGTATAGAACGATCGAAAAAGTGCGGGTCAACTTTAGGGTTTTTGCTTATCGTGTCGGAACCATATAGAGATTAGAGTTTAAATTTGGTCGAAAATTTCCGGGTCGTTACACCGATTCAACCTTTTCAGTCCACCGTTTTAATCCAATTGGACCCTCAGTTCCATCGAATTCCAAAGGTTTGCAGGCAGTGAATTCTTTGTAGGAGCATCCTACACGATTTCTTGTGGAATTAGTTCCACTTCTAGAACCAGAGTTATTGTTGTTATTTTGCATTGCGGCCTGCACTGCGGCTATGTTCACAGCAAGGAAAACACAGAAGTCTTCCTCGCTCATGTTCAAGTTCTGACGAGTAGTCGGTGCCATTTCCTTCAAAAATAGCCAAAAGAATTAAGTTAATCATATAGAATATTAAGAGTAGTCAATAGTATTTCGTAGCATAATATGAACTTATTTATAAAAGCTTTTTCTTCATATTAGCATTTTATAATTTTCCATTCGGGTAGTACCTACCCGTTAAGTTCATACTTAGTAGCTAATATACAATTCAACTACTACAATTCTATATGAAAAATTGATTACAATAATATTTCGCGTTCAAACTTATATACAATATTTTACAAATTTACAATACCGCTATTTTACATATAGCATAAAATATAGCACACAATATCTTTGATACAAGGCAATTGTGAAGACAAATCTAGTTAATACGCAAGTCGTTCAACAAAAGCAATAAAGACACGTAATTCATAAGTCCAGAAACAAGTCATGTATTCTGGTTTTATTAATACAATCTCCCATCCTTGATCTTGTGGAACGTAACCGTTGTGGCCGTTGACAAGACAGCATGTAGCAATGTTTTCAAAAGGATGGGGGTTACGTAATGCCCAACAGCCCCGTAATAATCTAAAAACCTTGTTTCTCACCCCAACTACCGAATCCGTCACTTGTGGGAAGGTTTTATTTAAAAGTTGTAATCCGATGTTCTTTTTCTCACTTTGGTGAGAAGCGAACATCACTAACCCGTAAGCATAACATGCTTCTTTATGTTGCATGTTAGAAGCTCTTTCTAAAGCATGAAGTCCTATGTTGGGATATGTTGAGTCAAAATAGGTTCTTAACCCGTAGCGTAAAATTGCACTTGGGTTTCCCGCATTTAATGCCTTAAAGAAAACACGGCATAACTTAAAGTCTCCCCAATGTGATATACCCCATCTTTCAAAAGAAAGCCTTTTATAAACTAAGGCATGCTTGGAACGTCTTTCAAATGTTCGACAAACTAATTTCACCGTAAATAATTGTGCCGATGAATTCTGACCGACTCTAGACAAGATTTCATCAATCATTTCCCCAGGTAGGTCTTCTAAAATATTCGGTTGTCTATCTTTAACGTCCATTGTGTGTTTTATACTGTAAAATAGACAAGGATTAGATTTGTAAAGGATGGTTAACAAATAATACAAGCAATTTTTACATATATCATCAAAGTACAAGCACACTACAATACATATATCACACAACATGATTACTCCTCTTCATTCCGACTCACTTGTTTCTTCTTCTTCAGACTTGGTTCGTTTCGCTAATTTCCTAGGGGTATATGTTGTTCCTCTAATACGAGCCGATGTTTTCACAAATGGTTTAGAAAAACCTGGTGGCTTAGATGTCTCCAGGTTATAGTTAAAACTTAAGAAATACGGGTGTTGACGGTATTTCCCATCGGGATATTTCATGTTAACATAAAGTTCATCGGGGTTGGAATTAGATTTCTCTATTTTGATACCTTTTCCCTTATTGTTTTCTTTTGCTTTTTTAAATTGGGTCGGGGTAATTTCTATAACATCATCGGAATCCTAATCGGGATCCGATTCATCAGAAAATTGATAATTTCCCAATATTTTTCCTCCTCCGCGGAGACACCACAAACCATTTTTAACTTTGGACCATTTGTTGATGATTTTCTTTTATTTAATCGTTTTTCTGTAGTTATTATTATTTCTTCTTCCGGAACCTCTTCTTCTTCCGGTTCCTCTTCTTCCGGTTCCTCTTCGAGAATTTGTGAATCTTCTCAAAGTATATTCGACTCTTCATTGTTATTAGATGAGTCGATGTGATTGGTACTGGAAGTAGACATCTATTACACATTAACTAACACATTAGTAATATACCACATAATATTTACATGTAAAAATATATAGTTTCCAACAAAAATATTAAACAATCGTTTTTAAAGTAAACACGGTCGAAGTCCAGACTCACTAATGCATCCTAACAAAATCGGTAAGACACACTAATGCAAATTTCTGGTTCTCTAATACCAACGCTCGGATACCAACTTAAGTGTCCCGTTCATATCGATTATAAACGTTCCATATTAATTGATTTCGTTGCGAGGTTTTGACCTCTATATGAGACGTTTTTTAAAGACTGCATTCAATTTTTAAAACAAACCATAACCTTTAAAATATTACGACGATTATCAAATAATGATAATCTAAAATATAGCGTTTTCACACGACCATTACATAATGGTTTATAATAATATTACACAACCATATATATGTCTTCGAATACAGTTTTTTAAACAATATTATACAAGCATGTTGACTCCAACTCTTGTCCATAAATTAGCATGCAACAGCGGAAGCTCTTAATAATCATCTGAGAATAAACATGCTTTAAACGTCAACAAAAATATTGGTGAGTTATAGGTTTAACCTATATATCAAATTGTAATAATATACCACAAGATTTCATCTTTCAATAACATGCAATCTGCATAAAAATCATTCATATGGTTGAACACCTGGTAACCGACATTAACAAATGCATCTAGAATATCTCCATATATAAATATCGAAGTACTAAAGCAGTTCAAATTCTCTGACTGGGGCGTGTCAAAGCCCATAGATCTATCTTTAGGATTCGTGTCAATTGGTGGCAATTATAATAAACACCAATTCTTAGGCTACCAAGTTCAACAAGGGCGATATCCGGTATAACGATTCAACATAGAATGTAGTTTCAATACTTGTGTCTATTTTGTAAATCATTTTCAAAACTGCATGTATTCTCATCCCAAAAATATTAGATAGTAAAAATGGGACTATAACTCACTTTCACAGATTTTCACTTCATCGGAAAATAAGACTTGGCCACGGGTCGATTCACGAACCTATTACAAATATGTACATATATATCAAAGTATGATCAAAATACATTCACAACATTTTTATTACATTTTAACGATTTAAGTTTATTAAGTCAGCAGTCCTCGTTAGTAACCTACAACTAGTTGTCCACAGTTAGATGTACAGAAATAAATCAATATATATATTATCTCGAATCAATCCACGACCCAGTGTCTACAAGTCTTAGACTCGATCACAACTCAAACAATATATATTATTTTGGAATCAACCTCAACCCTGTATAGCTAACTCAAACATTACTGCATATAGAGTGTCTATGGTTGTTCCAAATAATATATATATATATATATAGATGGGTCGATATGATATGTCAAAACATTGTATACGTGTCTATGGTATCCCAAGATTACATAATATATGTTAGAATACATGTATAATATAATATAAGTTGGTTAAGTTATGATTTGTATAGATTTGTTACAAATTTCACGTAGCTACAACAAGCAAACTTATCCAATCTTCTTTTACCCATAACTTCTTCGTTTTAAATCCGTTTTGAGTGATTCAAGTTGCTATGGTTTCATATTGAACTTAAGTTTATGAATCTAAACAGAAAAAGTATAAGTTTATAGTCGGAAATACAGGTTACAAGTCATTTTTGTAAAGGTAGTCATTTCAGTCGAAAGAACGACGTCTAGATGACCATTTTGGAAAACATACTTCCACTTTGATTTTGACCATATTTTTGGATATAATTTCATGTTCATAATAAAAATCAATTTTCCAGAAGAATAGCTTTTAAATCAAAGTTTATCATAGTTTTTAATTATCCAAACCAAAACAGCCCCTGTTTTACTACGACGGCGTATATCCAGTTTTACGGTGTTCTTCGTGTTTCCAAGTTTTAAATCATTAAGTTAGCATATCATATAGATATAGAATATGTGTTTAGTTGATTTTAAAAGTTAAGTTAGAAGGATTAAATTTGTTTGCGAACAAGTTTAGAGTTAACTAAACTATGTTCTAGTGATTACATGTTATAATCTTCGAATAAAATAGTTTTATATATATGAATCGGATGATGTTAAGAACATCAATACTACCCTAAGTTTAGTAGGTAAACCTACTGGAAGTGACAAAAATTGATCTAGCTTCAAAGGATTCTTGGATGGCTTGAAAGTTCTTGAAGTAGAATCATGACACGAAAACAAGTTCAAGTAAGATTTTTACTCGAATTAAGATAGTTTATAGTTATAGAAATCGAATCAAAGTTTGAATATGAATATTACCTTGAATAAGAAAGATAACCTACTGTAAATAACAAAGGCTTCTTGATCTTAGATGATTACTTGGAATGGATTTGCAAGATTGAAAGTAAACTAGCAAACTTGAAAGGATTTTCGAAGTGTTCTTGAAGTGTTCTTCCTATGATGATTATAGCTTGATTCTTGAAGTAATTTTTGATGAAGATGATGATTAGTTTACTGTAAATTTCATTCCTAAGAGTGTGTGTGTGTTTAGAGAGAATTAGAAAGAGAATTGGAAGTGAAATGGATTGATTGGTGAGTGGTGAATGATGAGGGGTGAGTGGGGTTAAAAGGAGCTCTAGTTAGTTGACTAGTTCATGGTAGAAGTCAAATTTGATTAGTCATGCATGACATAATCAAGAGTGGAATCCCATGCTAGTTCCTATTGGTATATACTCCTAGTAAGTACGTCTAGAAGCTGTGTATAATACGGGTACGAATACTGAATGACTACGAGTAGAATTGTTGATGAAAATGAATGGAAATGTAATTGTAAGCATTTTTGCTAAGTAGAAGTACTTTGATATGTGTCTTGAAGTGTTTCAAAAGTGTACTAATACATCTTAATACACTACATGTATATTCATTTTAACTGAGTCGTTAAGTCATCGTTAGTCGTTACATGTAAGTGTTGTTTTTGAAAGCTTTAAGTTAACGATCTCATTTAATGTTGTTGAAAGCTTTAAATCAAATTTTAACACATTTTTAATACAGCGATATTAACCCAAACAAAAAAATCTTCGAGCTGACCTGGCAGCTCGATCCCAGCCAGGGGCTCTGCCCCTTTCTACCCCGCCAGGGGTTGCCACCCGTTGGACCTCGCTATCAGGGGCGCTGCCCCCGAACCCCCGCCATAATCAAGATAAGTTCAAACAAGTGTGCACTCCACACTTTCCCAAACTTGTTCGATATTTATCAAGGTTATTTTGGTTAACAAATTAATCCCATTACACTTAAATCATATTGGTGACACAAATCACCAACAATGAATATATCTTAATATGATACATATGTATTTAGTAAGGCGTTGCTATAACGATAATCATTATATATATCGTTTCAAGTTTCATAATTCAATAGTCTCATTTTATGTATATAACTCATTGTTAATATACCTAGTGAGATACTTACTTTTCATAATATCATGTTAGCTATATACATATCCATATATATATATCATCATATAGTTTTTACAAGTTTTAACGTTCGTGAATCGCCAGTCAACTTGGGTGGTCAATTGTCTACATGAAATCTATTTTAATTAATCAAGTCTTAACAAGTTTGATTGCTTAACATGTTGGAAACATTTAATCATGTAAATATCAACTTCATTTAATATATATAAACATGGAAAAGTTCGGGTCACTACAGATTGATCGGATTGAATTATTGAGTAAAAACAGATCTGATGAACTACACTCTGCCGATGGTCTCTGCCCATTGACCGATGGTGTCTTACACTCGGCCGTATGTCTCTACACTCGGCCGTAGGTCCCCAAGTTGATCAGTTGTTAGATTTTTGGTGGTGTGTTTAGACCAACTTCCGTAGGTCTAGACCATCGGACCGATGGTCGATTCCATCAACCGATGGTCACTTAATTGGACCGATGGTAGGTTTTTATGTTTAATCTGAATAAATTTTAGGTCTCTGATAATCTTTGTTATGCCGATCTAATGCTAGTGCTTGTAGTCTATATTAGAATGTCAGGTGGTTCCTTTGTTGGGCAATGGATGTTTAACATCGACCGTAGGAGAATTCTAGCTAGTGGACGACCCATCTTTGAAATGTCCCGTTCTTATTGATTAAAAACGTTCCATATTAATTGATTTCGTTGCGAGGTTTTTGACCTCTATATGAGACGTTTTTCAAAGACTGCATTCATTTTTAAAACAAACCATAACCTTTATTTCATAAATAAAGGTTTAAAAAGCTTTACGTAGATTATCAAATAATGATAATCTAAAATATCCTGTTTACACATGACCATTACATAATGGTTTACAATACAAATATGTTACATCGAAATCAGTTTCTTGAATGCAGTTTTTACACAATATCATACAAACATGGACTCCAAATCTTGTCCTTATTTTAGTATGCAACAGCGGAAGCTCTTAATATTCACCTGAGAATAAACATGCTTTAAACGTCAACAAAAATGTTGGTGAGTTATAGGTTTAACCTATATATATCAAATCGTAACAATAGACCACAAGATTTCATATTTCAATACACATCCCATACATAGAGATAAAAATCATTCATATGGTGAACACCTGGTAACCGACATTAACAAGATGCATATATAAGAATATCCCCATCATTCCGGGACACCCTTCGGATATGATATAAATTTCGAAGTACTAAAGCATCCGGTACTTTGGATGGGGTTTGTTAGGCCCAATAGATCTATCTTTAGGATTCGCGTCAATTAGGGTGTCTGTTCCCTAATTCATAGATTACCAGACTTAATAAAAAGGGGCATATTCGATTTCGATAATTCAACCATAGAATGTAGTTTCACGTACTTGTGTCTATTTTGTAAATCATTTATAAAACCTGCATGTATTCTCATCCCAAAAATATTAGATTTTAAAAGTGGGACTATAACTCACTTTCACAGATTTTTTACTTCGTCGGGAAGTAAGACTTGGCCACTGGTTGATTCACGAACCTATAACAATATATACATATATATCAAAGTATGTTCAAAATATATTTACAACACTTTTAATATATTTTGATGTTTTAAGTTTATTAAGTCAGCTGTCCTCGTTAGTAACCTACAACTAGTTGTCCACAGTTAGATGTACAGAAATAAATCGATAAATATTATCTTGAATCAATCCACGACCCAGTGTATACGTATCTCAGTATTGATCACAACTCAAACTATATATATTTTGGAATCAACCTCAACCCTGTATAGCTAACTCCAACATTCACATATAGAGTGTCTATGGTTGTTCCGAAATATATATAGATGTGTCGACATGATAGGTCGAAACATTGTATACGTGTCTATGGTATCTCAAGATTACATAATATATAATACAAGTTGATTAAGTTATGGTTGGAATAGATTTGTTACCAATTTTCACGTAGCTAAAATGAGAAAAATTATCCAATCTTGTTTTACCCATAACTTCTTCATTTTAAATCCGTTTTGAGTGAATAAAATTGCTATGGTTTCATATTGAACTCTATTTTATGAATCTAAACAAAAAAAGTATAGGTTTCTAGTCGGAAAAATAAGTTACAAGTCGTTTTTGTAAAGGTAGTCATTTCAGTCGAAAGAACGACGTCTAGATGACCATTTTAGAAAACATACTTCCACTTTGAGTTTAACCATAATTTTTGGATATAGTTTCATGTTCATAATAAAAATCATTTTCTCAGAATAACAACTTTTAAATCAAAGTTTATCATAGTTTTTAATTAACTAACCCAAAACAGCCCGCGGTGTTACTACGACGGCGTAAATCCGGTTTTACGGTGTTTTTCGTGTTTCCAGGTTTTAAATCATTAAGTTAGCATATCATATAGATATAGAACATGTGTTTAGTTGATTTTAAAAGTCAAGTTAGAAGGATTAACTTTTGTTTGCGAACAAGTTTAGAATTAACTAAACTATGTTCTAGTGATTACAAGTTTAAACCTTCGAATAAGATAGCTTTATATGTATGAATCGAATGATGTTATGAACATCATTACTACCTTAAGTTCCTTGGATGAACCTACTGGAAAAGAGAAAAAATGGATCTAGCTTCAATGGATCCTTGGATGGCTCAAAGTTCTTGAAGCAAAATCATGACACGAAAACAAGTTCAAGTAAGATCATCACTTGAAATAAGATTGTTATAGTTATAGAAATTGAACCAAAGTTTGAATATGATTATTACCTTGTATTAGAATGATAACCTACTGTAAGAAACAAAGATTTCTTGAGGTTGGATGATCACCTTACAAGATTGGAAGTGAGCTAGCAAACTTGAAAGTATTCTTGATTTTATGAAACTAGAACTTTTGGAATTTATGAAGAACACTTAGAACTTGAAGATAGAACTTGAGAGAGTTCAATTAGATGAAGAAAATTGAAGAATGAAAGTGTTTGTAGGTGTTTTTGGTCGTTGGTGTATGGATTAGATATAAAGGATATGTAATTTTGTTTTCATGTAAATAAGTCATGAATGATTACTCATATTTTTGTAATCTTATGAGATATTTCATGCTAGTTGCCAAATGATGGTTCCCACATGTGTTAGGTGACTCACATGGGCTGCTAAGAGCTGATCATTGGAGTGTATATACCAATAGTACATACATCTAAAAGCTGTGTATTGTACGAGTACGAATACGGGTGCATACGAGTAGAATTGTTGATGAAACTGAACGAGAATGTAATTGTAAGCATTTTTGTTAAGTAGAAGTATTTTGATAAGTGTATTGAAGTCTTTCAAAAGTGTATAAATACATATTAAAACACTACATGTATATACATTTTAACTGAGTCGTTAAGTCATCGTTAGTCGTTACATGTAAGTGTTGTTTTGAAACCTTTAGGTTAACGATCTTGTTAAATGTTGTTAACCCAATGTTTATAATAACAAAAGAGATTTTAAATTATTATATTATCATGATATTATGATGTACGAATATCTCTTAATATGATATATATACATTAAATGTCGTTACAACGATAAACGTTACATATATGTCTCGTTTCAAAATCATTAAGTTAGTAGTCTTGTTTTTACATATGTAGTTCATTGTTAATATAATTAATGATATGTTTACTTATCATAATATCATGTTAACTATATATATAACCATATATATGTCATCATATAGTTTTTTACAAGTTTTAACGTTCGTGAATCACCGGTCAACTTGGGTGGTCAATTGTCTATATGAAACCTATTTCAATTAAACAAGTCTTAATAAGTTTGATTGCTTAACATGTTGGAAACATTTAATCATGTAAATATCAATCTCAATTAATATATATAAACATGGAAAAGTTCGGGTCACTACAGTACCTACCCGTTAAATAAATTTCGTCCCGAAATTTTAAGCTGTTGAAGGTGTTGACGAATCTTCTGGAAATAGATGCGGGTATTTCTTCTTCATCTGATCTTCACGCTCCCAGGTGAACTCGGGTCCTCTACGAGCATTCCATCGAACCTTAATAATTGGTATCTTGTTTTGCTTAAGTCTTTTAACCTCACGATCCATTATTTCGACGGGTTCTTCGATGAATTGAAGTTTTTCGTTGATTTGGATTTCATCTAACGGAATAGTGAGATCTTCTTTAGCAAAACATTTCTTCAAATTCGAGACGTGGAAAGTGTTATGTACAGCCGCGAGTTGTTGAGGTAACTCAAGTCGGTAAGCTACTGGTCCGACACGATCAATAATCTTGAATGGTCCAATATACCTTGGATTTAATTTCCCTCGTTTACCAAATCGAACAACGCCTTTCCAAGGTGCAACTTTAAGCATGACCATCTCTCCAATTTCAAATTCTATATCTTTTCTTTTAATGTCAGCGTAGCTCTTTTGTCGACTTTGGGCGGTTTTCAACCGTTGTTGAATTTGGATGATCTTCTCGGTAGTTTCTTGTATAATCTCCGGACCCGTAATCTGTCTATCCCCCACCTCACTCCAACAAATCGGAGACCTGCACTTTCTACCATAAAGTGCTTCAAACGGCGCCATCTCAATGCTTGAATGGTAGCTGTTGTTGTAGGAAAATTCTGCTAACGGTAGATGTCGATCCCAACTGTTTCCGAAATCAATAACACATGCTCGTAGCATGTCTTCAAGCGTTTGTATCGTCCTTTCGCTCTGCCCATCAGTTTGTGGATGATAGGCAGTACTCATGTCTAGACGAGTTCCTAATGCTTGCTGTAATGTCTGCCAGAATCTTGAAATAAATCTGCCATCCCTATCAGAGATAATAGAGATTGGTATTCCATGTCTGGAGACGACTTCCTTCAAATACAGTCGTGCTAACTTCTCCATCTTGTCATCTTCTCTTATTGGCAGGAAGTGTGCTGATTTGGTGAGACGATCAACTATTACCCAAATAGTATCAAAACCACTTGCAGTCCTTGGCAATTTAGTGATGAAATCCATGGTAATGTTTTCCCATTTCCATTCCGGGATTTCGGGTTGTTGAAGTAGACCTGATGGTTTTTGATGCTCAGCTTTGACCTTAGAACACGTCAAACATTCTCCTACGTATTTAGCAACATCGGCTTTCATACCCGGCCACCAAAAATGTTTCTTGAGATCCTTGTACATCTTCCCCGTTCCAGGATGTATTGAGTATCTGGTTTTATGAGCTTCTCTAAGTACCATTTCTCTCATATCTCCAAATTTTGGTACCCAAATCCTTTCAGCCCTATACCGGGTTCCGTCTTCCCGAATATTAAGATGCTTCTCCGATCCTTTGGGTATTTCATCCTTTAAATTTCCCTCTTTTAAAACTCCTTGTTGCGCCTCCTTTATTTGAGTAGTAATGTTATTATGAATCATTATATTCATAGATTTTACTCGAATGGGTTCTCTATCCTTCCTGCTCAAGGCATCGGCTACCACATTTGCCTTCCCTGGGTGGTAACGAATCTCAAAATCGTAATCATTCAATAATTCAATCCACCTACGCTGCCTCATATTCAGTTGTTTCTGATTAAATATGTGTTGAAGACTTTTGTGGTCGGTATATATAATACTTTTGACCCCATATAAGTAGTGCCTCCAAGTCTTTAATGCAAAAACAACCGCGCCTAATTCCAAATCATGCGTCGTATAATTTTGTTCGTGAATCTTCAATTGTCTAGACGCATAAGCAATCACCTTCGTTCGTTGCATTAATACACAACCGAGACCTTGCTTTGATGCGTCACAATAAATCACAAAATCATCATTCCCTTCAGGCAATGACAATATAGGTGCCGTAGTTAGCTTTTTCTTCAATAACTGAAACGCTTTCTCTTGTTCATCATTCCATTCAAATTTCTTTCCTTTATGCGTTAATGCAGTCAAGGGTTTTGCTATTCTGGAAAAGTCTTGGATGAACCTTCTGTAGTAACCAGATAGTCCTAAAAACTGGCGTATGTGTTTCGGAGTTTTCGGGGTTTCCCACTTTTCAACAGTTTCTATCTTTGCCGGATCCACCTTAATACCTTCTTTGTTCACTATGTGACCGAGGAATTGAACTTCTTCCAACCAAAATGCACACTTTGAAAACTTAGCGTACAATTCTTCCTTCCTCAATACTTCTAACACCTTTCTCAAATGTTCACCGTGTTCTTGGTCATTCTTTGAGTAAATAAGTATGTCATCAATGAAAACAATGACAAACTTGTCAAGGTATGGTCCACACACTCGGTTCATAAGGTCCATGAACACAGCTGGTGCATTAGTTAAACCAAACGGCATGACCATAAACTCGTAATGACCGTAACGTGTTCTGAAAGCAGTCTTTGGAATATCATCTTCTTTCACCCGCATTTGATGATACCCGGAACGTAAGTCAATCTTTGAATAAACAGACGAGCCTTGTAGTTGATCAAATAAGTCGTCGATTCTCGGTAGTGGGTAGCGGTTCTTGATGGTAAGTTTGTTCAACTCTCGGTAGTCGATACACAACCTGAATGTACCATCTTTCTTCTTGACAAACAAAACAGGAGCTCCCCACGGTGATGTGCTTGGTCGAATGAAACCACGCTCTAAAAGTTCTTGTAATTGGCTTTGCAGTTCTTTCATCTCGCTGGGTGCGAGTCTGTAAGGAGCACGAGCTATTGGTGCAGCTCCTGGTACAAGATCTATTTGAAATTCAACGGATCGATGTGGGGGTAATCCCGGTAATTCTTTCGGAAATACATCGGGAAATTCTTTTGCAATGGGAACATCATTGATGCTCTTTTCTTCAGTTTGTACTTTCTCGACGTGTGCTAGAACAGCATAGCAACCTTTTCTTATTAGTTTTTGTGCCTTCAAATTACTAATAAGATGTAGCTTCGTGTTGCCCTTTTCTCCGTACACCATTAAGGGTTTTCCTTTTTCTCGTATAATGCGAATTGCATTTTTGTAACAAACGATCTCCGCTTTCACTTCTTTCAACCAGTCCATACCGATTATCACATCAAAACTCCCTAACTCTACTGGTATCAAATCAATCTTAAATGTTTCGCTAACCAGTTTAATTTCTCGATTCCGACATATATTATCTGCTGAAATTAATTTACCATTTGCTAATTCGAGTAAAAATTTACTATCCAAAGGCGTCAATGGACAACTTAATTTAGCACAAAAATCTCTACTCATATAGCTTCTATCCGCACCCGAATCAAATAAAACGTAAGCAGATTTATTGTCAATAAGAAACGTACCCGTAACAAGCTCCGGGTCTTCCTGTGCCTCTGCCGCATTAATATTGAAAACTCTTCCGCGGCCTTGTCCATTCGTGTTCTCCTGGTTCGGGCAATTTCTAATAATGTGGCCCGGTTTTCCACATTTATAACAAACTACATTGGCATAACTTGCTCCGACACTACTTGCTCCGCCATTACTCGTTCCGACACCATTTGTTCCTTTCGTTCTATTAACCCCTGGTCCGTAGACCTCACACTTCGCCGCGCTATGACCATTTCTTTTACACTTGTTGCAAAATTTGGTGCAGAACCCCGAGTGATTCTTTTCACACCTTTGGTATAGCTGCTTCTGATTGTTGTTGTTGTTGCGGTTATTATTGTTGTTGGGATGATTGTTGTAGTTGCTGTTGTTATTATTGTTGTTGTTGTTGGGCCGTTTGTTGTAGTTGCGATTGATGTTGCGATTGTTGGGATAATTGTTGCGATTATTGTTGTAATTGCTGTTGTTGTTGTATTGGTGATTCTTATCACCGTTTTCCTCCCACTTTCTTTTGACTTGCTTCACATTGGCCTCTTCAGCAGTCTGTTCTTTAATTCTTTCTTCAATCTGGTTCACGAGTTTGTGAGCCATTCTACATGCCTGTTGTATGGAGGCGGGCTCGTGTGAACTTATATCTTCATGGATTCTTTCCGGTAATCCTTTCACAAATGCGTCGATCTTCTCTTCCTCATCTTCGAATGCTCCCGGACACAATAGGCACAATTCTGTGAATCGTCTTTCGTACGTGGTAATATCAAATCCTTGGGTTCGTAACCCTCTAAGTTCTGTCTTGAGCTTATTGACCTCGGTTCTGGGACGGTACTTCTCGTTCATCAAGTGCTTGAATGCTGACCACGGTAGTGCGTACGCATCGTCTTGTCCCACTTGCTCTAGATAGGTATTCCACCATGTTAACGCAGAACCTGTGAAGGTATGCGTAGCGTACTTCACTTTGTCCTCTTCAGTACACTTACTTATGGCAAACACCGATTCGACCTTCTCGGTCCACCGTTTCAATCCGATCGGTCCTTCGGTTCCATCAAATTCCAAAGGTTTGCAGGCAGTGAATTCTTTGTAGGTGCATCCTACACGATTTCCTGTACTGCTAGATCCAAGGTTATTGTTGGTATGTAGCGCAGCCTGTACTGCGGCTATGTTTGAAGCTAGAAAAGTACGGAATTCCTCTTCATTCATATTCACGGTGTGTCGAGTAGTCGGTGCCATTTCCTTCAAAATAGTTAAATGGAACAAGTTAATCATACAGAATATTAAGAGTAGTTAATAGTATTTCGTAGCATAATATGAACTCATTTATAAAAGCTTTTTCTTCATATTAGCGTTTTATAAGTTTAAATTCGGGTAGTACCTACCCGTTAAGTTCATACTTAGTAGCTAATATACAATTCAACTACTACAATTCTATATGAAAAACTGATTATAATAATATTTCGCGTTCAAACTTTTATACAATATTTTACAAACTTACAATACCGCTTATTTTACATAAAGCATGAAATATAGCACACAATAACTTTGATACAAGATAGTTGTGAAGACAATTCTAGCTAGTACACAAGTCGTTCAGCAAAGGCAATAAAGACACGTAATTCATACGTCCAGAAACAAGTCATGCATTCTGGTTTTACTAGGACTACTTCCCATCCTTGGTCTTGTGCAACATAACCGTTATGGCCGTTGATAAGACAGCGTGTTGTAACGTCATCAAAGGGACAAGGGTTACGTAATGTCCAACAGTCCCGTAATAATCTAAAAACCTCATTTCTTACCCCAATTACCGACTCCGTCACTTGTGGAAACGTTTTGTTTAATAGTTGTAGCCCGATGTTCTTGTTCTCACTTTGGTGAGAAGCGAACATTACTAATCCGTAAGCATAACATGCTTCTTTATGTTGCATGTTAGCCGCTTTTTCTAAATCACGAAGTCCAATATTCGGATATATTGAGTCAAAATAATTTCTTAACCCGTTGCGTAAAATAGCATTTGGGTTCCCCGCAATATATGCGTCAAAGTAAACACATCGTAACTTATGGGTTTCCCAATGTGATATCCCCCATCTTTCAAACGAAAGTCTCTTATAAACCAAGACATTCTTGGAACGTTCTTCGAATGTCTTACAAACTGATCTCGCCTTAAATAGTTGTGCCGAAGAATTCTGGCCGACTCTAGACAAGATTTCATCAATCATGTCTCCGGGTAGGTCTCTTAAAATATTGGGTTGTCTATCCATTTTGTGTTTTTAAACTGTAAAATAGACAAGAGTTAGATTCATAAAAAAAAATACTTATTAATACAAGCAATTTTTACATATATCATAAACCATAAGAACACTATATCCCATATATTACACCACACGAATACAACTATCTTATCCCGACTCGCTCGTTTCTTCTTCTTCTTCGGTTTTGGTTCGTTTTGCCAAGTTTCTAGGAATATATGATGTTCCCCTAATACGAGCCGTCGTTGTCCACATTGGTTTAGAAAAACCTGGTGGTTTAGAGGTTCCCGGGTCATTGTTACAACTTAAGGACTTCGGGGGTTGACGATACATATAAAGTTCATCGGGGTTGGAATTAGATTTCTCTATTTTTATGCCCTTTCCCTTATTATTTTCTTTTGCCTTTTTAAATTCAGTTGGGGTAATTTCTATAACATCATCGGAATTCTCGTCGGAATCCGATTCATCGGAGAATTGGTAATCCTCCCAATATTTTGCTTCCTTGGCGGAAACACCATTGACCATAATTAACTTTGGTCGGTTGGTTGAGGATTTTCTTTTACTTAACCGTTTTATTATTTCCCCCACCGGTTCTATTTCTTCATCCGGTTCCGATTCTTCTTCCGGTTCCGATTCTTCTTCCGGTTCCGACTCTTCTTCCGGTTCCTCTTCGGGAACTTGTGAATCAGTCCACAAATCATTCCAATTTACATTTGACTCTTCATTATTATTAGGTGAGTCAATGGGACTTGTTCTAGAGGTAGACATCTATCACATAATATCAAACACGTTAAGAGATTAATATATCACATAATATTCATATGTTAAAAATATATAGTTTCCAACAAAAATGTTAAGCAATCATTTTTAAAGAAAACACGGTCGAAGTCCAGACTCACTAATGCATCCTAACAAACTCGATAAGACACACTAATGCAAATTTTCTGGTTCTCTAAGACCAACGCTCTGATACCAACTGAAATGTCCCGTTCTTATTGATTAAAAACGTTCCATATTAATTGATTTCGTTGCGAGGTTTTTGACCTCTATATGAGACGTTTTTCAAAGACTGCATTCATTTTTAAAACAAACCATAACCTTTATTTCATAAATAAAGGTTTAAAAAGCTTTACGTAGATTATCAAATAATGATAATCTAAAATATCCTGTTTACACATGACCATTACATAATGGTTTACAATACAAATATGTTACATCGAAATCAGTTTCTTGAATGCAGTTTTTACACAATATCATACAAACATGGACTCCAAATCTTGTCCTTATTTTAGTATGCAACAGCGGAAGCTCTTAATATTCACCTGAGAATAAACATGCTTTAAACGTCAACAAAAATGTTGGTGAGTTATAGGTTTAACCTATATATATCAAATCGTAACAATAGACCACAAGATTTCATATTTCAATACACATCCCATACATAGAGATAAAAATCATTCATATGGTGAACACCTGGTAACCGACATTAACAAGATGCATATATAAGAATATCCCCATCATTCCGGGACACCCTTCGGATATGATATAAATTTCGAAGTACTAAAGCATCCGGTACTTTGGATGGGGTTTGTTAGGCCCAATAGATCTATCTTTAGGATTCGCGTCAATTAGGGTGTCTGTTCCCTAATTCATAGATTACCAGACTTAATAAAAAGGGGCATATTCGATTTCGATAATTCAACCATAGAATGTAGTTTCACGTACTTGTGTCTATTTTGTAAATCATTTATAAAACCTGCATGTATTCTCATCCCAAAAATATTAGATTTTAAAAGTGGGACTATAACTCACTTTCACAGATTTTTTACTTCGTCGGGAAGTAAGACTTGGCCACTGGTTGATTCACGAACCTATAACAATATATACATATATATCAAAGTATGTTCAAAATATATTTACAACACTTTTAATATATTTTGATGTTTTAAGTTTATTAAGTCAGCTGTCCTCGTTAGTAACCTACAACTAGTTGTCCACAGTTAGATGTACAGAAATAAATCGATAAATATTATCTTGAATCAATCCACGACCCAGTGTATACGTATCTCAGTATTGATCACAACTCAAACTATATATATTTTGGAATCAACCTCAACCCTGTATAGCTAACTCCAACATTCACATATAGAGTGTCTATGGTTGTTCCGAAATATATATAGATGTGTCGACATGATAGGTCGAAACATTGTATACGTGTCTATGGTATCTCAAGATTACATAATATATAATACAAGTTGATTAAGTTATGGTTGGAATAGATTTGTTACCAATTTTCACGTAGCTAAAATGAGAAAAATTATCCAATCTTGTTTTACCCATAACTTCTTCATTTTAAATCCGTTTTGAGTGAATCAAATTGCTATGGTTTCATATTGAACTCTATTTTATGAATCTAAACAAAAAAAGTATAGGTTTCTAGTCGGAAAAATAAGTTACAAGTCGTTTTTGTAAAGGTAGTCATTTCAGTCGAAAGAACGACGTCTAGATGACCATTTTAGAAAACATACTTCCACTTTGAGTTTAACCATAATTTTTGGATATAGTTTCATGTTCATAATAAAAATCATTTTCTCAGAATAACAACTTTTAAATCAAAGTTTATCATAGTTTTTAATTAACTAACCCAAAACAGCCCGCGGTGTTACTACGACGGCGTAAATCCGGTTTTACGGTGTTTTTCGTGTTTCCAGGTTTTAAATCATTAAGTTAGCATATCATATAGATATAGAACATGTGTTTAGTTGATTTTAAAAGTCAAGTTAGAAGGATTAACTTTTGTTTGCGAACAAGTTTAGAATTAACTAAACTATGTTCTAGTGATTACAAGTTTAAACCTTCGAATAAGATAGCTTTATATGTATGAATCGAATGATGTTATGAACATCATTACTACCTTAAGTTCCTTGGATGAACCTACTGGAAAAGAGAAAAAATGGATCTAGCTTCAATGGATCCTTGGATGGCTCAAAGTTCTTGAAGCAAAATCATGACACGAAAACAAGTTCAAGTAAGATCATCACTTGAAATAAGATTGTTATAGTTATAGAAATTGAACCAAAGTTTGAATATGATTATTACCTTGTATTAGAATGATAACCTACTGTAAGAAACAAAGATTTCTTGAGGTTGGATGATCACCTTACAAGATTGGAAGTGAGCTAGCAAACTTGAAAGTATTCTTGATTTTATGAAACTAGAACTTTTGGAATTTATGAAGAACACTTAGAACTTGAAGATAGAACTTGAGAGAGTTCAATTAGATGAAGAAAATTGAAGAATGAAAGTGTTTGTAGGTGTTTTTGGTCGTTGGTGTATGGATTAGATATAAAGGATATGTAATTTTGTTTTCATGTAAATAAGTCATGAATGATTACTCATATTTTTGTAATCTTATGAGATATTTCATGCTAGTTGCCAAATGATGGTTCCCACATGTGTTAGGTGACTCACATGGGCTGCTAAGAGCTGATCATTGGAGTGTATATACCAATAGTACATACATCTAAAAGCTGTGTATTGTACGAGTACGAATACGGGTGCATACGAGTAGAATTGTTGATGAAACTGAACGAGAATGTAATTGTAAGCATTTTTGTTAAGTAGAAGTATTTTGATAAGTGTATTGAAGTCTTTCAAAAGTGTATAAATACATATTAAAACACTACATGTATATACATTTTAACTGAGTCGTTAAGTCATCGTTAGTCGTTACATGTAAGTGTTGTTTTGAAACCTTTAGGTTAACGATCTTGTTAAATGTTGTTAACCCAATGTTTATAATAACAAAAGAGATTTTAAATTATTATATTATCATGATATTATGATGTACGAATATCTCTTAATATGATATATATACATTAAATGTCGTTACAACGATAAACGTTACATATATGTCTCGTTTCAAAATCATTAAGTTAGTAGTCTTGTTTTTACATATGTAGTTCATTGTTAATATAATTAATGATATGTTTACTTATCATAATATCATGTTAACTATATATATAACCATATATATGTCATCATATAGTTTTTTACAAGTTTTAACGTTCGTGAATCACCGGTCAACTTGGGTGGTCAATTGTCTATATGAAACCTATTTCAATTAAACAAGTCTTAATAAGTTTGATTGCTTAACATGTTGGAAACATTTAATCATGTAAATATCAATCTCAATTAATATATATAAACATGGAAAAGTTCGGGTCACTACAATCTTAGTGGAACAAAAGGTCATTGCGACTCGACAGACCTATAGCCTTTGGGAACAAATTGGATGTCAAGCATTCTTAGACATTGGGGATTACTTTTGTCCTAATTTGTTGTGGGAATTTTATGCCAATGTTGCCTTAGAAGATAGCAAGAAGAAATTTGTCCACTCAGGCTTATTTGATCAACAGTATAAGTGGACCGTGGAGGAATTCTCAAACCTGTTGAATGTTCCTTACTCTAGGGTTAAAATACTGTATTCTAGCAAAGATCTGCGAAAGATTCCCAACAGATTCAACCTGTTTGACATAATTGCAAGGTTATGCAAGCCAGGGAAAGTAGTTAATGCTGGTAGGGTTGAGATTAGAGATGACGAGGTGTCACTACAACATGAGATACATTTGAGAATAATCAAAAGTAATGTGACCTTTAGGAGAGAAGGAGATAATATGTTGTCTGGTACTGAAGCTATGTTTTTGTATTGCCTACTAGAGGGAATTCAAGTGAATATGGGCCACTTTCTCATTCATGTGATGATGGATTTTCTTGAGATGGAAGAACCATTTCCCTATGCAGCCTTATTGCATAATTTGTTTGAGAAACTTGGTGTGGTTCAATATGAGGAAAAGCTAGTGCCAGAGAATCCCATTGTGGGATAAGTGTAACAACCCGACATCTTAAATCCCTTAGACGCGTACCAAAAAAAAAAATTCTATGTCAGTGCATCTGGACGGCGTCCAGAATCCTGGACGGCGTCCAGCTCAGAAAGGTGGGACGGCGTCCAAAGTTTGGGACGGCGTCCAGCACAAAACAACTGGGACGGCGTCCAATCAATTAGGACAGCGTCCCAATGGTCTTCCAGCTACTGATCACGGGTCCAACTCACACGAGCGGAAAACCCGCTTCCTGACACTTCCAAACGAAAACCTTTTTACCACAAGTCAATATAAGTGAAACTAAGAGATTTTCATCATCAAATCAAGTTTTACATCAACGGACCCACATCGCCCATTTTACGAGTTTCATTCAAAAATAAAAGTTTCGACCAAATATAAGTTTAAGTTCCAAACGACACTAGAGATGGTGTTTGGGGTTAAACTACCCAATCTCGGTCGAACTCCAAAAGCTAACACCCAAAAGCATCCCCTAACAAAACAAGCGGAAGATCACTAATCCAATTGAACGCTCTTACCCTTGTCAACGCCCGAGCCTATAAAAAAAAGGTAAACAACGAGAGGGTGAGCAAAGCTTAGTGAATGCAATAATTATACGAATACATATATAATTATACCTACTTGCATACACTTACACAACCGCAAACATGCTAGCAAACAACATTAGCTTAGCAATAACAAGCTATACTTCACCAATACCCCCAAGCTAGCATAACATCCGCATATAAATATAACTCGAATAATATAATATGCTTACAACATAAATAACCATGGTTAACCAATAGTACAAGGGAACGGCGCTCGCGAAAACGCCATCGGTGTTCACAACATCCGTTAGGGCACTTAACACCTCGCACCACTAACCCCTAGGGTGGCACCTTAACACCTCGGCACTTCACCCCGAGTGGCATCTTAACACCTCGATGCTTCACTCATTATTTTACGGAGTGGTGTCTTAACACCTCGGCACTACACTCCTAGGTGGCATCTTAACACCTCAATGCTACACCCGAGTGGCATCTTAACACCTCGATGCTACACTCTTCACGTGAAATGTGGTGTCTTAACACCTCGACACTACACATTTCACGCTACAACAAATAGATACATTATATACCTACGCATATAATTATTCCACTCACCTCAAAGTCTTGTGAAAAGATACCCGAGCTTGCGAAACCTCAAAGTAACGTACCTATCATGTTATACATATTATCAAACGCAAACTCAAGTCGGTCAACCAATTCTTTCACCATTCCTAAGTCATTTTGACCCAAAGTGCAATCCCGACCCATTTTGCACCATTAACCCTAATAATGGGTCAACTTCACCAAAAACCCTAACTCTAGTCAAATATGGTCTTATTACATTTTTAAATCACCAATTTAACTCATTTTCACACATGCAAGACCACTTAGGTCATTAAAGACCCATTTAACCCATTTCAAGGTCAACACACCCATTTGGGTCATTCACAACCCAAATGACACCCACTAACATTAACTATAAGTGTACTAGTGATTTGCTAGGCCTTTAAGACCCATTTACCCTTTCAAAACCCTAGGTTAGTCACCATTTGGGTCTTCATGACCCAAACTTACCCAAAACCCCCAAATTACTCACAAATGGGTTTTATGTGCAACACTAACCCAAACCCTAACCCTTAAATATATTAAACTAAGGTAATCAAGTTTAGGGCTTACCACCACAATCAAAACGAAGCTAACGAGGAGATGAACAATTTTAATGCTCGAGCTAAAACCCGAAACACGCTTCTTCTTCTCCGATTTGAGCTTTCTCACACTTGAATCACACTCTCTCACTAGGATTTAAGTGGATGAAGTTTGGTGGTTAGAAATGGAGTAATGAGGCTCAACCAAACTGATCTAGGGCCTTTAATTCGTCCACCAAGTGAAATTACCAATTTACCCATCTAAAATATTGAAAAACCCAATTCTGGCTCGACAGATCATCTGGACGGCGTCCAGATTTCTGGACGACGTCCAGGCCTTCATAATGGGACGGCGTCCTAAATGTTTGGACGACGTCCAAACCAAAAAGAAAACAGGATCTTATAACTCTCCCCCACTTGAACCGGATTGCGACCTCGCAATCCACGCCGCATGACAAGCAGGAAGATAAACCAAAACAAACTCTTCGGCTCCCAAGTAAACTCGGAGCCTATACTTCGACGCCATTGGACTTTAAAAGTCCTCACCTCCTTATTTCTCAATTTCTTAACCTTTTCATCAAGTATAGCAACCGGCTCCTCAACATACTCTAACTTATTATTTAGCTCAATCTCGTCTAACGACACCCACAAAGAATCATCCGCAAGACACTTACGGAGATGGGAAACATGAAATGTATTATGGATCCCCGCAAGTTCTTCGGGTAATTCCAAACGATAAGCAACTTCGCCAATACGAGCTAAAACTTTGAATGGCCCAATAAACCGAGGAGCTAACTTTCCCCGTTTTCGAAATCGAATAATACCTTTCCATGGCGAAACCTTAAGCATCACCATGTCACCTTCTTGAAATTCGATCGTTCATCTACGTTTATCGGCATACGACTTTTGTCTATCTTGAGCCTTCTTCAAGTGATCCCGAATAATATCAATCTTGTTATTCGTCTCCAAAACCAAATCGGTACTCCCTATTTCCTTTTGTCCCACTTCACCCCAACAAATTGGGGTTCGACACCTACGCCCATAAAGCATCTCATATGGCGGCATCCCGATACTAGTATGATAACTATTATTGTACGAGAATTCCACCAAAGGTAAGTGCTCGTTCCAACTACCACCAAAATCAACAATACACGCCCGTAACATATCCTCCAAAGTTTGATTCGTACGTTCGGTTTGACCGTCCGTTTGAGGATGATACGCCGTGCTCAATTTCAATTGTGTACCCATATCTTCGTGAAACTTTTACCAAAACCGAGATGTAAAACGAGTATCTCTATCCGAAACAATAGATATAGGAACCCCGTGTCGAGAGACCACTTCCTTGATAAACAACTTAGCCAAGGCCTCCGACGATATTGCTTCTTTAATGGGAAGAAACAAAGCACTTTTCGTCAACCGGTCAACTATCACCCAAATCGTATCAAATTGGGTTCTCGCCGTCTTAGGTAACTTTGTTATGAAATCCATAGTAATGCGCTCCCATTTCCATTTCGGAATTTCTAACGGTTGCAATTTACCATACGGCTTTTGGTGTTCGGCTTTTACTTGCAAACACGTGACGCATTGCTCAACATATTTCACAACATCCCGTTTCATGCCCGGCCACCAATAATCTTTCTTCAAATCATGATACATTTTCGTCGCACCCGGATGAATGGAATATTTGGACTTATGTGCTTCATCAAGTAGCACCCGCCGGTAATCACCCATCTTAGGCACCCACACCCTTCCTTGAAAAGACAACAAACCACGCGAGCCCATAGTAATGAACTCCGATTGGCCCACTATTCGTTCCCCATGCTTGTTGTGAACGTAAGCCTCTATTTGAATCTCGCCAAGCCTCTCAAGAAAATCATTGGAAATAATCAAACGTAACGATCCCACTTTTATCGCCGGATGTTGACTCTTTCGACTCAACGCATCCGCGACAACATTGCCTTACCCGGATGATAAAGTATCTCACAATCATAATCTTTTACCACATCCATCCACCTACGTTGGCGATAATTCAAATCTCGTTGATTAAAGAGATGTTTCAAACTCTTATGATCCGAATAAATCGTACACTTGACACCATACAAGTAATGGCTCCAAATTTTCAACGCATGCACAACCGCCGCCAACTCAAGATCATGAGTCGGATATCTCGTTTCATGTTCCTTTAATTGTCGAGAGGCATAAGCGATGACTTTACCTCTTTGCATTAGAACACACCCGACACCATTTAAGGAAGCATCACAATAAACCACCATATCTTCTACCCCTTCCGGCAACACTAACACCGGAGCTTGACACAACTTCTCTTTTAACAATTGAAAAGCAATCTCTTGCTTGTTCTCCCAATTAAACCTAGCATTCTTTCTCGTCAACTTCGTCAATGGAGAAGCAATCTTAGAAAAGTCTTGGATAAACCGACGATAATAACCGGCCAACCCGAGAAAACTTCGGATTTCTGTAGGCGTAGTCGGTCGTCCCCAACTCTTCACCGTCTCGATCTTCCCCGGATCTACTTGAATACCGTCTTTGTTCACAATATGACCAAGGAATTGGACTTCCCTTAGCCAAAATTCACATTTGGAGAACTTTGCGTACAACTTCTCCTTTCGTAACGTCTTCAATACCTCACGCAAATGACGTTCATGTTCGTTCATACTTTTCGAATAGACTAGTATGTCATCAATGAACACTATTACCGACTTGTCCAACATAGGTTGGCACACTCGGTTCATAAGATCCATGAATGCCACCGGTGCATTCGTAAGACCAAAAGGCATAACCACGAACTCAAAATGCCCATAACGCGTTCTAAAAGCAGTTTTCTCAATGTCTTCCTCACGGACCCGCATTTGGTGATAGCCGGACCGTAGGTCGATTTTAGAGAAATACGTTGCACCTTGAAGTTGATCAAACAAATCGTCAATCCTAGGTAACGGATAACGATTCTTGATCGTCACTTTATTCAACTCTCGGTAATCGATGCACATCTGCATACTACCATCTTTCTTCTTCACAAATAACACTGGAGCACCCCCATGGCGAAGCACTCGGTCGGATAAAACCCTTCTCAAGCAACTCTTGGGTTTGATTTAACAACACTTGCATTTCCGTCGGTGCTAAACGGTAAGGAGTTTTAGCAATGGGAATAGCTCCCGGAACCAACTCAATGCGAAATTCAACTTGTCTTTCCGCCGGAACACCAGTAACTCGTCCGGAAAAATGTCTTCGAATTCACTAACAACTGGAATTTCACGAATGGATGGTGGCTCATCACGAGTATCAACAACATGAGCAAGGAAAGTCATGCCACCACTAACAACAAAACGACGTGCCCGTGCAAAAGTGCATATCGGCACAGGTCTCCTTCGCTTATCACCATGAATAATCAACTCTCCCCCACTTGGGGTTTTCACACGAATAAACTTATCATGGCATGCAGTATCGGCTCTATAACGATCGAGCCAATCCATACCAACGACAATATCAAAATCGCCCAAGGTCATTGGAATGAGATCAATTTTAAAGGTTTCGGCACCGAAAACAACATCACAATTTTCACACACATCAACCACTAGCACCGTCTTGCCGTCCGCTATTTTGACTTCTACCGGACGACTTAACTTAGCTAACGATCTATCAAGTTTAGGCACAAATTTAGGAGACACAAACGACAAATTTGCACCACTATCAAATAGAATTCTTGCCGGATTAGAATTAACCACGAAAGTACCTGAGACAACTTCGTTTGATTGCTTGGCTTCATCATTGGTCATCAAATAATTTCGACCCCTAGCCGTACCCGCCGCCTTCTCTAATCGCTTCACATTATCGTTTCGCAAATCGGGACACTCCGGCTTCTTATGCCCTTCTTTTCCGCAATTAAATCAAGTGACCTTGTTTCCGAAAGATGGTTTAGGACATTCACGAGCCATATGACCCGGTTACCCACAATTGTAGTACGCATAAGAAAAACCCCCGGAAGCGCCCTTCTTCACGCTATTAACACTCTCAGAACCCTTCTTGTTCTTGTTCTTCTTGTTTGAAAAGTTAGAATGACTAGAACCTTCAAACTTTCTTTTGAAAAACGTGAAATCGCTTTTTCTTGGAACATCCGGCTCAAAACCCGGGGCCAATTCAAATAACTCATCAAAAGACTTAGCCATACCCCGACTAATCTTGCCCTTGAACTCATCATTCAAAGTACGGTAGAAATCTTTCATTAGCTTGTGATCGTCACCCACATATTCCGGACAAAAACGAGTTTTTGCCAAAAAGGTAGACTTGAGTGTGACCAAGTCCATTGAACCTTGTTGTAAATGGTGCAACTCGTCCCGGATTCTATCAAGATCGGAAGAAGTTCGGTATTCTTTGAAGAATTCCTTCTTAAACTCCTCCCATGTCAAGTTCATGCATTGCTCTTCACCATATAAGTTGATTTTGTCGTCCCACCACAACTTGGCTTCTTCCCTCAACATACTAGAACCATACCTCGCCTTCCTTTCGGGAGGACACTCCGCGGTACGAAAATCCCCCTCGATATCGGAAATCCAACACGTGCTTTTCAACGGATCTCGCACCCCATTAAACATCGGAGGTTGAGTATCCTTGAAATTTTTATAGTGGAAGTCCCGCCTTCCACCCCCACCATTACCTTCACCCCCTTCGCCTCGAGGATAAATGTTTCTAGCCTCTAAAGCCTCCTCTATTGCGGCTTTCATTCGATCATTGATCATTCCGGTCACTTGTCCATCGACCAACTCTTAGAAGACCTTTCGAACGTCGTCAAGAAAATCCCTCTTTAGCCTTTTAAAGATGGCCTCAACCTTGACAGTGAGTTCAACGTCCTCACTCGTACCTCCGTCATTGGTGTCGTGTCCATTTCTCATCTTCATTCTATAAAACGAAGTAAATTAAGCAACAAAATGAAAGGACTTAACCCATATGTATATACATATACACCACACTACCCCGTCTTGCTCAACAATCGTCGTACATCGCTTGTTTGACACGATTTGAACCCGTAACAATGGTAGCTAATCATTGTTACGCGAGCACAACGCATTAACTCACTAGTACCACGTCTATCTCGCTTGACGATTTTAAATACCACACAAAACAATAGCGCATGATTAGTTCACATAAACCTATGCACTAACCAAAACTCGATCCGACCCAAAGTCCTACAAGTCCCGCATAACGCGCACACAAAAGTCTAAGTCTAGGCGCCTATCTCAAATCACCTAAATCCCTTAGACCATGCTCTGATACCACTTGTAACAACCCGACATCTTAAATCCCTTAGACGCGTACCAAAAAAAAAAAAAAATTCTATGTCAGTAGATCTGGACGGCGTCCAGCTCAGAAAGGTGGGACGGCGTCCAAAGTTTGGGACGGCGTCCAGCTCAAAACAACTGGGACGGCGTCCCAATGGTCTTCCAGCTACTGATCACGGGTCCAACTCACACGAGTCGAAAACTCGCTTCCCGACACTTTCAAACGAAAACCTTTTTACCACAAGTCAATATAAGTGAAACTAAGAGATTTTCATCATCAAATCAAGTTTTACATCAACGGGCCCACATCGCCCATTTTACGAGTTTCGTTCAAAAATAAAAGTTTCGACCAAATATAAGTTTAAGTTCCAAACGACACTAGAGCATGGTGTTTGGGGTTAAACTACCCAATCTCGGTCGAACTCCAAACGCTAACACCCAAAAGCATCCCCTAACAAAACAAGCGGGAGATCACTAATCCAATTGAACGCTCTTACCCTTGTCAATGCCCGAGCCTATAAAAAAAAGGTAAACAACGAGAGGGTAAGCAAAGCTTAGTGAATGCAATAATTATACGAATACATATATAATTATACCTACTTGCATACACTTACACAACCGCAAACATGCTAGCAAACAACATTAGCTTATCGTCGCAATAACAAGCTATAATTCACCAATACCCCCAAGCTAGCATAACATCCGCATATAAATATAACTCGAATAATATAATATGCTTACAACACAAATAACCATGGTTAACCAATAGTACAAGGGAACGGCGCTCGCGAAAACGCCATCGATGTTCACAACATCCGTTAGGGCACTTAACACCTCGCACCACTAACCCCTAGGGTGGCACCTTAACACCTCACTTCACCCCGAGTGGCATCTTAACACCTCGATGCTTCACTCATTATTTTACGGAGTGGTGTCTTAACACCTCGGCACTACACTCCTAGGTGGCATCTTAACACCTCGATGCTACACCCGAGTGGCATCTTAACACCTCGATGCTACACTCTTCACGTGAAACATGGTGTCTTAACACCTCGACACTACACATTTCACGCTACAACAAATAGATACATTATATACCTACGCATATAATTATTCCACTCACCTCAAAGTCTTGTGAAAAGATACCCGAGCTTGCGAAACCTCAAAGTAACGTACCTATCACGTTATACATATTATCAAACGTAAACTCAAGTCGGTCAACCAATTCTTTCACCATTCCTAAGTCATTTTGACTCAAAGTGCAATCCCGACCCATTTTGCACCATTAACCCTAATAATGGGTCAACTTCACCAAAAACCCTAAATCTAGTCAAATATGGTCTTATTACATTTTTAAATCACCAATTTAACTCATTTTCACACATGCAAGACCACTTAGGTCATTAAAGACCCATTTAACCCATTTCAAGGTCAACACACCCATTTGGGTCATTCACAACCCAAATGACACCCACTAACATTAACTATAAGTGTACTAGTGATTTGCTAGGCCTTTAAGACCCATTTACCCTTTCAAAACCGTATGTTAGTCACCATTTGGGTCTTCATGACCCAAACTTACCCAAAACCCCCAAATTACTCACAAATGGGTTTTATGTGCAACACTAACCTAAACCCTAACCCTTAAACACATTAAACTAAGGTAATCAAGTTTAGGGCTTACCACCACAATCAAAACGAAGCTAACGAGGAGATGAACAACTTTAATGCTCGAGCTAAAACCCGAAACACGCTTCTTCTTCTCCGATTTGAGCTTTCTCACACTTGAATCACACTCTCTCACTAGGATTTAAGTGGATGAAGTTTGGTGGTTAGAAATGGAGTAATGAGGCTCAACCAAAATGATCTAGGGCCTTTAATTCGTCCACCAAGTGAAATTACCAATTTACCCATCTAAAATATTTAAAAACCCAATTATGGCTCGACAGATCATCTGGACGGCGTCCAGATTTCTGGACGGCGTCCAGGCCTTCATAATGGGACGGCGTCCCAGATGTTTGGACGGCGTCCAAACCAAAAAGAAAACAGGATCTTATAATAAGTGATTCTAGGTTTATGTTTCCGTGTTTGTTTTTGTTAGTATGTATTTTCAGCTTGGTATGTAATTTGATGATGCTAGCCTGTTAGCATTGATACACTGTTCTATGTCTGTAATAATCTTACTTCGGACATGTAATTGTGATCTTGATCTTATGGACTAAATGATGAAATATATTCTGTGATGATCATACTGTGATATCTAATAAGTCATGAATATATAATACTGATTTGAAATTGTGTTTGTAGTTATTGTTAATCATGTCAGGTGCTCAAATAGATCAAGAGCAGGTAGTCCATGGATCTGAAACTGAATCTTCAGGTGGACCAGAATCAGCTGATCTTCCAGGATTGAAAGCTTGCAGTGGTTCAAACTTGACTGCTTGTTTGAACGAGAAGGGTCCGTATGCTGGAAAATACAAAGGAGTGATAGAGTTTCTGAAGCGTTCTAGAATTTTTGCTGCTGTATCCATGCCGTGTACTGCTTATTATTCTCATCAGAGAGAATTCTGGAAGAAGGCTAAAGTAGAGACTGTAGATGACCGAAAGATGATTTTGAGTTCTGTGTCTGGTCAAGAGGTTAAGATTTATGAAGACACGATTCGCAACATATTTCTGTTTGAGGATGATGAGGATATGCCCAAGAAGTTGTCCAAGACAAAAATTACTGGGTGTATGTTAAGGTGTAAGTATACTGGTGATATTACTCGAGCTACAATCAAGAGAAGTGGGTTCACTCCACCGTACAGATACTTGTCACTGGTTGTGGTTAAATGTTTAAGTCCATTACAAGGCGGGTTTGATGAACTGAGCGAGATCTATCAAGGAATGTTTGCTGCGTTGGTTTTGAAAGATGATTTCAATTTCTCGGGGGTTATCTTTGATCTGTTGGTGGAGAATGTGACGAGCCAGTTATATTTGATTTATCCGAGGTTTTTACAGATCATGATCAACCGTCAAACTGTTGATTTGCCAAGATTGAAGAAAGATATCATTGAGTTGAAACATATGACAAATCTTACTTTCAATCGACTGAATCAGAAGAAAAGTGCTAATGATGGCAAGCTTGTATGTCATCTTGCGAAAGAAACTTATCAGTGTCCTCCAGGGAAGAAGTGGAGAAATGAAAATAGTTTATCTGATCGAGAGCCTGATTTTGGCAAACAGTGATGAAGAAGTTGAACAACCAGTGAATACTCAAGCTGCAGGTGGTTCAGGTGCTGGTGGATTAGTTGATGAGATCGGTTATGTTAATCCTAATGTTAGTGTTGAGGAAGCTTCGAGAGGTGAACGAAGGAGATTGGTTGAAGATGAGTGTTCACAGGTGTCAACCAAGCTAAGACCGAAGAAGAGGTTTAGATTCGTTTATAAAAATCCTGGTGGATCTGCTACTGGTGCTACTCGGGGAACTCAGCCCTCACAAACTCAAGGACAATAACCTCCACTACAACAAACCCAATCAACTCATCAATCACCGCCCGTGGCACAACAAGTGTCTCAGGAGATAGTTTCTACTCCAACTCCTGATGCTCCTCCACATACTGGGGCAGAAGGAGGTGTTAGTTCCTCGACTCTCCGTACTTTGAATGATTTATATGTTCAAGCTATGGCTGATAACTTGAGAATGAGAAAGGAAATGGATGAAAAGGTTGAGCAGCTGAAGGAGGAGAATCGTGTTAAGTCTGAGGATGTTGCACGATTATCGTTGCAAGTTGACCTGTTGCAAAGGAAAGTTGGTGATCAATCGTTGTTATTGACTGATGCGAAAAGAGAAGCTTCTCAAGCTAAGGAGTTGGCTGCATCAGCTCTTGCTAAGGTGACTGCGTGGGAAGAGAAGTTTGATCTGGTTGAGATGCCTGAGGATGAGACTGATAACAGAATGGTGGAGGCTCCTGGTTCCTCCAAAGCTACAACACTGTCAGTAATTCCTCTTAAAATTGATTATAGTTTTAGTGATTTCTTTTCTAAACAGGATGAGCTCAAGCATTCTGTTGTTTATGATGAACTAGAAGAGGGAGAGATCCCTCACAACCTCTCTAGAGAAGAGCTGGATGAACTGGTGCATCTAGAGCAAGAGGAAGCTAAAGCTGCTGACGCACAGTCCGATGATCCTCCATCTGAGGATGACTCTTTTGGCCCTGAGGTTACAGAGGGTTTTAGCGATAGAGATGTAGATGATTTAGTTGAGGATGTTACTCATGAAGATTTCCCTACATATCGAAATGATAAGAATGAAGATCTTCCTGGTTTTGATGAATTGTTTAAGACTGATGATGAGATTTTGAACAGAAGGTGTAAAGAAAAGGAAAGAACTGAAGTTTTACCTGAAGGTTTCTTGCCTGTTAAATATAATGATAAATTAGTTGAGAAGTTGGAAGCTGATTGGAGAGATATCTTGAGGATCAGAAAGTATTGTGAAAAACCAAAGCTTGAGCCAAAGTATTTAAAGATGATTAATCTGAGAAAGAGTGCGAAAGGAAGAATTCTTGCCTGGGCTTACATTGAAGAATTCAACATGTTTACGGTTAAGCGAGAGTTTGGCGTTGATTATTTCAAACATGGTCACGAATTCAAGTCACTACCGTACTTTGAGCTAATGCAGATTGCCAGGTTAAGGATGTTGTATTGTGGAATGAACGATCGATCTTCGTTATTGGTGAAAAAGATTCGAATTGCATTTAATTCGAAGAATTAGGAAGGTTTTAGGCCACAGTTTCCTAGGATTAGTTACAAAGTTAATCCAAGAACTGGTGAATCTCAAAGAATTGTAAAGTACAAGCGGGCAAAGACGATGAAGAAGGTACCATTGAGGAAGTTGCCGCAAAATTGGAGTCAGAGGTTCAGATGGTGGTTTTACGATGATCATTCTGAAGAAGCTGTGATTGTTTTAGATAAGATGAAAGAGAATGATATTGAGTGCATTCGTGTATTGGATCAGATTTGGTTAAGAAACTGTACCGAGGCTGATATTTTCACGTTGTATTATAACCGTATGCTTTATCGACGAGAGAACAAGGTGCAGGCTGAACAGTATGTGAAAGTAGCTAAGCTGTGCTGCTTGAATAACATGGTAATCGATCCGTACGAATGAATTGGATGACGACTGAAGACTTTTGAAATAGAACTAGGTCTTAGGGGGAGTTTGTTGGTGCATAATCCCGAGTTCTATCATGTAATATGTTCTATTCGTATTGTGTTTACTATTTCAGTCGTGTAAGGATATCGTCATTAATACATTGTGGTTGATTTGATTAATGCGATGCCGTAAAATGGTTCGAGCTGTTTGGTTGGCAGCTCAGACCATCGACCGATGGTAGAGACCATCGGTCGAGGGACTATCACCATCGGCCGTAGGTCAGAGACCACCGGCCGATGGTCGCTGTGACTATATATAAATACGGGTGTTGGGTTACATTGTTAGGTTACACACCCTACACCCTCTAGCCGACGTATTTCGCCGTTTCCTTTGTCCCAGACCATACCCCAACCGAATACAATCATCTAGGCGTCGATTCTATCAATATTTCATTGGTTAGATTGATCCCAAAGTGAACAACGTATTCGATTCATCCTAGTTTAGTGTTTTCCTCCTCTACTCTAGGTATAACGTTTAATCTAAGGTCCTAAATCGTCTACAGTACGTTATTGTTTATAATATTATTTTATTATTAATTATCATTGTTTTTTAATTTTTAGCAATGATAACCAAAAGATAGTGAGAATAGTTTTTTTTGAAGAAGTATATTATGATAGACATTTGATACCGTTCGGTCTTTCTTAGTCGTTTTAAAGAAATATTAATGTGACGTTGACGTAGAGTTCGATCTTTCGAAAGAAACATGTCATGATTAACAATGGTGATTATAGTTACAATAATTGAAGTTTAGTATTATATTAGCATTAAAGATAGGGGGATGATTCTCACACACACTTTTTTGATCTTCACACACCTATTTTAACTTTTTACTCTTCTAATAATACTCAATTGGTGTGTGAGGATCAAAAAAATGTGTGTGAAAATCATCTCCCTTAAAGATAACTAGACACTTGTAAGTATGACCATATGAAGACTAAAACAAATGTTCCATTAAAGCTCTATAATACTTGGTTATGTCGTTTCACGTTTTAACAAGTAGGAAAATGAACGTATGAATTAAAAACAAAGTTCCCAACATTATCTATAATTACACGACTTACCATTTGTTAACTAAACAAACTAAGTGGTTACGTTAAACAATGTACAAACCATGATGACTAACAATTGACGATAGTAAATATGCTAGAATAATTACTAACAAAAATCCGATTATTAAAATGCTATTGTTCATGTGTATATTTACCGTCGGATGAAAGACGTGACATTTGAGCATATGATAAGATAGATGCCTAAAGACAATCGTAACGGTTTAGTAACTAAAAACCGGTCTCAAATATGATCAAAGTCTATAAATAAACTTAATTAATAAGGCACCGTTAAGAAGTAAACTCGTACGCCATGTTATCTCGTTATTTCTAACAATGGCTTTAGTCTAATTGAATAAGAGAGAGATATAAAACAGAAAAAATAAATTTATGTGATTGAACACGAGAGCAAATATATTAGTATAATTTGATAAAATTTAAACACGAGAGCTCTCTTGAAAAATAATACGGAGTATATGTATATAAAACATATAAAATCTTTTTAAACTCCATACTTTTTAACGTCAAAGGTAAAATTACCACGTAATTAGCATGTGTATCAAATCTCAAGCTTACATTAATTTTGTATGCAGATCAAACGAGCTTGATGAACAACTAACGTATCGTAATAAAACTTTTCATGATTTCAAAACCCTATAATTTAAAAATTAGATTGATAATCATGCGATACTAAATTCCATATTAGATAAGTGATTGATGATTAACCATTTTACGTACGTTATTCGAACTCACTCACGTACGTTATACTCATTAGAAATTACCATCTAAAATTCAAATATTAACCATATTCTATAACACACTATTGCATCTTAACAATAGCTCTAATAAATGTCATTAGAAAATTCATATTCATATCTAAATTTCTTATTATCATTATCATTATCATTATCATTAATCATTAATCATTAATATCATTATCATTATATTAGTATTTTGAGAAGGAATAAGGAATGATGTACTTATGAAATAATTATAATTTTATCGTTCATTATTTATTGTTAATGATTTTAGTGTCATCTAACAATCATTTGGCAACTGAATTTACTTGAAAAGCAAGAGTTATTTAATTATACATAACAATGTATTTGGAGAGTGTGAAATTTATGACCATAAGAGTTGACTATATACTATCACACATATAGCGGGGGTCAAGGGGTTGTGCCCCCTTGCGGGGTCCAAGGGGCAGCGCCCCTTGCGAAAAGGCGCTATCCTTTATATCGGAAAGTTGCCTTCTAACAATTTTTTCTACCAAACGGTATGATTTTTAGTCAACCAAGTTTCTCGCCAAAATCAAGGGTTGCACCCTTCATTTTCAACCACCAAGTTACAGAATATTCATTTTCGTTTTGACCGTATATTTTTCATTACAACACAAACAAAAAACAATCGCATTCTCAATAATACTATAATTTGATATATTCTTGCCTAGAATCAAATTGCGTTATTGTCTTATCCAAATTAAGATTCCGTGCAACCTGGAGCTTGTGAAGGTCGAAATACTTAATTCAGAAAGTGTTTCACGATTCAAAAATTAATCGAGGATAATTTCACAACTCTTATTTCTAACATTTACGCTACACATAAGTTTTACGATATTATTTTTTTTTAAAGCTGCAGATTTCATTAACACGAAAGAGACAAATATCCTCGACCCATAAAGGGCCTGAGACACCACAAGATACATATCGAAGCTATTATCTATGAGGTTGCAAAGGAGGCAACCTAATCACCATGATAAAAATACACGACAAGTTTTACGATATTTAATATTGGTATTTTTTTCAAAATGTAATTTTTAACATGTAAAAAAGGTAACGTATCATTAGAAAATTCATTACTTTAAAATTAATACTTAACAAAAATAAAATATTATGTATGTTGATGTTAATTTTAAAAGCCGATTAAAATGTCCCAAATATTCATGTCACAAAATAATGTAAACTAGTCCGGGCCGGCCGGTGCGATGCAGCAGTGGCTTTCGGCCTGCGTATTCATATTTAACGTAGCTTTATGTATTTACAGAAGGAAAAGCGGCTCATGTTGTTGGCGTTGTCGTCTTTACTATTTTTTAAAATCTGTTCGGTTCGAGCGTAGTTAGTTTCGTTTTGTTGATAAAATTATTTCGAGTCTGACGGTGCTGGGGGAAAAATATAACTCGCGGCGAGCAGGAAGATACGGCCTGTCGTTATTTTTAGCGTTTTTTAAAAAGTGTCCATTTTAAACGTACTTTTTATCGTTTTGTTCATAAAATTATTTCGAGTATGACGCTCATGTTAGAAAAATTTAACTCGCGGCGAGCGGGAAGATACGGGATGTCGTTGTGTTTAACATTTTTTGAGAAGTGTCTGTTTCGCGTATAGTTAGTCTCGTTGGGTTCGCAAGATTTTTTCGAGTTGAGCAGTGGTCTCGGAAAAATTTAACTCGTACCGAGCGAGAAGATAGGGCCCGTTATGAATTCGGGTGGAGTTAGTTTCTTTTATTTTAATAAAATTATATATTTACATTTTTTAACCCCTGAAAAATTGTAAACTTGAGGGGTCGTTGTGTAAATATAGTCGAAGTTGAGGGGCCGTTTGTAATGTGAACGCAAACTCAAAACTACAATTCGATATAACTGAAACTATATAAAGTATTAGTGTTAATATTAATAATTAATATTAATATTAATTTACCGAGAACCTTTGAGCAAGAAAGCAAGTTTAGTTGCGGAGAAGGTTGGGTTCTTTTATTTTTGGTTTTTGTGGTAATGGCAGTTCCTCGAACTAGTCATTTCCTTTTGGCTTTGGTTTTGATGTTCTCTTAATCATCTCTATTCGTTTTGATGCTAATTGTTACTTTTTTTTTTTGTTTGTTCGTTGTGATTCTTCCATTAGCTTGCTCGTGTTTTCGTGTTTTTAGTTAAGTTAGGTTTGTTTTAGACCTTTTTTAATCATGATGGGAAAAAATAGCGTGTTGAGAGGGGGTACTTGACAGGCGTGCTGATAAACAGGTGATCAAGTGTAACACCGGCCATTTTTTTTTTTAAATACACAGCGGAAGACTTTATTAACAAACACAATATAAGTCACGTCATTACGTTTAAGTTTACACAACGGTGTTACGTTATCACAAAACATTATTTATACAAAAGTTCACATCAGAGTTGGGTTGTCAAACATGTCTTCTGCAATAGCACCCTTCCCGGCTGGCAGTACCTAAACCTGCAAGGGGAGAATATGTGGGGGATTAGCGCACCGCTAAGTGAATGGAATCTATCTAACAGATATAGCTTAAGTCACACGCAAGCTATATACTAACAACAATACATGCTAACTATCAACTAGCATACAATAAGACAATACGAGGATCGGCGGCTTGTACGAGCACACGACTCCTAGCTGATCGGACTTGAGTCTACCGATAGTCCCTGCTACTCAATTCACAGTATAGTTATCCAGATGCAGGGGATGCATCGTTCACACTATACTCTACAATCAGTAGCCTATGGACCCAACCTCCCCTAGGCACGGTTGACCTCATACGGACTCTAACCTCTCCTAGGCACGGTTTCGAGTCCCTAGTCTCCCTAGGCCCGACTGGTGTCATTCACACAATGTACACATAAATCACATACAACATCAGACATACTATATCATTCTAACATGGCAATTTCTACACTATGCATGGTAAAAGAGTCAACCACAGTAGCATGATATGCTACTTAAACTCTATCCGGAGATAGACCCACTCACCAATTACCAGCAACTGCTCAGTTATTATTTCTGAGCTTCCTCCTTGTCCTTATAACCTGAGAACAACACAAACAAAGTTAATATACATATCCAATAAATAATATAATCATTTAATATGATTAACTAGGTCATAACACCATATATTCATAATTTTATGAGTCTACATTATGACTCCATTCAATAATGGCATACAGGTGCGTGCAAAACACGACATACACACTAAAACTCTTTTTTCGACCTAAAAATAGTTTGATCTAGTTTCTTAAAAGTTCATCATTGAAAAGTACTCTTCAATACGATTCCAACGATATTTGATTCATCAAAAACGGAGTTACGGTTTGAAAGTTACGCCCGTTTCAATTTCATAAAAGGTACTGTAGCAAATAGTGATTTCCGAACACTGTAGCAACTCGGTACTGTAGCAACATGGTACTGTAGCAACTCGGTACTGTAGCAAATAGTGGTACTGTAGCAATCCCGAACACTGTAGCAAATAGTGATACTGTAGCAATAGTGACACTGTAGCAAATAGTGATACTGTAGCAAATAGTGATACTGTAGCAGTTCGGGTACTGTAGCAAAATAATGTAGTAAAATACTGTAGCAAACACTGTAGCAACTGGTTCGAACACTTACGCTGATTTCGAACATTTTTCGCCCAAAACTCGATTTTTGAGCGTTTTTGACCAAATTCTAAGCACAAGGAAGCTACTAAACATATATGCAACCTATTTCTAACATCAATTAAGCATATCTAACATATTTCATGAAGATTCAAGCTCAAAAACCACACTTTTATTCAAGAACACAAAAAACCCAATTTCTATGAATTAAAGCACGAATTCAAGCTAACAAACCTGGATAAATGATCACAAGGATGATATGAATCAATCCTTAAAGCCTCACAATCCAATTTAAGACTTAGATTCAATTAGGGTTTGTGAAGGGATGAAGTTTAGGTACGTTCTTATTTTTGAGAATGTTCAAGAAATGAAGATAAGAAGCAGATATTTACACATTTATGTGGGTTATAACTCATACCCCACAACACACGGGTATTTACCAGTTATCTTATCTGATAACTTTTCGTATCTCTTTAGGCGGTCCTAACGGAGACCAAATTAAATAAACCAACCTGTTCTGGGACCCTTGTCACAAACTGGTCTTAACTCCATATTCAATTAATAATAAATATATTAATAAAATAAAAGCATAATTTAAACACAATTATAAACCTAAGGGCAATTAAGTAATCTTACTTCTAACCCCGGTTTCAGTCTGTTACAAATCCACCCCCTTAAAGAGATTCCGTCCTCGGAATCTGGTCTTGCTCAAACAGATGAGGGTAACGGGTCTTCATCAACTCTTCTGTCTCCCACGTCAAGTTAGACCCTAAGCTGTGTTTCCATTCTACTAAAACCATCGGGATCTTTTTCTTTCTTAACTCAGTAACCTTTCTGTCGACCACTCGAATAGGTTCCTCAACCAACTTGTTACTCAAATCAACTTTCAAATCTACCAGCGGTACGATTTGTGTCTCGTCATCGACTTTACACTTACGCAAATAACACACGTTGAATGTATTATGAATACCGGCTAACTCTGACGGAAGATCTAATACCACAGTCTGATCATTCAACACTTCACTGATCGGAAACGGACCAATAAATCTCGGTGCTAACTTACCACGTTTACCGAATCTGATAACCCCTTTCCACGGCGAAACTTTCAGATACACTCGTTCACCCACATTAAAGGTTACTGGACGTCTACGCGGATCAGCATACATTTTCTGCCTATCTCTAGCGGCTTTCAACTTTTCTCTCGCAATTGCAACTTTTTCGGCTGTCATTTGAACAATTTCGGGACCTGCAAACTGTTTCTCCCCGGCTTCTAACCAACAAGTCGGAGTTCTGCAACGACGACCTTATAACATTTCATAGGGCGGCATCCCTATACTCGAATGATATGAATTATTATACGCAAATTCGACCAACGACAAATGTGTATCCCACGAACCACCGTATTCTAACACACAAGCCCTTAACATATCCTCCAAAGTCTGTATCGTTCTTTCACTCTGACCGTCTGTCTGAGGATGATAAGCTATACTTAAATTCACACGTGTACCCAAATTCTGTTGAAGACTATTCCAAAAATTCGACACAAATTTGGAATCTTTGTCTGAAACGATCGATAATGGCACACCATGTCGACTAACTATCTCGTTTATATACAATTCGGCTAACTCACTTAACGAAGCTGTTTCACGAGTAGCAAGAAAATGAGCACTTTTAGTTAGGCGATCCACTATTACCCAAATCATATCATGTGTTTTCTGAGTTCGAGGTAATTTGGTCACAAAATCCATCGTTATATGTTCCCATTTCCACTCTGGAATCTGTAACTGACGTAACGAACCATAAGGTTTCTGATGTTCGGCCTTCACTTGAGCACATATATGACACTTTTCGACATAACGGGCGATATCTGATTTCATTGTTGGCCACCAATACACTGTTTTCAAATCATGATACATCTTATTACTACCCGGATGTACAGTCAATCTGGATTTGTGAGCTTCCGTCATGATTAAATCCCTCAAATCTCCAAGCTTAGGCACCCAAACACGATTGTTTAAGGTCTTTAGTCCACGTGAGTCATCAATTAAGTCCACTTTTCGTTTGGTCATTTGTTCAGATTTAATATGTTCGTCCTCTAAAGCACAGGCCTAAATGGTTTTTAAGCTGTTAATCAAATCTGAAGTTATATTCAAACGAAGAAATTTCACATTTTCACTTGACTTTTTACGACTTAACGCATCTGCAACCACATTTGCCTTACCCGGATGGTATTTAATTTCACAATCGTAATCTTTGATCAACTCTTGCCATCGTCTCTGACGCATATTCAATTCTTTCTGTGAGAAGATATACTGCAAACTCTTGTGATCTGTACATATAACACAATGGGTTCCATACAAATAGTGTCTCCATAGTTTCAAAGCAAACACTACTGCAGCCATTTCAAGATCATGCACTGGATAATTCTTCTCATGAACTTTCAATTGTCGCGAGGCGTAGGCGATTACTTTATCTCTTTGCATTAATACACAACCCAACCCGGCATATGATGCATCACAGTATACCACGAAGTCGTCTGAACCTTTTGGTAAAGCTAACACTGGTGCCTGACACAGTAGCTGTTTCAAAATCTGAAAAGCCTTTTCCTGTTCATCAGTCCATCGAAAGGCTACATCTTTACGAGTCAACTTAGTCAACGGACCCGCTATTTTCGAGAAATCCTTGATAAATCTGCGATAATAACCGGCTAATCCCATAAAACTCTTAATCTTAGTCGGAGTCTTTGGAGAATTCCAATTCATTACCGCTTCTATCTTTGTCGGATCAACTTTTATACCCTCGGCACAAATCACATGACCCAAAAACTGCACTTCACGTAACCAAAATTCACACTATGAAAATTTTGCAAATAGTTGTTCACATTTCAACATGTTCAAAACCTGTCTCAGATGTTCAGCATGTTCACTTTCGGTCTTTGAATACACTAGTATATCATCTATAAACACAATCACAAACTTATCTAATAACGGGCGACACACTCTATTCATTAGATCCATGAAGATTGCTGGCGCATTTGTCAACCCAAACGGCATGACAAGAAATTCATAATGACCATACCTAGTTCTGAACGCTGTTTTCGGTATATCTGATTCAGCAACACGAACCTGATGATACCCGGATCGTAAATCTATCTTGGAAAAGAATGAAGCACCCTGTAACTGATCGAACAAATCGTCTATTCGAGGTAATGGATACTTATTTTTCACTGTTCTTTTGTTCAATTCACGATAATCAATACACATACGCATTGACCCATCTTTCTTTTTAATAAACAATACCGGAGCACCCCACGATGAAGAACTCGGTCGGATAAACCCACGATCTAATAACTCTTGAATCTGTGACATCATTTCACGAATTTCAGATGGCGCTAATCGGTATGGAGCTTTTGCAACTGGAGTTGTTCCAGGAACCAACTCAATCTTATATTCGACTTCCCTTACCGGCGGCAGACCTGGTAACTCATCTGGGAATACTTCGGGAAATTCTGATACCATCGGAATATCGGCCACTGTTTTCTTTTCTTTCTTCGCATCAATCACATATGCAAGAAATGATTCACAACCCTTTGCCATCGACTTTTTAGCTTTCATCATGGTTATCAACGAAAAATTATACCCACCCCGCTCCCCTCGGGCCACAACACGGGTTCCATCGGTCGAACGAAAGGTAATCATTTTCCTATCACACTTAATATTAGCCCTAAGCGAGCTCAACCAATCCATTCCTAGTACTACATCAAAGCTAGGAATAGGTAACACTAAACAAGTCACCGGGAAAGACTTCCCTTCGATCTCTATACAAACCCCAGTCACATAGGTTGTGACGGGTGTGGTCTTACCATCGGCTACTTCTACACTAACCGGCTTAGGTAACACAGTAGCTGGTAAATTCAACTTAGCACAGAAATCTAGGGACATAAAACACCTATTGGCACCACAATCAAACAATACGCAAGCAGGTATTGAGTTGATTAGAAACATACCGGTGATCACTTCGTCGGTTGTCACAGCATTCTCAACCGACATCTGAAAAGCTCTAGCCTCTGCTGTTGAAGGGTTCTTCCTCTTCTGCCCACTCGAGGCAGTTGACCCTCCAGCTGATGCTGAACGCACCCCTGACTCTACCCCGGAACTACCACTCTTCGACGGACAACTAATTGCACGATGCCCTGGTTTGTGACAACTCCAACACACACTATTTGGATACGGGCATGCTGAAGACTCATGCCCAACAACACCACACTTTAAGCATTTTCTTGTAGTCTCAGAACACTGACCAATGTGAGAAGATCGACATGTGTGACACCAATTCCCTTTACCTGATCCAGATCCAGTACTACTCTGACCACTTTTACCCTTCGATTTAAACCCACTAGACTTCTTGAATTTAGATCCTGATTGACCAGATACTTGCCCACCTTGTTATAGCACATTACCAAACATTCTATTTCTGGCAGCCCGAACATCACTTTCTACCATCTTAGCCATTACAACAGCTTGAGACAAGGATGTAGCTGTTCTAACAAAAGTTCGGTACTCTGGCAGAATGATATTAACAAAATGCTGGATACGAGAAGCTTCGTCTGGCACCCACTGTTGTACAAATCTCAGTTTATCCATATACTTCTCTACTACTTCATCAATCGTCATTTGAGGTGTCATCTTCATTTCAAGAAACTCGGTCTTGATTCGGTTCATATCAAACGGATTACAATACTGTTCACACACCTTCCCATAAAACTACTCCCATGTGATCATACTCACTTGCTCTTTTGGTATACTGGAAATCAAAGAATCCCACCAAATCATAGCCCTACCTTTCAACAGTCTACTAGCATATGTTACCTTCAGCTCAGGTTCACACTGACACACTTCAAATACCCTTTCAACTTCTCGCAACCAATTGAGAGTTACAGTCGGATCAGTACTTCCAGAGAACTCGGAGGGTTTGCAATCACGGAAGTTCTTATAAGTACATCTTTTGGGTGGTTGCATGTAAGGTTGTTGGAACATTTGCATTTGGTTTGGATTCATCATCATGGGATTTTGGTAGGTAAAGGTGTTTTGTGGTGACATATAATATTGGTTAGGTATTTGATTCTGAAACTGGTTCTGGGGCACATTAGGTATCGTTTGGGATTGCGCGGTTGGGAATCCAGGTGTTGTATCATCATTTCCAGAATGCCTCGCCAATTCAAACTCATTAATTTTGTCTTCAGCCTCTTTTAGCTTGCTTTCTAACTGAAGGATGTAACTACTCTGATCATCATCCGACTCAACACCCTCTTCTGGTGCTCTGAATATTCCGGGGTTGGATGGGCCAGTTGCGTTTCTATCAACCATACCTGTGCTACAAAATAGCTCACACAAAATCTTAGTGGATAACAGTTAGTTCAATCACAACTAACACACGTATATCCTATTTTCACTTAGCCCCCACTCCCACAGACATGTTTGACTTGCCTCAGGGTTTGGGAACAAAATACGCGTACGTATTTGCTGCCAAACCATGCTCTGATACCAACTTGTAACACCGGCCATTTTTTTTTTTAAATACACAGCGGAAGACTTTATTAACAAACACAATATAAGTCACGTCATTACGTTTAAGTTTACACAATACGTTATCACAAAACATTATTTATACAAAAGTTCACATCAGAGTTGGGTTGTCAAACATGTCTTCTGCAATAGCACCCTTCCCGGCTGGCAGTACCTAAACCTGCAAGGGGAGAATATGTGGGGGATTAGCGCACCGCTAAGTGAATGGAATCTATCTAACAGATATAGCTTAAGTCACACACAAGCTATATACTAACAACAACACATGCTAACTATCAACTAGCATACAATAAGACAATACGAGGATCGGCGGCTTGTACGAGCACACGACTCCTAGCTGATCGGACTTGAGTCTACCGATAGTCCCTGCTACTCAATTCACAGTATAGTTATCCAGATGCAGGGGATGCATCGTTTACACTATACTCTACAATCAGTAGCCTATGGACCCAACCTCCCCTAGGCACGGTTGACCTCATACGGACTCTAACCTCTCCTAGGCACGGTTTCGAGTCCCCAGTCTCCCTAGGCCCGACTGGTGTCATTCACACAGTGTACACATAAATCACATACAACATCAGACATACTATATCATTCTAACATGGCAATTTCTACACTATGCATGGTAAAAGATTCAACCACAGTAGCATGATATGCTACTTAAACTCTATCCGGAGATAGACCCACTCACCAATTACCAGCAACTGCTCAGTTATTATTTCTGAGCTTCCTCCTTGTCCTTATAACCTGAGAACAACACAAACAAAGTTAATATACATATTCAATAAATAATATAATCATTTCATATGATTAACTAGGTCATAACACCATATATTCATAATTTTATGAGTCTACATTATGACTCCATTCAATAATGGCATACAGGTGCGTGCAAAACACGACATACATACTAAAACTCTTTTTTCGACCTAAAAATAGTTTGATCTAGTTTCTTAAAAGTTCATCATTGAAAAGTACTCTTCAATACGATTCCAACGATATTTTATTCATCAAAAACGGAGTTACGGTTTGAAAGTTACGCCCGTTTCAATTTCATAAAAGGGACTGTAGCAAATAGTGATTTCCGAACACTGTAGCAACTCGGTACTGTAGCAACATGGTACTGTAGCAACTCGGTACTGTAGCAAATAGTTATAATGTAGCAATCCCGAACACTGTAGCAAATAGTGACACTGTAGCAAATAGTTACACTGTAGCAAATAGCGATACTGTAGCAAATAGTGATACTGTAGCAGTTCGGGTACTGTAGCAAAATACTGTAGCAACATGGTACTGTATCAACTCGGTACTGTAGCAAATAGTGGTACTGTAGCAATCCCGAACACTGTAGCAAATAGTGACACTGTAGCAAATAGTGATACTGTAGCAAATAGTGATACGGTAGCAAAATACTGTAGCAAAATACTGTAGCAAACACTGTAGCAACTGGTTCGAACACTTACGCTGATTTCGAACATTTTTTGCCCAAAACTCGATTTTTGAGCGTTTTTGACCAAATTCTAAGCACAAGGAAGCTACTAAACATATATGCAGCCTATTTCTAACATCAATTAAGCATATCTAACATATTTCATGAAGATTCAAGCTCAAAAACCACACTTTTATTCAAGAACACAAAAAACCCAATTTCTATGAATTAAAGCACGAATTCAAGCTAACAAACCTGGATAAATGATCACAAGGATGATATGAATCAATCCTTAAAGCCTCACAATCCAATTTAAGACTTAGATTCAATTAGGGTTTGTGAAGGGATGAAGTTTAGGTACGTTCTTATTTTTGAGAATGTTCAAGAAATGAAGATAAGAAGCAGATATTTACACATTTATGTGGGTTATAACTCATACCCCACAACACACGGGTATTTACCAGTTATCTTATCTGATAACTTTTCGTATCTCTTTAGGCGGTCCTAACGGAGACCAAATTAAATAAACCAACCTGTTCTGGGACCCTTGTCACAAACTGGTCTTAACTCCATATTCAATTAATAATAAATATATTAATAAAATAAAAGCATAATTTAAACACAATTATAAACCTAAGGGCAATTAAGTAATCTTACTTCTAACCCCGGTTTCAGTCTGTTACATCAAGCATATTTCCGCCTAGGATAGAAACACGCTTGAGTGCAATAGAGGAGGGTTTTATTAGTTCAGCGGCGTTAACCTCTGGTCCAATTACCGTGATAACCCTAGCCGAGATGATATTCTCGGGAGGGTGGCTAAGGGCTGACTGCCGGCCATTGGCGGCGCCGATTGGCGGCGAAGGGAGAAAACCCTACGAAGAGTCGTAGGTAAAGACCCTAGTGAGAATTGTGTGTAGATTGTTTGCCGATTGCTTAGATTTCCCCTCTTTTTATAAGAGGGAACTAGGGTTTAGGAGGAAGACTTGACCGCGGCCCATGGACCAAGCCCAATTACTCGGCCCGATGGGCTCCGCACATCATCAACAGGTAAATAATTGATGTCGTGTTGAGTTTTGTGTTAGGGGGTAGGGGTGTGTATTTTTAATTTCTTTTCCATTTTTGAATGTAAAAAGTATTTTAGTTTTTATTTTGTTATATTAGTAATTTGTTAAATTAGTAATATTATTATTTTGTAATTATAGAAACAAATTGATTTAATAAAACACACTTAGCTTAAAATTAATAATACAATTACATTATTTAAAATTCATAAAAAATAGAAAATTACAATAATTAAAAAGTCTCAAAGTTACTTTATTTTTAAAAAGTCCTAAAAAGTAAAAAAAATAAAAAAAATACAATAATATAAATATTAAAACTACTTGTCGTCCTCATCCGAAAACAGAATTAAGTCACCGTACTCTTCGAGCAAGTCTTCTTCATCTTCATGCAATGTTTCCTTTCCTTCGGGTTCGCTAGTTTGAGATGTCCACGGACGATAAAAATTTGTAGCTTCGAGTGCGGATTTCATACGTTCCGCCTGAGCGTTTGTGTCCATTTGTAAAGTTTTTTTGTACACCTTCCGTCTTGTATGTGTGAACTTCTTTGAACTAACTCCTCAAATTTCGAAGATTTTGTTTTACGAGAGCTTGTCGCCGCATCAAAAGATGTGAAACTCGTAGCCGCTTTCCTTGTTTCATTCCTTCCAATGGGCCTTGAAATATGATCATCACATAAAAGTGCATCAGCTTGATTGTCTATGATATCAATTGTACGATCCGCGTCTTCGTATTCTCATCACGCAAACCTCTACCAATAACAGTTCCACCAACCGGAGGAGGCGTAAGCCACTTCGGTTTCCTGCTCAAAAATTCCCAAGCTTCTTTTAACGCCCATGTTTTATGCTCATTCCTACAATACGCTTTTACCGCACCATAGTAAAAGTGTTATTCATTTTTTCCATTACGTCTTGGTTTGCGTTTTTCTTCTTTATAATAACCTTGAAAAGTCTTACATCTCATGTCCACATAACCCCATTTTTTCGATAATGCATCTTCATTTCAAAACCATCTGTTGTTATTACCGTTAAATTTCCTTGCTACGGTAGCCCACAAAGAACTTCGTTTTTGAGAGTTTCCAGTAATCGGATCCTTAGACGAATAAACCCAACATTGTGCCAACCAAACTTCTTCTGCCGATGTCCAAATTATTTGTTGCATGGTTCGCGTGCCTTTCATTTGTCTTTTCGTTGGTGACTTCTTTTTCTCCTCGTGCCACCTGGTTGTTGGGTTTCTTGTTGGGTTTGATGTTCGGATTTTTTGTTGGGTTTGAGGTTGGGTTTCTAGTCGACTCATGTTGAACGTGTTTTGATTTTGTGGAAAAGGTCATTGTGGGGTTAACTCGGGTTCTTGTTAAATTTCTTGTAGTTTGTGAAGTTGTTGTAAATGACGGATTTAAGGTTGAATTTCTTGTTGGATCATAGTGAACGAGCTACTTGTATAATTGGAAAAATCAAGTGAAGGTCGAGATTGGTTTGAAGATGACGAGCCGGGAGTTGTCGGTTCGCTGACGCCGGTTATAATGTTAATATAAAACGACCATTCATTCAAGTTCGGGTTTGCCATTGTTGAATGTTGTTTTAGGAAATATTGAAGAATAAGAAAATGAGAATAATATAGATGAGATTGTGTAAAAAAATGTGTTGAGTGATGTGTATTTTATAGGTAAAATGGTATATATTTATTATTATTGAATTTATTGTATTTATTTAAATTTATATTCGTTGCAAATTTTGAAAATAAAAGTGTTTGAATTTTGGTTGAGTTAAACGGTACACACAAACACCAATCATATACTTCCACGTCGCCCAAACACACTAACACGCCAGCCATCTCCTCCGTGCCGGCCATCAGGCACCAGCACGCCATCCTCTTCTACCCACCAGTACGTCGTGCTAGTGGCGTGCCACCGGCTAGCTGGGTTAAGGTCTTAGACCATCTTTAATGGTGATGGGCGTGTTGATGGGTACGGGGTGGGGTGCTTGATAGACGTGCTGGTAAATAATGAGTGGTGTGCTGAGTGGCGTGTTAATGGGTAGGGGTGGATATTTTTTTCATTTTTCATATTATATAAAATGATTTTACTTTTTATTTTGTTTAATTAATTATATTATTATTTTGTAATTATAAAAACAAATTATATCAATAAAACACACTTAAAATTAAGCAAACGATTACTATAATTTAAAAATTCTTAAAAAACATTATTAAAAGTCCTACTACAATTATTAAGAGTCCTAAAAAAACGGAAAGTTACAATTATTAAGAGTCTCATTCCATCGACGCTCCTGATTCGAAACTACTTCCAGAATCGGAAGGGACCGGATTAGTTTTTCACGTGCTTAAATTCATAACATACAACTGAATTCGATTACCATTTTCCCCGGCTCATTTTTTAAGCTTCTTCCATACGTTATTACACAGGAATATCACTTCTGTCTTCTCTTCATCTAAATACCAAATACTCAAATATGGGACTGGTATTTCTTTTTTGATTAACTTTTACAACTTTAAAAAATCAAAGTCATTAATGTAAAAGCCGTTAAATTCCATTTTCGTTCCGCCAACGTATGACTTCCAGTGATCCAGTCACTCGTTGTATTACCTCCAAAATGAACGTCGAACGAAGCCCTCATCGGTGCCATTGATGAAGTTGTGTATGTAGTAGAATGTATATGTTTGTATATGTATGTAGCAGAATGTATATGTATGTGTGGATATGTGAATGTATATGTATGTGTATGTGAACGTTGCCTATATCCATATATCCCTTGCAAAATTACAAATCAAAAGCCACTACGTCGACAAAACCACCCCTACACGCGGCCTTCTTCTTCTTGCCTGGTTCCAGCACGCCGCCGACAAAACTCACCAGCACGCCGCGTTAGCAGCGTGCTTGCGGCGTGTTGGGTGCACATTGGGTGTAACACGGGAGCGATAAAGATATTTTTAGTTACTTTATTTATGTTGAGGCGTTTTGATTAGACCACTCCCAACCATGACGCACTTCCTCTCCAGGACACACCGCCACATCAGCTTTCTCTCTCCACCTTCCTCACCACTTCCTCCTATAACACTCCCATAACATACTATTCCTCATTACATACCCCACAAAATTAATTAAATAAATTAAGGTTAACCCCACAAAATGTTTTGAACTTACTTCCAGGTTGAAGGTTAACTACCATAAAAGTAGTTTAATTGGAGTGGGTGTGGAAAAAAATGAAGTTGAGAGCATGGCGAGATCATTTGGATGCAAAGTTGGGTCACTTCCTTTTATTTACCTTGGCCTTCCCGTTGGGGGTAATATGAAAAAAGAAGATACTTGGAAACTGGTCGTTAATAAATTTGAGAAATGTCTTTCGGATTGGAGAGCTAGAACGGTGTCGTTTGGTGGACGTTTGACTCTTGTTAAATCGGTGTTGAATAGTCTTCCGTTGTACTACTTCTCGCTCTTCCGTGCGCCGCCATCTGTGATTAAAAAACTTGAGTGTGTATGGCTTCTTTTTTTAGGGGAGGGTCGGGGGGAAATAAATCAAAAATCTCGTGGGTCAAATGGGAGGTTACATAATTACCATATGGGGAGGGTGGGTTAAATTTGGGGAATTTAAAAAGCAAAAACATGTTTTTGATTGGCAAGTGGTGGTGGAGGTTTAAAACCGAAACCACCTCCTTGTGGGTCAAGGTCATCTCGAGTATCTATGGACCATTGGGCGGGTTATTGGTTGATAATCCATCACATGTCGAGACCTACAAATCGGTATGGAATGATATTATCAAAACCGGTGATAACATTATTGAGATTGGCATTCCCTTTCGAAACTTGTTTGTGAAAGATATAGGTAATGGCGGCTCTACATCATTTTGGAACGACTCATGGATTGGAAATGAGGTACTAAAAGACAAATTCAAAAGACTCTGGAGACTTGAAACCGCAACTAATGCTTTGGTCAAAGATCGGGTCATTTGGAACGGTTCAAATTGGGTGTGTAATTGGCATTGGGCAAGAGAACCAACCAGACGAGCGAGAGGGGAACTACAAAGTTTATCCGATGTGATTTTGGGTGTGGTTTTAAATCCGGACAAGACGGACACATGGAAGTGGACATCGGCTAGCAACGGGATCTTCACAACAAAAGCTCTTACGATCATGCTTAACTCGAGAATTTTAAACTCAAGTGATTCAAATTGCGAGACTTTACACAATAAACTTGTTCCAAAAAAAGTGGAGGTATTTGTATGGAGAGCAAGGAAAACGCGCCTTCCGGTTTTATTCGAACTTGACAAAAGAGGAGTTGACCTCAATTTGGTTTGTTGTCCCTTATGTGACGACGATATTGAATCGGTAAATCACTCTTTAATTCATTGTAAACATGCCTTTGAGGTTTGGAGCAAAGTCTTTGATTGGTGGGGGCGAGGTGGGATTCCCTTTATTAATGTCGGGGACCTTTTCATTGATTCGGGTCAAGCGAGCTCATCGATGGGGAAAGTTAATTGGCAATCGGTTGTGTGGACATGTTCCTACTTAATTTGGAAAAACCGAAATCAAAAGGTGTTTACAAATAAATGTTGGAACGCACCGGTCGCTTTAAACGAAATCCAAGTTACAAGTTTCGAGTGGATCGCGAAGAGGTGCAAGGAAAAGGTAATCGACTGGTACAATTGAATACATAACCCGCATATTTTCATCTAGTACTGGAAGATTCGTTGCCTTCTTGTCAATGGGTCATTGTGTTTTTGTTCTGGTTTTCAGTGTGTGACAAAGGGAAAATGTACCTACTGTCTTTTTAGGATAGTACTAGTCAATTCCACCTTCTGTCAATGGTGAGAGTTTAGGTGTGTTCCTTGTACTGAGTTATATACTTTGTAAATTTCATTCCTATATATAATAAATTGGCTGCCTTTCCAAAAAAAAAATAATAAAAAAATAAAAAAATAAATTTAAGGTACAAGTTTTTTAGCTTTTGTACAAGTATGTGTTGCACAAAATTAATTAAATCCGTCCTGCATTATGTCATGAGGAAGAAATGAGTGAGGGCGGGGTGGTTGAGGGCGCATGAGGGAGAGTGAGGGCGGGGTGATTGCTAATGGAGTCCTGAAGAGGGCGGATGGCGGATGAGGGAGGAATGAGGGCGGAGGTTGGGAGTGGTATTAGTGGGCTGGTAGCTTTTAGTTCTTTTGACCAAGGTAATTGGGTCCTACTCGTATATCATTTTTCTTTGTTCGGTTGTTTTCTAATTTTCGAATAGAAGTTTATCTCGTTCATATGCAAGCTTGCTTTTTCCCTTAAAAAAACAAGATAATGTAACAATTTTTTCCATTTAAACGAGTGATCCGATGACATGGCACCATGATGAGTAATCCAAAATTGACCGACAGCTCAAATATGTTTTTGTACAATTTGTTTGCTTTCATTATTCATGTAATTATTTTTCTTAGGTATTAGCTAAAATCGGATTGTATACTTCCATTTAAAGACAAATTCTTTAGATCTTTGAAATAGAAGAGACAATTTTAAGTAGGCACATACGGAAATATTTCATTCTCACCCCATAAATAATATTCGTATAGCTAAATAATTGCAAATACTAAAATATATTGAAGAGATATGAAAAAGAGATATGAAAGGGGGAGATTACACGTATACGTCTTCTAGATGTCATATAATCACAAAATATTAATATTATTCTATTAGTTCCATAAAGAGTATCTTCCAACAAAAAAATCCCATAAAAAATTGTCCTCCAACAAAAAAAATTAAATTTAAAATATGTTATTAAAATGTCTATTTTGTCGTTCGTTTAATATGTTATCCGAATTAATTAGTTTCATTAACAAAGTATGTGACAGAAAAAATTATGAGTATTTGTTATGGTGACATTCATATATAAAAATGGTAGAATTGAAGTTTCAGTGATATTTTAATGTTATTTTAAGTAAAAGACATTAAATTTGGGACAAATATAACTATAGGGCGGAGTTATTATCACTGCATCGGCATAGTCAAAACGGGAGATGATTGCAACGGGTGGTTTAGTCCCCCTCGGGTGATCTCAGTCTCTGTTATATATATATATATATATATATATATATATATATATAGTAATGCGGACTTTTTTTATAGGACGAATGGAGTATTTGATATTAATACTTGAGTCGTTGCATAAAAACTATCCACCTTATTATTATTTTTTTTCTCAAAATTATTGTTCCTTACACACTAAATAAGTAATCCGTATTATAAATCACAAAAGTTTCAATTATGATCCTTTTATTATTGAAAATTTAAGGTAATTTTATTTGATATTAAAATAAACAATTAATTTATTGATTATTTTATGACAACATTTAATGACTGACAAATTAAACAACACATTATTGTTTTGAAAATAGAACATTCAAAAATTGTAAAAACTAGACTATAAAACAAATACAATATTAAAGAATATTATGTTTTGGACGGAAAGAATATTATGTTTTGAGAATAGAACATTCTAAAATTGTAAAAACTAGACTATAAAACAAATACAATATTAAAAATGTTTTATGGAGTAATGACATATTATCCTTATATACTAAATGGCACCCATAATTATGCCGTTTAACTACTACAAACGATACCCATCACTCTCAACCTTCTTTTTCCCCAAGTTTAAACCCCTGACTTTTGCCCTAAATTAAACACCCCACTTTTCTTCCACATTAAACAGTGCCTTCACTACCAGTGGCGCCCAGCATCTCCACCGCCATCACCGCCGCTGCCACAAAGCCGACTAATGAGCGCCACGAACTCCACTAACCGGAATCAATTGCGTTTTCATAAATTGCCGAAATCAATTAGGTTTTACGTGAATAGTCAGCTACATTGATTGCGTTTGCTAATCAGAATCAGATGCCGCATCAACCCTCCAACGCTATGAGAAGACTAGCCACTACGGGTGGAAGCAGAAACTAAAGGAGAGATGTTATTCAGGTTTGTTTCTTCTGTATTCTGTTTTTCGGGTGAAATTTGAAGGTCCATTTTACGGTTTTCAAATTTAATTTTATTAGCCTACCCATAATTGAATTGAATGGATTGAATATATGAAGTTGATCAGATCACGGTTCAAATTATTAGTGACCAGATTGAGTTATTAATAAGTAGAACGAATATATTTAATTTCTTTTTCAGATTCACCTGAAGCTACATATATAGATTATATTCATGACTAACTGGCAATTAACACAAGTGTATTAACTATGGTTTTATATTCATGATTGATTGATTAATTCGGGATGAAGACTGCACAAAGATAGGTACCCATGTGAAATGTCCCGTTCATATTGATTATAAACGTTCTATATTAATTGATTTCGTTGCGAGGTTTTGACCTCTATTTGAGACGTTTTTCAAAGACTGCATTCATTTTTAAAACAATCATAACCTTTATTTTATCAATAAAGGTTTTAAAAAAAACATTACGTAGATTATCAAATAATGATAATCTAAAATATATTGTTTACACCCGACCATTACATAATGGTTTACAATAGAAATATATTACATCGACATATATTTCTTGAAATGCAGTTTTTAAACAATATCATACAAACATGGACTCCAATTCTTGTCCTTATTTTAGTATGCAGCAGCGGAAGCTCTTAGTATTCACCTGAGAATAAACATGCTTTAAACGTCAACAAAAATGTTGGTGAGTTATAGGTTTAACCTATATATATATCAAATCGTAACAATAGGCCACAAGATTTCATATTTCAATACACATCCCATACATAGAGATAAAAATCATTCATATGGTGAACACCTGGTAACCGACATTAACAAGATGCATATATAAGAATATCCCCATCATTCCGGGACACCCTTCGGATATGATATAAATTTCGAAGTACTAAAGCATCCGGTACTTTGGATGGGGTTTGTTAGGCCCAATAGATCTATCTTTAGGATTCGCGTCAATTAGGGTGTCTGTTCCCTAATTCTTAGATTACCAGACTTAATAAAAAGGGGCATATTCGATTTGGATAATTCAACCATAGAATGTAGTTTCACGTACTTGTGTCTATTTTGTAAATCATTTATAAAACCTGCATGTATTCTCATCCCAAAAATATTAGATTTTAAAAGTGGACTATAACTCACTTTCACAGATATTTCCTTCCTCGGAAATAAGACTTGGTCACGGATCGATTCACGAACCTATACGAATATGTACATATATCAAAGTATGATCAAAATATAATTACAACCATTTTTATTATGTTTTAAAGATTTGAGTGTATTAAGTCAGCTGTCCTCGTTAGTAACCTACAACTAGTTGTCCACAATTAGATGTACAGAAATAAATCGATATATATTATCTTGAATCAATCCACGACCCAGTGTATACACGTCTCAGGCTAGATCACAACTCAAAGTATATATATTTTTGGAATCAACCTCAACCATGTATAGCTAACTCCAACATTACTGCATATAGAGTGTCTATGGTTGTTCCAAATAATATATATACATGGGTCGATATGATATGTCAAAACATTTGCATACGTGTCTATGGTATCCCAATATTACATAATATATTAGAATATATGTATAATACAATATAAGTTAGCTAGGATATGATTTGTATAGATTTGTTAAACATTTTCCGTAGCTAAAATAATCAAAAAATATCCAATCTTGTTTTACCCATAACTTCTTCATTTTAAATCCGTTTTGAGTGAATCCAATTGCTATGGTTTCATATTGAACTTAAGTTTATGAATCTATACAGAAAAAGTATAAGTTTATAGTCGGAATTACAGGTTACAAGTCATTTTTGTAAAGGTTGTCATTTCAGTCGAAAGAACGACGTCTAGATGACCATTTTGGAAAACATACTTCCACTTTGAGTTTAACCATGATTTTTGGATATAGTTTCATGTTCATAAGAAAAATTATTTTCCCAGAAGAACAACTTTTAAATCAAATTTTATCATAGTTTTTAATTAACTAACCCAAAACAGCCCGCGGTGTTACTACAACGGCGTATATCCGGTTTTACGGTGTTTTTCGTGTTTTCCGGTTTTAAATCATTAAGTTAGAATATCATATAGATATAGAACATGTGTTTAGTTGATTTTAAAAGTCAAGTTAGAAGGATTAACTTTTGTTTGCGAACAAGTTTAGAATTAACTAAACTATGTTCTAGTGATTACAAGTTTAAACCTTCGAATAAGATAGCTTTATATGTATGAATCGAATGATGTTATGAACATCATTACTACCTCAAGTTTTTTGGATAAAACTACTAGAAATAAGAAAAATGGATCTAGCTTCAAAGGATCCTTGGATGGCTTGAAAGTTCTTGAAGCAGAATCATGACACGAAAACAAGTTCAAGTAAGATTTTCACTCGAAATAAGATTGTTATAGTTGTAGAAATTGAATCAAAGTTTGAATATGAATATTACCTTGAATTAGAAAGATAACCTACTGTAAATAACAAAGGTTCCTTGATCTTATATGATTACTTGGAATTGATTAGAAAACTTGGAAGTAGACTTGCAAACTTAGAAGTATTCTTGATTTTTATGAAACTATACTTATGGAATTTATGAAGAACACTTAGAACTTGAAGATGGAACTTGAGAGAGATCAATTAGATAAAGAAAATTGAAGAATGAAAGTGTTTGTGGGTGTTTTTGGTCGTTGGTATATGGATTAGATATAAAGGATATGTAATTTTGTTTTCATGTAAATAAGTCATGAATGATTACTAATATTTTTGTAATTTTATGAGATATTTCATGCTAGTTGCCAAATGATGGTTCCCACATGTGTTAGGTGACTCACATGGGCTGCTAATAGCTGATCATTGGAGTATATATACCAATAGTACATACATCTAAAAGCTGTGTATTGTACGAGTACGAATACTGGTGCATACGAGTAGAATTGTTGATGAAACTGAACGAGGATGTAATTGTAATCATTTTTGTTAAGTAGAAGTACTTTGATATGTGTCTTGAAGTCTTTCAAAAGTGTATGAATACATATTAAAACACTACATGTATATACATTTTAACTGAGTCGTTAAGTCATCGTTAGTCGTTACATGTAAATGTTGATTTGAAACCTTTAAGTTAACGATCTTGTTAAATGTTGTTAACCCAATGTTTATTATATCTAATGAGATGTTAAATTATTATATTATCATGATAATATGATATATTAATATATCTTAATATGATATATATTCATTTAAATGTCGTTACAACGATAATCGTTACATATAAGTCTCGTTTCGTAATTCTTGAGTTAGTAGTCTTGTTTTTACATATGTAGTTCATTGTTAACACACTTAATGATATATTTAAATATTATTTTATCATGTTAAATATAGTGTATCAATATCTTAATATGATACATATGTATTTAGTAGACGTTATCATAACGATAATCGTTATATATATCATTTCGAGTTTCTTAACTTAGTAATCTCATTTCTTATGTATATCACACATTGTTAATATATTTAGTGAGATACTTAATCATCATAATCTTATGTCAACCATATACATATGTCTATATATATACCACAACATGTAGTTTTTACAATTTTATAACGTTCGTGAATCGCCGGTCAACTTGGGTGATCAATTGTCTATATGAAACTTATTTCATTTAATCAAGTCTTAACAAGTTTGATTTTTTAACATGTTGGAAACATTTAATCATGTAGATAAAAATTTCATTTAATATATATAAACATGGAAAAGTTCGTGTCACTACAGTACCTACCCGTTAAATAAATTTCGTCCCGAAATTTTAAGCAGTTGGAGGTGTTGACGAATATTCTGGAAATAGATGCGGGTATTTCTTCTTCATCTGATCTTCTCGTTCCCAGGTGAACTCGGGTCCTCTACGAGCATTCCATCGAACCTTAACAATTGGTATCTTGTTTTGCTTAAGTCTTTTAACCTCACGATCCATTATTTCGACGGGTTCTTCGATGAATTGAAGTTTTTCGTTGATTTGGATTTCATTTAACAGAATAGTGAGATCTTCTTTAGCAAAATATTTCTTCAAATTTAAGACGTGGAAAGTGTTATGTACAGCCGCGAGTTGTTGAGGTAACTCAAGTCAGTAAGCTACTGGTCCGACACGATCAATAATCTTGAATGGTCCAATATACCTTGGATTTAATTTCCCTCGTTTGCCAAATCGAACAACGCCTTTCCAAGGTGCAACTTTAAGCATGACCATCTCTCCAATTTCAAATTCTATATCTTTTCTTTTAATGTCGGTGTAGCTCTTTTGTCGACTTTGGGCGTTTTCAACCGTTGTTGAATTTGGATGATCTTCTCGGTAGTTTCTTGTATTATCTCCGGACCCGTAATCTGTCTATCCCCCACTTCACTCCAACAAATTGGAGACCTGCACTTTCTACCATAAAGTGCTTCAAACGGCGCCATCTCAATGCTTGAATGGTAGCTGTTGTTGTAGAAAAATTATGCTAACGGTAGATATCGATCCCAACTGTTTCCGAAATCAATAACACATGCTCGTAGCATGTCTTCCAGCATTTGTATCGTCCTTTCGCTCTGCCCATCAGTTTGTAGATGATAGGCAGTACTCATGTCTAGACGAGTTCCTAATGCTTGCTGTAATGTCTGCCAGAATCTTGAAATAAATCTGCCATCCCTATCAGAGATAATAGAGATTGGTATTCTATGTCTGGAGACGACTTCCTTCAAATACAGTCGTGCTAACTTCTCCATCTTGTCATCTTCTCTTATTGACAGGAAGTGTGCTGATTTGGTGAGACGATCATCTATTACCCAAATAGTATCAAAACCACTTGCAGTCCTTGGCAATTTAGTGATGAAATCCATGGTAATATTTTCCCATTTCCATTTCGGGATTTCGGGTTGTTGAAGTAGACCTGATGGTTTCTGATGCTCTGCTTTGACCTTAGAACACGTCAAACATTCCCCTACGTATTTAGCAACATCGGCTTTCATACCTGGCCACCAAAAATGTTTCTTGAGATCCTTGTACATTTTCCCCGTTCCAGGATGTATTGAGTATCTGGTTTTATGATCTTCTCTAAGTACCATTTCTCTCATATCTCCAAATTTTGGTACCCAAATTCTTTCAGCCCTATACCGGGTTCCGTCTTCTCGAATATTAAGATGCTTCTCCGATCCTTTGGGTATTTCATCCTTTAAATTTCCTTCTTTTAAAACTCCTTGTTGCGCCTCCTTTATTTGAGTAGTAAGGTTATTGTGAATCATTATATTCATAGATTTTACTCGAATGGGTTCTCTGTCCTTTCTGCTCAAGGCGTCGGCTACCACATTTGCCTTCCCCGGGTGGTAACGAATCTCAAAGTCGTAATCATTCAACAATTCAATCCACCTACGCTGCCTCATATTCAGTTATTTCTGATTAAATATGTGTTGAAGACTTTTGTGGTCGGTATATATAATACTTTTGACCCCATATAAGTAGTGCCTCCAAGTCTTTAATACAAAAACAACCGCGCCTAATTCCAAATTATGCGTCGTATAATTCTGTTCGTGAATCTTCAATTGTCTGGAATCTTCAATTGTCTAGACGCATAAGCAATTACTTTCGTTCGTTGCATTAATACACAACCGAGACCTTGCTTTGAGGCGTCACAATATATCACAAAATCATCATTCCCTTCAGGTAATGACAATATAGGTGCCGTAGTTAACTTTTTCTTTAACAATTGAAACGCTTTCTCTTGTTCATCTTTCCATCCCTTTATGCGTTAATGCAGTCAAGGGTTTTGCTATTCTGGAAAAGTCTTGGATGAATCTTCTGTAGTAACTAGCTAGTCCTAAAAACTGGCGTATGTGTTTCGGAGTTTTCGGGGTTTCCCACTTTTCAACGGTACTCAACGATCGACGTGACATGAGTCAAAAGACAAGGCTTCTAGTTCCAAGCGCTTGCCCTCATGCCTGGTAAGGTCCTCCAAGGAAAGGCACGGAAAGCTAGATCCGTCATGCCGATGTCCTCCAGTCCACCTGAATACCTTCTTTGTTCACTATGTGACCGAGGAATTGAACTTCTTCCAACCAAAATGCACACTTTGAAAACTTAGCGTACAGTTTTTCTTTCCTCAATACTTCTAGCACTTTTCTCAAATGTTCTTCGTGCTCTTAATCATTCTTTGAGTAAATAAGTATGTCATCGATGAAAACAATGACAAACTTGTCAAGATATGGCCCACACACTCGGTTCATAAGGTCCATAAACACAGCTAGTGCGTTAGTCAATCCAAACGGCATAACCATAAACTCGTAATGACCATAACGCGTCCCAAAATCACTTTTTGGAATATCATCCTCATTTACTGGCATTTGATGATATCCAGAACGTAAATCGATTTTCGAATAAACCGACGAGCCTTGTAGTTGATCAAATAAGTCGTCAATTCTCGGCAGTGGATAACGGTTTTTGATGGTAAGTTTGTTCAACTCTCTGTAGTCAATACACAACCTAAATGTACCATCCTTCTTCTTGACAAACAAAACAGGAGCTCCCGATGGTGATGTGCTTGGTCGAATAAAACCACGTTCTAATAGTTCCGGCAGTTGGCTTTGCAGTTCTTTCATCTCGTTGGGTGCGAGTCTGTAAGGAGCACGAGCTATTGGTGTAGCTCCTGGTATAAGATCTATTTGAAATTCAACAGATCGATGTGGAGGTAGTCCCGGTAATTCTTTCGAAAATACATCGGGAAATTCTTTTGCGACGGGAACATCATTAATGCTCTTTTCTTCAGTTTGTATTTTCTCGACGTGTGCTAGAACAGCATAGCAACCTTTTCTTATTAGTTTTTGTGCCTTCAAATTACTAATAAGATGTAGCTTCGTGTTGCCCTTTTCTCCGGACACCATTAAGGGTTTTCCTTTTTATCGTATAATGCGAATTGCATTTTTGTAACAAACGATCTCTGCTTTCACTTCTTTCAACCAGTCCATACCGATTATCACATCAAAACTCCCTAACTCTTCTGGTATCAAGTCAATCTTAAATGTTTCGCTAACCAGTTTAATTTCTCGATTCCGACATATATTATCTGCTGAAATTAATTTACCGTTTGCTAATTCGAGTAAAAATTTACTATCCAACGGCGTCAATGGACAACTTAATTTAGCACAAAAATCTCTACTCATATAGATTCTATCCGCACCCGAATCAAATAAAACGTAAGCAGATTTATTGTCAATAAGAAACGTACTCGTAACAAGCTCCGGGTCTTCATGTGCCTCTGCTGCATTAATATTGAAAACTCTTCCGCGGCCTTGTCCATTCGTGTTCTCCTGGTTCGGGCAATTTCTAATAATGTGGCCCGGTTTTTCACATTTATAACAAACTACATTGGCATAACTTGCTCCGACACTACTTGCTCCGCCATTACTCGTTCCGACACCATTTGTTCCTTTCGCTCTGTTAACCCCTGGTCCGTAGACCTTACACTTCGCCGCGCTATGACCATTTCTTTTACACTTGTTGCAAAATTTGGTGCAGAACCCCGAGTGATATTTTTCACACCTTTGGCATAGCTGCTTCTGATTGTTGTTGTTGTTGCGGTTGTTATTGTTGTTGGGATGATTATTGTAGTTGTTATTGTTATTGTTGTGCCGTTTGTTGTAGTTGCGATTGATGTTGCGATTGTTGGGATAGTTGTTGTTGTTTTGGTGACTCTTATCACCGTTTTCCTCCCACTTTCTTTTAACTAACTTCACGTTGGCCTCTTCGGCCGCCTATTCTTTAATTCTTCCCTCAATCTGGTTCACTAGTTTGTGAGCCATTCTACATGCCTTTTGTATGGAGGCAGGCTCGTGTGAACTTATATCTTCTTGGATTCTCTCCGGTAACCCTTTCACAAATGCGTCGATCTTCTCTTCCTCATCTTCGAACGCTCTCGGACACAATAGGCACAATTCTGTGAATCGTCTTTCGTACGAAGTAATATCGAATCCCTGTGTTCGTAACTCTCTAAGTTCTGACTTGAGCTTATTGACCTCGGTTCTGGGACGGTACTTCTCGTTCATCAAGTGCTTGAATGCTGACTACGGTAGCGCGTAAGCAGCATCTTGTCCCACTTGCTCTAGATAGGTATTCCACCATGTTAACGCAATACCTTTGAAGGTATGCATAGCGTACTTAACTTTGTCCTCTTCAGTACACTTACTTATGGCAAACACCGATTCGACTTTCTCGGTCCACCGTTTCAATCCAATTGGTCCTTCGGTTCCATCAAATTCCAAAGGTTTGCAGGCAGTGAATTCTTTGTAGGAGCATCCTACACGATTTCTTGTGCCGTTAGCTGTATTGCTAGATTCAGAGTTATTGTTGGTATGTAGCGCGGCCTGTACTGCGGCTATGTTTGAAGCAAGAAAGGCACGAAATTCCTCTTCGCTCATATTCAAGGTGTGTCGAGTAGTCGGTGCCATTTCCTTCAAAATAGTCAAATGAAACAATTTAATCATACAGAATATTAAGAGTAGTCAATAGTATCTCGTAGCATAATATGAACTCATTTATAAAAGCTTTTTCTTCATATTAGCATTTTATAAGTTTAAATTCGGGTACTACCTACCCGTTAAGTTCATACTTAGTAGCTAATATACAATTCAACTACTACAATTCCATATGAAAAACTGATTATAATAATATATCACATACAAATATTCTTCAAACTTATAACTTCGCTATATTACATATAACATGAAATATAGTACACTATGATACATGACAGTTTTGAAGATAAATCTAGTTAATACGCAAGTTGTTCAGCAAAGAAAATAAAGACACGTAATTCATAAGTCCAGAAACAAGTCATGCATTCTGGTTTTACTAAGACGACTTCCCATCCTTGGTCTTGTGAAAAATAACCGTTATGACCATTAGCTAGGCAGCATGTTGTAATGTCATCAAAAGGACAAGGGTTTCGTAATGTCCAACAGCCCCGTAATAATCTAAAAACTTTGTTTCTCACCCCAACTACTGAATCCGTCACTTGTGGGAAAGTTTTATTTAAAAGCTGCAATCCGATGTTCTTTTTCTCACTTTGGTAAGAAGCGAACATCACTAACCCGTAAGCATAACATGCTTCTTTATGTTGCATATTAGAAGCTCTTTCTAATTCACGAAATCCTATGTTGAGATATGTTGAGTCAAAATAGGTTCTTAACCCGTAGCGTAAAATTGCATTTGGGTTCCCCGTATTTAACGCTTTAAAGAAAATACGGCGTAACTTAAAGTCTCCCCAATGTGATACACCCCACCTATCAAAGGAAAGCCTTTTATAAACTAAGGCATTTCTGGAAAGTCTTTCAAATGTTTGACAAGTTAATTTCGCCATAACTAAATGTGCTGATTAATTCTAACCGACTCTAGACAAGATTTCCTCAATCATATCCTCTGGTAGGTCTTCTAAAATATTCGGTTGTCTACCCTTAACGTCCATTTTGTTTGTTTACTGTAAAATAGACAAGGATTAGATTCGTATTAACAAACAATACAAGCAATTTTTACATAGAACATAAAAGTACAAGCACACTACAATACATTTATTACACAACATGCTCACACCCCTCTAATCTGAATCACTGGTTTCTTCTTCTTCGGACTTGGTTCTTTTTCCTAATCTTTTAGGGATATATGATGTTCCTCTAATACGAATCGTCGTTTTCCACATTGGTTTAGAAAAACCTGGTGGTTTAGAAGTTCCCGGGTTATTGTCACGATATTGAAAATACGGGTGTTGACGGTACATATAAAGTTCATCGGGATCGGAATCAGATTTCTCTATTTTGATGCCTTTTCTGTTATTATTTTCTTTTGTCTCATTAAATTGGGTCGGGGTAATTTCTATAACATCATCGGAATCCTCATCAGGATCCGATTCATCGAAAAATTGGTAATTTTCCCAATATTTTGCTTCCTTAGCGGAAACACCATTGACCATTATTAACTTTGGTCCATTGGTTGAGGATTTTCTTTTATTTGACCGGTTTTCTGTGGTTCCTACTATTCCCCCCTCCAGAACCTCTTCTTCGTCCGGTTCCTCTTCTTCTGGTTCCTCTTCTTCCGGTTCCGTTTCTCCTTCCGGTTGTTCGGGAACTTGTGAATCTTGCCAATATATATTCGACTCTTCGTTATTATTAGGTGAGTCAATGGGATTTGTGCTAGAGGTAGACATCTATCACACAATATCAAACATGTTAAGAGATTAATATATCACATAATATTTACATGTTAATAATATATAGTTTCCAACAAAAATGTTAAGCAATCATTTTTAAAGAAAACACGGTCAAAGTCCATACTCACTAATGCATCCTAACAAACTCGATAAGATACACTAATGCAAATTTTCTGGTTCTCTAAGACCAACGCTCGGATACCAACTGAAATGTCCCGTTCATATTGATTATAAACGTTCCATATTAATTGATTTCGTTGCGAGGTTTTGACCTCTATATTAGACGTTTTTCAAAGACTGCATTCATTTTTAAAACAACCACAATCTTTATTTTATCAATAAAGGTTTTAAAAAAAACATTACGTAGATTATCAAATAATGATAATCTAAAATATACTGTTTACACACGACCATTACATAATGGTTTACAATAGAAATATATTACATCGACATATGTTTCTTGAAATGCAGTTTTTAAATAATATCATACAAACATGGACTCTAATTCTTGTCCTTATTTTAGTATGCAACAGCGGAAGCTCTTAGTATTCACCTGAGAATAAACATGCTTTAAACGTCAACAAAAATGTTGGTGAGTTATAGGTTTAACCTATATATATCAAATCGTAACAATAGACCACAAGATTTCATATTTCAATACACATCCCATACATAGAGATAAAAATCATTCATATGGTGAACACCTGGTAACCGACATTAACAAGATGCATATATAAGAATATCCCCATCATTCCGGGACACCCTTCGGATATGATATAAATTTCGAAGTACTAAAGCATCCGGTACTTTGGATGGGGTTTGTTAGGCCCAATAGATCTATCTTTAGGATTCGCGTCAATTAGGGTGTCTGTTCCCTAATTCTTAGATTACCAGACTTAATAAAAAGGGGCATAATTCAACCATAGAATGTAGTTTCACGTACTTGTGTCTATTTTGTAAATCATTTATAAAACCTGCATGTATTCTCATCCCAAAAATATTAGATTTTAAAAGTGGGACTATAACTCACTTTCACAGATATTTCCTTCCTCGGAAATAAGACTTGGCCACGGATCGATTCATGAACCTATACAAATATGTACATATATATCAAAGTATGATCAAAATATAATTACAACTATTTTTATTATGTTTTAAAGATTTGAGTGTATTAAGTCAGCTGTCCTCGTTAGTAACCTACAACTAGTTGTCCACAGTTAGATGTGCAAAAATAAATCGATATATATATTATCTTGAATCAATCCACGACCCAGTGTATACACGTCTCAGGCTAGATCACAAATCAAAGTATATATATTTTTGGAATCAACCTCAACCCTGTATAGCTAACTCCAACATTACTGCATATAGAGTGTCTATGGTTGTTCCAAATAATATATATACATGGGTCGATATGATATGTCAAAACATTTGCATACGTGTCTATGGTATCCCAAGATTACATAATATATTAGAATATATGTATAATACAATATAAGTTAGCTAGGATATGATTTGTATAGATTTGTTAAACATTTCCCGTAGCTAAAATAATCAAAAAATATCCAATCTTGTTTTACCCATAACTTCTTCATTTTAAATCCGTTTTGAGTGAATCCAATTGCTATGGTTTCATATTGAACTTAAGTTTATGAATCTATACAGAAAAAGTATAAGTTTATAGTCAGAATTACAGGTTACAAGTCGTTTTTGTAAAGGTAGTCATTTCAGTCGAAAGAACGACGTCTAGATGACCATTTTGGAAAACATACTTCCACTTTGAGTTTAACCATGATTTTTGGATATAGTTTTATGTTCATAAGAAAAATCATTTTCCCAGAAGAACAACTTTTAAATCAAAGTTTATCATAGTTTATAATTAACTAACCCAAAACAGCCCGCGGTGTTACTACAACGGCGTATATCCGGTTTTACGATGTTTTTCGTGTTTTTCGGTTTTAAATCATTAAGTTAGCATATCATATAGATATAGAACATGTGTTTAGTTGATTTTAAAAGTCAAGTTAAAAGGATTAACTTTTGTTTGCGAACAAGTTTAGAATTAACTAAACTATGTTCTAGTGATTACAAGTTTAAACCTTCAAATAAGATAGCTTTATATGTATGAATCGAATGATGTTATGAACATCATTACTACCTCAAGTTTTCTGGATAAAGCTACTGGAAATAATAAAATTAGATCTAGCTTCAAAGGATCCTTGGATGGCTTGAAAGTTCTTGAAGCAGAATCATGACACGAAAACAAGTTCAAGTAAGATTTTCACTCGAAATAAGATTGTTATAGTTGTAGAAATTGAATCAAAGTTTGAATATGAATATTACCTTGAATTAGAAAGATAACCTACTGTAAATAACAAAGGTTCCTTGATCTTAGATGATTACTTGGAATGGATTAGAAAGCTTGGAAGTAGACTTGCAAACTTGGAAGTATTCTTGATTTTTATGAAACTATACTTATGGAATTTATGAAGAACACTTAGAACTTGAAGATGGAACTTGAGAGAGATCAATTAGATGAAGAAAATTGAAGAATGAAAGTGTTTGTAGGTGTTTTTGGTCGTTGGTATATGGATTAGATATAAAGGATATGTAATTTTGTTTTCATGTAAATAAGTCATGAATGATTACTAATATTTTTGTAATTTTATGAGATATTTCATGCTAGTTTCCAAATGATGGTTCTCACATGTGTTAGGTGACTCACATGGGCTACTAAGAGCTGATCATTGGAGTGTATATACCAATAGTACATACATCTAAAAGCTGTGTATTGTACGAGTACGAATACAGGTGCATACGAGTAGAATTGTTGATGAAACTGAACGAGGATGTAATTGTAAGCATTTTTGTTAAGTAGAAGTACTTTGATATGTGTCTTGAAGTCTTTCAAAAGTGTATGAATACATATTAAAACACTACATGTATATACATTTTAACTGAGTCGTTAAGTCATCGTTAGTCGTTACATGTAAATGTTGATTTGAAACCTTTAAGTTAACGATCTTGTTAAATGTTGTTAACCCAATGTTTATTATATCTAATGAGATGTTAAATTATTATATTATCATGATATTATTATATATTAATATATCTTAATATGATATATATACATTTAAATGTCGTTACAACGATAATCGTTACATATAAGTCTCGTTTCGTAATTCTTGAGTTAGTAGTCTTGTTTTTACATATGTGGTTCATTGTTAACACACTTAATGATATATTTAAATATCATTTTATCATGTTAAATATAGTGTATCAATATCTTAATATGATACATATGTATTTAGTAGACGTTATCATAACGATAATCGTTATATATATCATTTCGAGTTTCTTAACTTAGTAATCTCATTTCTTATGTATATCACACATTGTTAATATAATTAGTGAGATACTTACTCATCATAATCTTATGTCAACCATATATATATGTCTATATATATACCACAACATGTAGTTTTTACAATTTTGTAACGTTTGTGAATCGCCGGTCAACTTGGGTGATCAATTGTCTATATGAAACTTATTTCATTTAATCAAGTCTTAACAAATTTGATTGCTTAACATGTTGGAAACATTTAATCATGTAGATAACAATTTCATTTAATATATATAAACATGAAAAAGTTCGGGTCACTACACCATGTTTCAGATTTGTAACTTATGTTTATCCTTACATTTGTAGTTTTATTTGTTGAAGTTGGTGCTTTCGCTAGCCAATTTACACGAAGAGCCTCTTAGAAAAGTCAATTTCATTTTATGTTCTGTAAGTGTTCAGTGATGCGTGCGTTTTGATTTTCTAATTAGTTTGTTCATCTCTCTTTGCCGTTATTTCTGCAGGTTCGGTTACTTTCGTACTGGTTTTTGATGTTACTGTCAGGTATTCAATCTTATTATTGTTGATTTATGTGTATGTAGTTATATTCGTAATGTTTTATATGTTGTAGTTGTTTATAATTTGTGTTTTTGTTAGTTGCCGTTATTTTTTATGTTGTGTAAACAGAAGTTTTTTTGCGATTTTGGTATAATTGTACTTTATGCAAGTATTGTATGAATGCAGCTGCTTGCATTGTGTTTTGTACAATTTGTTACTACCTATTTCATTTTATTAACTTACATCACAATCTGTTTCTAAGTGGTTTTATTATTATAATTTGAGAACTGCATATATTTATATGATTTCTTCTTATTATGCTTAAGTTATACAGAGTATGATATAAGTTCTAATTTGCAGTTTTATATCAATTTCCGATCGGATTATATTATAGCTGCATTTTAATATAAAGGATGGTTTCTAGGTAAGCAATCGTTTGCTTTCAAAATTGGTCAAGGACAACTTATTAAAGGTAAATGTTGAATTGTAATTTGTATTTGTATTTTGGTTTCTATTTTAGATTTTTTCTAAGTTGGTCCCTCAATTATACACTAAATTGCTACTTTGGTCCCTCAGTTTTTAATTTGACAATCAGCGTCCCTTAATTATTTTTATTTTGCAATTCGAGTCCCTCCGTCAACTTTATGTTAAAAAGGTCCGTTAACCCCTGTCATGTGCAATGCATGTGAGGGTATAATCGTCTTTTTACTTTTTTATTCACTAAAAACAAGGGACCACCGGCGCAAAATATCTTATAATTATATATTTTTAATTTATAAATTTATAAATTCTTTTATATATATATATATATATATATATATATATATATATATATATATATATATATATATATATATATATATATATATATATATATATATATATATATATATATATATATATAAGTTTGAAGGTATATCTAACCTAAATCAAAATTTAATCGTGAGTTTTCACACCTGCAAATCAAACCTACAAATTTAATCATGACCTTTATATGAACAAATCAAACCTAAATTAAAATGTTAAAATCAAACCTGCAAATCAGTGAGATTACAAACACCTCAATCGTTTCTCTTCATCTTTAACCAAAAAAAACGAACCCCAAGTTCGATGGAGGTAGATGAAGAGTTCGGTGGTGATGATTGATTCAAAGTTCAGAGCAAAAAAGTATTCGATCATCATCATCGTATAATTTTTCCAGATCTGCAGCGATGGTACGACGGAAGTGGTGGTGCGAAGTTGACGGCTGTCACCGGTGCGAAATCTGGCAGGTTGCACTCTGTTACGTTCTCTTTAATTTGCAGCTAGGTTGCACTCTGTTTGACGTTCTCTTTAATTTGTAGCAGATTGCACTCTATTTTCGTTTCTGATTTCATATTTAAATTGCCTAAAATCAAGTTTAGAACTCGGTTTGACTTTTGTTGATTGCTTAGCTGATTTGAAAATCTAGGGCGTTTTAACATAAACGGATAATGCAGATAGTTTCGGAATCTTTTTGTTAAGGTATCTGCAAAATTCCAGACATTAATTCTTTATATTGATCGAGTTATCATTTTTTTTTTTTTTTAAAAATTGTTCACATTTTAGTCTATAGCTCGATGGGAATGAAATATTGAAAAGTAATAGTGTAGTTAGTTTCTAAATCAACTCATGAAGCTACAAAAATTGTATTTTCGTATTAAAGTTTAGTATTGAGTTAGATCTCAAAATGTTGTTGAAGATGAATGAATATTATATTGGATCTCCAATTAGTCTTATGAATTTTGAGTTTGTGTTATGAATTGTATCAGATTTACAAATCTTATTTTGATTTTGTGTTATGAATCCATTAATTTGGTGAAGATGAACACAAAAATATGAATTGTTACGGTGACGTTAGTGCCGTGATTATGAAGATTGGTATTCCTTATTGTAACACCCTGATTAGTGGCCTAGATGAAACAAATAAATAATATTATTTTTATTATATTTTATAAATATGATATTTGAATTATGGATAAATAATGACGACTAAATATAAAAGAGAAATGATAAATTATGACTTGATAAATTATTAAGTGGAATCGTTTGTGACGATGGTCACATAAAATATAAGTTTGTTTGAATTAGATCCCGTTAAGACGGTCTAACGTGATCATTATATGTAGATAGTGGGTTTAATTCCAATATATATTAATTGAGGAGGTTACTCATGTTAAGGTAATCGGTATATATGGATATGTGTAACTATCATTTTATTTTAGTTGTGATAACAATTAGAATAGAGGGATTATCCTACCGACGAACGTTATATACTTCGTAATTTTATACTCTAATTTATGAGTCCATAATTTGATTCAAGATAAATATAAGTGTTTAATAATTCATGTTAATCTACAATTGAAGCAAGGTAAGTTGATTTTAATTTCTCGTGAATCACTTATCTAAATGAATGGTTCTAGTATGGTTAATGAGAAACTTGAATATAATGATTTAATTTGGTTGTTATTAGTTGTAATTTGTAGAAATTGATGATGGTTATAGATTTGATAAACTTGGTGAATATGTTCCAATTTGATCGTTTGTGATACATGGTGAAAATGTTGACTGCTAGTTCCTAAGTTATAGTTTTATGGGTTTTGTTACAAATAGGATTGGTTATTGTTCTATATTGTTTGAATCACAAAATTAGTATTGAATATAGTTTAGTCGTGGTGTTTGGGTATTGTCTGAACCATTTTTATGCTTAAAATATATCGAAATAGTGATTGGTGTTAAGTGGTCCGAACAGTTTCTGCTACATGTGATGAACTCGATCTGTGCGGATCAGGACCCGAACCGTACGGATGAACCCAACCTGTGACGATCGCTCCAAATTCGTATGGACAATACGTCATTCATCGATTTCATTGCGAGGTATTTGACCTCTATATGATACGTTTTGTAAACATTGCATTCTTTTGAAAAGGCACACCATAAATGAATATTTAAATCAAAGGTTTTCGACATCTGATGATTTCTACATATAGACAATCATCGTAATATAATAGTTTACAATGATACTTCCGTTGACAATGCAGTCAAAATAAGATACATGGTGATGATTTGGTGAATGCAACGTTTTCTTGAAAAGTATGTCATGTAAGACTCCATGCACATAGCTTGTCTAACATATAAGCAAACAGCGAAAGACTTCTAGGAAACCTGAGAATAAACATGCTAACAAGTGTCAACACAAAGGTTGGTGAGTTCATAGTTTTATTGTTTTGTATAATCTGTATATAAAAGTGGATCACAAGATTTCAGTTGTTTCATCCAGAAACGTTTATCAAAAGTTTGTCAATAGATTCTACGTAACAGAGCACCCTGGTAACTAAGCTTTAACGTTATAATGATAAATACCCCATTCGTTTTAATAGACGCAAACCAACGTCTCCTAAACTCAAATAACACACGTCCGTTAAAAGGCTAGCGCTCTAGCTCGGACGGGGATGTCAAGCCCTATGGATCCATATACTGTTATTCGCGTCCACCAGTCCATATCCTATGTACTGGCAGCTACTAGTTACCAAAGCTAAGGGATTTTCGGTTCAAACTCAGTGTAGAATTAAGTATGTACTTGTATCCATTGCGTTTAAAATAAATTGCATGTATTCTCAGCCCAAAAATATATATTGCAAAAGCAATTAAAAACGGAGCAATGAAACTCACCTTAGCAGCACATAAAGTTGTTCATCGTAATGTGACCGAAACTCGGAATATCAAATAATCCTAGATCTCAACCTAGAGAACATATGTTGGTCAATAAATGTCTATCAAGCTAGGTCAGGTCATAATGTATCACAATCCCAATGCTCGAGATCGACATACAAAAGTTATCCAAAGTCGTTTCAAAAAGTCAATTTTGACAATAGTTCAACAAACGAGACGTACCTTATATAAGGATTCATTTACTCGGTTGGTAATAGTTAAAAGTTCACTTTATCAATCTCGTAAATAAGTTGTTTAAATCTTAATTGCAGATTCAAAAGCAATTTCAATTAACGTCAATCATAATTCAGTTGATCATATCTTTTAATCCGTTTATCGAAACTATTCAATATCTAAATGAAAAGTTATTGATTTTTCGCCAGCTTTCCAAAAACATGTATATCATATACCTTTTACCAGTAGTATATGTATTTAATTAGTGATTCATTATAAACTGTTTAACGACGAAATTTAGTATACAAGCATGCATAAACATATATACTCGAGCACTAGACATGGATACACTATTAATTTATAAAAGATAAAATATAAATGCTTACGTATCAATATTGTGATTCAATATTTCAGAAAAGTACGTAGACGCGACGAAGATGATAAACACTAGTTTGACTTACGAGCAATACCCTCGAACAATACCCATAACCTCCTTAGTAGTAACCCATAGTTTCCTTAGCTCTATCCCGCTTGAAAACCCATTTTGAAAGTGACACGCTCATGACCTCGTCGTAGTATTTTAAGTGATATGATTATTAATAATAATACTAATAATAATAATAATAATAATAATAATAATAATAATAATAATAATAATAATAATAATAATAATAATAATAATAATAATAATAATTTAAATAAATAAATAACTTATGGAGTAATATATGTGTAAATAAACTCGAGCAGAAACTGGCCTTTTATAAGCAACTTTTTGGAATCTGATGCCCATGCGATCGCATGGGTTTTTAGTGTATTTTCCATGCGATCGTATGGTCGCCTGATCCAGCTCAAAATGTTTTTGTTTTCTTGTTTGTCGACATATTATTATATAATATATATAATATATATAATTTAAATAATTAATTATATATTATATTAAATTCATGTGCATAGTTGACTTGTAATTTTCGTTCCGATGACTCGTACGTTGTCACTCGACTTATGTCCCGATTCCGGTTTCTCGAACGCATTTTCATACGCTTAGAAAACTCGCAATTTACGTTTTGTGACTCGTACCTTTGTCAAAATATTGTCTTAAATTATCAATAAACTATATCATTCAAAGTGTATCTTAAACTTTCGAGTGTTTTGGTCATTTACTTCTATAAATCATTGCCTCGCTATTTGTTAATATATATATAATAACAAATCATTTTATAACCAAGTTAATATATATTTTCAACATTCATAAACACATTTTAAATATACGTCGCAAGTTATTCATATAATTAATATTCCAACTTATCATATATATTCAAATAAATATTTAAACCAATAAGTTTAATGTACGGTATCAAACAATTAATACATTGTTACGTTTTCAAGTTATAGTATATATATATATGTATCTATATACATATAATTGTTCGCGAATCGTCAAGAACAACCGAAAGGTATTTGAATATATGAAAGTGGTTCAAAAATTTTGAGATTCAGTTTTACAGACTTTGCTTATCGTGTCGGAAATGTTAATCATACAAAGATTAAGTTTAAATTTGGTCAGAAATTTTCGGGTCATCACACAACCGTACAGATTGACTATTTGGTTATTAATTGACATTTAAGTGTTGTTGGATTTTTTAATAGTTGGTATATATATAACCGAGATTTGATTACTGAATTGAATTATATTATTCTCAGGTGATAAGAGTAAACAGAAGACTCAGTAATATTAGACCACTGAGTACTTGTGGATATCGGTGAGTGGAACTATCCTTTCAGATATTAGTATAGAGTAGCTAGTTATGCTACTGTTGCCCTGACCGACCGGTTAGATTGCCATGATAGTATAATGTTGATATGATGTGTTGATTATATGTGCACCAGTTGATTCGATCTTGATTTGTGAGGTCGGATGCTGGGAGCCAGTCTTGATTTGTGAGGCTGAGCTCATGAGGTCAACCTTGATTTGTGAGGTTGGGTTCGAGTGTTACTATCTGTGTAGTATAGCTTTGAATGACACATGCATTGCGTCTGGATTTCTATGCGAAGGAGTCAGTAACAGGAACTATCGGTAAACTCTATCCCGATCAGCTAGGGTTGCAGGTCAGGCCTGGCTGCCGGTCCTCTGAGATGGCAAAGTTGTTTGTTGATAGTTGTTACCCACAGTTGTATGATTTGATACTGTATGCTAATGCTGTTATGATAGTTTCATTCACTTAGCTTCGTGCTAATCCCTCTCATCTTCCCTGCAGGTTGTTGATTATTGCATGCTAGTATTTGGGAGAAGATGGGATGTTTAGTGGATATGTTTGACAACCTTTGGAACTCTGATGTCGTGATTTTGTAATAATGAAACCGTTTTGTTAAGTAACACCATATTGCGGGTTTTTGAATAATAAATACTTGTGTTTAATAAAGAATTATCTTATGGTTGTTTTAATTACTTCCGCTGTGATTTCAAAAAAAAAAGTAGGGTGTTATAATTATTTTAAAGAAAAGTGCAGGTAGTTGTGGGTTCTTGTTTTTATAAATTTATAATATGAAAATATAAACATTATGAAGAAAAGCATAGATCAAGGAACTTCAAACACAAGAGAACAATCGATGATTAACCAAATCTGTAATCAATCACAAGATTACAGAATAACAAAGTACATCACTCTCACACACTCGTTCACAATGTATGAACCAAAGATCAAGCATAAAACTCTCAAGATTTAAACAATTTGTGAAACAGAAAGTCCTAGATCTCAAAGTGAGAACGAGAGAGAAAATACAGAAATACAGTGAAAGAAAAAATAACCTGAATGAATAAATTATTCCAGAAAACCCCTTTTATAACCAAATAATTTAGACTTCATGGGCTCAAGTGGTGTTGGGCTTCTTTTGGGCTTCACTTTGGACTTGATCTTGAGTATACTCCAACTTAAATATTTAAGACCCATTTTGATCACAAATAAATTAAGAGTCCAATAACTTAAAAATACAGCATCCCAACTCCATGCAGACTTAGACTTGTGCAGCTACACAACTCTTTAGCACAGCTACACTTCAAGCTGGAACAATCTGCAATAAACTTAACCCAGAAATAAGTAGCAGAATATACAATTTTCATGTTAGATTGTAAAAGTAATGTATAAAAGTTAATACTCCCCCTCAATCTGAACATGAAAACGGATCCAACATAACTAATTTTTCACATAAGAGATTATGATGAACACCATTTAAACTCTTTGTGAATATATCTGAAATGTTTTCTGCAGAATCAATCTGCTCAGTTCTAATAATCCCTTTTGAAATCTTTTCTCTTACAAAATGCAAATCTATTTCAAAATGCTTTGTTCTTTCATGAAAAACAGGGTTCTTTCCAATTTGAAGAGCAGATTTATTATCACAAAAAATATTAGCTGGAAAATCAGACAAAATTTTTAAATCATTAAGTATTTTTAGTATCCAAATGATCTCACAAGTTATAGAAGCTAAGGCTCTATACTCAGCTTCTGCAGATGATCTAGAAACTGTTGACTGTTTCTTTGATTTCCAAGAAATTAAAGATTTTCCAAGAAAAACACAAAAACCAGTAACAGACTTTCTTGAAAAATTACATTTTCCATAATCTGAATCAACAAAGGCAGAAAGAGTATACCTTTCAGACTTGGAAATAAAGATACCATTACCTGGAGACTTCTTCAGATACCTTAATACTCTTAAAGCAGCCTTCAAATGTGAATTAAGTGGAGAATGCATATGCTGACTTGAACAATGTACCACATAAGCAATGTCTGGCCTTATTAGAGTTATATATATTAATTTCCCAATGAGTTTTTGATACTCACTTACATTGTCTAACAAAAAATCAGAACTACTATGATGATCAGAGTTATCAAAAACAATACCACATTCCATAGGTGTTATAGCAGGTTTACTAGCAAACAATCCAAATTCAGAAATTACTTCAAGACAATACTTTCTTTGAGACAAAGTAACACCATTTGACTGATCAACTAACTCAATTCCCAGAAAGTATTTTAGCTTGCCAAGATCTTTAACTCTAAATTTTGTGTTTAAAAAATCCTTACACCTTTTGATTTCAGCTTCACTATTCCCAGTAATCACAATGTCATCCACATACACAAGCAGATAAACACACACATCATCATTACACTTAGTAAATAAGGAATAGTCATTAATACTTTTAACAAAACCAAATTCAGAAAGTGCATCACAAAATTTCTCATTCCATTTCCTTGGAGCCTGTTTTAAACCATACAAAGATTTAACTAATTTGCATACTCTTTTATCATCTTTACTAAAGTATCCTTCAGGAAAATCCATATAAACATCTTCTACTAAATCACCATACAGAAAATCATTGTTAATATCAAGTTGATACAATGGCCAACAATTATTAATAGCAATAGAAATAACAATTCTCACAGTAACCATTTTCACAACAGGACTAAAGGTTTCATCAAAATCTAATCCTTCTCTTTGATTATAACCTTTTGCTACTAATCTAGCCTTATACCTATCAATCTCACCAGAAGACTTGTACTTTATTCTATAAACCCACTTACAACCTATAGATTTTCTACCTATAGGTAAGTCAGTTAGAATCCAAGTACCATTCTTATTTAAGGCTTCAATTTCATCATTCATAGCATTTACCCAGTTCTGATCAAGAGCAGCCTCAGAGTAAGTTTTGGGTTCACAGCCTTTATTTAAATTAACAACAAAGCAAAAATTTTCAGAACCAAGTTTGGAGTAATTCACATATTTATTTAAACCATATTTTACTTTTCCATCAAGAACAAAGTCCTTAAATTTTGTTGGTAAATTACTCCTTCTACTTGTTCTTCTTAAACAGTTTCATTTTTAGTAACATTGGTATCAGTATTGCCCTCAAGGACAGTGTGCTCAGCACAAATATTCTCATCATTGGAAGTTGCAGGTATACTTTCAACAATTTGAATTGTTGAAGTATGATTGCCATCATCCATAAGACTGTCTCTCCCTTCATCATTGGAACTTAAATCATTTTCAGTCAAAAAACTTTCTTTACTTTTAGAACTCACATCATACCTATCAGAAACAGTACTTGACTCTTTTGGATTAACAGCATTGTCAAAATCAAAATAAGGTGAATCAAAAAAGTTTAAATTGTTTAACTTTCCTTCATCATAAACAGTTTTGTATACAGAATCAAGTTTGAAAGGAAAGATGTGTTCATAAAATTTGACATCTCTTGAAAAAACAAAGGTTTTTATCTTCTAAGCAAAACAGTTTAAAACCTTTTTTAAAATTAGAATATCCTATGAAAACACACTTTAAAGACCTGGGAGAAAATTTATCATGATTATTCAAAACATTTGCAAAACACAGACATCCAAATGATTTTAAATGGGAGAGATTTGGACTAGACCCATACACCAACTCATAAGGACACTTTCCTTTCAGAACTGCAGATGGTAACCTGTTAATTATATAAGTTGCAGTTAATATACATTCAGACCAAAGATAAAGAGGAATTCCTCCTTGAAACATAAGTGACCTAGCTACATTTAAAAGATGTCTATGTTTTCTTTCAGCTATTCCATTTTGTTGAGGAGTGTATGCACAAGATGTTTGATGTATTATACCCTTAGCCTTTGTAAATAATAACATTTTATTATTTACAAACTCAGTACCATTATCACTTCTTATGATTTTAACATGTTTTTCAAACTGAGTAAAAAAGCATATTAACAAACAGCTCAAAACAATCAAACACTTCATTCTTTGATTTAAGTAAATAAACCCAAACAACCCTAGAATAATCATCTACAATAGTAAGAAAATACTTAAACCCTTCTTTACTTTTAACTTTATAAGGCCCCCAAACATCTAAATGAATAAGTTCACCAATTTTATTTGTTTTGTGTTCACTTAAAGGAAAGGGTTCCCTTGTTTGTTTTGCCTTATGACAAACATCACAAGGACTATTGTAAGACACTTTTTCAAGACTAAGTTTTGACTTTAATGCACTCATAACTTGGTCAGATGGATGACCAAGCCTATTGTGCCATAAGTTGAAACTTTTAAAAATTTTAGAAGACACATTGGCAAAACAGGGCTTACTTTTACTTAACTCATTAAAGAAATATAAACCACCAGATTCACTACCAGTCCCCATCAACCTTCTTTGAGTTAAATCCTGAATGTAACACTTATCAATATCAAAACTCACAACAAGATTATTGTCCTTAACAAGATTATTTACATATAACAAACTAACACGGTATTGTGGAATAACAAGAACATCATGTAGCTCAATCTTGTCAGAAAGTTTTAAATTTCCCATTTATTTTATAACAGCAACAGTACCATTTGGATGATTTACAGTTAAATTTAAATCAGAGACATCAACAACATTAATTAAGTTTGTATTTGAAGAAACCATATGTTGATTAGCTCCAGAATCAATAATCCACCCATTTGAAAACTTTTCAGATGTGTTCATACAATTAGTAGAAAAGAAAAGATTGAAATTGTCATTAAAAAGAGTATTATTATTAACAAAAGTACCTGCCATATTGGCATCAAGATTTCCAGCACAAGGTTGATCCTTAATAAGACTAAGAAGTTTCATAATCTGATCACTAGTAAGTTGCACAGAAGAACTACAACCATCTTTTTTGTTAGTAGAACAATTATTACTGTTAAATCTAGGTGACCCTTGATTAAAAGGTTTTTTAATATAACCAGGAGGATATCCAATTAACTCATAACACCTATCAACAATATGTCCTAACATATTACAGTTTGTACACTTAAGAGGTGGATTCTTGAACCTTTTCTTGTTATTATTAAAACCAGTTTTACTAACAAATGCAGTGGGTTGACTTTTAGTATTATGTATATTTCCAGAGTGCATTCTATGTGATTCATCCCTAGAAATAATAGAGAAAGCAACTTTAACAGATGGAACAGGATTACTAGTTAGAATATGACTTCTTATAGGTGTATATACATCATCAAGACCCATTAAAAACTGCATAAGTTTTAAAAACTGACAATGATCTTGAAAAGACTTATTTGCAGACACAACATCATCAATTTAACCATTTCATCAAACTGTCTCCACATAGCATTTAGTTTATGATAGTAATCAGATAAAGATAAACCAGATTGACTACATGAATTAATTTACTGGTATAAATTGAATGTAACAGAAGCATCAACTTTATCATAAGTCTCTTTTAATTCATTCCATACAGTTTCAGCAGACTTAGAAAAAATTTGACCATTGTAAACATCTTCAGATAATGACACAAGAATCCAAGTAAGAACAACAGAATTGCATCTATCCCACTGTCCTAGTAGTACATCATCATCTTCATAACTAAATCTTGGACAACTACCATCAATAAATCCCAACTTATTTTTAGTTTGAAGAGCCAGTTTAATAGCACAACACCAAACATTATAATTTTCTGTTCCTTTCAATTTTTGTGTTATTAAAGAAGCACCAGAAATATCACTAGGATGCAAATACATAGGGTCATTAAAATTCAAGTGCACTTATTTTAGTAACATGTTCAGCAGAAGACAAAGAAGAATCATCACTAGCCATAAAGAAATATTAACAAATATAGCAATTAAACAAGTAATCGAGTAAAATAAAGATAAAAAAAAAACAAGCAAGCAATCAGATATCACACAGAACACTTAAAACCGCAATAAATCCACGGTTCAGACACCTGTAAAGAAAAAATTCACTTACAGAGTACTCCAGAATAAAACTGACTATTAGTCAGGCGTCCTGTAAGATAACACAACATATACAAAATACAGAAAGAATGTAAAACAGACTCAAAATACAGAACAGAGTAATAAGGTCAAGAAGAAGGTTCTTCTTGACTACTCCAAAGCCTGCAGGTGAATTTGGACTGAAATAGACAGAGCCAGGGTTTCACACCAATCACTTGGTAGATCAAGGATGCCTATCCCAAAAACCCCACGAATGTGACTCAGAGAGTGGATAATGAAAGAAGACTTACAGTGGGTGTGATTGAGTACAAAAGCAAAGATTATCAGATGAATTGCAGCGGAAGAACACAAAATTAGGGTTACGAGAAACCCTAATTTTACCAAAATAGGGTTTGTTCAACCAAACACCTTAAATCACCAGATCTTGACCCAAAAAAGTCCCACAGTCTTTGTCGAACCCAATCACAGTAAAGAATAACCAGATCTTTCAATAAACTTGAAAAACCCCAAATTGAGAAAACCCTAATTTTAATCGACGAAGAAAAATTAGGATGAATCACAACCACCGATAAACCGTATCACAACCACAGCTCTGATACCATGAAGAAAATCATACATCAAAGAACTTCAAGCACAAGAGAACAATCGATGATTAACCAAATCTATAATCAATCACAAGATTATAGAATAACAAAGTATAGCACTCTCACACACTCGTTCACAATGTATGAACCAAAGATCAAGCATAAAACTCTCAAGATCTAAACAATTTGTGAAACAGAAAACCCTAGATCTCAAAATGAGAACGAGATAGAAAATACAGAAATACAGTGAAAGAAAAAATAACCCGAATGAATAAATTATTTCAGAAAACCCCTTTTATAACCAAATAATTTAGACTTCATGGGCTCAAGTGGTGTTGGACTTCTTTTGAGTTTCACTTTGGACTTGATCTTGAGTATACTCCAACTTAAATATTTAAGACCCATTTTGATCACAAATAAATTAAGAGTCCAATAACTTAAAAATACAGCATCCCAACTCCATGCAGACTTAGACTTGTGCAGCTACACAACTCTTTAGCACAGCTACACTTCAAGCTGGAACAATCTGCAATAAACTTAACCCAGAAATAAGTAGCAGAATATACAATTTTCATGTTAGATTGCAAAAGTAATGTATAAAAGTTAATACATTATAAGTTTTTTTGCGCCAGTGGTCCCTCATTTTTAGTTAAGATATTTTTGCGCCGGTGGTCCCTTGTTTTTTGTGAATAAAAGAGTAAAAAGACGATTATACCCTCACATGCATTGCACATGACAGGGGTAAATATTAATGTTTAATTTATTAAAAATGTTATATATATATATATATATATATATATATATATATATATATATATATATATATATATATATATATATATATATATATATATATATATGTGTGTGTGTGTGTGTATGTGTGTGTGTGTGTGTGTGTGTGTGTGTGTGATGTTTTAGCCTTTAATTTGAGTGTGTGGTTTTACCAGAAAAATAAAATAATTCCTCCTACATCTCAACCCATACATTATAAGTTTTTAATCCAATCTGTTACTACTTACTACATCATCACGCATTCTATCTTTGCCGAAAAACATCATCATGCATTCTCTAACTATTATTAACTTATGTATAACCTTTGCGTAAATATTTGAGTCAAGAAGAGAAATAGCATTAAGAAACTTGTAACATCAAAAGTTTTTGACAAAAAGCGAAAAACAGAACTATTAAGAAACATATACTCAATAATCAATATATGATGCATGGACCACGAATTCGTTACTCGTACCATGAGGATAACGAACTATTCGGCTAGCTATGATTATCAATGAAACTATATAAAGTATTAATTAAGAACATTACGTTTACTCGACCCCACAAGACTAACAGAACAGTAAATGATTTCGACTTCGAGTTTATGGACTATTTTAGTAACACCATCTCATCACACGTGAACATATCTAAACAAACTGTTATTTTTAATGAAGCTAATTAAATGAATGTTTTGGGTTGAGCTTATCACAAAGTTTAAGCAATGGGATAGTTATGCAATTAATCTTGATAAACCATATTTGCTTCACTGGTCAACTAACATCCAATCACAAATTGCCATTTATAGATGTGTGTGGGACAATACATACATAAAATACACGTGTTCAAACATATATTTTCAAAGGAAAAATATAACCTTGATTGCGAATAATATGTGGTTTAAGCACTGACGGAGGATTTCAGGGGCTGGAGTGGGCCATGGTCTCCTCAAAAACTTACGTTCTTACTAGCAAATTTTATAATTTGAAGGAGTAAATATGATAATTTCAAATTTTGACCCCACCAAATTAAAATTTTGAACATGTAGAGACTGCATTTTTTTGAACTTTATGAAACCTATTTATATATAAGAGACCCTTATTATTAGTGTTCAAGCTCCGTCACTAGGTTTAAGGATCATAAGTTCCTTGGTCCGGTTACGGCGAGGATCGATCGATATGATGATATCGATGAGATGGTTAAATGTTAAGTGTATCATTGTAACATTCGTCGATCAATGGCTCGTAACAGGTTTGCAGGTTACCGTCGTTGAAGATTGACCTTTAAATCTTGAAGATGAACGCTACGTAATTCAACTGTATGTGTAATCTGACAAAATGTTATATACGTAAGATGTTAATTGTAGCCAGGGAAGCAAACCGTAGGCGCCAGAGTAAAAGCTGTACACGGTAGAGGAGGTGGTCTTCGATGTAGGTTTCTAACTTATATTTATATTTATAGGGGAGAAATTAGGATTTAGGGTAGCTCGTGAGTCAAGTCCGATGTACAAACCCAAATAAACACTCTACATCATCAACAAGCATATACTACATTTAGAAATATAGATATAAAATAATGGATAGTTGAGTATGCTGCTAAAAGTACATGGATTATGTATGGTCTATTCGTTGAAATGTACATAGTAAAAAAGTTAAAACGGATAATTACTTTTCTTGTTAAGGCTATATTGGGATATCGAATAATATTACTCTACAAACCATAATTGTATTATCGCGTCATCGTTCCAACCCTTAAAGCACAATAGTAACTTCATTAATTATTGTTGAGGTTTTTGTTGCCTATTTAAACACCAAATGAGCAGTTATCATTTTTCCTATAAACATAAACACACAGACACACACATACACATACACATACACATACATATTTTAGTTATAAACATGAGTACATTTACCTTCAAAAACTTTACAGTTGTTCTTCTAACTACATGTCTTATATGTTTTTCTAGTAGCGAAATTTGCAATGCTAGAAGGGGGAAATATTGGAGGCATAAAGGAAGCGAATTTAGTACTTTGTACAATAATAAGGTTCAACACCAAGCCAATGGTGATAAATCGGAAACACAACAAAGTTCAACATTTAACGTGCTCGACTATGGAGCTAAAGGAGACGGTAAATCCGATGACATCAAGGTGAGCTACGTTGTAGTGCTAAAAAATTGTTAAGGCTATGATTTACAATGTATGTAGCTAAGTTATATGGTATATTCATACACTCAAAAGAACAAAATGCCACACAGACAAAAAAAAAATTCTTTCGGCTCGATTTTCCGACTCGCTTTATGAGCAGACTAATCTCGATGCGATAACCTGATAAACAAATATGTTATATGTCATAATAATCATATCTGAGTCATATGTAAAACGGCAATAATTTGGTTGTATAATTTTTTTCTTTTAATGGGGAGTACTCATATTTGACACCATTCATATGGAAGTTTGCATGGTTCAGATTCCCAAAAATAATATAATATATAGTTTTACAGAAAATGCTAAATTTAAGCTTGTATGATAAGTAAGTTAGACATGATAATTTAATAAAATAACACAAGGAGTAATATGGAAATGAATCAATGATGATACTAATTAATCAAATTGGCTATGATGATTTAACTCAGGCATTTCAAGCTGCTTGGGCCGATGCTTGTAAAAGTGACTCATCAACGATTATCGTTCCATCGGGTTACAAGTTCCTTGTGGGACCCACTTCGTTCTCTGGTTCGAATTGTCACAAACGCATGAGTTTTCAGGTACATATATGGCTTGTTTCGTAGTTTTCTTTAGTAGATAATTAGCATTTAACAACCTCCAACAAACTAGTTACATGTTCAAAGTTATCATGCATACATGTCTATATTAATATAACAATAATTGGTACAAACATGCATAAGAATTTTGAGACCTATAAATTTTGACAGATAGAATTTTTTATGCTTAAACATAGATAATAATTTCATAACTAGTATTAATTTATAGTCATAATTACATGAAACAATTTTGCAGGTTGATGGTACAATTTTAGCTCCAACAAATTCCGAAGTATGGAGTTCAGGTGTGAACCAGTGGCTTGAGTTTACAGAACTCGTAGAATTCACGATTAAGGGAAATGGCACCCTTGATGGAAGTGGCTCGGTTTGGTGGTCCGAATCTTTACATGATGATTCTATCAAAAACGAAAATGATCAAGTAAATTTACTCTCTCGACTTTTTCAGTTTATTAAACTCTTAATAAATATCCATTGATTTATATTAATTTCCTTCTATTGGCAGGTAACCAGTTCATTAGGTGGAAAAATGCCGAAAAACAAGCCAATGGTAAGAACTAAATAGAGGTGGTATAATGGGCGGGCCAGATTGAACAAAAATTACTTCTTCTTTTTTAATTTACTTTAAGCAACTTTTGACCCAATTGAACCTGTTCTGTGTATTATGACTTGAGTATATTTTTTTTTATATAGGCAGTGCGGGTTGGTGGTGGTTCTGATGTGACAGTTACAGGCATAACAATCCAAAACAGTCCGCAATTTCACCTTGCGTTCGAAAACTGTGACGGAGTTTTAGTGTACGGTATCAGCATATCATCTCCTGGTGACAGTCCAAATACAGATGGCATTCACTTAAGCAGCTCCAAAAATGTGATCATCCATCATACAAACCTTGCTTGTGGTAAAAACTACTCTAAACAATTACTACCCAATTTGACCTGAACCCATTTTGAGTGGGGGAGGTTTACCCGACCCGTTTGGATCCTAAACAATTACTACCTTACATAACCTGAACCCATTTTGAGTGGAGGAGATTTACCTGACCCGTTTGGACCCTAAATAATTATTACCCAATTTGACCTGAACCCATTTTGGCCCGTTACACTGTTCTTCCCACCAGCCCATTGGGCCTCCTTCACTAAAGACCTAAATTTGTGTAACAACCAATAATTACAGTTAACTATTTTAGGATTCTGATATTATCTGAATTCATGTGGTATGCAGGAGATGACTGTATATCTATACAAACAGGATGCTCAAATGTACTTGTACATGACGTCAATTGTGGGCCAGGGCACGGAATAAGCATCGGAAGCTTAGGTATAGACGGAACAACAGCATGTGTCTCTAATATCACCGTTCAAAACATCAAAATTCAAAACACGATGACTGGTGTTAGGATCAAAACATGGCAGGTACATATAAAACTACAAACAGTGTTAACCGCCTATACGAAATTATCCTTTTTAACTAAAATTTAATTTTTACAGGGTGCAGCAGGACTAGTACAAGGAGTTACATTTTCAAACATTCAAGTTTCAGAAGTCGAATACCCAATCATGATAGATCAGTACTATTGTGATCACAGCAGCTGTAAGAACGAAACATCTGCAGTTAGTATAACAAATATCGAGTACGAAAATATATTTGGAACGTATACAGTACAACCGGTGCACTTATCGTGCAGTGATAGCAAGCCGTGTATGGATTTAAGATTATCTGATATTGAACTCCAACCAAAGTCAGAAGGTCAAGAAATATCTAAACCGTTCTGCTGGCAGGCTTTTGGGACGTTGGATTCTCCTATCGTCCCTGAAATTGATTGTTTACGAGAAGGTGGTTCGTCGAACAGTTGGGATGTTGATAATTCGCAATGTGAAGTGTAATCTAGATTTAGATACAGTTAAAACAAAATTGATTTTGCGGTGGGTCCTTCAATGGTAGTTTGATGGTGAATCCGTACACAAAAGAAGATGTGTTCGTAGTATCATTATTCCTGTTAGTTGTATATATATGGCTGCAATGATGCGTTGAATGATTGTACATAGTGATTGTAATAAACAATTGGTTTGTACTTGGCAGAAACTTTATAATAATATGTTGATGTAAAGACATTTGTATAACTTCTGTTGTGCATTGAATGCGTGAGCAAAATTATACTTTAGTTCCTAATTGGGTAAACCATTCATTCGCCTTTAGTTCCTCAAATATACCACCAATGATTGGGTCAAGATTTTTAGGTTGTGATGCAGGAATAAGGTGAGCCACAAGCTCGAGGCTCGACCAAAAAAAAAGTCTCGGCATTAAGAAAATGGGATTAACTAAAAGAAAGAGTCCGACGTTCATTATTTTATGAATATTCATAGTTGACTGGTGTTTTTTACATATTCATTATACACCTCATGTGGATCTAATTTGGGGGAGATGTGCGTTGAAAAGTGGGCGCTAATGTAAGGAAAGGAGGTGTTGTTTGTTCAGATGTCCAGAGGTCCTTTTCTTGATGGAGTGAAAGAAATGTCGACCTTGATCATAAGTTTCTCCTAGTTTAGTATGAAAGAAAAGAAAAATAATAAAGGTGAAAGGAAAGAAAACAAATTCTAAGGTGCGAGGAAATATCGAAAGGAAAAACAAACAACCAATATCTTATTTTCATTTCTTTTTATAAAGAAAAATGATAACTATAACTCTAGGAGCTACCATTAAGGATTGATTGAAAAGTTGAAATTTTCATTATAAAACTAATATTTTCATGAATAAAATGACTCCCCGAATTTCATTATGGAAAATACGTTATAATATGTAAAATTAACAGCAACAACAACAACAAAGGCCAATCATACCTTTGTGAGTTATGGGAGAGGTGAGACGTAAACAATCATTCCTTTATCCTAGAAATAGAGAGAAGTTATTTTTTCACCCTGAGTGAAACACTCTAAGAGTAGAGAAAATCCTCTTTCTGTTCGCCGGATAAAGAGATTGCTTCCTAGAGGACCTTCGGCCCAATAGAGAGAAGGACGCAAACATTCCTTCCTCCCTCTCTGTTCGCCGGATAAAGAGATTGCTTCCTATAGGAACGACGTAAACAATCCTTCCTCTATCATATAAATAGATAGAAGTCATTTTTCCACCCCGAGTGAAACACTCCAAGAGTAGAGAAAATCCTCTCTCTCTGTTCGCCAGATAAAGAGATTTCTTCCTAGAGGACATTCGGCCCAATACGTTAAAAAAGAAAAAATACGTCCATGGAAATAGTAAAATCAGATTTCCATTAGTTTTAGATCATGCCTGGAATTCTCTATCTAAAATTAGGATCACTATTTTTCTAAATTTATTTTCACTTATTTTCATTTCCTTTCAAAATAAAGCTTCCTGCATATAATCTATAATCTAATCTAATTATTTACTGAATAATATTTAATTATTAAAATCTTTTTTCTAATATACATCTCAAACATACGATATGAAGATTTTAAAATAAATATTTATTCTAATAACAGTTTACAACTAAAACTTTGTTAACATATATAAAGAAATTGTCATTACATAAAAGTCAAATGTAACCGTTTTGTACCTTCCATTAATAAGCTAATCTATTGCCATAAGTGTTTTCTTTAAATTCTTGTATGGCTTCGTGTTTGATGGATGTTCATGCTTAAGGTTCGTCAAAGGCGATTTTAGATTCTTCTCCATTGACTTTTAACTACGTGTCGAGACATGTAATTTTTATTGAAAGGCAAGTTGTTGGCATCGAATACTCTCATTTGCCACACACGCACGCGCTTTCGGGCAGGAAACTCGAACATGTAATTAACCAGCTACGTACAAGCAAGTTGAAGACAAATTCATTAGGCCTAGCACCGAGTCAAAGGCGACGGTTAGTACTAGGGGTTAATCTTTTAGTTCGTGCGGACGGGGTCAGTATTTGTTTCGTTGTGGTTTTGTTAGTTTTTTGTCGATTTTATTGTTTGGTCTTTGTATTGTGTTTCGGTTGTGACTCACCCTCTTTTTGATCGGCTCAGATATCGTGTGGTTGTTTGTAGTTTGTAGCTTTTGCGTTGTTGTATGATTGTAGTTTATCAGGTTTCTAGGTGCGAGGTGCAATTTCAATTTTTAAAAGCGGTTTTTGATCGGTTCTTTCATATTTTATTATGGACGATGATTCCTACGTAACCTTTTATTTATACACAACCAAATGTAATTTGAAATGTTGTATTGTACAATAATGTTTAATTGTGTATTAATAAAAACTAGTTATCGAACCCTCGCTTCGCGACGGAGGTTCGATTTTTAATGTATTTTATTGTGTTTAGTTTGTAAAATTATTTCGTGGCTAACGATCATGTCGTTGAAGCGCAACTTGAGTCGAACTAAAAGGTATAACCCGTCAAAGATTTAAATGTTATTTTACATCTCCGCGTTTCGCTATGGAATTGTCGACTTTTAAAAATTTAACGCAAAATCAACGTGTATGAAAAGTATTTCAAATATTTATCGTTTTTTAAAAAGCGTCCGTTTTGCCTATAGTTAGTGACCTTGTGTTCCTAAAATTATTTCGAGTTTAACGATGTTGTCGGAAAAATTTAACTCGTTGCAAGCGAGAAGATATGACCCGTTGGTTATTTGGGTGGATTTAGTTAAGATTTTTTATGAAAATGGTTATTCGACACTTTACCCTCTTGTTTGGGGGGGCGGTTTTAATTTTTGAACAAAGGTTAGGGGCTTTACTCGCGAAAAGGGAAAAAAAGTGAAAAAAAGGGGGGGGAAATGTGAAAGGACAAAAATGCCCCTGATCACTATTCATCATTTTTGTCTAATAGTTAATATAAAGTCAAATGTAACTGTTTTGTATCTTCCATTAATACGCTAATCTACTGCCATAAGTGTTTTCTTTAAATACTTGTATGGCTTCGTGTTTGATGGATGTTCATGCTTCAGGTTCATTAAAGGCAATTTTAGATTCTTCTCCATTGACTTTTAACTACGTGTTGAGACATGTAATTTTTTATTGAAAGGCAAGTTGTTGGCATCAAATACTCTCATTTGCCACGCACGCACGCGCTTTCGGGCAGGAAACTCGAACATGTAATTAACCAGCTACGTATAAGCAAGTTGAAGACAAATTCATTAGGCCTAGCACTGAGTCAAAGGCGACGGTTAGTGTGACGCCCCGTACAAAAACATCATGTACGAATCGTCAACAACAGGTCCATTACACGGTATAATACTACATGTTGTTTTAAAACGAGTTTTGCATTCATGAAAAAATAATGTTTTTACAAAAGATAATGTGACATAAAGGTCCTTACAAAGTCATTATTCAAAATAACATAAGTTGCGAATGCAAAATAAAAGTTCCATGATTGAGACATCTCTAAGTAATGCAGCGGAAGTCTAACACAGCGAGTCTGTAACAGCGAGTCTATAACACTAAGATAGCAAGTCTAACAGCGGAAGCAACAACGTCTAAGCACCTGAGAAATACAGGCTTAAAAGTCAACAAGAATGTTGGTGAGCTATAGTTTGTATTCAGTAATGTAATGTAGACCAATTTCATATTCAAACCAGTATGAAAAGTATATGCTTAACCGTGGGCACCCGGTAGCTAACTTGACGTAATAATAATACCCCCTAAAAGTACACTTGGCGAGTGCGTATGTCATCGAAGTATCAAACACCCGTCAAATGCTAGCGCGACTAGCCCGAGTGGGGATGTCAAACCCTATGGATCCATATCTAATATTCGTGTTCACAGGTTCAAAAACCAATGATTAAACGTTACCGTGCTAAGGGGAATCTTTGTGCCATTATATCAACCACACATATATAAAGTTTAAGTACTCGTGTCTAGTATGTAAAAACATAAAAAGTGCATGTATTCTCAGTCTCAAAAATAGTAAAGTAAAAAAGGGAAGCTATAACTCACAGTGAATGTGCAGTAAAAGTCGATATGAAAAGTATGCAGGTAGTAAGTCGGTCCGAAAGGTCGTCAACCTAAGTCAAAGGTCACTAAGTCAGTAAATTGTCCCCAAAAGTTTAAAAGTGAATAAATTAAGTCTTAAGTATCATCATCATCGTCATCATCATCATTATCATCATACGTAAAAGATAAAGTAAGTTTTCAACAAGAATAGATATCGAAACAAAAGGCTGACTTCGGACAGCTGCTACGAACTCTATACAAAACGAAAAGACGCGTGGTCAGTGGAAAAGGCTCCGTATATGAGTCCTCTAACCGATGTCCAATTTTCAGATCCTAAATAGATGTCGTTTGACCATGGCGGCGGTTCAAGCGCGAGTAGGTCAGAATTTTCAGCACGTCGTTATAACGGCGTAGTGACTTTCGGAAGGCTATAAATCCTAAACCGTATATCGTATTTAGGCGAGGCCTAAACGAAAAGTCATCTACCCGAAACTAACTATCTGAAAATCAATTTTACAGAAGTCCTAGAAATCTGATCAGACCCCGAAAACAGTAAACAAGTGCTCCGGTGGGTTTCTTGGTGCTTGATGCTCATCACGGTTCTCATCCTTGATGCGTGTAAGCTTCAAGTGTACAACTCTTTGATGTTTTAGCATCACTTTGACTAATTTTCAACCCTCAACACACAACTAAGAGTAAAATCTAACATTATACAAGTTTTGAACATCAAGGTTGCCTCTTTATTGCATAAACTCAATAAAGCTTCAACCTTTGTCCTTTTTACACAAGTTTATGCATCTTCATCAAAGACTTGATCTTTATCATCACAACAATCACAAAAAGGTTCCAAGTAAGTGAGATCTACAATGATAACTTAGATCTCAAGTATTAAGAAAACCCTAAGCTAGAAAGCTTGGATCTTTACAAGATTAATGAGACCATAAGCTAGAAAGCTAAGATCTAATGAAAGTAATGAGACCATAAGCTAAAAAGCTAAGATCTTTAACAAAATAATGAAACCCTAAGCTAAAAATCTTAGATCTTTAATATTCTTGAAGATCCTTAAAGCAAAAGACTAGATCTTCAAGTTACATGAAGATCATAAACACAAGTTTTGATCTTTTTAACAAAATAAAGGAATCATAAGCTAGAAAATTTAGATCCAACAAAGTAATGAAGATTAAAAGCTAGAAAGCTTGAATCTTTCATGTTCTTGAAGGATTCAAACCAAAGTTTGAATCTACAAGATATAACAAGATCAAGAAGCTAAAAAACTTGATCCTTGCATGATGATGATGATGATGATGATGTCAAAAATGAGAAGAGAAGAAGAAGAAGAAGAAGAAGAAGAAGAAGAAGAAGAAGAAGAAGAAGAAGAAAATTTAAAACTTACACTTTTTAGAGTGAGAAAGACTAGAGAGAGAATTAGAGAGTAAGTGTGTGTAAAATGTGAATGAGATTAAGTGTGAAATGGGTGAGATTTGCTTGGTATTTATAGAGTGGTGAGGTGGTGGTGAGGTGGTGGTGGCCGTAGGTTTCAAAGGGGAAAAGGGGGGACAACTTTTGCTTTTTGGTTAATGGTGGTCTAAAGTTGGTGCTTATGTTGGGATCTCATGCAACAATTGTGATTATGGTTAACAAAAATGCTAGTATGTTCCCTCTAATAAATGGGTATTTGTCTTACATTTATATGGGTCATAATCTTATTAAAATTGGACTAATTAAATAGTCCATTAGCTAGAGTAGGGTGGGCTTGAGTCCAACAAGGTAGAAAGTCCAACAAGACTAACTAGTGAGCATAAGTAAATTACTAAGCGTAATTAAGCAACCAAAAGTCCAAGTAATTGTTATTAGAAAATAACAATTAGTATTACGTAGTCATAATATTCCAATTACGACAAATGTTAAACGTGTACCAAAACATATAGCTCGTTCTCAACGTCAAGTGACACTAACGGTCGTAAAAGCATTCGAGGATCAAGTTAAGTAACTAAGTACTTAATGGCATGTTGTATGGTAATAACGAAAGTAATTAATCATGAAATAAGATCCCAGAATATAAACCAACACAGTACGCACAAATACGCAGTTTCGCAGAAAGTAACAAGCACAAAAGTAAGTCAAAAAAGTCAGGTCATTACAGTTAGTACAAGAGGTTAATCTTTTAGTTCGTGCGGACGGGGTCAGTATTTGTTTCGTTGTGGTTTTGTTAGTTTTTTGTCGATTTTATTGTTTGGTCTTTGTATTGTGTTTCAGTTGTGACTCACCCTCTTTTTGATCGGCTCACGCTTAGATATCGTGCGGTTGTTTGTAGTTTGTAGCTTTTGCATTGTTATAGGATTGTAGTTTGTCAGTTCTATGTGTGAGGCGTGATTTCAATCTTTATAAGCGGTTTTTGATCAGTTCTTTCATACTTTATTATGGATGACGATTCCTACATAACCTTTTTTTTATACACACTCAAATATAATTTAAAATATTGTACTGTACAATATCATATAGTATGTTTGATTATGTGTGAATAAAAATCGGTTGTGTATGGATTAACTTTGACTTTATTATACTCATAAGTTGTTGTAGAAAAAACTAGTTTTTGAACCCTCGCTTCGCACCGGGGGTTCGGTTTTCAGTGTATTTTATTGTGTTTAGTTTGTAAAATTATTTCGTGGCTAACGATCATGTCGTTGAAGCGCAACTCGAGTTGAACTAAAAGGTATAACCCGTCAAAGATTTAAATGTTATTTTAAAATAACAATATATGTGCATCTCCGCGTTTCGCTATGGAATTGTTGACTTTTCAAAATATAACGCAATTAAGTGGTTATCTTATATTAACACTTCGTATGATTTAAGAGTAGAATATTTACTGAGATATAGCTAAAAAATCACTAAATAATTAAAAAATAATAATAAGACCCATATGTGTTTGTTGTTAATAGATGAAAATAGTTATGGAGTCTGCGAGTGAAAAATCAACGTGTATGAAAAAGTACTCCAAATATTTACCATTTTTTAAAAAGTGTCCGTTTTGCGTATAGTTAGTGACATTGTGTTCGTAAATTTATTTCGAGTTTAACGATGGTGTCGGAAAAATTTAACTCGTTGCGAGCGAGAAGATATGATCCGTTGAATATTTGAGTGGAGTTTATTTATGATTTTTTATGAAAATGTTGTTTTGACACTTTACCCCCTGTTATGGGGGTCGATTTTAATTTTTGAACAAAGTTTGGGGGGTGTTTGTGGTGAAGTGAAAATTAGTTAAAAGGAAAAAAAAAAGTGAAAAATCCAAAATACCCTCGGTGAAATGTCCCGTTCTTATTGATTAAAAACGTTCCATATTAATTGATTTCGTTGCGAGGTTTTGACCTCTATATGAGACGTTTTTCAAAGACTGCATTCATTTTAAAACAAACCATAACCTTTATTTCATCAATAAAGGTTTAAAAAGCTTTACGTAGATTATCAAATAATGATAATCTAAAATATCCTGTTTACACACGACCATTACATAATGGTTTACAATATAAATACGTTACAACAAAATAAGTTTCTTGAATGCAGTTTTTACACAATATCATACAAGCATGGACTCCAAATCTCGTCCTTATTTAAGTATGCGATAGCGGAAGCTCTTAATAATCTCCTGAGAATAAACATGCTTAAAACGTCAACAAAAATGTTGGTGAGTTATAGGTTTAACCTATATATATATCAAATCATAATAATAGACCACAAAATTTCATATTTCAATACACATCCCATACATAGAGATAAAAATCATTCATATGGCGAACACCTGGTAACCGACATTAACAAGATGCATATATAAGAATATCCCCATCATTCCGGGACACCCTTCGGATATGATATAAATTTCGAAGTACTAAAGCATCCGGTACTTTGGATGGGGTTTGTTAGGCCCAATAGATCTATCTTTAAGATTCGCTCAATTAGGGTGTCTGTTCCCTAATTCTTAGATTACCAGACTTAATAAAAAGGGGCATATTCGATTTCGATAATTCAACCATAGAATGTAGTTTCACGTACTTGTGTCTATTTTGTAAATCATTTATAAAACCTGCATGTATTCTCATCCCAAAAATATTAGATTTTAAAAGTGGGACTATAACTCACTTTCACAGATTTTTACTTCGTCGGGAAGTAAGACTTGGCCACTGGTTGATTCACGAACCTATAACAATATATACATATATATCAAAGTATGTTCAAAATATATTTACAACACTTTTAATATATTTTGATGTTTTAAGTTTATTAAGTCAGCTGTCCTCGTTAGTAACCTACAACTAGTTGTCCACAGTTAGATGTACAGAAATAAATCGATAAATATTATCTTGAATCAATCCACGACCCAGTGTATACGTATCTCAGTATTGATCACAACTCAAACTATATATATTTTGGAATCAACCTCAACCCTGTATAGCTAACTCCAACATTCACATATAGAGTGTCTATGGTTGTTCCGAAATATATATAGATGTGTCGACATGATAGGTCGAAACATTGTATACGAGTCTATGGTATCTCAAGATTACATAATATACAATACAAGTTGATTAAGTTATGGTTGGAATAGATTTGTTACCAATTTTCACGTAGCTAAAATGAGAAAAATTATCCAATCTTGTTTTACCCATAACTTCTTCATTTTAAATCCGTTTTGAGTGAATCAAATTGCTATGGTTTCATATTGAACTCTATTTTATGAATCTAAACAGAAAAATTATAGGTTTTTAGTCGTAAAAATAAGTTACAAGTCATTTTTGTAAAGGTAGTCATTTCAGTCGAAAGAACGACGTCTAGATGACCATTTTAGAAAACATACTTCCACTTTGAGTTTAACCATAATTTTTGGATATAGTTTCATGTTCATAATAAAAATAATTTTCTCAGAATAACAACTTTTAAATCAAAGTTTATCATAGTTTTTAATTAACTAACCCAAAACAGCCCGCGGTGTTACTCCGACGGCGTAAATCCGGTTTTACGGTGTTTTTCGTGTTTCCAGGTTTTAAATCATTAAGTTAGCATATAATATAGATATAGAACATGTATTTAGTTGATTTTAAAAGTCAAGTTAGAAGGATTAACTTTTGTTTGCGAACAAGTTTAGAATTAACTAAACTATGTTCTAGTGATTACAAGTTTAAACCTTCGAATAAGATAGCTTTATATGTATGAATCGAATGATATTATGAACATCATTACTACCTTAAGTTCCTTGGATAAACCTACTGGAAAAGAGAAAAATGGATCTAGCTTCAACGGATCCTTGGATGGCTCGAAGTTCTTGAAGCAGAATCATGACACGAAAACAAGTTCAAGTAAGATCATCACTTGAAATAAGATTGTTATAGTTATAGAAATTGAACCAAAGTTTGAATATGATTATTACCTTGTATTAGAATGATAACCTACTGTAAGAAACAAAGATTTCTTGAGGTTGGATGATCACCTTACAAGATTGGAAGTGAGCTAGCAAACTTGAAACTATTCTTGATTTTATGTAACTAGAACTTGTAGAATATATGAAGAACACTTAGAACTTGAAGATAGAACTTGAGAGAGATCAATTAGATGAAGAAAATTGAAGAATGAAAGTGTTTGTAGGTGTTTTTGGTCGTTGGTGTATGGATTAGATATAAAGGATATGTAATTTTGTTTTCATGTAAATAAGTCATGAATGATTACTCATATTTTTGTAATTTTATGAGATATTTCATGCTAGTTGCCAAATGATGGTTCCCACATGTGTTAGGTGACTCACATGGGCTTCTAAGAGCTGATCATTGGAGTGTATATACCAATAGTACATACATCTAAAAGCTGTGTATTGTACGAGTACGAATACGGGTGCATACGAGTAGAATTGTTGATGAAACTGAACGAGGATGTAATTGTAAGCATTTTTGTTAAGTAGAAGTATTTTGATAAGTGTATTGAAGTCTTTCAAAAGTTTATAAATACATATTAAAACACTACATGTATATACATTTTAACTGAGTCGTTAAGTCATCGTTAGTCGTTACATGTAAGTGTTGTTTTGAAACCTTTAGGTTAACGATCTTGTTAAATGTTGTTAACCCAATGTTTATAATATCAAATGAAATTTTAAATTATTATATTATTATGATATTATCATGTATGAATATCTCTTAATATGATATATATACATTAAATGTCTTCACAACGATATCGTTACATATATGTCTCGTTTAAAAATCATTAAGTTAGTAGTCTTGTTTTTACATATGTAGTTCATTGTTAATATACTTAATGATATGTTTACTTATCATAGTATCATGTTAACTATATATATATATATCCATATATATGTCATCATATAGTTTTTACAAGTTTTAATGTTCTTGAATCACCGGTCAACTTGGGTGGTCAATTGTCTATATGAAACATATTTCAATTAATCAGGTCTTAACAAGTTTGATTGCTTAACATGTTGGAAACATTTAATCATGTAAATATCAATCTCAATTAATATATATAAACATGGAAAAGTTCGGGTCACTACAGTACCTACCCGTTAAATAAATTTCGTCCCGAAATTTTAAGCTGTTGAAGGTGTTGACGAATCTTCTGGAAATAGATGCGGGTATTTCTTCTTCATATGATCTTCACGCTCCCAGGTGAACTCGGGTCCTCTACGAGCATTCCATCGAACCTTAACAATTGGTATCTTGTTTTGCTTAAGTCTTTTAACCTCACGATCCATTATTTCGACGGGTTCTTCAATGAATTGAAGTTTTTCGTTGATTTGGATTTCATCTAACGGAATAGTGAGATCCTCTTTAGCAAAACATTTCTTCAAATTCGAGACGTGGAAAGTGTTATGTACAGCCGCGAGTTGTTGAGCTAACTCAAGTCGGTAAGCTACTGGTCCGACACGATCAATAATCTTGAATGGTCCAATATACCTTGGATTTAATTTCCCTCGTTTACCAAATCGAACAACAAGGTGCAACTTTAAGCATGACCATCTCTCCAATTTCAAATTCTATAACTTTTCTTTTAATGTCAGCGTAGCTCTTTTGTCGACTTTGGGCGGTTTTCAACCGTTGTTGAATTTGGATGATCTTCTCGGTAGTTTCTTGTATAATCTCCGGACCCGTAATCTGTCTATCCCCCACTTCACTCCAACAAATCAGAGACCTGCACTTTCTACCATAAACTGCTTCAAACGGCGCCATCTCAATGCTTGAATGGTAGCTGTTGTTGTAGGAAAATTCTGCTAACAGTAGATGTCGATCCCAACTGTTTCCGAAATCAATAACACATGCTCGTAGCATGTCTTCAAGCATTTGTATCGTCCTTTCGCTCTGCCCATCAGTTTGTGGATGATAGGCAGTACTCATGTCTAGACAAGTTCCTAATGCTTGCTGTAATGTCTGCCAGAATCTTGAAATAAATCTGCCATCCCTATCAGAGATAATAGAGATTGGTATTCCATGTCTGGAGACGACTTCCTTCAAATACAGTCGTGCTAACTTCTCCATCTTGTCATCTTCTCTTATTGGCAGGAAGTGTGCTGATTTGGTGAGACGATCAACTATTACCCAAATAGTATCAAAACCACTTGCAGTCCTTGGCAATTTAGTGATGAAATCCATGGTAATGTTTTCCCATTTCCATTCCGGGATTTCGGGTTGTTGAAGTAGACCTGATGGTTTCTGATGCTCAGCTTTGACCTTAGAACACGTCAAACATTCTCCTACGTATTTAGCAACATCAGCTTTCATACCCGGCCACCAAAAATGTTTCTTGAGATCCTTGTACATCTTCCCCGTTCCAGGATGTATTGAGTATCTGGTTTTATGAGCTTCTCTAAGTACCATTTCTCTCATATCTCCAAATTTTGGTACCCAAATCCTTTCAGCCCTATACCGGGTTCCGTCTTCCCGAATATTAAGATGCTTCTCCGATCCTTTGGGTATTTCATCCTTTAAATTTCCCTCTTTTAAAACTCCTTGTTGCGCCTCCTTTATTTGAGTAGTAAGGTTATTATGAATCATTATATTCATAGATTTTACTCGAATGGGTTCTCTGTCCTTCCTGCTCAAGGCATCGGCTACCACATTTGCCTTCCCCGGGTGGTAACGAATCTCAAAGTCATAATCATTCAATAATTCAATCCACCTACGCTGCCTCATATTCAGTTGTTTCTGATTAAATATGTGTTGAAGACTTTTGTGGTCGGTATATATAATACTTTTGACCCCATATAAGTAGTGCCTCCAAGTCTTTAATGCAAAAACAACCGCGCCTAATTCCAAATCATGCGTCGTATAATTTTGTTCGTGAATCTTTAATTGTCTAGACGCATAAGCAATCACCTTCGTTCATTGCATTAATACACAACCGAGACCTTGCTTTGATGCGTCACAATAAATCACAAAATCATCATTCCCTTCAGGCAATGACAATATAGGTGCCGTAGTTAGCTTTTTCTTCAATAACTGAAACACTTTCTCTCGTTCATCATTCCATTCAAATTTCTTCCCTTTATGCGTTAATGCAGTCAAGGGTTTTGCTATTCTGGAAAAGTCTTTGATGAACCTTCTGTAGTAACCAGCTAGTCCTAAAAACTGGCGTATGTGTTTCAGAGTTTTCGGGGTTTTCCACTTTTCAACAGTTTCTATCTTTGCCGGATCCACCTTAATACCTTCTTTGTTCACTATTTGACCGAGGAATTGAACTTCTTCCAACCAAAATGCACACTTTGAAAACTTAGCGTACAATTCTTCCTTCCTCAATACTTCTAACACCTTTCTCAAATGTTCACCGTGTTCTTGGTCATTCTTTGAGTAAATAAGTATGTCATCAATGAAAACAATGACAAACTTTTCAAGGTATGGTCCACACACTCGGTTTATAAGGTCCATGAACACAGCTGGTGCATTAGTTAAACCAAACGGCATGACCATAAACTCGTAATGACCGTAACGTGTTCTGAAAGCAGTCTTTGGAATATCATCTTCTTTCACCCGCATTTGATGATACCCGAAACGTAAGTCAATCTTTGAATAAACAGACGAGCCTTGTAGTTGATCAAATAAGTCGTCGATTCTCGGTAGTGGGTAGCGGTTCTTGATGGTAAGTTTGTCAACTCTCGGTAGTCGATACACAACCTGAATGCACCATCTTTCTTCTTGACAAACAGAACAGGAGCTCCCCACGGTGATGTGCTTGGTCGAATGAAACCACGCTCTAAAAGTTCTTGTAATTGGCTTTGCAGTTCTTTCATCTCGCTGGGTGCGAGTCTGTAAGGAGCACGAGCTATTGGTGCAGCTCCTGGTACAAGATCTATTTGAAATTCAACGGATCGATGTGGGGGCAATCCCGGTAATTCTTTCGGAAATACATCGGGAAATTCTTTTGCAATGGGAACATCATTGATGCTCTTTTCTTCAGTTTGTACTTTCTCGACGTGTGCTAGAACAGCATAGCAACCTTTTCTTATTAGTTTTTGTGCCTTCAAATTTCTAATAAGATGTAGCTTCGTGTTGCCCTTTTCTCCGTACACCATTAAGGGTTTTCCTTTTTCTCGTATAATGCGAATTGCATTTTTGTAACAAACGATCTCTGCTTTTACTTCTTTCAACCAGTCCATACCGATTATCACATCAAAACTCCCTAACTCTACTGGTATCAAATCAATCTTAAATGTTTCGCTAACCAGTTTAATTTCTCGATTCCGACATATATTATCTGCTGAAATTAATTTACCATTTGCTAATTCGAGTAAAAATTTACTATCCAAAGGCGTCAATGGACAACTTAATTTAGCACAAAAATCTCTACTCATATAGCTTCTATCTGCACCCGAATCAAATAAAACGTAAGCATATTTATTGTCAATAAGAAACGTACCCGTAACAAGCTCCGGGTCTTCCTGTGCCTCTGCCGCATTAATATTAAAAACTCTTCCGCGGCCTTGTCCATTCGTGTTCTCCTGGTTCGGGCAATTTCTAATAATGTGGCCTGGTTTTCCACATTTATAACAAACTACATTGGCATAACTTGCTCCGACACTACTTGCTCCGCCATTACTCATTCCGACACCATTTGTTCCTTTCGTTCTATTAACCCTTGGTCCGTAGACCTCACACTTCGCCGCGCTATGACCATTTCTTTTACACTTGTTGCAAAATTTAGTGCAGAACCCCGAGTGATACTTTTCACACCTTTGGCATAGCTGCTTCTGATTGTTGTTGTTGTTGCGGTTATTATTGTTGTTGGGATGATTGTTGTAGTTGCTGTTGTTGTTGTTGTTGTTGTTGTTGTTGTTGTTGTTGTTGTTGTTGGGCCGTTTGTTGTAGTTACGATTGATGTTGCGATTGTTGGGATAATTGTTGCGATTATTGTTGTAATTGCTGTTGTTGTTGTATTGGTGATTCTTATCACCGTTTTCCTCCCACTTTCTTTTGACTTGCTTCACATTGGCCTCTTCAGCAGTCTGTTCTTTAATTCTTTCTTCAATCTGGTTCACTAGTTTGTGAGCCATTCTACATGCCTGTTGTATGGAGGCGGGCTCGTGTGAACTTATATCTTCTTGGATTCTTTCCGGTAATCCTTTCACAAACGCGTCGATCTTCTCTTCCTCATCTTCGAATGCTCCCGGACACAATAGGCACAATTCTGTGAATCGTCTTTCGTACGTGGTAATATCAAATCCTTGGGTTCGTAACCCTCTAAGTTCTGTCTTGAGCTTATTGACCTCGGTTCTGGGACGGTACTTCTCGTTCATCAAGTGCTTGAATGCTGACCACGGTAGTGCGTATGCATCGTCTTGTCCCACTTGCTCTAGATAGGTATTCCACCATGTTAACGCAGAACCTGTAAAGGTATGCGTAGCGTACTTCACTTTGTCCTCTTCAGTACACTTACTTATGGCAAACACCGATTCGACCTTCTCGGTCCACTGTTTCAATCCGATCGGTCCTTCGGTTCCATCAAATTCCAAAGGTTTGCAGGCAGTGAATTCTTTGTAGGTGCATCCTACACGATTTCCTGTACTGCTAGATCCAAGGTTATTGTTGGTATGTAGCGCAGCCTGTACTGCGGCTATGTTTGAAGCTAGAAAAGTACGGAATTCCTCTTCATTCATATTCACGGTGTGTCGAGTAGTCGGTGCCATTTCCTTCAAAATAGTCAAATGGAACAAGTTAATCATACATAATATTAAGAGTAGTTAATAGTATTTTGTAGCATAATATGAACTCATTTATAAAAGCTTTTTCTTCTTATTAGCGTTTTATAAGTTTAAATTTGGGTAGTACCTACCCGTTAAGTTAATACTTAGTAGCTAATATACAATTCAACTACTACAATTCTATATGAAAAACTGATTATAATAATATTTCGCGTTCAAACTTTTACACAATATTTTACAAACTTACAATACCGCTTATTTTACATATAGCATGAAATATAGCACACAATAAATTTGATACAAGATGGTTGTGAAGATAATTCTAGCTAGTACACAAGTCGTTCAGCAAAGGCAATAAAGACACGTAATTCATACATCCAGAAACAAGTCATGCATTCTGGTTTTACTAGGATTACTTCCCATCCTTGGTCTTGTGGAACATAACCGTTATGGCCGTTGATAAGACAGCGTGTTGTAATGTCGTCAAAGGGACGAGGGTTACGTAATGTCCAACAGTCCCGTAAAAATCTAAAAACCTCATTTCTTACCCCAATTACCGACTCCGTCACTTGTGGGAACGTTTTGTTTAATAGTTGTAGCCCGATGTTCTTGTTCTCACTTTGGTGAGAAGCGAACATTACTAATCCGTAAGCATAACATGCTTCTTTATGTTGCATGTTAGCCGCTTTTTCTAAATCACGAAGTCCAATATTCGGATATATTGAGTCAAAATAATTTCTTAACCCATTGCGTAAAATAGCATTTGGGTTCCCCGCAATATATGCGTCAAAGTAAACACATCGTAACTTATGGATTTCCCAATGTGATATCCCCCATCTTTCGAACGAAAGCCTTTTATAAACTAAGGCATTCTTGGAACGTTCTTCGAATGTCTTACAAACTGATCTCGCCTTAAATAGTTGTGCCGAAGAATTCTGACCGACTCTAGACAAGATTTCATCAATCATGTCTCCGGGTAGGTCTCTTAAAATATTGGGTTGTCTATCCATTTTGTGCTTTTATACTGTAAAATAGACAAGAGTTAGATTCATAAAAAAAAACATACTTATTAATACAAGCAATTTTTACATATATCATAAAGCATAAGCACACTATATTACATATATTACACCACACGAATACAACTATCTTATTCCGACTCGCTTGTTTCTTCTTCTTCGGTTTTGGTTCGTTTTGCCAAGTTTCTAGGGATATATGATGTTCCCCTAATACGAGCCGTCGTTTTCCACATTGGTTTAGAAAAACCTGGTGGTTTAGAGGTTCCCGGGTCATTGTTACAACTTAAGGACTTCGGGGGTTGACGATACATATAAAGTTCATCGGGGTTGGAATTAGATTTCTCTATTTTTATGCCCTTTCCCTTATTATTTTCTTTTGCCTTTTTAAATTCAGTTGGGGTAATTTCTATAACATCATCGGAATTCTCGTCGAAATCCGATTCATCGGAGAATTGGTAATCCTCCCAATATTTTGCTTCCTTGGTGGAAACACCATTGACCATAATTAACCTTGGTCGGTTGGTTGAGGATTTTCTTTTACTTAACCGTTTTATTATTTCCCCCACCGGTTCTTTTTCTTCGTCCGGTTCCGATTCTTCTTCCGGTTCCGATTCTTCTTCCGTTCCGACACTTCTTTCGGTTCCTCTTCGGGAACTTGTGAATCAGTCCACGAATCATTCCAATTTACATTTGACTCTTCATTATTATTAGGTGAGTCAATGGGACTTGTTCTAGAGGTAGACATCTATCACATAATATCAAACGCGTTAAGAGATTAATATATCACATAATATTCACATGTTAAAAATATATAGTTTCCAACAAAATTTGTTAAGCAATCATTTTTCAAGTAAACACGGTCGAAGTCCAGACTCACTAATGCATCCTAACAAACTCGATAAGACACACTAATGCAAAATTCTGGTTCTCTAAGACCAACGCTCGGATACCAACTGAAATGTCCCGTTCTTATTGATTAAAAACGTTCCATATTAATTGATTTCGTTGCGAGATTTTGACCTCTATATGAGACGTTTTTCAAAGACTGCATTCATTGTAAAACAAACCATAACCTTTATTTCATCAATAAAGGTTTAAAAAGCTTTACGTAGATTATCAAATAATGATAATCTAAAATATCATGTTTACACACGACCATTACATAATGGTTTACAATACAAATATGTTACAACAAAATAAGTTTCTTGAATGCAGTTTTTACACAATATCATACAAGCATGGACTCCAAATCTCGTCCTTATTTAAGTATGCGACAGCGGAAGCTCTTAATAATCACCTGAGAATAAACATGCTTAAAACGTCAACAAAAATGTTGGTGAGTTATAGGTTTAACCTATATATATCAAATCATAATAATAGACCACAAGATTTCATATTTCAATACACATCCCATACATAGAGATAAAAATCATTCATATGGCGAACACCTGGTAACCGACATTAACAATATGCATATATAAGAATATCCCCATCATTCCGGGACACCCTTCGGATATGATATAAATTTCGAAGTACTAAAGTATCCGATACTTTGGATGGGGTTTGTTAGGCCCAATAGATCTATCTTTAAGATTCGCTCAATTAGGGTGCCTGTTCCCTAATTCTTAGATTACCAGACTTAATAAAAAGGGGCATATTCAATTTCGATAATTCAACCATAGAATGTAGTTTCACGTACTTGTGTCTATTTTGTAAATCATTTATAAAACCTGCATGTATTCTCATCCCAAAAATATTAGATTTTAAAAGTGGGACTATAACTCACTTTCACAGATTTTTACTTCGTCGGGAAGTAAGACTTGGCCACTGGTTGATTTACGAACCTATAACAATATATATATATATATATATATATATATATATATATATATATATATATATATATATATATATATATATATCAAAGTATGTTCAAAATATATTTACAACACTTTTAATATATTTTGATGTTTTAAGTATTAAGTCAGCTGTCCTCGTTAGTAACCTACAACTAGTTGTCCACAGTTAGATGTACAGAAATAAATCGATAAATATTATCTTGAATCAATCCACGACCCAGTGTATACGTATCTCAGTATTGATCACAACTCAAACTATATATATTTTGGAATCAACCTCAACCCTGTATAGCTAACTCCAACATTCACATATAGAGTGTCTATGGTTGTTCCGAAATATATATAGATGTGTCGACATGATAGGTCGAAACATTGTATACGAGTCTATGGTATCTCAAGATTACATAATATACAATACAAGTTGATTAAGTTATGGTTGGAATAGATTTGTTACCAATTTTCACGTAGCTAAAATGAGAAAAATTATCCAATCTTGTTTTACCCATAACTTCTTCATTTTAAATCCGTTTTGAGTTAATCAAATTGCTATGGTTTCATATTGAACTCTATTTTATGAATCTAAACAGAAAAAGTATAGGTTTATAGTCGTAAAAATAAGTTACAAGTCATTTTTGTAAAGGTAGTCATTTCAGTCGAAAGAACGACGTCTAGATGACCATTTTAGAAAACATACTTCCACTTTGAGTTTAACCATAATTTTTGGATATAGTTTCATGTTCATAATAAAAATCATTTTCTCAGAATAACAACTTTTAAATCAAAGTTTATCATAGTTTTTAATTAACTAACCCAAAATAGCCCGCGGTGTTACTACGACGGCGTAAATCCGGTTTTACGGTGTTTTTCGTGTTTCCAGGTTTTAAATCATTAAGTTAGCATATCATATAGATATAGAACATGTGTTTAGTTGATTTTAAAAGTCAAGTTATAAGGATTAACTTTTGTTTGCGAACAAGTTTAGAATTAACTAAACTATGTTCTAGTGATTACAAGTTTAAACCTTCGAATAAGATAGCTTTATATGTATGAATTGAATGATGTTATGAACACCATTACTACCTTAAGTTCCTTGGATAAACCTACTGGAAAAGAGAAAAATGGATCTAGCTTCAACGGATCCTTGGATGGCTCGAAGTTCTTGAAGCAGAATCATGACACGAAAACAAGTTCAAGTAAGATCATCACTTGAAATAAGATTGTTATAGTTATAGAAATTGAACCAAAGTTTGAATATGATTATTACCTTTTATTAGAATGATAACCTACTGTAAGAAACAAAGATTTCTTGAGGTTGGATGATCACCTTACAAGATTGGAAGTGAGCTAGCAAACTTGAAACTATTCTTGATTTTATGTAACTAGAACTTGTAGAATGTATGAAGAACACTTAGAACTTGAAGATAGAACTTGAGAGAGATCAATTAGATGAAGAAAATTGAAGAATGAAAGTGTTTGTAGGTATTTTTGGTAGTTGGTGTATGGATTAGATATAAAGGATATGTAATTTTGTTTTCATGTAAATAAGTCATGAATGATTACTCATATTTTTGTAATTTTATGAGATATTTCATGCTAGTTGCCAAATGATGGTTCCCACATGTGTTAGGTGACTCACATGGGCTGCTAAGAGCTGATCATTGGAGTGTATATACCAATAGTACATACATATAAAAGCTGTGTATTGTACGAGTACGAATACGGGTGCATACGAGTAGAATTGTTGATGAAACTGAACGAGGATGTAATTGTAAGCATTTTTGTTAAGTAGAAGTATTTTGATAAGTGTATTGAAGTCTTTCAAAAGTGTATAAATACATATTAAAACACTACATGTATATACATTTTAACTGAGTCGTTAAGTCATCGTTAGTCGTTACATGTAAGTGTTGTTTTGAAACCTTTAGGTTAACGATCTTGTTAAATGTTGTTAACCCAATGTTTATAATATCAAATGAAATTTTAAATTATTATATTATCATGATATTATCATGTATGAATATCTCTTAATATGATATATATACATTAAATGTCTTCACAACGATAATCGTTACATATATGTCTCGTTTAAAAATCATTAAGTTAGTAGTCTTGTTTTTACATATGTAGTTCATTGTTAATATACTTAATGATATGTTTACTTATCATAGTATCATGTTAACTATATATATATATATATATATATATATATATATATATATATATATATATATATATATATATATATATATATATCCATATATATGTCATCATATAGTTTTTACAAGTTTTAACGTTCGTGAATCACCGGTCAACTTGGGTGGTCAATTATCTATATGAAACATATTTCAATTAATCAAGTCTTAACAAGTTTGATTGCTTAACATGTTGGAAACATTTAATCATGTAAATATTAATCTCAATTAATATATATAAACATGGAAAAGTTTGGGTCACTACACTCGGTACTATTCACCATTTTTATTTAATACGAGTAGTTAATATAGTATTTTTGTCTAATAGTTGATATTGATATAGTAATAACTAGCAAAACGAGCCCGCGCGATGCTGTCGGGCTTTTGGGTTGCGCATTCATAGTTAACGGAGCATTATGTATTTACAGAATAGTTAGTACCTAGATGTGTGTATGTATTAAATATATCCGAGGTATTTAGCGTTTTTTTAGAAGTGTCCGTTTTGCGTATAGTTAGTCCCGTTGTGTTCATAAGATTTTTTTGAGTTGAACGGTGTGTTCGAAAAAATTTAACGCGAAGCGGGCGGAAATATATGTCCCGTTGAAGATATGGGTGAAGTTTAGTTAAGATTTTTAATTAAAATAATAAGTTTCAATTTGTACCCGGACTGGATTTGAAAGTTGGACAAAATTGGGGGGTGTTTGGTTTTTTCTCCTCCTTCACTATTGTCGTTTTGACAGTTTGGCCAAAACGACCCCATTTTTGGGGTGGGTTTGGCCAAAAATGGGGTGGGACCCCATTCTCGGGGTGGGTTTGGCCAAAAAATAGGGTGGTTTTGGCCAAAACGACAAAATCCTTCATGGGTTTATGGGGTGAGTTTGGCCAAAAATGGGGTGAGACCCCATTCTCGGGGTGGGTTTGGCCAAAAATAGGGTGGTTTTGGCCAAAACGACAAAATCCTTCGTGGGTTTTAGTGTATAGTGGTAATGGTAATGGTAACGGTAATGGTAATGCTAATGCTAACTAATAAAATAATAATGCTAATGCTAATGCTAATAATAAGTGGTGTCTTTAAATTTTCTTTAAAGATAATCCCAAACGCAACATGGATGTGTGTGTATGTACAATTTTCTTCACTTTGATCCAGTCTCGAATTTTTTACTCTGTCATTGAACCTGCAGTACAACTGAAGCAACCTAATTATTAATTCTATAACTAAAGAACCCTCAATCATCTGATCATCATCAAATTGGTAAAACCCTAATTAATATTATTATTGCGTAACATATGATATGATTTGATTTGATGAAGCCTTTGAAAAAAGTAATGACTGGGAACGAGTTTCGTTTCTTTTTGTCTTGCGACATCAATCTTCCAGTTACTTTTCGAATCGAAAAATTAGAAGGTCATTTACCTTCATCCAATTCCAATAATCCAGGTATATTCAATTGCAATTCCCTTTTTAATTACTGCATATATGAAATCCTGATTTTATATTTTCATAAAACCCTAATTTGTTACCACCAAACTAAACCATATGTTCGATACATATCGTTTATCTCCTAAAATGATGCATCATATTTTCTGAATGAAGAAAACGGTGTTAATTCGATTCGTTTGCGAATATTGGTGGTAGAAGAACTGAATTATTATATGATGTCTGCAGAAAAGTTGTACAAGATGTAGTTTATTGATCATCATTATAGATTTATAGACCCATGGCGTTCTTTTGATTGTACATCAGGAAAATAAGTATTGGATGATACATTGACTTAGGGTGTGTTTGTTTACCTCTTAAGGGTGCGTTTGTTTGCCTCTTAATGGAATGGTTCAGTGCGTTTGTTTCTCACCTCTGAATGACTTAACCATTCAGAGATGAAACACTCTCTTAACCATTAAGAGCCTAAATTTTCTGTAATTTTCTCCTTAATCTTATCCTGAACACTTAACTAACAAGTATATTGAATATTTTATTCATGTTGCACTTTGATTAGGTAAATGTACTCAGTTTATATCGTTCATTCTAAATGATTATCAAACAGCTTATTTTCATTCGGAACAAACTTTATTCAGAGGCCTTGAATCATTCAGATTCTGAACCATTCAACGCTAAATCATTCAGTTGGAAAGCTTTCAACGTTGAACCATTCAACGCTGAATGCTGAACCACATTCAGTGTTGAACTGCTAAATTGTTCAGCATTCAGTGCTGGACCATTCAGAGTTGAAACACTCTCTTAACCATTAAGCATCTATATTTTCTTTAATATCCTCCTCAAATCATATCCAGACCACTTAACGTTCAAGTATATTGAATTTCTTATTCGTGTAACACGTTAATTAATAAGGTAATTTTACCCTATTCATATCGTTCATTCAAAATGATTATCAAACAACATATTTTCATTTAGATTCAGATACCTTGAATCATTCATGTTATGAACCATTCAGCGCTAAATCATTCAGGTTTATCAAACACAGCCTTATTAGTTGGTGGTATTAAAGTTGAGTACCAAAATTCACACCGTGCATGTGCCAAAAATGGCTTCTGTATGTCACATACATGACATCTGTTACATGATTGTGCAGCGGAGATAGGTAACGTTGTTGAGGAGAAAAAACCAGAGCTGTATGTTGAGTGTGCGTTATACATTGACGGGGCTCCGTTTGGACTGCCTATGAGAACAAGGTGTCTGTAGCATGCCTTATGCAGTGTCGTTCATCATTTAATTATTTTTTTCAGAATTGTTGTTGGTTGATGATGAAATTATGTTCAGGTTAGAGTCATCTGGTCCACCCTTTTGCTGGAGTGAACTTGTTACCTTGAGTACTAAATATCGAGATTTGACTACCAACTCTCAACTTGCTGTAACGGTAAGTTATTAGGTTCACTCAATAAACTTTTTTTCTTTGTGTCTCTGTATTTTCTCTTCCAATTGGCTTTTCTGATATTGTGAACCATGGGGTTTGCCATTTTAGTCAAAAACTTTTCTTTAGCAGAGCTTAAATTACAAAATAACCGATCTTGGCTATTTCCAGTTTGTATTTTGTATATATATACAAGTAGAACTCTTTATTACTTCATTGCAGTTGGAAAGCTTTCACTTATTCTATTTTATATGACTTATATGCTATTGGACTAGTGATGTGACTATTTATTGCAGTAAGTACCTTTTTCGTATTGTGAAACCAAGATTTTACAAATCATTTAAATTTCATTGTAGGTTTGGGATGTTTCATGTGGGAAGAATGAGGGTTTGATTGGTGGGGCCACTATTCATCTTTTTAATGTTAAAAAGCAACTCAAGACAGGGAAACACAAACTTAGGCTTTGGCAAGGCAAGGAAGCAGATGGATCGATTCACTCTACTACTCCTGGGAAGGTTTTGTTGTTTTTATCTTGATCTTCAAACACATTAGGTTTTTCTAATCCATAGATTTGACTTTTTTGACTAAAAGTTGTGTTATTATGTGTGTAGGTTCCTAAAGAGGAACGCGGGGAGTTAGAACGTTTGGAGAAGCTTGTGAATAAGTATGAGAGAGGGCAGATTCAACGAGTTGACTGGTTAGACCGTCTTGCTTTTAAAGCTATGGATAAGATCAAGGATCATGAAAGCAGTAAAAATGGGAGTTCTCATTTGTACTTGCTTATTGATTTCTGCAGTTTTGAACATCGAGTTGTTCTGCAGGTGTGTATTCATATATTTTCTTCTTTTGTGAACTCTATATCATGTGATCATGAACGATGTTGGTTGGTTTTAACTGTTCTGTTTTAATATGTTAGGAATCTGGACCAAATTTAATAATACCAGCATCTATAACATCAACTAATGAACTGGTTACTGTGTGGGACCCAGAAATGGGGAAAATCAACCCCTCTGAGCACAAGCAGTTGAAACTTGCAAGGAGTTTGACTCGTGGTATCATTGATAGAGATCTAAAGCCTAGTATTACTGAAAGGAAGTAAGTTTTGCTCAAGATATAATCATTCAGTTTTTTTCTAATGTATTTATAAATTTCTAGATATACGTTAGTTTTGTATCACCAATTGTGGGCTGAGTGGCTCACGATTCAAACTCCTTGTAAAAGATTAATGTTCGATATCAGATGTTGCTTGAACCACTGATATCAATGGCATATATTGTCTTCATATGTATGCCATGTCCTTTAAGCTAACGTTTTAAAGTAAATGAGCCAAACTAACTATCTGCATTTATCTTGGTTTTTGAGGAAATACCCTTTTCTTAAATGCAGTTATTTATTTATTTATTTAATTTTTTTTTTTTTTTTTTTTTTTTTTTTTTTTTTTTTTTTTTTGTTATTTTCTGTTGAAAGTATCATCATCATCATCAAGAAGTTTTGTATTTTAGGCTGTAACACTGCATCAACTGACTTTCCATTATGAATATGATGAAATTATCCAAAAGTTCATATTTTTGGCATAACGACACTTGTTTTAGACATGTTCTATTATTTATAGATTATTATGTTACAGAGTGCTAGTGTAGGAAATACTTATATCTTTGCATACTTATTAGGTCAATACAAAGGATACTAAAGTACCCACCAACACGAACTTTGAGCGGAGATGAAAGACAGTTGTTGTGGAAATTTCGCTTCTCATTAATGTCAGAGAAAAGAACCCTAACAAAGTTTCTGCGTTGTGTGGAGTGGAGTGACGTTCAGGTACATATGCATCTTATAAGCAATAAGCTTAAAAAATAACTCCACCTAAATACATAAGTATAACTTTGATTGGCCTCATGTAACCTCTGCTTCTTCATGTTGTTCTTAAGTAATATCTGTCTTTCATCTATCAGACAACACGCATTGATAGTTGGCTGTTTTTCTATATTTCAGGAAGCAAAACAGGCGATTGAATTGATGGGTAGGTGGGAAATGATTGATGTATGTGATGCATTGGAGCTTTTGTCTCCCGTTTTCGAGAGTGAAGAGGTATGTGTTGAGAACACACACACACACACACACACACACACACCTGGTCCACCTGATTTATGCATAACTGCACTCTTCATATTGAAACAACCCTGGTTACCATATGTAAGATTATAAGAAATAGGCTGTTGCACTTTAATGTTTACATTAAAGTTAGGAATATGTTTATCGTTTGATTGACTACTAGACAGTTGACACTCAAATTGTAATCTTTTAAAGACACTAGGAGAATATCATGTATTTGGGTTGTATGAGTTTGTTATATAGTTATGATAATGCCTGTATTTTTTTCCTTAAAGACATATCATGTTGCATGAATGTGTTATACAGTTATCATAACTTCTTGTTTCACTATGGGACTTGATGCAATGTTGCAATTTTTAAGCTATTTTACTTTGTTAAAGTTCAATTCTGACCATGCATATTTTGATTGTGACTTATAAACAGGTTCGTGCACACGCCGTTCGTGTTCTTGAAAGAGCTGATGATGAAGAATTGCAGTGTTATTTACTTCAGCTAGTTCAAGCTTTGCGGTTTGAGCGTTCAGATAAATCCCGTCTTTCTCAATTTCTCGTGCAACGTTGTATGTTTGCTGTATCATATATTAAACGAATCTTAGAGTTATATTTAAACATGTCACTTGGATCCAATAATTTGTTATATATTGCAGCATTATCCAACATTGAGTTTGCTAGCTTTCTCCGATGGTACGTTGCTGTTGAACTTCACGATCCTGCATATGCAAAACGTTTTTATTCGACCTACGAGATGCTGGAAGAAAATTTGATTAAGGTATGGGTCTGCTACTCTGCTCAGTAAGTCATAACTAATGTAGACCAACACGTAATAACGTCACATACTTCATACAGTTGATAATTCAATGACATAGATTTTCTTTTATATAAATGCATCAAGACTTGTCGTTTGAATTAATAACATCGTCTGCCACATTTTTTGGCAACTGTCCTTGCCAGATTTTAGTTTGTCACAGCATTTGTTAATGGATTATATGCTTACATTTGTTTCTATTTTATTCTAGGTTCAAATATTTTGTTAAGAACCTTCAAAATTCCAAAAATAAATACATCTGTATCTTTCTTACAAGACGTTTATATTGTGGTTACCAGCTATCAAGGCTGAAGATTTTACCTTACAGTCAAGTTTATTGAAAGTTGAGTGTTTATAATGATGCAAACAAAGTTGTCATCTCAAATAGAAATCGTACTGAAGTAGGTTCGTGTAATAAAATTTGCGTTAGTCAGCAAATCATGATGATCCTACTTTTTGATAGAGTTTGGGAATCGTGACATGTGATAATGGAGATGGCTTTAAGTTGTGGCAAAGTCTCGTTCGCCAGACCGAATTGACAGCTCAACTGTGTTCTATAATGAGAGACGTACGAAACGTGCGAGGAGGTACACAAAAGAAGATTGAAAAGCTTAGGCATCTGCTCTCGGGCCTTCTTAGTGAACTTACATACTTTGAGGAGGTTACCTTTTTTTTTGTTGGGATTCTTTTGTTTTTATTTTTTTACTATATATCTCTATTGACTCTGCTCTTAAACTTGTTGCTTACCATGAACATGTTGGTCATGTATTGGGATATACTTCACGAACCTTTATTAACTTTGTTGGTAACAAATATATTGAAACGTGATGTGTTCAGCCTATACGATCACCTTTGGCGCCAACCGTTCTTATCACTGGGATTATTCCGTCGGAATCGTCAATATTTAAGAGTGCATTGCATCCTTTGCGCCTTGCATTTAGAACATCCAATGGTGGATGTTTGAAGATCATTTTCAAGAAGGGTGATGATCTTCGACAAGATCAGTTGGTACGGGACTATAACTTATCTTTCTTTCTGTTGAAAGTTCTTTTTTTTTCTATGTCTAAATTTCGCCATTTGTGTAGGTTGTTCAAATGGTATCACTCATGGACCGTTTACTTAAGTTGGAAAATCTTGATCTACATCTAACACCATACCGTGTATTGGCCACTGGACACGACGAAGGCATGATGGAATTCATACCATCCAAATCCTTAGCTCAGGTAACATATGTTCCTACTAGTAGGGATGGCATCGGGCCGGGTATAAGTAATCTTGGATCTGAAACTGATTAAGAAACCCCGTCCTAAACCAGTACCATACCCGATGGGTCCTCATTTACTTACTAATTGTCGCGTAAATGGGTTTCCAAGGGGTAAACGGGGATTCCCGGTTAGTCATTTCGGCACGGATATAAGCTTTGTCGAATTGACATGACAAAATTATGTAACATCCACCACGATACAAACACCTACTTCTTACAATTATAAAATGAGTTCATACGTACTAAAAATACCAACTACAAAGCTAAAATACAAATCCAAAACATAGAAAGAAAATTACTATTGTAGTTAAAGGGTCAGGTATTTGGATTCGGGTCATTTTCCGGGTATACGGATTGGGTATTCAAGTTCCACCTCACATGTAACATCTGCTGTGATTTAAACTTTTTATTTATTTATTAATTTTTTTAATGTCTACAGATCCTCTCTGAGCACCGAAGTATTACTAGTTACTTGCAGAAGTTTCATCCAGACGAGGAGGGGCCGTTTGGGATCACAGCCACTTGTCTCGAAACATTCATCAAAAGTTGTGCAGGCTACTCAGTTATCACATACATACTAGGCATTGGAGACAGGTTTAAGATCTCTTCATAAGTATCAATTTGTTCTCATTTTGATTACAACTGCCAGTAATTCATTAGTAAATTGTCGATGCCACTTATCATCGTATTTATACAGGCACCTCGATAATCTTCTACTTAGGGATGATGGCCGCCTTTTTCACGTGGATTTCGGTTTTATCTTGGGTCGTGATCCTAAGCCCTTTCCACCACCCATGAAGCTTTGCAAAGAAATGGTGGAGGCTATGGGTGGAGCCGAAAGGTATACGGCTTTAATTTATTACTTCCACAAAAATAATAAAATAAATCAAGTTGCAACATTTAGTGACTTGTTATTTTCCACTGCAGCCAATATTATACAAGATTTAAATCATATTGTTGTGAGGCGTATAATATCCTTCGGAAATCAAGCAACTTAATATTGAATCTATTTCATCTGATGGCCGGCTCGAACATTCCTGATATAGCTTCTGATCCTGAAAAGGGCATTCTAAAGGTGAGTTGTGTCTTATCTTATGAATAAAGTAGGCTTGTAACTAACTAACTAACTAATTTGGTTAACCTTGATTACTGTTGATTCTTGTAGCTTCAAGAAAAATTTCGGCTTGATTTGGATGATGAAGAGTGCATACATTTCTTCCAGGATCTTATCAATGAGAGCGTTAGCGCTTTGTTCCCACAAATGGTTGAGACCATTCACCGTTGGGCTCAATACTGGAGATGATCATCAATGATTTGGACCTGTTATTGTAGTAGTTTTTTTGCTTCGTGTGTGGATTCCATCACTAAATACAGGTTTGATTTATCATTGCCTAGAGTTGCATTATCGTATTTCAGTTGTTCTACATCTCATCATTGATGCATACATATATAAATAATGAATGCACACACACAGCAAAAAGACTACTACTACTACTACCAAAAAAAAAAAAAAAAATATGGCCAGGTCATATGATCGCATAATGAAAATTTTGTATGTGTTTGTGCTTGCATTCCTTGAAATAATGTGTGTCACTTTTACTTCAGGTTACAAAAGGAGTCTGGAGAAATAAATCTGTATAGAGTTGTAAATAGGACTCATATTGATATATTTTTGGATAACTTGGTTTGTAAAATGTTGGAATTGATGATGCGATTGTGTTCATATTGTCAAGAAGCACGACTGATATAATTAATACATGGGGATTATTGGCATCGTTTATCTTGATCTGCTATTGTCAATTTTTTGCAGCTAGTTTTTATACCCAAGTTTTTTTTCCCAGAAACCTTAGTTGGCGGTGAACATAAACCGCATTTAACCGGTTCCGGCTAAAAAAAGGTTCCTTAAAAATTGGTTTTCTTCAAATCCGATTGCGGTTTTCGGTGTCTATTTTTTAGGTTCTGATCCCGTTCTTTTAATTTTTTTTCAAGATTTGACTTCGATTTTTTTTTCCTTTTATATTGAGGATTCTACTTTGGTGTTGTTTTGAGCCCAAGTTGTTAAAAATTTTCGATTGGTATTAACGATGAAATCTGCATGTTTTCGGTTCATTGGGATATGTTTTTAGATCCGGGATGGTAACAGGTCAAAAAGTGTCAAAACGGGTCAAGGACAAAAATTCTTTGGGCAGCATACCCTCACCCAGGCGAGGGAACCCTTTCGGATGTGAGGGTGGCTGAACTTTTATTTTTGATTGTGGGTTTTTATTAATTTTTACAACGTTTAAACAACTATAAATAATATGGAGTATAAAATAATATAATTATAAATTATAATGTTTATACAACTACAAATAAGTATCAAAAATTTTATTTAAAAAGTACACTTTCACAAAAGTTAATATATTTCGAGCTTTGACATGACTATCACCCGAAAATGTATTAGTAACTAAAGTATATCGAGCTTCGGCAATGCTATCACCTGCTTACTTTACTCGTCTTCGTCATGATCGTCATGCAATAAGTCATTCGACATTTGCACTATATTTTTATTTAATCAACGTCAGAGGGTTCAAATCTACCTTCATCTAGTTCGGTCTCGATCGTTGGAGGTGATTACCTGGCTTCACCTTCTTATATTCTTATAGTTTCTTCACCTAACGGACCTTCCAATGTTGTCACATTTTGTATCATATCTGTCCCGTTCAAATAATCCTTCAAACATGCACATACTTCCTCAACTTTGGGGGTAAGTCTTGATCTTCTTTCCGATATAAATCACTCGCTAGTAGAAAAGGAAAATTCTGAAGCTACTTTCGAAACTTTGACGACTAATAAGTCACGAGCCATAGCGGTTAATATTGGATATCGGTCTTCTTTTGATTTCCACTAAGCTAAAATGTCAACTCGCTCGTAGGTGCCAATGTTCGTTGACGCTTGCTAGCGCATTCAAATAAATGTTTGATTTAAAAGCATCGCGTACAAGAGTGGTACGACTTACCATTTGATATTGCGGTTGTAGTGGATGTTTGATTATCTCCATAAGCTTTTCAATGTCGAAATGGTTGAATGAAAGCCCTTGTTAAATGACAAATTTTGTAAAATCTAACCGAAACGCTTCAACATCGTATGTAAACAACGAACCATCTTAACCAAGTGTAGCTTGTGCCGGGCATTCATTAAATCCTTTACAAGTAGAAGTATTATGTTTTCTTAACGTAGAGTTAGCCGATATACCAAAAAACTTCATACAAATCTTCATTTGAGATTTTTTCGTATGATTAGTCATAACGTACAAGTCGAAAGAAGACCAAACTTCTTGATTTCAGGTAGTTGTTTTAACCCTTATAACATCATTGTTGGTATAACGTGTTTGTGAAAATGTTTCAACGAAAGCGGAACCGGAAGTTTGTGATTGTGAGTGATCCCTTATATGATTAGTAAGTAGCAAGAAATAGATAATTAGAGTGACATGTTAGTGTGTTGGTGTGTTTTCAATCAAAGCCAATACCATATATTTATACGATACTTATGAGAGTAAAATGGTCCAAAAAAACTACAAAAAACAACAAAAAAATGTTCAAAACCAGAACTCACACTACTATTTTTTGGCAAAACTCAATTAGGTCGAGAACCGGTTCCGACCAGTTTTTTTAACCTATTTGGAACCGGAATTTAACCGGTATTTTTTTGATCATTATGAACCGGTTCGGTTCTTAAGAACCTGTCCCGGTTCTTGGAGAACCGGTTCTTACCATAATCGGTATCGATTCTTCGGGTAGTTTTTTTTGGAACCTGTTATGGTGTGCACCTCTAGGTGGCCCACACTAGTCAGTATAATGCCTAACATGCGATTTAAATGATTAAAGTTTGGCGAGGTCATATGATCGCTTAATGAAATTTATATGTGTTTATGCTTGTATTCCTTGAATTAATGTGTGTCACTTTTACTTCAGGTTACAAAAGGATTCTGGAGAAACAAATCTGTATACAGTTGAAAATAGGACTCATATTGATATATATTTTTGGATAACTTGGTTTGTAAAATGTTGGAATTGATGATGGGATTGTGTTCATATTGTAACGAAGCAGACTGATATAAAAAATGGGGATTATTAGCATTGTTTATCTTGATCTGACATTGTCAATTTGCAGCTAGTTTTTGTACTCTTAAGTTTTTTTTCTTCCCAAAACCTTAGTTGGTGGTGAAGATGAACCGGATTTAACCGGTTCTGGTTAAAAAAAGGTTCCTTAAAAATTGGTTTTCTTCAAATCCGATTGCGGTTTTGTGATCTATTTTCTCGGTTCTGATCCGGTTCTTACCGGATCGTTTTTTTTTTTTTGGCTTTTTTTCCAGATATGACTTCGATTTTTTTTTTTTTTTTTTTTTTTTTTGCGGATTCAACATTGGTGTTGTTTTGAGCCCAGGTTGTTAAAAATGTCTGATTGGTATTAACGATGAAATCTGCATCTTTGGTTCATTGGGATATGTTTTCAGGTCCCGGATGGTAACGGGTCAATAAGTGTCAAAACAGGTCAAGGACAAAAAAAATTTAGGCAGCATACCCTCACCCAGGTGAGGGAACCCTTGAAGATGTGAGGGGTGGCCGAACTTTTATTTTTGATTGTGGGTTTTTAAAAGTTTGTAGCCTTGTAGTTTCTCAACTCGCTCGTAGATGCCAATGTTCGTTGATGCTTGCTAGCGGCCTAGCGCCTTCAAGTAAATGTTTGATTTAAAAGCATCGCGTGCATGAGTGGTACAACTTACCATTTGATATTGCGGTTGTAGTCAATGTTTGATTATCTTCATAAGCTTTTCGATATCAACATGGTTGAATGGATGCCCTTGTTAAATGACAAATTTTATAAAATCTAACCGAAACGCTTCAGCATCGTATGTAAACACTGAACCATCTTAACCAAGTGTAGCTTGTGTCAGACATTCAATAAATGCCTTACAAGTAGAAGTAACATGTTTTCTTAACGTAGAGTTGGCCGATATACCAAGAAACTTCATACAACTCTTTCAATGAGCATTTTTCGTATGGTCATTCATAACGTACAAGTCAAAAGGAGACTGAACTTCTTGATTTCGGGTAGTAGCTTTAACCTTTAGAACATCAATGTTGGTATAACGTGTTTGTGAAAATGTTCCAACGAAAGCTGAATCGGAAGCTGAATCGCAAGAAATAGATAATTAGAGAGATTAGAGAGACATTTGAATGTGTTAGTTGGTGTGTTTTCAATCAAAGCCAATACCATACCATATATTTATACGATACTTTTGGGGGTAAAATGGTCCAATAAACTACAAAAAAACAAAAAAAAACACGTTCAAAACCACAACTCACACGATTATTTTTTGGCAAAACTCAATCAGACCGAGAACCAGTTCTAAACCGATTTTTATAATCGGTTTGAGACCGGAATTTAACCGGTATTTTATGACCATTAGGAACCGGTTCGGTTCTTGAGAACCTGTCCCGGTTCTTGGAGAACCGGTTCTTACCATAGTTGGTTTCGATTTTTCGGGTAGTTTTTTTTGGAACCTGTTATGGTGTGCACCTCTAGCTGGCCCATGCTACACAGTATAATGCATAACATGTGAGAGGTAAATCGAGCTGACCTGATCTTATGGCAAAACGACATTGAGATTCTATTTTCTTGTTATAACAGAATTGTATTTGTTTGTGTCAAAAGATTAAATGTGTTTTAGGAGGGAGGGGGAAAGTCGAATTTCAAGTATGTAAAACTGAAATAAATAGTATATATTTACGTATTTATTACGCCTTTAGACTATTATTAGCGCCACGTGATCGATATTGAGCATCACTGATAATGCTAAAAACGAACATATATTTCATAGCATTATCCCTCAAGAAAGACAAGCTTTTAGTTGCAATTGTTCTATTTACAAGTGATATTCGTTTAAATAATAAAAGGTGAAGACAAAAGGCAGATTCGACGAATTGAAGATGCAAACGACCAAAAAGCTTAAAAGTACAAAGTACAATCAAAGAGGTTCAAATTATTGATGAGAAACGTCTCAAAAATACAAGAGTACGAGCCGCAAAACGCAAAGTTCAAATTATTAAATCGTACAAAAGGACGTTCGAAAAACCGGAACCAGGACATGAACCAACTAATAACGCACGATGCAACGGACCAAAAGTTACAAATTAATTATGTATATAAATATAATTTAATATATAATTAATTATATATATTATATTTATATATTAAAACCGTCGGCAGTCAAAAAGAGCCAAGAATGTTAGCTGAAAAAGGAGGCTCCGCACTCACGGAGTTCTAAAGTGCAAAAGCTCCGCACTCGCGGAGCTGCACAGTAAATTGTGGGCCTATAAAAGCCATCGAATTCTGCACGAAAAAACACACCTTTTTCTAATCTATCTCTCAATCTCTACGTAATATATATATATATATATATATATATATATATATATATATATATATATATATATATGTATATATATATATGTATATATATATATATATATATATATAATTTTAATTTTAATTTTAATTTTAATTTAATAATAATAAGGGTATGTTAGCGAATGTTGTAAGTGTGTAAGTCAAAATTCTGTCCGTGTAACGCTACGCTATTATTAATCATTGTAAGTTATGTTCAACTTTTTTAAATTAATGTCTCGTAGCTAAGTTATTATTATGCTTATTTAATGCCGAAGTAATCGTGATGTTGGGCTAAATATTAAATTGGGTAATTGGGCTTTGGACCATAATTGGGGTTTGGATAAAAGAACGACACTTGTGGTAATTAGACTATGTGCTATTAATGGGTTTTATATTAACTTAACGATACCTCGTTAATTTAATATAAAGGTTATAATTTGACGTATCTATAAATAACCACATACGCTTAATCGGGTACGGTGGGCGGGATATCTATAAATTCCAATAATTGTTCATTTTACCGGACACGGAACTGGATTAATAGTTAATGGACTAGTTGAAACAGGGGTGGATTACATTCAAGGGTAATTGGTGTAATTGTTAACAAAGTAATAAAACCTTGGATTACACGCAGTCGATAACCTGGTGTATTCATTAAACAAAGTATTAAGACCTTGTTACAATTCGAATCCCCATTTAGTTGGAATATTTGACTTCGGGTATAAGGATAATTTGACGAAGACTCTCGCACTTTATATTTATGACTGATGGACTATTATGGACAAAACCGTATGGACATATCAAATAATCCAGGACAAAGGACAATTAACCCATGGTACTAAACTAAAAACAACACGTCGAACATCATGATTACGGAAGTTTAAATAAGCATAATTCCTTTATTTCATATTTAATTGCACTTTTAATTATCGCACTTTAATTTATTGTCATTTTAATTATCGCACTTTTATTTATCGCACTTTAATTATTGTCATTTACTTTATGCTTTAAATTAAGTTATATATATTTTTTACATTAGGTTTTAACTGCGACTTAAGACATAAAATCGACAAACCGGTCATTAAACGGTAAAAACCCCCTTTTATAATAATAATACTACTTATATTTATATTTATATTTATATTTATATAAGTATAGTTTTAAAAATATAGCGTTAAACTTGGCTAGTTCCCTGTGGACGAACCGGACTTACTAAAAACTACACTACTGTACGATTGGGTACACTGCCTATAAGTGTTGTAGCAAGGTTTAGGTATATCCACTCTATAAAAAAATAAATAACTTGTGTAAAATTGTATCGTATTTAATAGTATTTACTAGTAAAATATTATAGTATTTAGTACCCCTTCGCTTTAACATCAAGTTTTTGGCGCTGCTGCCGGGGAACAACACTTAACGACGAAGCGAGATGCTATATAAAAAAAAAATTAGTTTTTAAGTTATTTTTGTAAAAATATATTTACATAAGTTTTTAAAATATCATAAATATAAAAATATAAAAAAATATATATATCTTTAAGTCTTTTAAAAAAAATATTTTTAGTTATAAAATACTAATAAGTAATTTTTATTCAAAATATAAGTTTTAGTTATATTATAAAACATTTTCTATAAAAAAAGTAAAATAAAAAAAAATAATAAAACATTTGAACCTGCAAATTTTCGACCTGCACCTCATTTGAAACTGTAATCTCCACACTCGCGGAGTTAGGGGGAATCAAAAATCCGCACTCGCGGAGCCCCTCTGACACACCTGACCTGGTACATCATTAATTACGATTTAGGGTTTATAATTATATATAATTAATTATAATTAGGTTTTGGTTTAATATTAATTAGTTTTAAGTTTATTTAATTTTATATTTTTAGTTTTAATTAGTTTTATTAATTTATAAACTTATTACTTTTATAAAATAATAATATAAAAATAATATTTTTATAAAAATTTTATTTTTATAACTTTAAGCCTATTTTTATATTTTGTATATTTTTAATCGTTAAAGCGTAATTTTATATTTTTCGCTCATAATTAGTTTTAAGACTAGTATTTGCCGTAGTTTATTTTTATTTTTAGATTCTTAGGCTTTGCCGTAAAATCCCTTAAGTGCTTTTTATTTAGACTAAGATTAAGGTGCTTTAGAATTTTGCGACGCTGTTTATAAATTTTAATTCCTTTTTAAGTTTCGAAGCGCTACTCTATTTTTATTTTTCGAGGCCTTATTTTTCGACCTTTTATTTTTAAACGTTTTTTGACGCACTCTTTTTTCTTTCTTATTTCTCACCGCTCTAGTTTTTAGGACTTAGAATTTTCTCTACTTCTTCTCTAATAATTCAAGACGAAAATTTATTTTAAGCGGTTAAATTAATAGCCATCCAAAATTTTCTGGTTCGTAGTAATAGTTGGATTTGTTAGTGGCTGAGTTGTGAGCTTCCGATTTAAAAGGTTCTGGCTCCCTGCTACATCTGTTGGCTATTTGAAACGTGGGCAAAATCAGAAAAGTCTATTAATTTGATAGCTTATATAATTTTTATTTTTATAACTAATAGGATATTCTGTGAATGCACCGAGCAAAACGTTCACCACCTGTAACTCGATCAAGACATCTAGCCAATATTGTCGCCGTTGATTTTTCTTTAGAATCGTCATCTAGTCGACCAAGTACTCCAATTCAAATTTTCGATAATCCATTTTTTGAACCCGACCTCACAATTGAGAATCCGGAGGATATTCAGGGACAATTCAGAGATCCTGAACCATTAATCTTTCCTCCGGAACCACCAATCATTCAAACAGAGATTATCGAGGAACAAATGATTAAATCGGAATCCTCTAGTGATTCAGATTCAACCATTCTAATCATGGAAAATCTGGAACCTCTAAGTATGGAAGACCGAATGAGAGCTAAACGCACTGGCCAAGGTCACGCAATTACTCAACAAGACATTAATGCGCCAGATTATGAAATTAAAGGACAAATCCTATACATGGTAACTAATCAATGCCAATTTAGTGGTGCACCGAAGGAAGATCCAAACGAACATCTTCGTACCTTTAATAGGATCTGTACTCTATTTAAAATCTGAGAAGTGGAGGATGAACAGATATATCTCATGTTATTTCCCTGGACTTTAAAGGGAGAAGCCAAAGATTGGTTAGAATCATTACCTGAAGGGGCGATTGATACATAGGACGTTTTAGTTGAAAAATTTCTTAAACAATTCTTTCCGGCATCTAAAGCCGTAAGACTTCAAGGAGAAATTGTTACGTTCACGCAGAAACCAAATGAAACTCTATATGAAGTGTGGACAAGATTTGGAAAGTTATTGAGAGGATGTCCGCAGCATGGTTTGGACACTTATCAAATAGTACAAATATTCTACCAAGGATGCGACATCACTACACGAAAAGACATCGATATAGCAGCTGGTGGTTCCATTATGAAGAAAACCGCAACTGAAGCTTACAAAATTACTGATAACACTGCTTCCCACTCACATGAGTGGCATCAAGAAAAAGATATCGTTAGAACATCTAAAGCAGCTAGAGCCGATTCTAGCCATGACTTAGATTTCATTTCCGCAAAGATAGATGCTGTCGAGAGACGAATGGAAAAAATGACTAAAGATATTCACTCAATACGAATTAGTTGTGAGCAGTGTGGAGGATCACATTTGACAAAAGATTGTCTCAGTATTGAACAAACAATGGAACAAAGAGAGAATGTTTCATATATAAACCAAAGGCCTGGAAATAATTATCAGAATAATTATCAACCGCCAAGACCAATTTACAATCAAAACCAGAATTATAACCGAAATGTTTCATACAACAACCAACAAGGTCCAAGCAATCAACAGTACTTACAATCAGCAAAGGCCTATTTTTCAAAACAAACCACCACAAACCGATGATAAAAAGCCAAATTTAGAAGATATGATGTCGAAGCTAGTTGAATCTCAAACGCAATTTTCACATCTCAGAAACAAACCAATGAACAAAATGCTCAAGCATTTAGAAATCAACAAGCTTCTATTCAAAATCTGGAACAAGAAGTAAGTAACCTAGCAAGGTTGATAGGTGAAAGAAAACCGGGAAGTCTACCTAGCGGTACAAATGCTAACCCCCGGAATGAAACGGCTAAAGCCATTACCACAAGAAGTGGTATTACACTTAAACCACCTGAAATACCTGTAATTTCTGATGAAGCTATTCCTACTCCACAAGAACCACAACTTGATTAAGATAAGGAAACAGAACCGGTAGTTGAAAAGGTTAATGAAGATAACACAGTTAAAGCTAAACCTTATGTTAAACCATACCAACCACCACTTCCTTACCCGAGTAAAATGAGAAAAGAAAGACTTGAAGCCGAACAATCCAAATTTTTGGATATGTTTAAACAAATAAATGTCAATCTTCCTTTCATTGATGTAATTTCAGGAATGCCAAGATATGCTAAATTCTTGAAAGATCTAATCACAAATAGAAAGAAAATGGAAGAACGCTCGGCTGTTATAATGAATGCTAATTGTTCTGCAGTGCTGTTGAATAAGATACCGGAAAAACTTTCAGATCCAGGAAGTTTCACTATTCCATATTTTCTGGGTAGTCTTAGTTCAATAGAAGCATTGGCAGACTTAGGTGCTAGTATAAATTTAATGCAGTATTCATTATACGCTAAACTAGACCTTGGAGAATTGAAACCAACATGAATAAGTATACAACTAGCCGATCGATCAGTAAAATATCCTAGAGGGATAATGGAGAACATGCTAGTTAAAGTTGGTACTTTAGTATTTTCAGTAGATTTTATTATTCTGGACATGGAAGAAGATTCTCGAGTTCCCCTCATATTAGGAAGACCATTCTTAAACACGGCTAAAGTAATAATAGATGTGTTCGGTAAGAAACTAACCCTAAGTATAGAGGACGAGAGTGTTAGCTTTTCAGTTGATAGAGCCATGCAACAACCGCAATCTGCAGATGATACATGTTATTATATTCAAACTATAGATTCACATGCAAAATTATTAGAAGAATTTCCAGAATTACAAGGAACGAGAGAATGTTCTTTAGGAGAAGGAACTGAACCAATTGATGAAGCTGAAATGTTAGCTACACTTATGGCTAATGAATACGAACCAATAATAGATAACTTCAAATGCTAAAAGAGGAAGACAGATATCGATATAAAACATCGATAGAAGAACCACCGACATTAGAGTTAAAGCCACTTCCAAACCATTTGGAATATGCTTATTTACATGGTGAATCTGAATTACCTGTAATAATATCGTCTTCTCTTACGGAAAATGAAAAATCTCAACTCATTTCTGTGCTAAAAGCTCATAAACTAGCTATTGAATGGAAGATTCATGATATTAAAGGAATAAGTCCTTCGTATTGCACACATAAAATCCTTATGGAAGAAGGTCATAAAACGTATGTGCAACGCCAACGAAGACTAAATCCTAATATGCAAGATGTTGTTAAGAAAGAAATTATTAAACTGCTTGATGCATGTTTAATTTATTCAATCTCTGATAGTCCATGGGTAAGCCCAGTTCAATGCGTACCTAAGAAGGGTGGCATGACTGTCATCACAAATGAGAAAAATGAGCTTATTCCTACTAGGACTGTAATAGGATGGCGTGTTTGTATAGATTACAGAAAATTAAATGACGCCACCAGAAAAGATCACTTTCCCTTACCTTTCATTGATCAAATGTTGGAAAGATTAGCCGGAAATAGTTACTATTATTTTCTTAACGGTTTCTCCGGATATTTTCAAATTCCAATAGCACCCGAGGACCAAGAGAAAACCACATTCACGTGCCCTTATGGTACTTTTGCTTACAAACGCATGCCATTTGGACTTTGCAACACCCCTGCAACCTTTCAAAGGTGCATGATGGCGATTTTTCATAACATGATAGAAGAATGCGTGGAAGTTTTCATGGATGACTTTTCAGTCTTCGGTGATACTTTTGAAACATGTCTAGTTAATCTTGAGCGAATGCTTATTAGATGCGAACAATCAAATCTAGTACTTAATTGGGAGAAATGCCATTTCATGGTTAAAGAAGGCATCGTTCTTGATCATAAAATTTCAAAGGAAGGAATTAAAGTGGATAGAGCTAAAGTAGATGTAATTGCTAAACTTCCACATCCCACCAATGTTAGAGGAATTAGGAGTTTTCTAGGGCATGCCGGTTTTTACCGACGTTTCATAAAAGATTTTTCTAAAATTGCCACTCCTATGAATAAACTCCTAGAAAAAGATGCTCCATTCATCTTTTCAGATGAATGCATCAAATCTTTTAATATTCTTAAAGAAAAACTCACTAATGCGCCGATTATGATAACTTCAAATTGGAATCTACCATTTGAACTTATGTTCGATGCAAGTGATTTTGCAATGGGAGCCGTTTTAGGTCAAAGGATTGAAAAACGATTTCAACCTATTTATTACGCTAGTAAGACATTACAAGGAGCACAAACAAATTACACAACTACTGAAAAAGAACTCCTTGCTATTGTCTTTGCTTTTGACAAATTTCGTTCATATCTCGTTCTAGCTAAAACGGTGGTCTATACCGACCATTCTGCTCTTAGATACCTATTTTCAAAACAAGATGCTAAACCACGATTAATCCGTTGGATCTTACTCTTACAAGAGTTTGATATTGAAATCCGAGACAAAAAGGGAGCAGAAAATCTCGCCGCTGATCATCTTTCTCGTCTTGAAAATCCTGAATTAGAAGTTCTAAATGAATCGGCCATACAAGATAACTTCCCTGATGAATATCTATTGAAGATAGATTATAGTGAAATTCCATGGTTTGCAGACTATGCAAACTACTTAGTATGTGGATTCCTTGAAAAAGGATTATCGTACCAAAAACGAAAGAAATTCTTTAGTGATATAAAACACTATTTCTGGGAAGATCCACATTTGTTTAAAAGTTATCCCGATGGAATAATATGCCGATGTATATTCGGAGATGAAGCTAGTCAAATCTTAAACCATTGTCACACAGGACCAACAGGATGGCATTATGGGCCTCAACTCACAGCAAGAAAAGTTTACGATGCTGGATTCTATTGGCCTACAATTTTCAAAGACGCACACCTTCTTTGCAAATCCTGTGATGTATGTTAAAGGGCCAAAAAAATAAGTCAACGTGATGAAATGCCACAAAATGTCATTCAAGTATGTGAAGTATTTGACATTTGGGGTATTGACTTTATGGGTCCATTTCCAAAATCTCATAATAATCTATACATTCTCGTTGCCATTGATTATGTATCTAAATGGGCGGAAGCACAAGCTCTCCCAACTAACGATGCACGAGTTGTAGTCAACTTCTTAAAACGTCTTTTTGCAAGGTTTGGAACATCGAAAGCTTTAATAAGTGATCGGGGTACTCATTTTTGTAATAATCAACTTGAGAAAGTTCTTAAAAGATATGGAGTAACTCATAAAATCTCAACTGCTTATCATCCACAGACAAGTGGACAAGTTGAAAATACCAACCGAGCTTTAAAACGTATTCTAGAGAAAACCGTAGGATCAAATCCGAAGGAATGGTCCATGAAATTGGAGGATGCACTCTGGGCTTTTAGAACAGCTTACAAAACTTCAATTGGAACCACACCTTTTAAACTCGTTTACGGAAAAGCATGTCATCTTCCAGTAAAAATTGAACACAAAGCATTTTGGGCTTTGAAGACATGTAATCTTGATTTACATGAAGCCGGACGTCTACGATTAAGTCAACTAAACGAATTAGAAGAATTAAGACTTGAGGCATATGAATATTCCTTAATCTATAAGGAAGGAACGAAGAAATGGCATGATAAAAGAATTCGAAGTTCAAAAGAATTTAAAGAAGGAGACAGAGTTCTTCTTTTCAATTCACGATTCAAGCTATTTCCTGGAAAATTAAAATCAAGATGGTCTGAACCATTTATAGTCAAAAGAGTTTTCCCATACGGAACAATAGAGTTAATAAATTCAAATGGGATTGAATTTAAAGTTAATGGTCACAGAGTTAAACATTACATACATGATCCGATGGAAGTTGACAATGAAGTCAATCATAATTTCACCACCCAAGAAAACCTTCAAAATGAAAACATAAATATGTTATCAACAACATATGAAAAATCAAAATTGAAAAATGGGGAGGATTCAAATTGGAGTGATGAAGAAGAATTTCTATACAAACCTCCCATTCCAAGAAATGAAGAAAAATGTGAACAAGAAGTTCAAGTAGGAGTGAAAGAACCAAGAAAAGAACACCCGAAAAAGGTTAACAAACCAACTCGACTTACTAAAGTAGGAGGCCCGGGTGAATTTATCATTTCTTGCTTGCTTAATGATGATGCTATATATAATGGACTCGCAGATTTAGGTGCAAGTGCAAATATTATGCCTCTTTCCTTATACAAAAGATTAGGTATGGGTAAATTAAAACCAACCAAAATAGGTGTTCAATCATTTGACCTAACCATTAAACACCCGGTTGGAATAGCAAATAATTTACTTGTTAACGTGGGAAGTTTAACCTTTGTTGCAAACTTCATAGTTATTAATATGGAAGAAAACCTTGATATTCCTCTAATTTTAGGTCGTCCATTTTTAGCAACCACCGAGGCATTCATTGATGTAAGAGAAGGTAAAATGACACTTAGGGATGGTGATAAATCGGTCACCTTTGTGAACCGAAAATTTAGATCTCTACCAACCAAAACTGTTAAACCAATAAAAACGCATAAGTGTGGGGAAGATAAAGAAACACTTAATGATGATCCGATAACAAAGAACCCCGTTGATGATACGAAATTAGATGAACCCGTTTTTAATAGTTCAACAAAGAAACTTTATAAACGGATTCACGATGCTAGGATTAAGGGAAACTTTAAGTTATGTAACCGATTAGTATCCAATTTATCGCCAAAAGAAAAGGCAATGTTAGTTGAATTTGTGAAAGTTACAGAGGAAATCAACAATTGGCTTGAAGCAAAAGTCAGAGATATACAAGTTGTTGATAGTCCAATTGAAAACGAAGTTAATCACAATTTCGACACCACAGCTAACTAAGTGTGGGGAGAATCAAATCTATTTAGGGTTATTTATATTTCTGTTAGAGTTAGATATTCTGTTTTCGTGTAGTTTCCGAAAATGGAATCCGTATGGTCTTTCCCTAGCAGACCCTAAAGAACTAGTCTTCTTCCCCCATTCTGAATTTTTATTTTTTTTAGGTTTTACAAGATGAAGGATTCCTTTGATCTGAACCATGGTCTAATGCTACATGCTATGATTACTAAACGTAATAATGACACCTTTCCGAATGAACTGGTATCATTCATAAGAGAAAAAATGGACGGAGTAAGAAAAGAACTCAGGAAAGATCATCATAAGATACATTTTGGTAAAGAAAAATCAAAATCCGCAACAAAAAGAAGAGCATGACACCTTGAAAGATATTATAAATGCGAAAAATGGTCACACGAAGGTAAATGTTCAAATAATCAAACATATTCAAATACAGAATTTGTTACTCTATGCAGAGAAGGACCGTTCATATGTTTAGAAGAAAAGATATTGAAGAATCGAGGTTACGCTTATGTAGCTATGGAAAACCAAATCACACGACTCTCTTATGAGTCGGCTAAAGCAGGTCTCTAAGAATTTTTTCTCACAGGTAAGTATGTACAGTTTTTATTTTTATTTTTATTTTATTGCTTTTAACCTTTTGATAATAAACGCTGAATCGTTCGCTATAAAGTATTAAATTGGTATTCAATAAAATTAGGTATGCGTAACAGAAATTATTGATATCATACAAAAATTTATTACATCACTGCGAAATTTACCGTTTATTTTTAAGGTATAAATATCTTTAATAAATCAATCCAAAATATTTCAGAAATTCGTCAGGAGTAAAACTAGGTAATATAGCCGAAATTACTTTACCGAAAAGAGGGGCGTATATTTTTGATAATATTTGATTGATTAAAGTGGGATAAAAGACCAAAAAGATTTTTAATTTTAATTTTTTTACCATGTTTTTAAAATTAATATATAAATATTAAATTAATATTGTAAACTTTTTAGAATCAATATATTTATGTTTGTAAATATTTGAAAAAAAATTAATATTTTTAATATAAGTTTGTATGTATAAAAACATAATATAAATTTGGTGTGAATTTTTAATATTAATAATATGAATTTTTAATTTTATGTATTTTAAAATTAAGTTTGGTGTGAATTTAAAAACAAAAATTTACTTTATTTCACTAAGTTAAAAATATGATTTTTAAAATTCGTCGTGAGTTGAAAACTAGGTCGTTGAACCGAAATTGCTTTACCCAAGGGAGGGACGAGAACATTTATTATCATTATTTTTAATCTTATTGAATTAAAGTATGCCAAAAATATTTAAAAAACCCAAAAATCTTTGCTTTTAAAACCGCGCTTAAAAATGACAAATTTTAAAATTTTATCGAGGGACGGACTAGGACAACGATCCGAAACGCCCTCATTCGTAAAAGAAACAAATTTTTAAAATTTATTACTTTATGTTTTATTAAGTAAAGGTTTTTATTAAAAAAAAAAAAAAAAACTTCACACTCGCGGAGTTTGGAGTGGGACCACCTCCGCACTCGCGGAGTTTAAAAATTCCAGAAAAGGATAACTGGTCGAACAGACCAGTTTGCTCACACCCACACCCATTTTCTGCGAAAAAACCCACAAAAACACTCTCAAATTCGAAATTTTTCACCATAAATCATCAAATTTTTTACTAAAATCACAATGAGGAGATTATTAACAAAGAGTTACTCAAGGAAAATGGTAATTTATACATCTAAACACTCTTTAATCCGGATTTTTAATGTTCTTGAGCAAATTTATACATAATTTGATTTTGATGATTTTTAGTGTAATTGTGCTCAAATTGATTGTATATTATGCTTGTATAACCAAGATTGATGCTATTTAACATGATTAGAAGCCTTAAACTTCAAATTTTGAGTAATCTAGGGTTTGTGTTCTTGAGCAATTTGGGGCTTTTTGATATAAACGGGTTATGGCCGAATTTTGTTGTTAGTTTATGCTAAATTAAGTAGTGTAACATGTTTAGGTTGCTAAATGATCAAAACTTTGATCCTAAACATGATTTATGAAGATTAAAGTGGACTTTTTAAGTCAAAAATACATGAACTTGATCTAATTGATATGAATGTCATGTGAAACCTGTTTAATTGCTATAATGATTATTTTTGACATGTTTTAGAAGTTAAATGCTTAAGAATGTTGTATACATTTTCATATAAGTTTATTTGTAAAAATATAGAATTGTTAGTATTATGAAAATGTGTATAAAGTTTAATATGGTTTAAACATGTCATTGTAATTGTTTTGATTTATGATTTTGCTAACACTAATGCATATTTGGATGCATAAAAATTGTGTTTGATGTGTTTTGCAGACTGAAAGGGGTGAATCTTCATCCCAGGCTCGCAATGCTCCTCCTCCTGAGAATGCGGAACAACAGGAAGTTAATGACTTTTATCGACAAAATGTACCGCATCCAATCGTTTCATTTTCAAATATCGATGTGCCGAATTTATACCCAAACTTGAGGTTTGACAGACTTTGGATAGACTATCCAAAATATCAGAGGAACTTGCACATCCTTCAGTCTAATGTTGTTGAGGTGTCTAGGATAATAGAATGGGACCCGTTAGAAGCAGTTGGATTAGCCGTACCAATCAGAGAATTACTTACACAAAGGTATGGTAATTCTACTTTTAATGATTGGGTACGTTTATTCAACATATATAGGCCTGTATATAGAGAATGGTGTGTGGAGTTGTTATGTAGTATTGAAATAAATGATCGGGTATCTACTTTAACCGATCGAAGTTTTCTTAGATTTTTATTAGGAGGTGAGATGCGCCATATGTCCCTACTAGATATGGCTCAGGCTTTACGTATATATACGCCTGAGGAGTTAGCATCTACTGATTGTCAAAGGTTGATAGTTGAGGGTAGAAGGGTTGATGAGAATTTTGATATGAATGGTGTATGGAGTAGAATGACTAGCCATAACCGATTCAAAGGGGGATCTTACTCTTATTTTGATATTGATAGAGCTGAATTAAGAGTAATCCACAGGTTTTTAGCAAACTCGATTACACAGCGAGGTAGGAACAAGGAAAAGGTAAATGAACAGGATTTATTTTACCACATGTGTATTCGAGACCCACAGAGCGCTGTAAGTATACCTTAGTGTGTGAGTTATTATCTATCGGCTATGATTAGGGGTGTGCGGCCTAATAGCATAATAGGAGGTGGTATTTTTGTTACATTAATTGATGAACATCTCGGTGTGGATAGAAGTCGGGGAGTATTATTAATGGCAGAACCAGAACCCCGTGATAGGATAGATTTACGCGTGTATCATGGTGATAAGGTTTTAAAGAAATGAAATAACGCTGCAGCACAATATGATGGCAGGCATCCACAGGTCGAGAGAGATCAACAATAAGGTAATGCGGGAGGGGGTAATCAGATGACAGAAATGCAACTTTTTATGGCTCATCATGAGTATGAAATGGCTAGACAACGAGCATTTCAAGATTGACAGTATCATCAAAACCAAATCATAAGTCATCGTGCACATATAAATGAAAACTACATTGCTACTCCAATGCCCGTATTTTCTCCCTGGACTATACAGACCCGACCACCATACCCTACATATGACCCAGCTCATGCATTCTACAGCACATACGGCTATGAATGGGATCCCTACTGGCACCATCCTCATCAACCCCGATTTTCTTTTATGCTTATTTTTATTTATTTGGTAACTTGTAATTTTATACTTTTAATATTTCTTTTGATACTATAATAGTTTTTATAATTTTCTAACTTTTATTATTAGATCTTAATAATTTTTGAATGTGGGGTGATATACCCAACTGTAATGACCCGTCCTAATCCACCTGGACGAAGTCATCAACATTTGGTCCCATTGCGATGATCGACTCCAAGTAATGTCCTTATATTGAGAAAATGCACAGCGGAAGACTTAATTCGTACCTGAGAATAAACATGCTTTAAAGTGTCAACCAAAAGGTTGGTGAGCTCATAGATTTATCATAACAATCATTTCAATATGTTAATAGACCACAGGATTTCATAATCATAAACATAATACACTCGCAAGTGTATGTAAAGCATTCTAAGTGGTTGAGCACTTGGTAACCATACTTAACATTTAATCAACGTCGCATATTCCCTTTATTATGAAATCTCACTACACCGTACCAAGTGTAGTCACCAAAACGAAGTACTGTGCAACCGTTGAATACTGGTCGTCCAGTCCGGTTGAGGTTGTCAGGCCCGATAGATCTATCAACAGGATTCGCGTTTACAATACCCATGTAAATAGTAGTTACCAAGCTACAGGGAAATATGCCAGTGGTACAACTCAACGTAGAATATATTTTTAAGTACTTGTGTCTATTTTGTAAACATTTATAAAAGCAGCGCATGTATTCTCAGCCCAAAAATATATACTGCAAAAGCAATTAAAAAGGGAGCAAATGAAACTCACCATACTGTATTTTGTAGTAAAAATACATATGACGCCATTGAATAAGTATAGAGTTGGTCTCGGATTCAAGATCCTATATCATTTATATATATATTAACACATTGTAATATTAACCAACTAAGTTTATATATTTTATAACATATATAGACTAATATCCTTATATATAATATAATTAATCCTTATAATTTGTTAAAATACTTATATGATATATATTCTTTGATAAATATTATATTAATATAATTTATATTAGTTAATATATTAAAAATCTAATATTAGTATACTTATGATATGTATAATATATATATATATATATATATATATATATATATATATATATTTTATATAAACGTTGTAAAAATAATAATTATATTAATAATAAGATAATGATAATAATAATTAGGTTTGAAAATAATAATAATAATAATCATAATAATGATATTAATTATATATTTTAATGATAATTCTAATAATAATAAAAATGATAATAATAATTATATTACTAATGATAATAGAAATTATACCCTCTGAATCGTCATCGTATCGACATCGTTATCTTTATTGGATATCACGGCATTGTCACCATCTCGTTTTCATAATCAAAACTATCATCATCATCGTCCTAATCCGCATTGGTATAATCATTCTATCATCACCATGATCATATCATCTTACCATAATCATAATCATCACTATCATCATACATCATCACTAACATCACATCATACATCCACCATCAAAATACCAAATTAGCATCATTCAACGTTCACCACTAATCATCATCATTATGCTCCATCTCCATGACAGAAAACGAAACAGAAACAGAAAAAATGCAGTAGCAGCGATAGGAACAAAACAACAACAATAAAATCATGTTACTTCGAAGTTTACTGTTTTCCAGGTTCATCTCTCTGCAATGGCCCGTTAATAGCCCATCTATAGTTATCTATTACTAGTCCAGTTGTCAATGTAAAATCACAGCCTAACCTGATATGTAATATTGTTGTTTGCCGACAGGAAATTAGAAACAGGAAGGAAACGTGGCTGCAATAGTATTTGTTCTTCAATTAACGACTCAAATTTGTCGTCCATAATACAAGCAAGCAAACCAATCCATATGTTCATTCTCTTATCCGTAATTTTAGTGTAAGTGGGGTTTTGAAAACAGCTCATACACAAATTTTGGGTAGGCCATAATGCTTATGATTTGTCCCACTCCTCAATAAAAAAAAATGGAACGAAAACTAGATATCCCTTTTATCTTTCCATTGTCGGCCACAATGCTTAATCAATATCCCACTTTTATTTAAAAACCATGTTTAAATGTTTAATGTATTTAAATCTCCTTAAATTGCTCGACTAAAAAAAATATGGTGCTATATAAATCGGCTAGATTCGTGTCTGGTAACTATGACCACAATTTTCCAGAAACAAGAAGGTGATATATTTCAATTTTAACAAAAAAAAAATAACAAGGTTTGCAATGGTTTTATGGTTTTTGATGGTTTGATAAAAGTGGGTTTCAAGGTGGCGAATGGGGTGGTGATTGGATGAAGGTGATGTGGAGAAATTGAGAATGACGGTTGTTATGGTGATTCAAAAGTGATGCTTCGGTGATTTCGAATAGAAGTAAATAGAATGTAGAAGCAGGCAACGATGGTTGTTTCTGTCTAATAATTGCAGCATAAAAGATGGTGTTCTTGGGTCTTTGATTCAAGGAAGTAGAAGTAGAGATCAAGAGATTTGTTATGTTTGTGGTTCGTGCTTGTGGATATTGGTTGAATGAGTCTGAGTTAAAAAAAAAATGAATTTGGTCGATATTTAGATAGCTATTGAAATAAGGAGTCAGATTCGTTTACATTTAAGCAAGGACAGAAAAATAAAAAGTTGAAAACCATTGCTAACAGAATTTGGATCTTTGTTCAAGTAATTCAACATTGATTGGTACTAGATAATAGACTAAAAGCAAATCATCTACAGCATAGATTGAGATAGGAAACTTATTTGGATTCAATATGTATTAATATGTGTATTTATATTATTGAGTATTATATATTATATACTGTATGTATACATATATCGTATCATATATCTGTATAAGTTAATATATATGTTTATCTGTTTTTATGTAATTATGTATATATCTGTATTCATATATTGTATATATTTTTAAATTTTATGTATTATAATTAATCTTATAAATGTAATTATAATAATAATATTACACTTAAATTTCATTGATGATATTGATACTCTTAAATATTATGAGTAATAAAAATTATCATAGTAATATCAGTAATTAATAACAATAATAATAATAGCTATGATATTATTAATATTAATAATATATATAAAAATAATATTATTATTGATAATACTATTAATAGTACTAATTACAATAATATTAGTATTAAATTAATACAACCATTTACTTATATATATATATATATATATATATATATATATATATATATATATATATATATATATATATATATATATATATATATATATATATATATATATTACAAACCATTGTTCGTGAATCGTCGAACACGGTCAAAGGTAATTGATTACATGAATATAGTTTTCAAAACTTTTGAGACTCATCATTACAGATTTTTGCTTATCGTGTCGGAAACATATAAAGATTAAAGTTTAAATTTGGTCGAAAATTCCCGGGTCGTCACAGTACCTACCCGTTAAAGAAATTTCGTCCCGAAATTTGAGTGAGGTGGTCATGGCTAACAATAAAAATGTTTTCATGACGAATATAAGTTGATAAATAGAGTTTTATCATCATTGAATAATAATGATAAAATAATTCGATTATTCTAAGAATACGAATAAAGTTATCCCCAAAGAGTGAAATAGAAAAGTAAAGATTTATCTTAACTTTTATCAGAGTCAGGGTTGAATTTCGGAATTCAAGGGATTTAGAGAAGATCTTCATAATAATATTTGGTTCCTCGGTAATTAAGGAAATTAGAATCTTCTTTGATTACATGAAATGATCTGTTTTGATTGTTCTGTCGGATATTTCACTATAAATCCACCCTCTCCATTTTCTTTATATTTCGGAGTTCCATACTTTTGTTTTCTCTTCCCGACTTTAAGTGAAACGAATAATGGTCCAGAATTCATAGGTATAAAGTTCAAATGAACATGGTTAATGTTCTAAGAGAGATTGTAATAGCACGATCTTGATTGGTCAGATTACCATATTCAAGAGAAAAATAGAACTATCAAGAAGATATATTCTTGATATGTTTGGAGATTAGGTAAAATGTAAGAGTTGTGTAACATGGCACATGATGACGTTATAGTCTGTGAATCATCATGTTTCATTAGAAACTCAGCATGACCTACTGTAATATAATCACGTTGATCAAGTGTCATTATATTATACTAACTCATGCATCAGTTCCCAACATTACTTCAATAACATTCATATTTTAAGCTCGAAAGTTTACAGAATATAGAAACTAACAGTTTCTATATGATGTAACACTGATAGCATGAAGAAATTAATGATTTCAGATAAGAATAGTTATAAAAATATCTTCAGAAATATGGAGGATATTTATAATGAAAAATACGATGATATCTTGGAATTTCTAATATTGAAGGATGGTGAAGAAAATTTGCCCGCAAGAGTTTGGAGTCAGAAGTAAGGTATTCGTTAAAGATTTCGTCAGAAATAGAATCATCAGGATTCTTAATGTACAAGTTTAGTCCTTGTGATTTGTTCAGAGACTCCTACGTAGTTTGCTCAATCAGTTTTTCAGTTTCAAACTTTTTCTGAGCTTTGCCAACATACAATTATTTATCATCAACTTTTGGCTGTTGAAGTCGTTTACAGTTTTTGTTGCTTCATTCAACTTTTCAATCAATCAGTTTTTCAGTTTCAAACTTTTTCTGAGCTTTGCCAACATACAATTATTTATCATCAACTTTTGGCTGTTGAAGTCGTTTACAGTTTTTGTTGCTTCATTCAACTTTTCAAAATTTCAGAGTATTAATTCACAAACTGGGTGCTTTTCAGAATTTCAGAATGGAAGATCACAGTTCTAAGAGATAAATGTTATATGGATACATATAACTGTTGATGTAGAAACGTTGAGAGACTCATAATACAGATTTGCTAATTCCTGGTAGTTAGTATGGCAATTCATGTTACAAGATGCAGATGAGTACAGGATGAGACTTCAATAGATAAATATAGTGATTTGTCGGAGGGATTTAAGCCAAGGAACAACGAGGTTGTTGGTACGTCTACTGGTAATATGATGGAATATAAAAAGTTTTCCGGTAACAATAAAAGAGCACGCATATATATCAAGGTTATAATAAGGTTGTTTCAAATGAAAAGTCGAAGTTGACTTGCTGGAGCTGTGACAAAAGTGGCTAATTTGAAAAGGAATTGCAAAGTTATTTTCGGTAATAACAACGCCAAAGGAATTAGCACAGCTATGTTTTAAACGTTTACTCAGGTTCCAAGAGTTTTCAGGTGCATAACTATATGCATAAATCTTTTCTTCCGTAGATGAACTGCGGTTGGTTCAACTCTCGATTGAGTCATTTTCAAGAATCATGAAAGGTTTGAACGCAGATTGGAATCGTCAAGATACAAATGAGGGTTAAGATGAAATCAAGTGGCAAACTTGAAGAATTGTTTAGTTTCATATGTTATAATCAGTATTTTAATTCATTTTAATTGTTCAATGTTATTCGTCCACAGTCGATAGTCCACAGTTTAATAGTTCAATCATTCATATATAGTTTTTAATATATAATATTCGAATTAATTAATACGTATCGTGACCCGTGTACATGTCTCAGACTCGATCACAACTCAAACTATATATATTATTGTAGAATCAACCTCAACCCTATATAACTAACTCCCGCATTACTGCATATAGAGTGCTTATGGTTATTCCAAATAATATATATAGATGCGTCGATATGATATGTCAAAACCTTGTATACGTGTCCCGATATTTAAAGTGTGTAAAATAAATAACAGAAATTAAATGACGATAAATAAAATGCATAAAGTAAATAACGGAAATTAAATGACGATAAATAAAATTGCGATAAATAAACTGCGATAAATAAAATGTAATCATTTAGGTAGGAACAGTTAGCTAGGAACAGTTAGCGTGGATTCTTAACAAAATTTCTCATAATTAATTTGTTTGTTTCTAACAAATTTTATTTTGTTCAATGTTTTCTTCATTATGCCACTTGTTGGATTTTAAGAAGTCAAAATCCAATTATGAAATTGAATAGAAATGGTTATTCTGTGGTGAACGGATTCGTATATCGATGGATGTAAATAGGATAGTAAATGACTGTTGAATCAGCTTCGACGAATGTACAATGTAACTTATTAAGATGAAATCTAATTATTCCTCGGGTATTACCTACCCGTTAAAAAAAAATTTCACCTTTAATATTTTGTACAAAAGGACTTTTAATTACAATCTTTATGAAAACATATATATATATATATATTTTCTTCAGATGAAATCATGAGTTTAATGAGTTAATATGATATTAATCTCATTTGCTTTTCGGTTTGAGCTAGAATAAGAAATCTCTAAAACTTTTTGAAACCACATATTCTTCGCAGAATATCAATGAAGTTATGGATCAATACTTCATCGTTCATTATTGTTGGTACTCCTTGGTATCTATGGTGCGTATGATGTTAATGTTTGTGGGACAGATTATGATGTCGAGACGTGTGATGCGGATGTTGTTTGTTAGTGGTGATGATGGTATTGTTGTTGATGGTGGTACTGGTTATGCTGCTGGTGCTGCTGCTGGTGTTTGTATCCTTCGCACCAGGTTCTCTAAAGCCACTACCCGAGCGCGAAGCTCGTTGACTTCTTCTATTACACCGGGGTGACTGTCGGTTCGGACAAGTGGGTAAATAAGATCTAGAATTTGGTATAGTATATGATCGTGATGAGATACTTGGGAAATGAGAGAGAAAATGGTGTTCCGAATAGGTTCGTCGGTAAGTGCTTCAGGTTCTTCACCCAGAGGTGAATTCGGTTGGTGGAAGGGATCACCTTCTTCTTGCCTCCAATGATTAAGTAGGCTACGAACCCATCCGCAATTCATCCAGAATTGGTGATGACTAATTGGTTGATCCATTCCGGTTGCACTGTCTTCGGAGCTTGAGTCGAAATCCATATCAGAATAGCTGTCGAAATCTAAGGAATTTGAACTAGTTGCGAGTTCCGTCTTGTACGGTTAGATAAAGGATTTTCGATATGAGATGATTTTTGGATATCGGATGATATTCCAATTGTATAGAATACCTAAATATAGTACAGAAGATCCCGTATATTACGGAGGGAATTAAGGAAATGTGTCAGACAAGACTTAATGTGATGGGATATGAATTTGTCTATACATCATCTATGCAATAATTGCAATAAGACGTGTCAAGACTGACAATGATAAGTAGATATTTTTCGACAAATGGTGGTAAGCAAACACTTTTAACATGTAAACCAGGTTCAAGTCTAGACTCATTAACATAACCTAACAACTACTAGGTCAAAGTCCAGACTCATTAATGCATCCTAACAACTACTAGTTAGACACACTAATGCAAGACCTGGTTCGCTACGACCACCGCTCTGATACCACCTGTAATGACCCGTCCTAATCCACCTGGACGAAGTCATCAACATTTGATCCCATTGCGATGATCGACTCCAAGTAATGTCCTTATATTGAGCAAATGCACAGCTGAAGACTTAATTAGTACCTGAGAATAAACATGCTTTAAAGTGTCAACCAAAAGGTTGGTGAGCTCATAGGTTTATCATAACAATCATTTCAATATGTTAATAGACCACAAGATTTCATAATCATAAACATAATACACTCGCAAGTGTATGTAAAGCATTCTAAGTGGTTGAGCACTTGGTAACCATACTTAACATTTAATCAACGTCGCATATTCCCTTTATTATAAAATCTCACTACACCGTACCAAGTGTAGTCACCAAAACGAAGTACTGTGCAACCGTTGAATACTGGTCGTCCAGTCCGGTTGGGGTTGTCAGGCCCGATAGATCTATCAACAGGATTCGCGTTTACAATACCCATGTAAATAGTAGTTACTAAGCTACAGGGAAATATGCCAGTGGTACAACTCAACGTAGAATATATTTTTAAGTACTTGTGTCTATTTTGTAAACATTTATAAAAGCAGCGCATGTATTCTCAGCCCAAAAATATATACTGCAAAAGTAATTAAAAAGGGAGCAAATGAAACTCACCATACTGTATTTTGTAGTAAAAATACATATGATGCCATTGAATAAGTATAGAGTTGGTCTCGGATTCAAGATCCTATATCATTTATATATATATTAACACATTGTAATATTAACCAACTAAGTTTATATATTTTATAACATATATAGACTAATATCCTTATATATAATATAATTAATCCTTATAATTTGTTAAAATACTTATATGATATATATTCTTTGATAAATATTATATTAATATAATTTATATTAGTTAATATATTAAAAATCTAATATTAGTATACTTATGATATGTATAATATATATATATATATATATATATATATATATATATATATATATATATATATATATATATATATATATATATATAACGTTGTAAAAATAATAATAATATTAATAATAAGATAATGATAATAATAATAATAATTAGGTTTGAAAATAATAATAATAATAATAATCATAATAATGATATTAATTATATATTTTAATGATAATTCTAATAATAATAATAAAAATGATAATAATAATTATATTACTAATTACTAATGATAATAGAAATTATACCCTCCGAATCGTCATCGTATCGAAATCGTTATCTTTATTGGATATCACGGCATTGTCAACATCTCGTTTTCATAATCAAAACTATCATCATCATCGTCCTAATCCGCATTGGTATAATCATTCTATCATCACCATGATCATATCATCTTACCATAATCATAATCATCACTATCATCATACATCATCACTAACATCACATCATACATCCACCATCAAAATACCAAATTAGCATCATTCAACGTTCACCACTAATCATCATCATTATGCTCCATCTCCATGACAGAAAACGAAACAGAAACAGAAAAAATGCAGTAGCAACGATAGGAACAAAACAACAACAATAAAATCATGTTACTTCGAAGTTTACTGTTTTCCAGGTTCATCTCTCTGCAATGGCCCGTTAATAGCCCATCTATAGTTATCTATTACTAGTCCAGTTGTCAATGTAAAATCACAGCCCAACCTGATATGTAATATTGTTGTTTGCCGACAGGAAATTAGAAACAGGAAGGAAACGTGGCTGCAATAGTATTTGTTCTTCAATTAACGACTCAAATTTCTCGTCCATAATACAAGCAAGCAAACCAATCCATATGTTCATTCTCTTATCCGTAATTTTAGTGTAAGTGGGGTTTTGAAAACAGTTCATACACAAATAACGCACGACGCAACAGACCAAAAGTTACAAATTAATTATGTATATAAATATAATATAATATATAATTAATTATATAAATTATATATATATTATATTTATATATTAAAACCGTCGGCAGTCAAAAAGAGCCAAGAATGTTAGCTGGAAAAGGAGGCTCCGCACTCGCGGAGTTCTAAAGGGCAAAAGCTCCGCACTCGCAGAGCTGCACAGTAAATTTTGGGCGTATAAAAGCCATCGAATTCTGCACGAAAAAACACACCTTTTTCTAATCTATATATATATATATATATATATATATATATATATATATATATATATATATATATATATATATATAATTTATAATTTTAATTTTAATTTTAATTTAATAATAATAAGGGTATGTTAGCGAATGTTATAAATGTGTAAGTCGAAATTCTGTCCGTGTAACGCTACGCTATTATTAATCATTGTAAGTTATGTTCAACCTTTTTAAATTAATGTCTCGTAGCTAAGTTATTATTATACTTATTTAATGCCGAAGTAATCGTGATGTTGGGCTAAATATTAAATTGGGTAATTGGGCTTTCGACCATAATTGGGGTTTGGATAAAAGAACGACACTTGTGAAAATTAGACTATGGGCTATTAATGGGTTTTATATTAACTTAACGATACCTCGTTAATTTAATATAAAGGTTATAATTTGATGTATTTATAAATAACCACATACGCTTAATCGGGTACGGTGGGCGGGATATCTATAAATACCAATAATTGTTCATTTTACCGGACACGGAACTGGATTAATAGTTAATGGACTAGTTGAAACAGAGGTGGATTACATTCAAGGGTAATTGGTGTAATTGTTAACAAAGTAATAAAACCTTGGATTACACGCAGTCGATAACCTGGTGTATTCATTAAACAAAGTATTAAGACCTTGTTACAATTCGAATCCCCAATTAGTTGGAATATTTGACTTCGGGTATAAGGATAATTTGACGAAGACTCTCGCACTTTATATTTATGACTGATGGACTATTATGGACAATACCGTATGGACATATCAAATAATCCAGGACAAAGGACAATTAACCCATGGTACTAAACTAAAAACAACACGTCGAACATCATGATTATGGAAGTTTAAATAAACATAATTCCTTTATTTCATATTTAATTGCACTTTTAGTTATCGCACTTTTATTTATCGCACTTTAATTATTGTCATTTACTTTATGCTTTAAATTAAGTTTTATATATATATATATATATATATATATATATATATATATATATATATATATATATATATATATATATATATATATATATATTTTACATTAGGTTTTAACTGCGACTTAAGACATAAAATCGACAAACCGGTCATTAAACGGTAAAAATCCCCTTTTATAATAATAATACTACTTATATTTATATTTATATTTATATAAATATAGTTTTAAAAATATAGCGTTAAACTTGGCTAGTTCCCTGTGGACGAAACGGACTTACTAAAAACTACACTACTGCACTATTAGGTACACTGCCTATAAGTGTTGTAGCAAGGTTTAGGTATATCCACTCTATAAATAAATAACTTGTGTAAAATTGTATCGTATTTAATAGTATTTACTAGTAAAATATTATAGTATTTAGTACCCCTTCGCTTTAACATCAATCACGCATTTAACGCGGCGTGATGTATGAAAAAAATGGTGGCATGGTTGAAGGCTTCACGGATTGCTTCACGAGCTTGATAAATTAATAGACCGGATTTTAGATGACAATTCATGGACCAATCAAATTCACTAAAGAGTGAGACCTACTCCTTATCACACTCACTATTTACCATTTTTATCTAATGTGTCAAGTCACCACTATACTCTACAAAAATTCCCATCGCACTCCATCATTATGCAGCTCCATTAAAATGTTTTAACATATGATTTCGAGCTGTACCCAACTTTCACAATCATATACTTTATATTTCTTTTTTATTAATTAAATTTTAAATATTAAATTATAAATTATTGTATCTTAGTTGTTAGTTTAACTCACAACGTTAAGTGTGTGAGTTGCCATTCTATAATAGGTAGCGTGTTTTTCTCAAAGACATTGTTTTTGTATCGCGATTTAATAAAAAGTATAGCGTTTTTCTCAAAGGCATTCTTTTTAATATCGTGATGTAAAAGGTAACTGAAAATTAGGTACACATTTTCTTAACGAATTTTTCTTAAGTTATTATCAGAAAATTATTACCGAGTCTCCTCGACTTATTATTGAAACAATAAAAAGTTAACTTGCATATCAAGTGTACTATCATATGTTGTTAGATTTTCAGTCTTTATGTGCGGACATAGTCCGATTGAAATTCGAGACAATGCCGAACCAAACTAGGTTAGTCCGGTTACCATACACACCCCTCACATCAGGTTAAATATAGATTTCGTTAGTTTAATCAATATCATTACTAATTATTATTGAAACGACATTGCGCGGTTGGTCCCAACACTTAGCTTCAAATTTCATGGGAGGGACTATAGTTTATTTTCATAATGGTTGGTCCCAACTTTTACTAATATTACACGTTTGGCCCCAAAATCTAACGACTGTTATGCCCTCCCTTAAAGTGATACACGTGATATACATGTGATGGGCTTAATCGTCTTTTTCCTTTCAACTCTGTAACCCCACATCACCCACATAATCCCATGCTTGAAACCCCGACCGATCTCAATATATGATGTTTTGATTTTCAATCGAGCAAACTCAGTTCTCTCATTCTAGAAATGATAAGCCCAAAAAAATACAGGATTCAATAATTCTCTACAATCTAGCAATGGGTTCATTATACATAATATGAACGGAAGGAGAACATATTGATGATCAAACGTTGAATTGTATGTTCTGTTTTATTGATTTTGTTTTCTATTTTTAATAAGTTGTTTAATATAAGTAATGTTTAGTTTTACCTTTTCGGCCTGAATTCTTTGGCGTCCATGAAGTTTGGGTTACTGAGCGAAGTTCACACCATCAATAATCCATTGAAAATATGATTTGAAGTATCTATTAGGGTTTAAAATTGTGATGATTAGGGTTACTATCGTACTGTTGCGTAAACAAATAGTGTGAAGTTACGGGTTTGGGTTATATCATTGGGGTAAAAAATTGTTGAAAGAAAAAAGTTAGTTAAGCTTATCATGTGTGTATCACGTGTATCACTTTAACACTTTAACAGAGGGCGTAAACACTCGTTAGTTTTTGGGACCAAACGTGTAATATTAATAAAAGTTAGAAATCAATCATGTTGAAAATAAACTTTGGCCTCTCATGTAATTTGGTTTAAAGTAATGGACCAACCACTTATTTAGTGTGTATATATATATATATGTATATATATATATATATATATATATATATATATATATATAATCATGTTGAAAATAAACTTTGGCCTCTCATGTAATTTGGTTTAAAGTAATGGACCAACCACTTATTTAGTGTGTATATATATATATATATATATATATATATATATATATATATATATATATATATACTAAATGTGGTGAGGTTTTTGGTCGTTTTCTCAAGGAAAAAACGACAATAGTCCTCAACCCTTTTCACACTAGATTTTCCATTCTCCCCCCTCAACTATAACCAACTTACAAAAATTACACCAAACTTTAGGGGGTAAAACATAAATTCTTTTATTTAAAATAAAAACTCCACTCAAACACTTCGACATCCCGTATCTTCCTGCTCGCCGCGAGTTAAATTCCACCGACCACGCCGTTGAACTCGAAATATTTTTATGAACAAAACAAAATTAACTACGTTTGAAATGGACAATTTTTAGAACAACGTTAAACACAACGACAACCCGTATCTTCCCGCTCGTCACGAGTTAAATTTTTTCGACGGCAGCGTCAGACTCGAAATAATTTTATGAATAAAACGAAACTAACCACGCTCAAAATGGTCAAACGGACAATTTTTAAAAAACGCTAAACACAAGGACATCCTGTATCTTCCTGCTTGCCGCGAGTTAAATTTTCCCGACAGCTCCGTTAAACTCAAAACATTTTTATGAACAAAATGAAACTAACTAAGTTCGAAACATACACTTTTTAAAAAACGCTAAACTAGGGTTGTGCATGGTACGGTTCCATCCCACACTAATTCGGTTTGGTTCCGTCCCGAGTCCCGTTTTATATCAAGAGGTCGTACCGAGGACCGTACCAAAAAACTTCGGTTCGATTCGGTACGGTTCTATGATTTTCGGTTCGGATATGTGGAAAGAACCGTCCCATTAATTTTTGAAGGTAAATTTGTTTAACCCTTTTGTTGTGTTGCTATAAATTTGTAATACACACTACCTATATTATATTTTATGTATATGTATACTAAGACTCTTTTTAATGGTGATGGGGGTGATGGGGGGTGATGGGGTTTTTGTGGGGTATAGTGCTGATGTGGCAAAGGTGATGGGGGTGATGAGGTGATGGAGTTTGTAATGGTAGGCGTGATGGGGGTGTGATGAGGGCTATTGGTCCCACATTTTTATTTTATTTTTTGTTTGAGTTTATTATTTTAATTTGTATATTTAAACATAAATATAAGTAATAAAATTTTATAAAAACACACGTAAATTAATTAAAAACAAACGGATACAATTTATAAAAGTCCTAAAAAATAAAAATTACGATAATTAAAAATTCCTAATACAATTACCTTATTAATTTCCTAAAAATTAAAACACACATTAATAAAAAAAAAGATAACAATTACTACTCGTCGCTGTCTCTTGAAACTTCGATATAGTCTTTGTATTTTTTTTGTCATCTTTTTCTTGAACCTCAAAGCTTTCTGCCTCTCCATCGGGTCCTTAATCTCATCAACGTTCATGTTCCATAATTTCGCAACGCAATCCATTGCCGATCGAGTTCGTTCCTCTTCAACGATAGCCTGCAAACAAGTCTGTCGATCTTCCATTTCCTCTACCTTTCTTGCTTCCCATTTTTCAGACAACTCTTTGAATCTCGAAGAGCCCGTACCTGGTGAAGAGCTTGTACCTCGTGATGAAGTAGCCGCATCAGACGAAACGGATTTTCTCGTAACCTTTTGATCGATCTCTTCCGATTGGACGTATAATAGCATCGTCGCCAAATAGCTGACCGAGGTTGTTCAAACGATCTTCTCCGAGATTAATTGTTTGGTTTTCGGCCACATCATCATCATCATCATCGTCTTCGTCTTCGAGTTGTACTACATTTTTTGTTGCTTTTTTCTTACCACTACCACTAATCTGAGGTGGAGAATACCACTTCGGCCTTTTCTTAAAAAATTCCCAAACCTCCTTGTAAGCCCACTGCTTCGATGCCTGATTAACATATCTTTGCACCGCTATGTTATATATGTCTTCCTTATTGCGATCGCTACTCCTTGGGTTACGTTCTTCTTCATTGTATATGGCCGTGAAATCTTTGCACGACTTATCCAAATGACGCCATTTCCCACTTAATTGATCATCATTTTGACAATAACCAAAATCGTTATTGTTAAAATTATTTCGATCTCTAACCCAAAATGCGTCATGTTTTTGAGAGTTACCATGAACTCCGTCTTCCGAGCAATCAATCCAACACGTAGCCAACCAAATTTCTTCTTGTGGAGTCCACAATTTTTTTATTTGTGGTTCTTTTGGAACGCCTTTTCCCTTTCGTTTATGACTAGTTCGAACGCGTACTTTTGGTTGGCTCGGCTCACCACGAATTTCTTCTACTTCTTCGGGATTTAAAGGAGTAAATGTCGGTTGTGATTGTTGCCATGCTTGAGTATTTGGGAGTTGAAAAGGTATAACACCGGGTCGCGTAAAATTAGAAAATTGTTGTTGATACGGGTTTGGAAATTGTTGTTGTTGATATGGGTTTGGAAATTGTTGTTGTTGTAATTGTTGTTGTAGAAATTAAGAAAATAGTAGCGAATTATTAAATTCATGTTGAAGATTTTGTGGCGGGACGTTGCCAAATGGCCGATTACCCCGAATGTGATGACCCAGAAATTTCTGACCAAATTTAAACTTAATCTTTGTATGATTAACATTTCCGACATGATAAGCAAAGTCTGTAAAACTGAATCTCAAAATTTTTGAACTACTTTTATATATTTAAACACCATTCGGTTGTTTTCAACGATTCGCGAACAATTATATGTAAATAGATACATATATACTATAACTTGAAAAAGTAACAATGTATTAATTGTTTGATACCGTACATTAAACTTATTGGTTTAAATATCTATTTGAATATATATGATAAGTTGAAATATTTATTATTAAAATTTATTTATAAATAACTTCCAATGTATATTTAAAAACTGATTTATGTATATTAAAAAGATATATACATATATATAATTTCAAGTTATTTAGTAAACGATAGTAACATTCGTTTATTGATTCGATTGATATTTAGATAAGTTAACTAAAGCGTTTAAGATGAACCAGTAAAACACTAATTTGCTACAGTATTTTCGAAAATCACTATTTGCTACAGTGAAATTGACTTTGCTACAGTGAATTGCTACAGTAAAACACTATTTCAAAATGAAAATGTGTATATATATATATATATATATTAACAAATAGCGAGACGATGATTTATAGAAGCAAAAGACCAAAACACTCAAATGTATAAGTTATACCTCGAGTGGTATAGTTTATGGATAATTTAAGACTATATTTTGACAAAGGTACGATTCACGAAACGAAAAGTATTAGTTTTCTAAGCGTACGAAAATGCGTTCGAGAAACCGGAACCGGGACATAAGTCAAGTGATGACGTACGACTTATCGGAACAAAAATTACAAGTCAACTATGCACGTAAATTTAATATAATATATAATTAATTATTTAAATTATATATATTATATATATTATTAATAATTATGTCGACAAACAATGTGACAAACAACTTTTGAGCTGGACAGGGACCTCATGCGATCGCATGAGTTCCCCATACATTTCTCATGCGATCGCATGAGCTGAGATTGCAGGCCACACCTATAAATTTGATCGAATTCTTTCAGTTGTGGATACTTTCTTCTTCTATCTATATTCCTCCGTATATATATATATTTATTATTATTATTATTATTATTATTATTATTATTATTATTATTATTATTATTATTATTATTATTATTATATTATTATTATTATTATTATTATTATTATTATTATATTATTATTATTATTTTTATTATTATTATTATTAAGATTATTATTATTATTAATCTTAATATTATTAATAGTATTATTATTAATTAGTATTATACATAAAATACTACGACGAGGTCATGAGCGTGTCACTTTCAAAATGGGTTTTCAAGCGGGATAGAGCTAAGGAAAATATGGGTTATTACTAAGGAGGTTATGGGTAATGTTCGGGGGTATATTTGTAAATCAAACCTAGTGTTTATCATCTCCGTTATGTCTACTTACTTTCCTACAATATTGAATCTCAATACTGATACGTTGGGATCTACGATTATTTGGTAATTCGAGTTTCGGTCACATTACGATGAACAACTTTATGTGCTGCTAAGGTGAGTTTCATATGATCCCTTTTACTCTCTACATTTTTGGGCTGAGAATACATGCAAATGCTTTATTAACCGATATACAATATTTATATGCGTGAGTTTCATTTGCTCCCTTTTTAATTGCTTTTGCAATCTATATTTTTGGGCTGAGAATACATGCACTTTATTTTTAAACGCAATGGATACAAGTACATACTAAATTCTACACCGAGTTTGAACCGAAAATCCCTTAGCTTTGGTAACTAGTAACTGCCGGTTATAAGAACTGGTGGGCGCGAGTAGTAGTATATGGATCCATAGGGTTTGATATCCCCGTCCGAGCTAGAGCGCTAGCCTTTTAACGGACGTATGCTATTTGAGAAGCATACACGTTGGTTTGCGTGTATTATTAAGATGATTATACAAAGGGTACAAATTATATATACGTTAAGTTTAGTTACCAGGGTTCTCAATTTTGTAGAATATTTTGATAAACGTTTCTGGATGAAACAAGTGAAATCTTGTGATCCACCTTTATGTACAGATTATGCAAAACATTAAAACTATGAACTCACCAACCTTTGTGTTGACACTTGTTAGCATGTTTATTCTCAGGTTCCCTAGAAGTCTTCCGCTGTTTACTTATATGATAGACAAGCTATGTGCATGGAGTCTTACATGGCATATTTTTCAAGGAAACGTTGCATTCACCAAATCATCACCATGTATCTTATTTTGACTGCATTGTCAATGGAAGTATTATTGTAAAGTATTATATTACGGTGATTGTCTATATGTAGAAATCATCAGATGTCGAAAACCTTTGATTTAAATATTCATTTATGGTGTGCCTTTTCAAAAGAATGCAATGTTTATAAAACGTATCATATAGAGGTCAAATACCTCGCAATGAAATCGATGAATGACGTGTTCGTCTATATGGATTTGGAGCGATCGTCACACCGAACATTCTGAGGAGAATTTGAGCTCGATCCGGGCATATTAAAAGACCCGAAATTGTAGAGGTTACCGGAACCGAACTCATTTTGATCGGGGTTTTGAGACATGGTTTTGAATTGGTAAATATAAATTATAATAGTGTATAAAAATGAGAGAAATAGGTGTGTTTTGTGGTAGAAAAATGGAATGAAATTGGGTGTATTTATAGAGTTTATATAAATTATTTATATAAATTATTTAATTTTATTATTATTATTATTACCGTTTGAATTTTATAACGGCTAAAAAACCCACATTCGGCCCCCACCTCTTCGACCGTTACCCCCCTCAACCAATCAGATCGCTTCGAGCTCTGGAACACGCCAGGTGATGGCTTCATCGCGCCAGAGGAATTTTGCCACCATCAAGCCCCACTATGGCGCGGTGGTGGCGCGATGGTGAGAGTTTTCAGGCGATAACGCATCTAAGGTGATGAGAATGGAAAAGGTAAAGGGAATAAATGAATGGAATCAATATATCATATTATAATCATTATCTCGATGTTGCTTGTTACATGAAACTAATAAATTATAAATTATTTTATAAGAAACAGAACAATGTATGATTTTGTTTTACATATATATTAACACATGTACAGTATACTAATTATATATTATATATTAGCTAATATTTCTGCTATATACAAGATTAAAAATAAGCATTATATAAATCACTAGATTTAAGAGCCCGTGCGTTGCACGGGGACTCTTCAGCAAACAAACTTGAATTATAAAATGGTATATTAATTAACGATATGATAAAGACATTATTTTTTCCACAACCAAATATACATTTAAGAGCTCGTACGTTGCACGTGAGCTTAAAAATAGTATTTGAATATGTTACTATTGGCACCGATAACATGCATTACACAATTACAATGACGAAACTAATCACTAATGATATTGAACTGGTCCGATCAAGTCTGTTTTGTGACAACTGGAACCTCGTAATTTGGACGGAAGGTTGGCGTGGCATAAACAAAGTGGCATTTGACAAACATGACCTCTTCCAATATTCGTCCAAGTGAACCACTTAACTTGAATATCATGTTTAGTTGTTCAACCTAACAGTAAATTCATCATACAAACCTATTTGATTAGCATTAATCAATTTGTTGTTCAACATTTATGTAAGTAAATAGGAAAAAAAAATAGATAGGTTAAACATAGCAAATGTAAGATACGAAGAAAAAGAAAAAAGGATATGACATTTAAAACACGTTAGGAAATTCATATTTCCAAAAATAACGTAAACGGGTCAAAGATGGACAATTATGACTCAAATGGATCATAACTTCCCACTTAAACCAAAGTAAGCTCAAAACTCATTTTCAAAATATCAAGACCAGCAAATACACTTGACACGACATGATTCGTGTTCAAACCAACAAATACCCGTTTTAACACTATGTACTAACAACGGGTCAAAGAGTCAAAATGGCCGATTAAGAAACTTTTAATATACAACACCTGCAATTTTATTTCAAAAGCTACACTTAAACATTTCAAATCAATAACTATATATTTACCTTGAAAATTTAGGATGTTACACTAAATGGTTTAATGAATCATAAAAACACTACTAAGATTACAACACTTACGATGACGATTGCAAAGCTCAATAAAAATTTCATATTTAGTTTGTATAGTTACTGAATTTCATATTTATTCATGACAAATGCAGAATGGCACGTTATAGTATTTGTTCACTTAATGCTAGAGCCTAGGGGTAGTAGTTTTGACCCATTTACTTGCAAGTTGCATTGCAATTTGTGTATTCCTAATGCGTTTTCAAAAATTTGCTTTAACAATTATAACTAACACACTAAGTGTAGATACATAAGTAACAAAGGAAGTAAATGTATTTGGCGGTCAAGCCAATAGGACCTGACACATTGTACGTGTAGTAACAAATGACATATTCAACTAAAACACAGTTTAACTACAACGACCTATCAATATATTTTGGTGCATTGTCTTAACCAAACCCAAATATTAATCAACCATTATTCCATCATGTTGTGTTATATAAACACCAAAACCCAAGCAAAGTGGCATGCATACCAATAAGACTACATTCAGGTCAATATTTATTACTAATTTGTAGATTTGCAGAGAGAATTTACCTGTACGCATATGCTCCCGTTACAAATATCTCTAACTTGGTGTTGTGATGGTCCAGATGAAATTCAAGTACAATGTCAAAAGCATTGTTATACAGGCGTACCAAGACTGATGTCATCAAACCAAGAGATCTGAACCTGTAAAGCTAACAATCTAATCATACGAACAAATGCATAAAGTTACTTAACCTCTGAATTAAAAAATAAAGGACTTAAAGTTTAACGGCATACCACCAAGGAAGACTGATGGTGCAAACAGCGGTTGTTCAAGCGGATATGGTGTTAACGCGTACCATTAAAGAAAATTATTTCAAACCCTAATCTATGATTCATGTTCTACTTACACTCCAAAAAGATAATGAGTGGTCGACTAACTTATACGTAAATCGTCTTGAACCAATAAGTTGTCACTACAAAAAATAAATTGGTCAAAAGTTATTAGCAGCCAGTAAGAAGAAGAATCCGCTCATAAGATTTTCCTTGATAGATATTTAGGTATACAACACCATATAATAGCTATACAAAATGAGGTGGTTGAAGAAAAACATGTGCTTGTGCTTTTACTGAATATCTTCAAAGTTAGTTCAACGAATATGACTATATTAATTTAGATGTTTAGTGTCAACCAAAACCCGCCCATATGGACCTGTATGAAACCGACCAGAAGATAATGGACACACACAAATACAGCCCATTTCAAATTAATAAAAAGAAAATTATAAAAAAAGGAACAAACTTCTACTCACATGAACTTTTCCCTTTTTGACTCCACAAACCAACAACTTTCAATGCATCCATCCAGATATCCATATCGATCCACATTCCATATAAAATATAAAATATTAAAATAAAATATTAAAAGAAATTTATTAACATATCATCCAGCATTAGGCAACAATAACCAACTGGGTTTGAGTCTGGTGTTTTTTTGCAACTCATTTTCTATACACTTCCACTTCAATAATCTTTGATGTGTCTTTACATGGGCCTTAACACAAGATGAGGTATCAAACTAACTCAATATCATCTAAAACCCATCTGATATGCACTATCAAAAAAGGTAAGAGTCTTTTGGATCTAATCAATCTCCTTATTTGCTCTCAATGCTCAAGTGTCGGATCAAAGCCAGTGGAATTATGAGCACAAGCATGTAGAAGCACAATTGCTCCAGATGGAGCAGATTCAAGGTCTTCTAATAAGCCTGTTAAACACAACCTGTGTGTATCATGAAAGATAAACTGCAGTCAAGCATAATGATAAATTGCAATTAAGCATAATATCATATACTACTGTTCACCAAAACTCCAAAGTACATATACTAACGATAAATTGCAGTCAAGCATAATGATAAATTGCAGAGCATAATGTCATATACTAATACTAATGATAAATTGCAATCAAGTCTGACAATTAGTATCAAACTCATTATAGCTTGCCAATATGAACATGTTGTTGCCTCGTTGACCAACCTGCCTATACCATCAGAAAATTGACAATTAGTATCAAACTCATTATAGTTTGAAAAAAAGAGTAACTATCAAAAAAAGACAACCTTACTGAGGGCTTGGAGGACTGATGTTAGCAGTAGGAACTCTTAAACCTCACTCGAGTAATTCTTTGCTAATATTGTAAGTAGGAACCATCACTTCAATGGTGCACAACCAATCCTTTTTATCATCCACTGTTGTCGTTATTGCTTCAATCAAGTCTTCCTCACAAAACACCTACAAAGTTCAAAAGGTCTAGTGAATAACCATCTCTTTTCGTATAATACAAGTATGTTGAATAAGAAGATAAATGTTAAAATTTTCTCACTAAAAACTAATAACAGGGATACTATATAACATATTAAAAGTATAAAATTATTTAAAATATCAATACCATTAAAAAATAAAAATTGGATATCTGGTTGTATGTTAAGAACATTAACAATAACCAATAATTCATTAAAATTCAAATAAATGGTTGTCGATTATCCAAGAACAAATTTCTAATCAAAATAACAAACTTTTATTGACAAATCTATAGAACGGATCAGATGAAGAGAAGTATGCAAGGGTTAAAGCAATTACCAATATAGCAGACATCAATCTGTTGATTTTATGCTGGATATGGTTTTACAATGACCCCTAAAAGATGACGATGAATAGATGAATCTGAGTAAGTCACATAGCATCCCTCTATTTGATAGCCATTGAAAAACTAATAGCTTACGCATACTGCAAAACAAAGGTAAGCAACCATAATTGTTCATACTGAAAGAAGAAAAAAAAACCTTCTTATACTACCCTTCATATCAGTACAAACAACAACCACCATCTGCTTTAGGCTTTCCACATTCATCTTCCACAACCACAAACAAAACAACTTCGTTAGCTTTTGTAATTAACAATAGCATTATAGCATTAGTCTTGATAACTAACTAAATAACATACCTACTTAATCAAATCGTTATAATTGGCTCATCTTTATTAGCAATTGTCTTCTCATATCAATTTAATTAACATACTTAAAAAATTAATCTTTAATAAATGACATATCTGAAAACACAGCCTATAAGCATAAACCCTAACAATAATATACCTTTAACTTCATCCCCACTTTCAGGTGCATCCCAACCATCATCTCCTTTAATCAACTTTGTTTTCATACAGTTCCCAATTTTGTCTTCTTCGCCAACTTTTAAGGTCACTGGTGGTGATTCAATATCATCACAAAATATTCATTCAATTCGTTAGCTACCAAAATATAAAAATATGCAAAAACCACCTAAAACTTAAAACAATTTCAATTCATAAACACCTAAAAAAAACCTAAATCAACATAACAAAGCCTAACTTTGGAATATTATAGTGGTGAATCTGTTGCATCACATATATTAAACAGTTAATAAAATACCATATTGTTTAACAAACTGAATCTCGCAACCAACTTGAATAAAATCAATAGAAATAAATTACCATCGATGTCTGACGGATTATTACTACGAAGCACACTATTAATGCGAACATTTTCAACATCTATACAAATAAAATAAATGGTTTACCATTAACAAAAGGAAGAATCAACTAATTCCATAAACATTAATGTGCAAAAAAACAAAGAATTACCAGTTGTTAAAACTTTAGTATCATCAGACAATTGAGCAGGAGCGAACTCAATAAAATCAATGAGATCAATTGAATAAGGTGTTACGATGACTGAACCCACAATTGGCGAATTAGCTAAACATTTCCCTTATCGATAAACATACAACAGGATCCGATGGGTTTTTTACAACCCATTTCTGCAAACTTTTCCATTAATAATCAACATGTGTTATTTCCGTCATCCTGCAGGTTAGTAGAGTAGCATATGTTTTACTATACACTCATGTTAGCATAAGTTGTATAAATACAACAGCATAACATAAAGAAAATAACAAAAAGTTTACGACTTTGGTAAGAAGCAGAGTTACAGAAGCGGAACCTGCGAGCTTTTGACATACTGCAAAAAATAGCAGAGGGCACATCTACAATGAAATAAGAAATAATAGAGTTACATAAAAAACACCCTTAAATAAAAAAGTTGTCAAAATGAAGCACTTACTTTAAACTATATCATTAGCATGTATTAAAAAAGAATCAAAATTAGCATCAACCTCATGTTCGGTGACACTTAAACCATCTTGTGCGTTTTGTACTCGACATCAGATCACTTTTGCACAGCCAAAGTCTGCAAAAATGATTGAAACTTGAACACTAAACTAAATTCACATATCTTCGAGAGGTTATAGTTTCATTTATAATTAAGCACCACGGAGTGGCGTTAAAATAATATCATTGAACTGAAGAACATGATTGACCATACCTTTCATACAAAATTCTCATCAGTTGTATGTTGTTGGACTTGATGTCACTATGACACAATGGATGATCACTTTAACAGTATATGTTTTACTTCACTAAAAACTACAAAGTGTATGAAATTACTAATTACTATAGTAACTAAAAACCCGTACTTCATACTTTGATGAATCCTAAATTATAGACACGTACAAAATTTCATAATCAACAGATGAAGGCCGAAATCCCTAATTATTATTAATAACAACAAGGTACTCTTAACAACAAACTTTGCATATGCACCACCAAGGTTTACACCTTCCTGTGATGCAACACCACTCGTTGATGTATATATACAAAGACGCGTGTTATTTAGATATTACTACTACCACCTAAAGTCGACCGTAGGTTAAGATCGATGTGTGTTATGGATTTAGAAACCAATAAAACGTGATAAAAATACCTTAAAAGAGTCGTCAGGTTCGTGATTCTCCGGACTCGATGTTTGTTAATGCAGATAAAATCGTCCGAGAACCCTAATTAGGGTTGCAGTTTATGAGATGAAAGACGGATCACAATTCTTCTGAGTGATTTTCCCTTCCAGCAATTAGATGTCCACAATTCTTCTGAGTGATGTTTTTCGTGTATTTGATTGCGTATTATGAACCCTAATTTTGAACGACCCCAATTTTTGAATCGGATGTTTAAATTGAATGATAACTGCTGCTCCGTGAAATATTGAGGAGAATGAAGAATGAAACTGTTAACCCTAATTAAGTGGCTAATTGAGGACACGCGTCATATCTAGAAAATTAGTGATTTGTTTAATTCAAAATTAGGATTAGTGAGACTCAATATTAGATTGACACGTGTCTGAATTATGCATGAAATTTATACAGATATTACAGATATAAAAGATAAAAGATATGTACCCGTTTGTAATTGTAAATAATCACTATCACTAATCACTAATAAAGATATAAATCATATGTACCCGTTTGTAATTGTAAACTAGTTTTAGAAGTCCGCGCGTTGCGGCGGAAGTTGATTACGTTTGCGATGTCCTAATTGGAACGATTATATGAATCCCAGATTGATGACTCAAAGTCGACATCAAATTTTCTATCGAGCGGTTTACATAAACGATTTTGTATTTACTTGGTTACATGCCAACAATTAAAGTGTTACATATTTATACACATGGTAGCTCAAAGGTGCATGTTGCACACACATTGATACTACTGTTTCATATTTACTTAGGTACATACCAAAGGACTGTGCAAAACGAAGTTAGCGTGTTCTTTAAAAGATATCAGGTTTATCCAAAAGGATGTTGGGATGTTCTTCAAAAGAGTCGACTGGTGCTTCAGTCGCGTTTTTCTTCCATTCAGTTTCCTGCACGTCTATTGTTATGAAGACTTGTTAGATGCGCTGGCCGGAATTCATGAGATGAGTCTGTGAGTTGTGTTAGTTTTACTTTTATTCTTGAATAGTGCTTGTTTAGAGCTGGAGTGAGATTGGTTGCTGCTAGTTGTTCTGTCGATAGGCTGGTCGATGTTCTGTGGTGCTTGCAGTTGTGTAATTTCTGTGGTGCTGCCTGTTACAAATATAGTATTTCAGTTTGCTAAAGTTAACAAACATATAATCAACCATGTTACCAAAGAAATGCAAAATACTGAAGATAACTCACAGGTTTCTGGACCGGGTTTAAGCAACCAACCAGCTTGCTCTAGGGTAAGTGTAAACTGCTGATTAGAAACCGAAGTAAAAGATTGGGAGTGTTGTAGGAAGATAAATTTGGGGTTCTCAATGTTGGTCTGGCCGAAATGCTTATTACCTGGGACTTGTTGGTGTGATCTCATATATAATTTTATAAGTTTTTGTAGAGTGGATTAATAGTTACCTGATTTTGTTGGCACGATTGCTGTCGGCTTAGGCGAGTGTGGCTGTTCAACATGCGCAGCTGCTTCGATTTTTTCCAATAATGTATTGATTACCAATTTTGGATCTCCTCTATTCGTTGGCGAACTGTAGTGAAAGTAGAACACATGTTTTGCGCCACTTCATTCGTTGGCGAACTGTATTCGTTGGCGAAGACAAAAAGTTGACCCACTTCATTCGTTGGTCGAATCATCCTCGCTTCGCGGGAACAACAAAAACCACCATCTCGCTCTTTTAACTCATTGTGGAATATATATGTAAATGCATTATGAGTAGTTAAAAATGTTCACATTATTAGATCACATTAAAAGCAACTATAGGCAATATTTTAGTTAACATTTTGTTGTCTTCATAAAATATATTTGGATATAGATCATTCTTTAGTATGATGGAGTTAAATAAAAGTTTGATGAACTAAATGCTAAAACACAACATAACCACTGACAATAAACAAAACAATAATTTGTGCCCAAAACATATAAAAAGAACTATAAGTAATATATCAGTGAAGATATTCTTAAAACCTATGCAAATCAATGTCTAGCATCATAGAGTAAAAAGAAATACTTGATGACTTAAATGCTTATGCTTAAAAACATAACTGTAGATAATAAACATAACAAAAATACTAACTCAAAAACTGAGACAAAGAAACAAATAACCAATTTAAAGAAAATTTGTAGTAGATCATACACTAAAAGTATACCAACTGGTAACAGACAAAACATTAATGCACGTTGATACTTTACGAAAACGTAAAAAAGAAATAATAAATAAAAATATATACTAACCTTCTGGCTCAAGTTGTACAGGCAAGCCATGGGAAAACCGATCAACCATGTACACGAGAAACATACGGCACAACATGCTCTCCCAATGAAGCACCCATTGTCGCAAGCACAACCGCTCAAACAACCATAACATGAGGCTAATTATTTGTACAATGCAAAAAACCGGCATAATTGACAAAGAAAAAACACAAAGATGTTTCAACACTACACCTGATGGGTTAGATGCTTGATGAACACTATGTATAACACCCTGTAAATGCTCTTCAGATGGTATAATGTGTATGACTTCAATCACATCAATAGCACAACTGATTTCGGGGTGACCTCTGTAGACTAAAGATGAAGATAGTTTAGAACAATGCAAAATTCAAAATGCACGATTATTCGAGAAGAAACTATGATATTTTAAGGAAAAAAGACTTGGAAGAAAACATTCTTTAAATACATGAACATATTACATATGTAATCTGAGTCTGAAATGGCCATATTACATATGTACCGAAGACAGCTGCCAATTAGTAATAGGGAAAAAAATGGCCATAGATAGAGCATCGATAAAACCCTGGCCAAATAAAGCGGCGGACACTGTTCCAGATATTAAGCGGACATACCAAAGGTGCAAAAAAACAAAACTACCCTTTTGGCATTTAAATATTCCTGTGAACATTAAAACGAATTAGCTCAAATGTAATAGTATTAATATTAATATAATATAATATATAATATAATATATAGTGTAATATGTTTACTTATAACTGAGACAATCATTTGTGGACAGAATTTCATTGAGGCTCAGATTAGGATTTCAGGATTTGGGAGAAAAGTAAATTTAGAAGCCCGCCATGACTGCAAACAAACATAGTTGCATACATTGTATGTCGTCTTGGGTGTTGCCATGCCAAGATACGGACAAAGTTTCTAAATGCCTTAGATATCCTAAACATCATTCAGAAAATAAGTTTGATCATCACAACCTTTATTTTCCATACAATATCAACATCAAAAGAACCAACATCGCCACTATCAAAGTTACCACCCTCGACATCGCATATGGACAGAGAATATGAGACCATGAAGCAAGCACCTAAAAACAAAATGACAAACAACTAAAGCGATAATAATTAATACGAATCAACTGAATAAAACACTTACAACATAAAAAGAAGATTAATTGATAGTTACGTATCAGTCATTCATAGAGCAGTGACGAAGGTTTTTCTGTATTGAGCATTATGATTATAGCCCATATTAAACAACACAACAAACAAAATATACATTTAATTAGTAGAAGATACATGCTTTTATAGTGTCATACCTGGTGAGAAGTATGTGAAGACATGTGAAATAAAGTCTTTAATTCTTTCTTTTTCAATTGCTCATCATAATATCTCGTTATTAAAGAATCGGAAGGAACCTGAAAATAGTTAAAAAAATAAATGTTTTATTAAAGTAATAACAGTAGTTATACTGTAAAATAAAATCGATGTGAAGATTCTTTCAATTCCGTACAAATTCAAGTTTAGGTGGCCCATAAAACAACATATGTGTACACTGCATTTACAAATATAAAAATAAAAATGAGGATCTCCAATATTAAACAAATTACTTTCAATTATAAATTGCCACTAAAACTAACATAACTCTGAAGTTAAAATGAAATCGAATCGATAAGTATACATATATCTATATCTAATCTAAAATCAAAAGTAAATATGAAACCCTAAATTTCGTGTTCATTAAAATTAAAGGAATTAGAAATTACATTAGTGGTCTCGAGATTGTTGGTTAGGACTCGAACAACCTCATCTTGATGAGCAAAATCCTTCACTCGCCTCGGTCTACTGAAAATATCATCAAGTTCACAAAAAATCATATATTACAATTCATCATACTACGTATTAGAGTAAAAGAAATAGAAAAATAGAAAAGAAGTAGTAGAAGATTAGTTACTATTTTTTGACCCAATGTTGACAGCTCTGCAACAATGGCGCCATCGCTTGTTACTTGTTTAATCTCCACTGCAATTCAAAGCCAAGTAACTAATCAATTCAACATTTCCAAACCCTAATTAACTATTACCTACAAAATATCTTCGTATTTCTACAGTTCAAAGCAGCAAATTGAAGGTAAAGTGCAATTCATAATTCTCCGAAACTCAATCCTCTGTTTTCTCATATCATCTCAAAATAACAAAATAACCTTACAAATAACCCTAATCCTAGGGCAATTAGAGGTCATGAAACGCTAGATTAGAAAGAATAAGAACTTACCTAATTCCATTCATCTTCGGTGACGGCAATTCCACCATGCCGTCAATGTCTTCTTTTCTTCGTCGCCTCTAGGGTTTTGTTGGATCTTCATCGCACCCATAACAAATTGGGAAGAAGACTGAAGATGAGATGGAGCGTGATTTCTTTTAACGTCAACATCTTCGCTCAGCTCTTCCAGCGTTGCCATTGTCGCCGGCTCGTTGACCAACGCCGCGTCGACACCTACCGTTGCAACCTTCAGGAAAACCACCAGTCCACCACCGGCTTATTGGAAAGATAGAGAGAGAAGATGAAAAGGGAAGGCGGAGAAAGTGGTGGAGTCTATGGAAGAAACTTCCAGAATGGTAGGGGGAGAATAGAAATACGTTCATTTTGTTGTTTGGGGGAGTCAGACAGCAGAAACGTCGAGAAGAGGGAATGGGTCGGGTAAGGGGATAAATTTCGATTTATTTACATCAACTGATAAACAATGCTCCGCAATCAATAGTAGCATTTGATACTTGATATCTTAAATATTAGGAACTATTAAATAATTTTTATATTTTGGTGATCATAGAACTAGTGTGTAGATTTACTATATGGAGTACAAGTGATCAAAAGTTCGGTCCGGTATTTTTCCCGTGTTTTCGGTTTCGGTCCGTCCCGTACCAAGGACCGAAAAATACAAAATTTAAGGACCATGGACCCTACCAAAACCCTTCTGTCCGGTTCGGTTCCGGCCCGGTTCGGTCCGGTCTTCGGTTTTTTCGGTTTTTTCCCATACCATGCACACCCCTACGCTAAACACAACGACAGCCTGTATCTTTCTGTTCGCCGCGAGTTAAATTTTTCCGACAGCACCGTTACACTCGAAAAATTTTTATGAACAAAACGAAATTAACTACTTTTGAAACGGATCATTTTTAAAAAACGCTTAACACAACGACATCTAAAACGGCGCTTAACACATTGACCGTGTTCCCCTCTGTAAATACAACGCTACGTTAAATATGAATACGTAGGCTGAAAACCCCGGCCGCAACTGGCGAGCAGGGTCCTTGCTAGTTTTTTCAATTATTAATGGCAAGAAAAAATTACGCGGTTGGTACCTGTGGTTGGTTCACTTTTTCATCACAACATCTAAACTTTAAATTTTGCGTCGTTGGTACCTGTAGTTTCATTAAATTACCTAGTTTGTACCCTGACTAACGGTCGTCTATTTTTAAAGGTTAACCCCCTCACATGTGCCACGCATGTGAGGGTAATTTTGTCTTTTTATTTAATTTTCTTCATATAAAAACACCTGCAAAATCCAACACAGGCGAAAATGGTTAATTACTGCTATTTATGGCCAATTATGAAAATGGTTAATTACTGCTATTTATGGCCAATTACTAGCTGCATCAGCACTTGCATCACTTCCACCATCAACTGAATAATCATCACGACCAACAACATATATTGCTTGTGGACCCACCTGATCAAACACAAAAAATCAAATGAACAAGCCGTTTAGACCATTTTTAACCAGGCGTCAGAGGGGTCCCGTCAGACGCGCTGGCGTCCGGTGACGCCCTCTGACGCCCCTAGTGGGGCGTCACCGCTGACGAACGGGGGGCGTCTGTCACTGTTTTCACGCGAGAGTTGGGTGGCGTCAGGGCGACGTGGCTTTCTCTGATTGGCTCATATTTTATGCCGTTATACAACGGCTATTTTTTTTTTACTTTTTTTTTTTTTTTTTTTTAAACTCTATATATTATTATCTATATAAACCCATCCATTCTACACCTTTAACACACTCATTCTTTTTATTTTTCTTTAAATTCTATCCCTTAAATCATATAAATTTCTCTCATCATCAAGTATTTTTCGTTCATGGCATCATATTTACTTAGTTTCGATTCCGATTCGGAAGACGAGCGTCTTATTGCACTAATTCAACATTTAGAAGATGATGATGACGAAGTCGAATCCAATCGTGTTCCAAGATCACGAATTTATATTCCAAGAAATCGTGAAGAAGCTGCACAAAACTTATGGAAGGATTATTTTAGTGACACACCCATGTTTCCGCCATTTAAATTTAAAAGGCGTTTTCGTATGCGGATTGAGCAACTAACCGATGATCTAGTTGAGCATATTTGGAACCTTCCGTCCACATTCCGCACCATGAATGGTTAAATTTATGTAATGGTTTAATTTTATGTGTTTTTAATTTTATGTAATGGTTAAATTTTATGTAATGGTTTAATTTTATGTGTTTTTAATTTTATGTAACGGTTAAATTTTATGTAACGGTTAAATTTTATGTAATGGTTTAATTTTATATGTTTTTAATTATATGTAATATAATTTGTATGCTTAATAAAATAAAAAAGAAAAAGAAAAAATAAAACTGGTGAGACATGTTTGACACTGGAGGGGCGTCAGGGTTATTTTGGTGTCAGATGGTGACACTGCCACGTCAGAGGCAGATTGCACTTTTTGGCCAAAAAGTGTACAACCTGCATGTGACGTCACAGGCAGGGTTAAAAATGGTCTTAAAGAAGGGTATTACTGTATTAAAAAAATATACAAAATAAAAAATTAAGAATCATATTTGTTCAAGTTTTATTGAAAGTAGTGTACAGAAAAAGATTTAACATACCATTGATACCATGCCATCAGCCCAAGTAACTTCAATATCATCATTTCTGAGCCCCGTAATATTTCCAACCCAAGAAAAATCTGAAAACTCGTTTACAGATGCTCGTTTGACTTGTTTACAAATCTGAAAACTCGTTTACCTGATGATGTTGTTGGAAGATGGGTGTATTAAAAACATTGAATTTAAGTCACCAAGATTGTTGCTTAATTTATTTGTTTCTTTTCTGTTGGGCCGTTCGTCTCCAGGGATAGAGATGAATCTATAAAGTAAATAAATTACACAATGAGACCAAAACATCATCGAAAATTCAAAATTGATGGATTGATGAAGAACAGTAGCGAAGTTCATCTTCATGAACTTGAAATTAATTTTTTCGATGTGCTAGTTTTTAGTCCTTGTTTCCTTCACAAAAAATGTTGTAAATCATATACCTGATACTCTTTGATCATCAGAATAACTAGAAACATCATATCAACTTCGAATTTTAATGAAGAAGAAATAGTTGATTTTTCTAGCGAACTTTGACCGAAAAATTCGAGCTCGATTCTTCATATCTGGATATGATATTTTGCAGAGAGTTTCACGATGAGATTGTGAGCACTTCTACATTTTTACATTTCTCAAAATCATTCCAAAACGATCCGAAGTCCTCGATTTTTAATGTTTTCGGTTAATGAAGAACACGGATCGAAAATCTGCAAATCTGTTGATGTTAATCGAAACTAATGATAAACGAAGCTTAGGAATATGATGTAGAACGAATTTATGTAATTAATTACAATTGAGATTCATCAATTTTTTGATATCGAGATTTAGAAGATGATGAACATGAAACGTGAATAGAGCACTGAATAATCATGAATTAATCCTCACATGAAGCGAATTAAATTAGAGGACGAAATTACCCTCACATGTGTGGCACATGTGAGGGGTTAACCTTTAAAAATAAACGGCCGTTAGCTGGGGTACTAACTAGTTAATTTAATGAAACCACAGGTACCAAAGACGCAAAATTCAAAGTTTAGGTGTTGTGATGAAAAAGTGAACAAACCACAGGTACTAACGGCGTAATTTTTTCTAATGGCAATAACGAAGAAACGGGAGGTTATTTAACCTCATATTCATTATCGGTTTTCTCGCCCTCTTTTTATTTTCTACAAACAAACAAACAAACACATCTTCCCATTTCCATCTCTCGTTCAAATTGATCTTTCTCAAACAACTTTTTTTCAGGTAAATCTTAGATCCAGATCTTTACTTTCTTATCAGATCTCATCATTCCTAACTTAGAATCATATCTGTTTTTATTATTCTAATATGTATCAGATCACCGCCCTTTATTTTATATAATCTGTTATTTAATTTTTTAATCGAGTAATTCTAGGTAATTTATTGTATTAATTTCGAATTATACGATTTCCATCGGAATTCATCTGCAATTGATGATTTTATTGATGCGTCCTGCGGCTGTTTTCCAGATCTGAATATATGCGTACATATAATTATATATAATCTATAAGATCAGATCCGTTTGATGATGCATGTCGACGTGTCGATGTAGATTTCGTTTGTGATTCATTTATTATTTTCTGTAAATTAAAAGTTTTATAAGGCATGCCTTGTTTTGTTTAAATCATGACATTGTATTGTAATTTACTGTAGAATAAGAATGATAATTGATCTGTATAATAACTCAATAATACATTATGATTTTTAAGTTCATCAATTGGTGGAAAATAAGATTAGCTTCTGTCTAGAAATTTATGCAATTTCTGTGGATGTAACACTGTGTATCACATGTCATTAGATGTGATTACATTTATTTTTTTAGGTTTGATGATTCGGTGATGCTTGCCAAGTGTTATTATGCATAATTACATCTACTTCATGTGTAATTGCCGCTTTGAAGATTTATATCTTATATTTTATTCTGAACATTATAACCTTTAAAGATGATGCATAGTATGGCACTTTCTCATTTGAAATATAAGCTATTGAAGATCTAATGTAAATCTTTTTCAAACCTTGATAATGAATACTCTCAGTAATAATCAAATGATGCTTTTGTGCAATCTGTAGGTCTACTGAGTTGGGTTTTATATCCGAAATTCATTGTTAACACGTTGTCTGTAGGAGTGTTTTTTTGATAAATGATAGTTTATGAGAATTCATTGTACTCGGATCAGTTTGAGAGGAAATAATTAGTACTGTCGTAGAGTGTATCAATTTGACGGTTTAAACTACACTTTGTGAATAGCTTTTTCGTAAATGTTTGTTAAGATAACGAGATTTGAATGTTGCATTAGATCTTACAGAGACACAATATTGACCAAGTTACCATTATTGTCTGTAGATATCCTCAGTAGCAAGAGGATGGGTCTTACGTTTACCAAACTCTTCAGTCGCCTCTTTGCAAAGAAAGAGATGCGTATATTGATGGTTGGTCTCGATGCGGCTGGTAAGACAACCATTTTGTACAAGCTCAAGCTTGGTGAGATTGTGACCACTATCCCTACCATAGGTAATCAATCATATCTATAATGGTCTCAGTTTGTTTGGATTACAATTTCTTCATACCTTTATGTAGCTGTTTGTTTTAAATCGTCCAACATTAATCGTGCTAAATGCTATGCTGCATTTATATAAATACGGAATGCGCCCTGACCCGTTTACAGTATTTGGTATTATCAATATTTCTATTGGCATGTTAGCAGTTGGTAGCTAAATCTGTTTCTTCTTTACAGGATTTAATGTGGAGACTGTTGAGTACAAAAACATTAGTTTCACAGTATGGGATGTGGGGGGTCAGGACAAGGTAAAAATGCTTACTTAATTATGTCTTTTGACATTTGTTTATTTTGTGGCGAATGATCTATATGTGTCTCAAATTCAGTTCATTACTGCTTAGGTACATATGTAAACTTTTATTGCTGTACATGCAGATTCGTCCACTATGGAGGCACTATTTCCAGAACACACAGGGCCTTATCTTTGTGGTTGATAGCAATGACAGGGACAGAGTTGTTGAGGCAAGAGACGAATTGCACAGGATGTTGAATGAGGTAAACTTGCATCTGTGAAGTTACTTTCTTCATGCCTTTAGACTTAAATATTAAGAAAATGAACATAGATTTGTTTGTCTTTTCTTACACGATGTGATTTTGAACTTCCAAATAATCATTTTGTATGTTTGGTTATACTTCTTTGAAATGAGTCTGGCTCAATCACTTAGTGAGCTGTGGAACTTAATTTTTTGGAATTGTTAGTACGGTTTGGATTGGAGCAGACCAGTATATACCAGATCCTCTTATTCAAAGTCTGAGAAGAGACATAGATTTATTTTAAGAGCCAATTAATGACTTTTATTTTCACTACACTAAGTATTGTTTAAATTATTTTATTGCTACCTAAAATGTATACAATGCTTGACGGAGCTGTATTTACTTGTCGATTGCAGGACGAATTAAGAGATGCAGTTCTCCTTGTATTTGCTAACAAACAAGATCTCCCAAATGCAATGAATGCTGCTGAAATTACTGATAAGCTCGGACTCCATTCCCTCCGACAGCGCCACTGGTAATTAATAGTACTCCGTAACAGTTAATCTTCAATAATATTATGTGTATGTGTGTGTGTGCGTGTGCGCGCACCATGTCAGACCATCAATGAGTTTAGCATTACACTTATAGTCCCTTTTTAATAAAAAAGAATGCTACTGTATACCAGACAATATATAACTAATTTTATTCACGTTGCAAATTATCTGTATGAAGTTTAATATGAAGTTTAACTCATTGATGTATATGCTCTCAGGTACATTCAGAGCACATGTGCAACATCTGGAGAGGGACTTTATGAAGGATTGGATTGGCTTTCTAACAACATAGCAAACAAGGCAAGTACTTATTAGTAAAATATATAACACCTGCCAAAAAAATAAAACAAACTCTAGAAAGTGCAGCATGTATGAAAATTATTTACTTGGTCACTGTGCTCAATGTGACAAAAATAAAAGAATTAAACGTTTTGTGGTCATCAATTTACATTGGTATAAATATAATTCAAGAGGGCGTGTGCTTAGGTAACGTGAGTTTGTGCGGAAAAGATAGATTTGCTAATAGCGAGGTACTATTAAATAACTCAACGTTGGAGTAGACAAAATGTATCACTTAGAATTAACTTTTTTTGGAAGTATGTTAATCTTATATACTCTTTTTTCTTCTTACAGGCATGAGGCAACGATTGATGTTCGTTATTATGAGGTTGGATGTTGGGGGCAGTTTTGTGGTTACGTGCTGCGTTGAGTAAGGTGTTTTGCTTATGATATAGAATTTATGGGCGTCTCTAATTGGATACTACATTGTTTGTTTGGATTGCAAAGTATGTGTTAGCTTGTTATTATTCTTTAATCGGAAGATATTAAGTTTTTGTGGTGGTTAAAGGTGAGTACCTACGTAGTTTGCTGGTATGCTATACTTTATTTCTTTAGATAACATTTATATTTTATGTGTTATTATATATATAATTTCAACTACTAAAAGAAATATGCTTCGATGTTTTCCAATAGTATCATCTACTAAAGATAACATTTGTATATTTGTTTGTTCATTACGTAAGTAATAAACTAGTAACGTAGTAGTGTGACCTAATTACACAGCGTAAAACTGTCTGATTTGTAGAGCACTACTGTTCTTACTATCATACTCCGTATTTGAGATCGATCATCTATCATTCTATCATAAAAAATAAAAAAGCAATCTAAAGAATTGGTAGGAGGCAAACGGTTTTCCGTTGATTCTAGTTTTATTGAGCAATTACGAAATAAATGATTTAACACATTGTATGATCTACGGAATAATTAGATGAGCTTTATCGGAAGTAGAATATGTGAAATGGCCTTAATTTTCTCTTCCTTATTATTTTTATTTTTGTGAACGACACAAATTAATTAGCAACCCGACCCTCTAGAAAAGCTCTAAGAGAGGCCGCGTCAACCGTTACACAGGATTAACTAATCAAGAAATCTAAGACATATTACATTTTCTTCTATATCTAATCAAAAAAAAGCTCGGACTTCTTCTCTGTAGGATTGTTGAAAACAACCGCATTCATATGCCTCCAAAGCATATCCATAAGCACGTTGCAACAATCACAAATACCTTGGACTTTGACTTCCTCTGAACCGCTCCACTAATCGAACCAAAGCATCTAATTTGACCAAGAATTAAACACGGACATATTTCTTTTTCTCTCTTATTATAGATTAGATTTATTGAATTGGACCAATAATTAGCAAGTCATCAGTTTCGTAAGAAAAAGTGTCGTGATGAAAAACTTTTTTATACTTTGATATAGGTAGTATTAAGAGGTAGGGATATGCATTATTTGTCCCTCTTCAAATGCCCGGTAAGTGTTCTCAACACTTTAGAATGGATATGTTGGAGGTTTTATTGAAATTTCGTGTAGGGTAAAATAATCGATAGCCGGATAAATCACTGAATCGTGGTATCACTTTCCGAAAGTAATTATTCGACCCTTATTGCCTGGGTTACACGAATATCACTTTGGGATAAGACAGAGATTAGTTCTTGTTATTGGCAGTAAACAAGAACTCTTTTGCATAAGAGTATTAAGGTGTTTTTCGTATATCTTATTCTCATAAATGATAGTCCTTATTTATAGGCACCCAAAAACAAGTATTATTTCACGATGGAGATGTTTCACTAACTAATTTCGTTTTCAAATCTAAAACAAATCCTTTACATAAAGTTGTTTGTTTTATTTCCAACAACCAAATCTAGGAAATCGTTTTCAAATCTAAAACAAATCCTTTACATAAAGTTGTTTGTTTTATTTCCAACAACCAAATCTAGGAAATCGTTTTCAAATCTAAAACAAATCCTTTACATAAAGTTGTTTGTTTTATTTCCACGATTGAGATGTTTCACCTAGTGCAGGAATAATACTTCCGTAATCACTCAAATTTGTGATAATGGAAAACCACTTTCGGGTCCGGACAATCTATCACTTAATGGGTGTACACTCCGTACCTCCTAACCCATTTACAAGTGTAGATTAAATCCCCCAATTACACTAAATTTCCAACAATCCTCCCCAATTTAGTGCAATTCGTTTCATGAGAATTAAACAAATTAAAACAAAAACTTATGCATAAATGAAAATATCTTGAAGATTGAATTTTCATCTTAGTACATTACACATTCCAAATATTCGAGAATCAGGGTGTTCTAAGAATTGAATCCTTCAACCCATTTGAATAACCGAAAATAATATACACATAAGTTTTCAAATACTCTAAAGCTATCCTGACACTTTACAAGCCATGTGTCCATATCCTTTCATGAATGTATCCAAAGCTAAAAGTTCAAGCTTTGTTGAAGCGGCAAAACTTCACATTCACATAGGTAGTTCACTTCAGTCATGCACCTGCTCTTGCACTTTTTCAAATGAACTGTTAAGAAGCTAGACTTCAACCTCACCTTCAGCAGGTCCGAGTACATACCTTACCTTGGGATGATATAAAATTTATGTACTCCAAATTTCTAAATATAAGCCTTCCGCATTGAATTCAACTTCTAATTTTCATTGGAAGGGAATTGGGTATCTTATAATTAGAAATTTATGTGGACTTTAAACCCATCCCCACAGCAGACTTGTCAACCAAGTCTCTTGCCAATCCCTTCGTCAAGTGATCAGCTAAATTCTGTTGTGACCTCACGAACACTATAGAAATCACCCCATTCATGATGAGTTCACGAATCATGCTATGTCTGACACCTAAGTGTCTAGATTTTCCATTGTACATCTGGCTATAAGCCTTTGCCAATGTCGCAGCACTATCACAATGGATAGACATGGGTGCTATAGGTTTAGGCCATAATGGTATCTCATGGATCAAGTTTCTAAGCCATTCTGCTTCTTTACCAGCAGCAGCTAAAGCAACAAACTCAGATTCCATCGTTGAGTTGGTAATACATGTCTGCTTCTTAGAAGCCCATGAAATAGCACCTCCCCCAAGCAAGAACACCCAACCACTCGTTGAAGAATGATCTTCAATATTGGTTATCCAACTCGCATCAGAATATCCTTCTATTACAGAAGGAAATCCACTGTAAGATAAACTATATGCCATAGTTTTCTTTAAATACTTCAGTACCCGCCTAATTGCTTGCCAGTGATGAGTACTAGGATTACTAGTATATCTACTCAGTTTTCCCACAGCAAAAGCAATATCCGGCCTTGTACAAGTCATGGCGTACATCAAACAGCCAATCACCTGAGAATACTCAAGTTGTGATACAGCTTCACCTTGATTAGGCATAAGCTTCTCACTTGGATCAACAGGGGTACTCACAGGAGTACATTCAAAGCAATTGAACTTTTTCAATACCTTCTCAATATAATGAGATTGACAAATCGAAATTCCTTTGCTTTCACGTTTGATCCTAATGCCAAGGATAACGTCAGCCTCCCCCATATCTTTCATGGAGAATTTTGATGACAAAAATTCTTTTGTTAAATCAACCTGACTTTGGTCAGTCCCAAAGATTAACATGTCATCAACATATAGACAAATTATAACTCCTTTACAAGAATCATCAAATTTACTATATACACATTTATCTGCTTGGTTTAATTTAAAACCACTAGATAAAACCACTTCATCAAACTTCTGATGCCATTGCTTAGGTGCTTGTTTCAAACCATATAAGGACTTCACAAGTTTGCACACCTTGCCTTCATTTCCTGGCATGACAAAGCCCTGAGGTTGGTTCATATAAACCTCCTCATCCAAATCACCATTCAAGAATGCTGTCTTCACATCCATCTGGTGAATAACCAGATTGTGAATTGTAGCCAAAGCAATCAGCAGTCTAATGGTAGTGATACGTGCCACAGGAGCATAAGTATCAAAATAGTCAATTCCAGACTTTTGTCTAAAGCCTTGAATGACTAACCTTGCCTTGAACTTTTCAATAGTTCCATCCACCTTCATCTTCTTTTTGAAGATCCATTTGCAACCCAAAGGTTTGCAACCAGGAGGTAGATCAGCTAACACCCAAGTGTTATTGCCCATGATGGAATCCATCTCATCATTAATTGCCTCTTTCCAGAATGCAACATCCTGAGACCTCATTGCTTCATCATATGTTTTAGGATCATCATCAACATTGAAACAATACGAATATTGGGTAGAAGCATCATCCCTGGAACCTTCAATTAAGTATAACTGAAAATCAGGTCCAAATGATTTAGGTTTCCCTTTTCTTTTGCTTTTTCGAATCTCAAGTGACTGATCAACAGCCTTTTCAAAGACTTCATCATTACAATCCTTATTTATTCCATTGTTACTTGGAATCATATCCTTTGGTCTAGGTATAGATGAAAATCGATTTTCATCAAAGATTGCATCCCTTGAATCAATCACAGAATTGATTGAGACAAACTCATTAGGCTCTATTACATAGAACCTATATGCCTTGGAATGTTCAACATATCCAACAAATATGCAATCTATACCTCTTTCACCTAAACTTTTCTTCTTGGGATCAGGCAGTCTTACGACCGCCCTACAACCCCATACCCGGAGATAATTCAAGTTAGGTTTCCTTTTATTCCAAAGTTCATAAGGTGTAATCCTGTTTCTTTTGTTAGGAACTCTATTAAGCAAATAACAAGCTGTTAACATAGCTTCCCCCCAAAATCCTTCACTTAAACCCGAATAGGATAACATGGAATTAACCATTTCCTTGAGGACCCTATTCTTCCTTTCAGATATATCATTTTGTTGTGGAGTATAAGGAGCTGTGGTCTCATGGATAATACCAACGGATTGGAAATACGATTGGTCAATGTATTCACCTCCCCTATCCGTTCTAAGTCTTTTAATCAAAGCCTTTTGTTGTAATTCTACTTCAGTTTTAAATATTTTAAATTTATCTAATGCTTCATCCTTAGTATGTAACAAATAAACATAGCAAAACCTAGAAGCATCATCAATAAAAGTTACAAAATATTTCTTGTTCCCTAAAGTAGGAGTAGCATGCAAATCACATAAATCACTATGTATTAATTCTAAAATCTCAGTATCACGATGTATATTTTGAAAAAGTTTCTTAGTGATCTTTGTCAACATACACGTTTTACATTTTTCATTGTTCATATCAAAGGCCGGTATTAATCCATCTTTAGACATATCTTGCATTCTTTTAAAGTGTACATGTCCTAGTCTAGCATGCCAAAGAATAGAATTATTTATGCTAGTAGTAGACATACAAGCAATATCAACACTTACATGTTCAATGTTTAGTCTAAACATTCCATTACTCAAATAACCAAATCCAACAAATAAACCATTTTTAGATAGAACAAACTTGTCAGATTCAATAACTTGCTTGTAACCACAATTATTCAACATACTACTTGAAACCAAATTTTTTCTAATTTGTGGTACATGCAAAACATTAAACAAAGAAACAATCTTTCCAGAACTAAAACTTAAATCCACACGACCACGTCCATGAATAGAGGCTGTTGACTCATTTTCCATATGAAGAATTGATCCATCAGTCACCGACTCGTAAGTCTTGAACCAACATCTATCCTTACATACATGAATAGTAGCTCCAGAGTCAACCCACCACGCAACATCATCATCCTGCACAAAACAAATCTCAGATATATACGAAACATAATAATTCTTAATTGAATTATTAAATATATTCTGACCTTTTGGGGCTTGGTTGTTCGAACCATTGCCCGAACCATTTGTGCTAGATCCCTTAGCATTGTTAGTGCCAAAAATAACCTTGCAATCACTCTTCAAGTGTCCAGATTTACCACACTTTCAACAAGTCAATTTAGACTTCTTATTAGGATCAACTTTGTTATTACCTTGATGTTTACGTTTTCCCTTTTTGTCATTATTACTAGTGAACTTTTTATGTTCCACCATATTGACAACAGACGTACCAGCAACTTCGTTGCTCTTTGGCTTGTCATTATCCTGCAACCTGAGGGATTCCTCAATACGCAGATGACTACCCAACTCAACAAGAGTTAACTCCTCCTTCTTATGTTTCAAAGAATGTTTAAATTCTTTCCAAGATGGAGGTAGTTTATCAATTATGCTTGAGACTTGAATAGACTCATCCATGTTCATCTTATGTTGTGTGAATTGACCAAGTATACGAATGAGCTCATTGTATTGTTCCAAGACCGGTCTAGAATCGACCATCTTGTAATTATTAAAATTACTCACAAGGAACTTTTTACTAGAAGCATCCTCAGACATATACTTGGTTTCTAAACAGTCCCATAGTTCTTTAGCAGATTCAACATTTAGGTAAATATCAAAAAGGGAATCAGCCATACCATTGAGGATTAAACCTCTAGCGATGTAGTCATCGTTCTCCCACTTGCACCTTTTCCAAATTTGTTCAACAGTAGCATCATCACCATGATCTTCAGGAATTGGTGTGCTGAGTACGTACACCACACTCATGCTGCTCAGAAAGAAGTGCATCTTCTTTTGCCATCTCCTAAAATAAATTCCCTCAAACTTATCAAGTTTGGAGAAATTCGCCGTCATGTGTTTCATCGTAGCCGCCATCGATTATAACAAATAATTACTTTCGATTGTTGGAGGTTTTATTGAAATTTCGTGTAGGGTAAAATAATCGATAGCCGGATAAATCACTGAATCGTGGTATCACTTTCCGAAAGTAATTATTTGACCCTTATTGCCTGGTTACACGAATATCACTTTGGGATAAGACAGAGATTAGTTCTTGTTATTGGCAGTAAACAAGAATTCTTTTGCATAAGAGTATTAAGGTGTTTTTCGTATATCTTATTCTCATAAATGATAGTCCTTATTTATAGGCACCCAAAAACAAGTATTATTTCACGATGGAGATGTTTCACTAACTAATTTCGTTTTCAAATCTAAAACAAATCCTTTACATAAAGTTGTTTGTTTTATTTCCAACAACCAAATTTAGGAAATCGTTTTCTAATCTAAAACAAATCCTTTACATAAAGTTGTTTGTTTTATTTCCAACAGGATACATGCATCCTTCATTTGGGAAGGTGGTAATGGTTCTAAGAAGATGGTTTGGTTGCTTATGATAAGGTAATGGTTTTGATGATACGCATTGTGATCCGTCTCAGAAAGACACACTATTAGTAGCACTCCGCCTAGAGTGTACCTGGCATGAACCATCTCGGGCAAGAAACATCTACCCGGTTCCACTTTAGCAACCTAATTAGAAGATTACTTACGTAGGCGTCCGGGAACAAAGCATACCGGACAATGGCTAACCGGGTCACTAAAGTGTGCAGGCTACCGACATCACTCAGCCGGGTACAAAGGTATTGAGAATCCAAGAACCATATCATCACATAAGAAGGCCTGCTGAACCATGAACGTTAGGCACCCGACAACCTTTACAAAGTTACCCATGAACCGGCTACAATCTTGCCCGGTCGTAACACTACTGTGAAGAAACACTTGAAATAAACATCAGAAGAAACCCCTTTTGTCTGAGAGAGAGCAAGACATTCATCCGTCATACTCCAGACGGATCTAGCACACTCTCGGAATTACCATATCTTTCCAACTTAGGTGTCCAGTCCCGGGACAAGCACGTTGTCTCGGAACAAGTCCACCGTCCCGGAACAAGTGCACCGTCCTGGAACAAGCACATGATCCCGGAGCAAAGACAAACAAGTTGCACGCCACGTCAGCACACAAATCTAGTAAAGTTTGTTAGGATCTGTTTGTTATTCCCATGAAAGGGACAGGTGCCACATCGACCCTCGGGATTAGCAAAGTTTGTTATAACCATGAAAGGGACAGGTGCCACGTTACCATTCCCTCACAACATCTATAAATACACAAACAAGGTCTTCCTTTTACACAACACTGGATGCATTAACGTTACTCTTCCCAAATCAAATACGATAACGTTTCTCCAGCTGATAATTCAGCTCTGATAAAGATCCGGTCGATATCGGAGTTAGCCATTACTCTAAGATATCAACTTATTCGATCTCAATCGAATAAGTTTAATCTCATCGATTGTTTTACGCCCTTGGAATCCAGATTTCAAATCGGGGTTCGCACAGTTATTGGTGATAAAACATTCGATTCACTCTTTTCCACTAATCTAGCACTCAAATCTAAAATCTATTCTACACTTAACGATTTTGGTTTGATCAGGTTTCATACGATAACGGTTGCTTGCAGACTGAAAGCCTAAAAGCTTTTAATTTAACTTTGTTTCATAAATAGCGATGGAGAACTATTACATGCCCAAACTCTATTTAGGCGTGCGTAGTTAAAGCAGTTCACGGGCACAAAGCAGGTCTTGACTTGAAAGGTTGCGAATGTATTAGTATTGGTCAACCACAGTTGCTTCCTTTCAAGGCCTACATTCATGTAACATTATCACATGCATACGCTTCGACTTGGAGTGGAATTTGGCTCATATATTCGATTTTGGAAGGACACTTTGATTAGACCGTTAGCATCAAGGAATTTGTTCACATTGATATCGATGAGAACTATTGTATTGCAAACAGACTAATTAACAGCTAATGAGTTTGAAGATGGTCTCGTTTATAACTGGAAGTAGGAACAATTATATTTTGCATAAGTTTTGCTCGAAAGTGATCAACTTCACTTGCATGATCGCACAAATTCGTGGACATGTATTATTTCTGGTGATGGAATGTTCAATGTTCGTAATTCGGGAGAGCATATTGATAATCTTTTGCTCCGTACTTCGATGATTCCTTATAGATGGTTGAGGTTTGTTCTAATTGAAGTAAATATTTTAAATGGCGATTGAGCGTTGATAAGTTTTCGCCTAGAATAAAATTGTCGTTCCGAGGCATTGAGATTTATTCACTTATATGTCATGTTTGTGGTAGAGACGTGGAATTTATTGAGCATTTTAACTAAACGTGTAGATTGGCGGGGACACGCTAACCCTGTGTTGCCTTTGGCAACCCACCAATCCACTCCAAAGGGCTGATGCCATGCATTATCTCAACCGCAAACCCAACTATGTGACATGCCCGGGATTCGAATCTGCGACCATCTCCACATATTCTTTCACATGGCGGACCCCAAGTACAAAAGGCAGATGTGCCGTTGAGCTACAAGCTTGTTGGTTGAATGTTGGTTAATGAACTAAACGACAAAGTTAAGTATGATGATTAACCAAAGAATATGTTTTGATGATGACACATACATATGCATAAGTGATGACCGACATCTTAACATAAAACACGCAAGATCACTAATCCATACTTTATCTTGCAAATGACCAAGTCAAACATAGCTTAAAGAATGGAATTAAAGATCAGCAAAATACACGATCAAGGTACGGTCGACCGCATACCCAGCCATAGAACCCCAAACTGAATTGCCACGCAGTTTTATGAAAACAAGTTGCACGGTCGCCACCACGATCAACCGCAGTGCGGCCGCAGTTTTCTCTGTCACCACTTTTGACTAAATTAAGTTTGACTAGTTCCCGACATCTATAATTCATGAAACCTTTCTCAACATGCTTAGAATAGATGCCCTCTCCATACTCAATTGAGTTTTGGTCATAAAAATACTAATCGTGGTTAATTATGCCTAATGACATCTTAATGACAAATTAACCAAGATTAGGCATAACACATAAGTGTTAAACAACAACTTGTGATCTTAAATCTTATCTAGACATCCTTAGTATGATCATCAAGTACCAACACACTTAAGCCAATATCACTAGAACAATAATTACTATTAAAGATGACTTAGTGATTAATTAAGGCTAAATGAAGAACAATGGTTTCAAGTGTAACTAGTAAAGACTTGTAATCCTAAAATACACTTAGATACATTTAGGATGGTCACCAAGTTCCAACTAGAGATTGCTCTTCCCTTGTGCATGTGTTGGACATTAATGTGTGCTTACACATTAATCATGCAATATGTTATATTGCAAGTAAGCTTGCTAAAAGCTTAAATTATAAGTGGTGCAAATATCTATATGATTGATCTTAGAGTAACTATCTCTTGTTATGTGTGAGTATTACTTGCTACTTGCTAATATGTTTAATACTCATAAATTTGTCAACTTAATTAATATGCTTGCTATGTGCTTATTAGTTAGAATACTAGGATTCAAGTAACTAACCTACTCCAATAAATTAAGTGTAAAATGGTTCACAATGGAATTATGGTCAATTGTTTATTTTGTCTTGTCTAAGTAACAAGTTGTGATTGCTTATTCAAGTATGACTTAACTTTGATGTCTCTACACACTTAATGATTATCTTAGAAAGACATCATTCAATTAATCTCTACCTAATCTTAAAATGAACATGACTTGTGATTAATTGAAACTAGGAAGTTAATGACATATTGACTAGTCTTTAGAATTGAACCAAATGCATTAGTGTGACTAACTAAGTCTTGACCAAACTGAGATTTCCCAAAATATCAATCAAGACACTTCTCCAAGAATGTTGGGTTTACCACTATTAGAGTGTTATGTCACTTTCACTCAATAAGACCAAATCTCACGCACTTAGTGCATATAGTACTTGTATAGGATGTTGGGTTTCTTTTGCAGGTGCTAGATGGAGTAAAGGTGCCAAAATGTGGTGTTCAAATTTGAATCAAACGGCTATACAACGGATATACATTTTGGACTGGAGCACGCACGGTCGAACCACGGTCGACCGTGCTGGCAACCGTGTGACAACGGCTATTTTTTGAATCCAAGCATTGAAGAGCATTTGAAGCTGACCCTCTTGCATATTTCAAAAGCTTATTTCCAGAGATCACAAGTGCTCTAATTACTACTCAAATGTGATCAAGCAAGAGAAGATTCTATGATCTTATAGATATAGAATTTGGTTGTTGTAAACTTGCTAATCAAAATTATTAATCTTGTGAGTTTACTTAGTGTAATGTATATCCTAGTATTGTCTTAGGATTATCATTGCAAAGTGTATAACTCTTGTAACTTCAATTAGTAGAAGCATAGGCTAGCTTAGTGATCTACTTCCTTAAAGGGATTTAGGAAGTTGATTAATCTTATTTGGAGATTAATACTTGTCCAAGGTGAAGACAAGTTGATCTAGATTGGAGTTGATCTTTCAAAGGGATAGAAAGATTAGGTTTATTGTCTACCAAAGAAGTTGAAGACTTGTAAATCAGATCTCCACCGGGTTTGGAGAAAAGTGCTTAGTGAATCAAGAAATCTCGATTAGTGTAATCGAGGAGTGGATAAGGTGGATTAGTTAACATCCACCCGAACCACTATAAAACCTTCTGTCTATGTTCTTTACATTACTTTATTCATCATATTGAACAAATACACTACACACATCAAGTTTGAGTTGAATTGGATGATCATAGTTAATCGAATTTGGTGATTAATAAAAAAATTGTTAAAAACGTATTAAGTAACTATTCACCCCCTCTAGTTACTTACAAAGCTAATTGGTATGCATTGGACATTCTATTTTTAGTGTTTTATAACGAAAGACATTTATGGAAGAGTATTAATTCAGTAAATGTTGATATGTCGTTATTCAGTTCATGAGCTACATGGACTCAATGGGGTGATGTTTGCAGAGGTTCTATGGAAAAGAAGAATCACTTTTTCTATTTTTGTGTTGTGATTGGTGTGACAGACTGACAGCCCTGTTTCAACATAAGTGCGGGTCGTGTAGAAACCCCAGATCAGTTGGGGCTGTTTTGTGATTTTCGAAAATAAAGGACCAAAGTGTAAATTTGGGTTTTTGAGATGAAGCTATGGATTGGAGGTTTGAGCAAATTAGTAAATCTCCCTCTCAATTGAAGGTAAATCTTGAGTAATAGAAGACTATTTCACGGCTTAGCATCATCTTTCTAATCTTAATCACCTATTTGGTAAGAAACCATATCTCTTCTGTAACACCGTACTTTTTACATACATTTTTTTTATTCACAGCGGAAGACTTATTAATTTACATATCATATATAAGTACATACTTATATGATTACACAAAATCACAGGTGTTACGTTATAAATACAATCCATTTAACCATATAGTTTATTACAAAAACACATCAGAGTGACACTGTGTCAAACATCTTCACTTGCCTTGCAAAACCCACCAAAGGCTGCTAATACACACATGCAGGGCAAATACTGTGGGGGAATTAGCATAACGCTAAGTGAATGGAAATATCTAGGTGGACATCACTACAAGCATCAAGCACATCTTAAAGACACTGGTCACTAGATCACTAAAAGCCATAAACAAGAGGACCGGCAACCCATCACTGATCAAGCTAGAATATACCGATAACCCACACTACTGAATCACTGGTATAGTCTTCCAGACGTGACGCACTCATCATTCATACTATACCACTAATCAGTAATGCTTGGACCCAATTCTATTACCCCAAACGAGGTAAACACAATCGACCTCTTACGTCGCACAAAACACCTCGACGTTAGCACTGGGTGCGTACATAATCACATTTAGTCACATCACTGGTCAAAGACTCCTACACAGTCTCGTTAAGCATGGCACAGATCACTATACTTGTCACTGTATAATCACATCCATAAAGATAGTCCCACTCACCTGGAAGCACAAGTACTCAGTTGTCTTATATCACTGAGCCTTCACCTTTTCGTTTATCACCTGAGAATATCATATCTCTAGTTAGTACACTTCTTAATCAAATTACTCATTAGCGTAAATATCACAGCAATACAGTAAATGGGTTAGAATTGCACTTGACCCAAACATACAAACACTGTCACTCGCACGGATGAGGTCTCACTCGTGCGACTGACTAGCTCACTCGTACGGATGAGTATCCTCACTCGTACGACTGAAAAACTACACCCATGAGGGACTTTAAAGTCCACTTGCATGATTTAGTAGCTCACACGCACGGTTGGACACCTCACCCGTACGGGTGATTGTCTCACTCGCACGGTTGAGCAAGAACAGCAGCATAACTGCAATTATAGCTTTTCCCATCCAACATAAAGTTTGATTTAGTATTTTAAAACCTTATCATTAGAAGCTACCCCTCAAGATGATTCCAACGATAGTTGATTCAACGAAAACGGAGTTACGGTTTGAAAGTTACAGCCCTTTCAATTTTCCCAACAACTGGCCACTGCTCACTCGCACGGATGAGGTCTCACTCGTACGAGTGAGTCCTCAACTGCGTGGTTGAGCCTCAAAAGTGTGGTCACACGTACGGTTGAGCTGTCAAAAGTGTGGGTGCTGAAAATCAGTTCCAGCACGCTGTTTTCGCGTTTTTAGCACCCAAAACTCGATTTTTGCTTGTTTTGGTCGATTCAAAGGCTCAAGAATATCACATAACACTTATATAAACTATTCCTAACATCAATCAAGCATTACAAACACATTCAAAGCAAGAATCAAGCATAAAAGTTAACTTTTTCAAAACCCATTTAAAACTCATTTCAATTCATCAAAATTGAAGATGCTTACCTTGTTTTGATTCTGAAATCACAAAGGATTTGATGCACGAAATCACAATCTTCAATTTGAACTTGTTAATTTTATGGATTCAAAGAGCAATATGGTGTTTAGGGTTTGTATTTTGCTAAACATAGCAAGAAATGGAACGTACAGATATATATATGGCTTAATTTAGGTTTCTTCACTCATAGGTAAGCTCTCCCGCCTAACACACGAGTATTTACCAGTTATCTGAAACCCAAAATCTTTAATAACTTATTCATTCTAAGTCCAATTCACAAAAGGAAATATGTTCTGTGACCCTTGTCACAAAGCGCACATTATCCCATACACAATATTTATAAAACACATAATTATTAGAATCACTATTTTAGCACAGAAGGGTAAATAGGTCATTACCTACTAGGCCCAAAGCTAGGATGTTACAAATCTACCCCCCTTAAAGGAGATTCCGTCCTCAGAATCTGGTCAAGTTCAAACAAATGAGGGTATCTAGAAGTCATCAATACTTCGATCCCCCATACCAGATTGGTGCCTACAACTATGCTTCCATTCACAAGTATTAGTGATGTCTATTATACACGCAACTTGATCACTTTTGGTCCAAAATTCTAACAGTTTTCCCCCACTAACTTCTTAATCATATCTACTTTCAAATCTTGAATAGGTAGAATCTGACTCGTACCTTTCACTTTACACTGGCAGAGATAATACACACTGACTTTACCAAGATGACACCGAACACTCATAATCAGAATCTTTGGTCAATTCTTGCCATTTTCTATAATGCATATCCATCTCTTTCTACGAAAAGATATACTATAAACTTTTATGATTGGTGCAAATAATACGATGCGTACTACAAGGAGAATATCCCCATAACTTTAATGTAAACATAGCTGCAACCATTTCTAAATCATAAGCTGGATAATTCTTTTCACTTGGTTTTAACTTGTTAAGACACATACGCAATTACACGATCTCTTTGCCTTAATACACGACCAACACCGAATAAAGACGCGTCGCAATACGCAACGAGGTCGTCGGATCCCTCAGGTAAAGCTAACACTAGTGCTTGACACAACAAACTTTTCTGAACTCTGAAATGCAGTTTCTTGTTCATTACCCCAATGAAAAGACACATCCTTTCTAGTTAACTTTGTCAAAGAACTTGCAATCTTGGAAAAATCTTTAATAAATCGTCGGTAGTAACCGGCCAATCCTAGAAAACTCTTGATTTCTGTTAGATTCTTTGGTGAATTCCAATTCATCACAGCTTCAATTTTAGACGGATCCACTTTTATACCTTCTGCACAGATAATATGACCCGAAAATTGAACTTCACGTAACCAGAACTCACACTTTGAAAATTTTGCATACAATTGTTCACGTTTCAAAAGTTCCAACACTTGTCTTAAATGCTCAGCATGCTCGGTTTCGGTTTTGGAGTACACTAAGATGTCATCAATGAACACGATAACAAACTTATCCAAAAACAGTTTACACACCCTATTCATTAGATCCATGAAATTGCTAGAGCATTGGTTAACCAAACAGAATCACTAAGAACTCATAATGACAGTAATGAGTATGAAATGAAATCTTAGAAATGTCAGATTCAACAACACGAACCTGATGATATTCCGAACGAAAATCTATTTTTGAAAAGAATGAAATTCGTTGAAGCTGATCGAATAAGTCATCTATCCTAGGAAGCGGATACTTTTTCTTCACTGTTCTTTTATTTAGTTCACGATAATCTATACACATTCAAGTGTACCATCATTCCTTTTCACGAATAACACCAGTTCACCCCATGGCGAAGAACTCGGACGAATGAACCCGCGGTCCAATAATTCTTAAATTTGGGACACCATCTCATGAATTTCTGAAGGAACTAATCTATACCGAACTTTGGAAACTGGCGTAGCCCCTAGCACTAAATTGATTTTATATTCAACTTCCCTGATCAGCGGTAAACCTAACAATTCATCGGGGACACTTCTGGATATTCAGACACCACGGGAATATCGGACACTACCTTCTTTTCCTTCTTTACATCGATCACATAGGATAAGAAAGAATCACAGCCCTTGGCCAAAGATTTATGAGCTTTCATCATTGACAATAATGGACAACAGAACCCGCCACGATCACCACAAGCCACTACCCGTTTCCCACTAGTCATGGAAAAAGAGATAATCATCCTATGGAACTTAATACTGGACTTATGGTCACTAAGCCAATTCATGCCTAACACTACATCAGAGTTTGTATAGGCATCACTAGACAAGTCACAGGGAAAAGACTACCCTCTAGGTCAATAATAATTCCATACACACACTTTGAGACTGGGATAATCCTACAGTCACCCCCTTCGACATTGAAGGTTCATTTAATTCACCAACAGGCACATTTAACTTAGCACAAAATGTCACAAATGAGCAATTTGCTCCACAGTCAAAGTACAACATCACACTAATTTCTAGACGCAAATATAGTCCATGCATCACCATCTGGTCGGGGTACACAATCAACGCACTTCCAACACTAATAATGGAAAGTTGATATCATACATCGGTATTCACCATCGACTTCAACTCAACGACGGAATTCACCATCGTCGTGAGCACTGGGTGTATAAATAGTCACATACACTAGACACAGGCTACAAGATACAGTCTAAGCACATATCACTCGTCACTAGTGTTCACAATTTCCATAGTCATTTCATCAGTCAAGGTCCAAAATCAGGTCCTTATATCATTCGATACGATCAAATTCACGTATTTATTATCAGGTTTAACCTTTTTACATAGCTAAATTCCTTCAAAATTTAAAGCAATGACCACTGAATTCCCTTTATTTCACTATATTTTGTACTTAGGTTCATAAAACACATCTTAAATTCATTAAAATTGTTTAGGCTGGTCATATTATACACGAACGATTCATTGTCCATCAGTCAGTTCACGGTCCTTATATGGTTCAAGTCAACTAAATTTCCTTCAGCTTCCCAGAATTCCTGTATGATTTACTATAATATACTTCCGTTGGCCAGGCGCGAGTATATTTCACCAAACCATACCCTTATTCTGAGTTCCTCGTTAAGGAAACTTCTATATGGTTTACAACTTATCATAGTACATAATTTCCTATTAAGCATCGGTAATAGGAAAATTTCTTAGTTTATTATTTTATTATCACTAATCAACCAGTCTCAATAGTTTTATGCTTTTAATCACCATGAATTCTTCCCACATGGTTATTTAACTAACTCTTAGTTAGTCATTACTGACAAACTATCACAGTATTTTAAATCCAATTACTTAAGTCACACCACTAGAAAATTACTAACAGTCCGGGCATTATTAGTCTAATTCACAAAGGTTATAACACTTAAACTAAGAGATCACACAATCATCTGTGCATAGGAATATATCTAGGTATACCATTCTATCCTAATGATATACTAATCACAATTTCAAACTTCATTTAGCAGTCCACTCTCTTTCCAAGTCACAACACGAATCCGGTACAAATCTCCATTCAGGTCAAAGGTTTCACTATTTTCTAATACACAACATAAGGGGCACCACCCACACTTACTTCTAAAGGTCACAATAAAATTCATAAGGGTGCCGGAAAGGAAACAATTCCTTAAGGTATCACTATGAATCTTACACCACCAGTCTAATCATGCATATTAAAATACACACTTAACGGTTCATTCATGATTCACATACAAGTAAATCACATATAATATCAACAGAACACAAGGTTCAAGTCCATCATCATATACACCTGTGGAATACTATTCAACCTCAATTACTACGGACCACTACGGTGTCCCGATAAGTCAAGTAAAAGCATTTTATATAAGCCCTACATAGTCTTAACGAATCATGCATATCACTATATCTAGTCAAGTATAACAAACATGCGTATCATATGCATATGCAGTACAAAACCAATAATTCTTACTAATCATGGCAAGCATATCTAACGCATCACATCTGATCAATCTCACAGAACATGGCAATCACAGAAAGCATGACAACTAATCAAAGGGAGTAAATCCCAATAATGTCATTAGTAGCTACAAACACAGCTGTTGTGACTAATGCCGTCAAACCACTGGCTACTTCTACCCAATTAGGAAGAAGCAATCACATCACAACTGGTTTTAATCGAGCACAATATATAACAAACATAGATAAGCGTTTGTTCACAATCAAATGATACAAAATAATTAAAACAATATAACAAGGGCGTACCTTTTTAAATAAGAAGTCATCTTCTTATCTATCAACACATCGATCCTACCTCCACCCCTGACCCCTCTTCACACACATGTAACTCATCATTTAAGGGATTGTTGCCGAAATCAGTTTCGATTGTCGCTGTCCTATTTCATTTATCTTTCCATACATATCTCGAAGTTCACTTTATCACTGATGAAACATGTATCTTTATTCAACTCAATGCTCTGGTACACTCTCCAGACATGTCAAATCTCCTATCTGGATTCACTGACATAACTCTGGAAAAAATGGGGTCAATGGGTCAACAACAGGGTTTGATCGATCGCCATACCTGTCCTATCACAACATCTCACACAAAACTTAGAAGATAATCCGTTAGTACTTATCACTAAGCACAATCACCTAGGCACATATTTCTACATTCACTTATTCCCCACTCAGATGTTTGACACAACACATTCATAAGTTTGGGAGTAAGTCACTTACATAGTGCACATACTGCCAAACCTATGCTCTGATACCAACTTGTAACACCGTACTTTTTACATACATTTTTTTTTATTCACAGCGGAAGACTTATTAATTTACATATCATATATAAGTACATACTTATATGATTACACAAAATCACAGGTGTTACGTTATTAATACAATCCATTTAACCATATAGTTTATTACAAAAACACATCAGAGTGACACTGTGTCTAACATCTTCACTTGCCTTGCAAAACCCACCAAAGGCTGCTAATACACACCTGCAGGGCAAAACACTGTGGGGGAATTAGCATAACGCTAAGTGAATGGCAATATCTAGGTGGACATCACTACAAGCATCAAGCACAGCTTAAAGACACTGGTCACTAGATCACTAAAATCCATAAACAAGAGGACCGGCAACCCATCGCTGACCAAGCTAGAATATACCGATAGCCCACACTACTGAATCACTGGTATAGTCTTCCAGACGTGACGCACTAGTCATTCATACTATACCACTAATCAGTAACGCTTGGACCCAATTCTATTACCCCAAATGAGGTAAACACAATCGACCTCTTACGTCGCACAAAACACCTCGACGTTAGCACTGGGTGTGCACATAATCACATATAGTCACATCACTGGTCAAAGACTCCTACACAGTCTCGTTAAGCATGGCACAGATCACTATACTTGTCACTGTATAATTACATCCATAAAGATAGTCCCACTCACCTGAAAGCACAAGTACTCAATTGTCTTATATCACTGAGCCTTCACCTTTCCGTTTATCACCTGAGAATATCAGATCTCTAGTTAGTACACTTCTTAATCAAATTACTCATTAGCGTAAATATCACAGCAATACAGTAAATGGGTTAGAATTGCACTTGACCCAAACATACAAACACTGTCACTCGCACGGATGAGGTCTCACTCGTGCGACTGACTAGCTCACTCGTACGGATAAGTATCCTCACTCGTACGACTGAAAAACTACACCCACGAGTGACTTTAAAGTCCATTTGCATGATTTAGTAGCTCACACTCACGGTTGGACACCTCACCCGTACGGGTGAATGTCTCACTCGAACGGTTGAGCAAGAACAGCAGCATAACTACAATTATAGATTTTCCCATACAACATAAAGTTTGATTTAGTCTTTTAAAACCTTATTATTAGAAGCTACTCCTCAAGACAATTCCAACGATAGTTGTGTAGTGACCCGAACTTTTCCATGTTTATATATATTAATTGAGATTGATATTTACATGATTAAATGTTTCCAGCATGTTAAGCAATCAAACTTGTTAAGACTTTATTAATTAAAATATGTTTCATATAGACAATTGACCACCCAAGTTGACCGGCGATTCACGAACGTTAAAACTTGTAAAAACGACATGACGATATATATATGGATATACATATGGTTAACATGAGATTATGATAAGTAAGTATCTCCATAAGTATATTAACAATGAGTTATATACATATAAACAAGACTACTAACTTAAGGATTTCGAAACGAGACATATATGTAACGATTATCGTTGTAACGACATTTAAATGTATATACATCATATTAAGATATATTAATATATCATAATATCATGATAATATAATAATTTAACATCTCATTAGATATAATAAATAATGGGTTAACAACATTAATTGAGATCGTTAACTTAAAGGTTTCAAAACAACACTTACATGTAACGACTAACGATGACTTAACGACTCAGTTAAAATGTATATACATGTAGTGTATTTAGATGTATTAAAATACTTTTGGAAGACTTTAAGACATATATCAAAACACTCATACTTAACGAAAATGGTTACAGTTACTTTTCCATTTTTTCTTTCATCAAGAATTCTAGTCGTATTCTTATCCGTATTATACACAGCTTCAAAACGTACTTACTATGAGTATATACCAATAGGAACTAGCATGGGATTCCACTCTTTATTATGTCATGTATGACTAATCAATTTTAACTTCTACCATGAGCTAGTCAACTAACTAGAACTCCTTTTAACCCCACTCACCACTCACCAATTACCACTCATCATTCACTCCATTTCACTTCCAATTCTCTTTCTAATTCTCTCTCAACACACACACACTATTATGAACGTATTTTTCCAGTAGTTAATCATCATCTTCATCAAAAATCACTTCAAGAATCAAGCTATAATCATCATAGGAAGAACACTTCAAGAACACTTCAAAAATCCCTTCAAGTTTACTAATTTACTTCCAAGCTTTCTAATCCATTCCAAGTAATCATATAAGATCAAGAAACCTTTGTTATATACAGTAGGTTATCTTTCTTATTCAAGGTAATATTCATATTCGAACTTTGATTCAATTTCTATAACTATAAACTATCTTAATTCGAGTAAAAATCTTACTTGAACTTGTTTTTGTGTCATGATCCTACTTCAAGAACTTTCAAGCCATCCAAGATCCTTTGAAGTTAGATCATTTCTTGTCACTTCCAGTAGTTTTACCTACTAAACTTGAGGTAGTAATGATGTTCATAACATCATTCGATTCATATATATAAAACTATCTTATTCGAAGGTTTAAACTCGTAATCATTAGAACATAGTTTAGTTAATTCTAAACTTGTTCGCAAACAAAAGTTAATCCTTCTAAATTGACTTTTAAAATTAACTACACACATGTTCTATATCTATATGATATGCTAACTTAATGATTTAAAATCTGGAAACACGAAAAACACCGTAAAACCGGATTTACGCCGTCGTAGTAACACCGCGGGCTGTTTTGGGTTAGTTAATTAAAAACTATGATAAACTTTGATTTAAAAGTTGTTATTCTGAGAAAATGATTTTTATTATGAACATGAAACTATATCCAAAAATTATGGTTAAACTCAAAGTGAAAGTATGTTTTCTAAAATGGTCATCTAGACGTCGTTCTTTTGACTGAAATGACTACCTTTACAAAAACGACTTGTAACTTATTTTTCCGACTATAAACCTATACTTTTTCTGTTTAGATTCATAAAATAGAGTTCAATATGAAACCATAGCAATTTGATTCACTCAAAACGGATTTAAAATGAAGAAGTTATGGGTAAAACAAGATTGGATAATTTTTCTCATTTTAGCTACGTGAAAATTGGTAACAAATCTATTCCAACCATAACTTAATCAACTTGTATTGTATATTATGTAATCTTGAGATACCATAGAGACGTATACAATGTTTCGACCTATCATGTCGACACATCTATATATATTTCGGAACAACCATAGACACTCTATATGTGAATGTTGGAGTTAGCTATACAGGGTTGAGGTTGATTCCAAAATATATATAGTTTGAGTTGTGATCAATACTGAGATACGTATACACTGGGTCGTGGATTGATTCAAGATAATATTTATCGATTTATTTCTGTACATCTAACTGTGGACAACTAGTTGTAGGTTACTAACGAGGACAGCAGACTTAATAAACTTAAAACGTCAAAATATATTAAAAGTGTTGTAAATATATTTTAAACATACTTTGATATATATGTATATATTGTTATAGGTTCGTGAATCAACCAGTGGCCAAGTCTTACTTCCCGACGAAGTAAAAATCTGTGAAAGTGAGTTATAGTCCCACTTTTAAAAATCTAATATTTTTGGGATGAGAATACATGCAGGTTTTATAAATGATTTACAAAATAGACACAAGTACGTGAAACTACATTCTATGGTTGAATTATCGAAATCGAATATGCCCCTTTTTATTAAGTCTGGTAATCTAAGAATTAGGGAACAGACACCCTAATTGACGCGAATCCTAAAGATAGATCTATCGGGCCCAACAAGCCCCATCCAAAGTACCGGATGCTTTAGTACTTCGAAATTTATATCATATCCGAAGGGTGTCCCGGAATGATGGAGATATTCTTATATATATGCATCTTGTTAATGTCGGTTACCAGGTGTTCACCATATGAATGATTTTTATCTCTATGTATGGGATGTGTATTGAAATATGAAATCTTGTGGTCTATTGTTACGATTTGATATATATAGGTTAAACCTATAACTCACCAACATTTTTGTTGACGTTTAAAGCATGTTTATTCTCAGGTGAATACTAAGAGCTTCCGCTGTTGCATACTAAAATAAGGATAAGATTTGAAGTCCATGTTTGTATGATATTGTGTAAAAACTGCATTCAAGAAACTGATTTTGATGTAACATATTTGTATTGTAAACCATTATGTAATGGTCGTGTGTAAACAGGATATTTTAGATTATCATTATTTGATAATCTACGTAAAGCTTTTTAAACCTTTATTTATGAAATAAAGGTTATGGTTTGTTTTAAAAATGAATGCAGTCTTTGAAAAACGTCTCATATAGAGGTCAAAACCTCGCAACGAAATCAATTAATATGGAACGTTTTTTAATCAATAAGAACGGGACATTTCAGTTGGTATCAGAGCGTTGGTCTTAGAGAACCAGAAAATTTGCATTAGTGTGTCTTATCGAGTTTGTTAGGATGCATTAGTGAGTCTGGACTTCGACCGTGTTTTCTTTAAAAATGATTGCTTAACATTTTTGTTGGAAACTATATATTTTTAACATATGAATATTATGTGATATATTAATCTCTTAACGTGTTTGATATTACGTGATAGATGTCTACCTCTAGAACAAGTCCCATTGACTCACCTAATAATAATGAAGAGTCAAATGTAAATTGAAATGATTCGTGGACTGATTCACAAGTTCCCGAAGAGGAACCGGAAGAAGAGTCGGAACCGAAAGAAGAATCGGAACCGGAAGAAGAATCGGAACCGGAAGAAGAAATAGAACCGGTGGGGGAAATAATAAAACGGTTAAGTAAAAGAGAATCCTCAACCAACCGACCAAGGTTAATTATGGTCAATGGTGTTTCCGCCAAGGAAGCAAAATATTGGGAGGATTACCAATTCTCCGATGAATCGGATTCCGACGAGAATTCCGATGATGTTATAGAAATTACCCCAACTGAATTTAAAAAGGCAAAAGAAAATAATAAGGGAAAGGGCATAAAAATAGAGAAATCTAATTCCAACCCCGATGAACTTTATATGTATCGTCAACCCCCGAAGTCCTTAAGTTGTAACAATGACCCGGGAACCTCTAAACCACCAGGTTTTTCTAAACCAATGTGGACAACAACGGCTCGTATTAGGGGAACATCATATATCCCTAGAAACTTGGCAAAACGAACCAAAACCGAACAAGAAGAAACGAGCGAGTTGGAATAAGATAGTTGTATTCGTGTGGTGTAATATATGTAATATAGTATGCTTATGCTTTATGATATATGTAAAAATTGCTTGTATTAATAAGTATTTTTTTATGAATCTAACTCTTGTCTATTTTACAGTATAAAAACACAAAATGGATAAACAACCCAATATTTTAAGAGACCTACCCGGAGACATGATTGATGAAATCTTGTCTAGAGTCGGTCAGAATTCCTCGGCACAACTATTTAAGGCGAGATCAGTTTGTAAGACATTCGAAGAACGTTCCAAGAATGCCTTGGTTTATAAAAGGCTTTCGTTCGAAAGATGGGGGATATCACATTGGGAAATCCATAAGTTACGATGTGTTTACTTTGACGCATATATTACGGGGAACCCAAATGCTATTTTACGCAACGGGTTAAGAAATTATTTTGACTCAGTATATCCGAATATAGGACTTCGTGATTTAGAAAAAGCGGCTAACATGCAACATAAAGAAGCATGTTATGCTTACGGGTTAGTAATGTTCGCTTCTCACCAAAGTGAGAACAAGAACATCGGGCTACAACTATTAAACAAAACGTTCCCACAAGTGACGGAGTCAGTAATTGGGGTAAGAAATGAGGTTTTTAGGTTATTACGAGACTGTTGGTCATTACGTAACCCTCGTCCCTTTGACGACGTTACAACACGCTGTCTTATCAACGGCCATAACGGTTATGTTCCACAAGACCAAGGATGGGAAGTAGTCCTAGTAAAACCAGAATGCATGACTTGTTTATGGACGTATGAATTACGTGTCTTTATTGCCTTTGCTGAACGACTTGTGTACTAGCTAGAATTATCTTCACAACTATCTTGTATCAAAGTTATTGTGTGCTATATTTCATGCTTTGTGTAAAATAAGCGGTATTGTAAGTTTGTAAAATATTGTATAAAAGTTTGAATGCGAAATATTATTACAATCAGTTTTTCATATAGAATTGTAGTAGTTGAATTGTATATTAGCTACTAAGTATGAACTTAACGGGTAGGTACTACCCGAATTTAAACTTATAAAACACTAATATGAAGAAAAAGCTTTTATAAATGAGTTCATATTATGCTACGAAATACTATTAACTACTCTTAATATTCTGTATGATTAACTTGTTCCATTTGACTATTTTGAAGGAAATGGCACCGACTACTCGACACACGGTGAATATGAATGAAGAAGAATTCCGTACTTTTCTAGCTTCAAACATAGCCGCAGTACAGGCTGCGCTACATACCAACAATAACCTTGGATCTGGCAGTACAGGAAATCGTGTAGGATGCACCTACAAAGAATTCACTGCCTGCAAACCTTTGGAATTTGATGGAACCGAAGGACCGATCGGATTGAAACAGTGGACCGAGAAGGTCGAATCGGTGTTTGCCATAAGTAAGTGTACTGAAGAGGACAAAGTGAAGTACGCTACGCATACCTTCACTGGTTCTGCTTTAACATGGTGGAATACCTATCTAGAGCAAGTGGGACAAGATGATACGTACGCACTACCGTGGTCAGCATTCAAGCACTTGATGAACGAGAAGTACCATCCCAGAACTGAGGTCAATAAGCTCAAGACAGAACTTAGAGGGTTACGAACCCAAGGATTTGATATTACCACGTACGAAAGACGATTCACAGAATTGTGCCTATTGTGTCCGGGAGCATTCGAAGATGAGGAAGAGAAGATCGACGCGTTTGTGAAAGGATTACCGGAAAGAATCCAAGAAGATATAAGTTCACACGAGCCCGCCTCCATACAACAGGCATGTAGAATGGCTCACAAACTAGTGAACCAGATTGAAGAAAGAATTAAAGAACATACTGCTGAAGAGGCCAATGTGAAGCAAGTCAAAAGAAAGTGGGAGGAAAACGGTGATAAGAATCACCAATACAACAACAGCAGCAATAACAACAATAATCGCAACAATTATCCCAACAATCGCAACATCAATCGCAACTACAACAAACGGCCCAACAACAACAACAACAACAGCAACTACAACAATCATCCCAACAACAATAATAACCGCAACAACAACAACAATCAGAAGCAGCTATGCCAAAGGTGTGAAAAGTATCACTCGGGGTTCTGCACCAAATTTTGCAACAAGTGTAAAAGAAATGGTCATAGCGCGGCGAAGTGTGAGGTCTACGGACCAGGGGTTAATAGAACGAAAGGAACAAATGGTGTCGAAACGAGTAATGGCGGAGCAAGTAGTGTCGGAACAAGTTATGCCAATGTAGTTTGTTATAAATGTGGAAAACCGGGCCACATTATTAGAAATTGCCCGAACCAGGAGAACACGAATGGACAAGGCCGCGGAAGAGTTTTCAATATTAATGCGGCAGAGGCACAGGAAGACCCGGAGCTTGTTACGGGTACGTTTCTTATTGACAATAAATCTGCTTACGTTTTATTTGATTCGGGTGCGGATAGAAGCTATATGAGTAGAGATTTTTGTGCTAAATTAAGTTGTCCATTGACGCCTTTGGATAGTAAATTTTTACTCGAATTAGCAAATGGTAAATTAATTTCAGCAGATAATATATGTCGGAATCGAGAAATTAAACTGGTTAGCGAAACATTTAAGATTGATTTGATACCAGTAGAGTTAGGGAGTTTTGATGTGATAATCGGTATGGACTGGTTGAAAGAAGTGAAAGCAGAGATCGTTTGTTACAAAAATGCAATTCGCATTATACGAGAAAAAGAAAAACCCTTAATGGTGTACGGAGAAAAGGGCAACACGAAGCTACATATTATTAGTAATTTGAAGGCACAAAAACTAATAAGAAAAGGTTGCTATGCTGTTCTAGCACACGTCGAGAAAGTACAAACTGAAGAAAAGAGCATCAATGATGTTCCCATTGCAAAAGAATTTCCCGATGTATTTCCGAAAGAATTACCGGGATTACCCCCACAGCGATCCGTTGAATTTCAAATAGATCTTGTACCAGGAGCTGCACCAATAGCTCGTGCTACTTACAGACTCGCACCCAGCGAGATGAAAGAACTGCAAAGCCAATTACAAGAAATTTTAGAGCATGGTTTCATTCGACCAAGCACATCACCGTGGGGAGCTCCTGTTTTGTTTGTCAAGAAGAAAGATGGTACATTCAGGTTGTGTATCGACTACCGAGAGTTGAACAAACTTACCATCAAGAACCGCTACCCACTACCGAGAATCGACGACTTATTTGATCAACTACAAGGCTCGTCTGTTTATTCAAAGATTGACTTACGTTTCGGGTATCATCAAATGCGGGTGAAAGAAGATGATATTCCAAAGACTGCTTTCAGAACACGTTACGGTCATTATGAGTGTATGGTCATGCCGTTTGGTTTAACTAATGCACCAGCTATGTTCATGGACTTTATGAACCGAGTGTGTGGACCATACCTTGACAAGTTTGTAATTGTTTTCATTGATGACATACTTATTTACTCAAAGAATGACCAAGAACACGGTGAACATTTGAGAAAGGTGTTAGAAGTATTGAAGAAGGAAGAATTGTACGCTAAGTTTTCAAAGTGTGCATTTTGGTTGGAAGAAGTTCAATTCCTCGGTCACATAGTGAACAAAGAAGGTATTAAGGTGGATCCGGCAAAGATAGAAACTGTTGAAAAGTGGGAAACCCCGAAAACTCCGAAACACATACGCCAGTTTTTAGGACTAGCTGGTTACTACAGAAGGTTCATCCAAGACTTTTCCAGAATAGCAAAACCCTTGACTGCATTAACGCATAAAGGGAAAAAATTTGAATGGAATGATGAACAAGAGAAAGCGTTTCAGTTATTGAAGAAAAAGCTAACTACGGCACCTATATTGTCATTGCCTTAAGGGAATGATGATTTTGTGATTTATTGTGACGCATCAAAGCAAGGTCTCGATTGTGTATTAATGCAACGAACGAAGGTGATTGCTTATGCGTCTATACAATTGAAGATTCACGAACAAAATTATACGACGCATGATTTGGAATTAGGCGCGGTTGTTTTTGCATTAAAGACTTAGAGGCACTACTTATATGGGGTCAAAAGTATTATATATACCGACCACAAAAGTCTTCAACACATATTTAATCAGAAACAACTGAATATGAGGCAGCGTAGGTGGATTGAATTATTGAATGATTACGACTTTGAGATTCGTTACCACCCGGGGAAGGCAAATGTGGTAGCCGATGCCTTGAGCAGGAAGGACAGAGAACCCATTCGAGTAAAATCTATGAATATAATGATTCATAATAACCTTACTACTCAAATAAAGGAGGCGCAACAAGGAGTTTTAAAAGAGGGAAATTTAAAGGATGAAATACCCAAAGGATCGGAGAAACATCTTAATATTTGGGAAGACGGAACCCGGTATAGGGCTGAAAGGATTTGGGTACCAAAATTTGGAGATATGAGAGAAATGGTACTTAGAGAAGCTCATAAAACCAGATACTCAATACATCCTGGAACGGGGAAGATGTACAAGGATCTCAGGAAATATTTTTGGTGGTCAGGTATGAAAGCCGATGTTGCTAAATACATAGGAGAATGTTTGACGTGTTCTAAGGTCAAAGCTGAGCATCAAAAACCATCAGGTCTACTTCAACAACCCGAAATCCCGGAATGGAAATGGGAAAACATTACCATGGATTTCATCACTAAATTGCCAAGGACTGCAAGTGGTTTTGATACTATTTGGGTAATAGTTGATCGTCTCACCAAGTCAGCACATTTCCTGCCAATAAGAGAAGATGACAAGATGGAGAAGTTAGCACGACTGTATTTGAAGGAAGTCATCTCCAGACATGGAATACCAATCTCTATTATCTCTGATAGGGATGGCAGATTTATTTCAAGATTCTGGCAGACATTACAGCAAGCATTAGGAACTCGTCTAGACATGAGTACTGCCTATCATCCACAAACTGATGGGCAGAGCGAAAGGACGATACAAACGCTTGAAGACATGCTACGAGCATGTGTTATTGATTTCGGAAATAGTTGGGATCGACATCTACCATTAGCAGAATTTTCCTACAACAACAGCTACCATTCAAGCATTGAGATGGCGCCGTTTGAAGCACTTTATGGTAGAAAGTGTAGGTCTCCGATTTGTTGGAGTGAAGTGGGGGATAGACAGATTACGGGTCCGGAGATTATACAAGAAACTACCGAGAAGATCATCCAAATTCAACAACGGTTGAAAACCGCCCAAAGTCGACAAAAGAGCTACGCTGACATTAAAAGAAAAGATATAGAATTTGAAATTGGAGAGATGGTCATGCTTAAAGTTGCACCTTGGAAAGGCGTTGTTCGATTTGGTAAACGAGGGAAATTAAATCCAAGGTATATTGGACCATTCAAGATTATTGATCGTGTCGGACCAGTAGCTTACCGACTTGAGTTACCTCAACAACTCGCGGCTGTACATAACACTTTCCACGTCTCGAATTTGAAGAAATGTTTTGCTAAAGAAGATCACACTATTCCGTTAGATGAAATCCAAATCAACGAAAAACTCCAATTCATCGAAGAACCCGTCGAAATAATGGATCGTGAGGTTAAAAGACTTAAGCAAAACAAGATACCAATTGTTAAGGTTCGATGGAACGCTCGTAGAGGACCCGAGTTCACCTGGGAGCTTGAAGATTAGATGAAGAAGAAATACCCGCATCTATTTCCAGAAGATTCGTCAACACCTTCAACAGCTTAAAATTTCGGGACGAAATTTATTTAACGGGTAGGTACTGTAGTGACCCAAACTTTTCCATGTTTATATATATTAATTGAGATTGATATTTACATGATTAAATGTTTCCAACATGCTAAGCAATCAAACTTGTTAAGACTTGATTAATTGAAATATGTTTCATATAGACAATTGACCACCCAAGTTGACCGGCGATTCACGAACGTTAAAACTTGTAAAAACGACATGACGATATATATATGGATATACATATGGTTAACATGAGATTATGATAAGTAAGTATCTCCATAAGTATATTAACAATGAGTTATATACATATAAACAAGACTACTAACTTAAGGATTTCGAAACGAGACATATATGTAACGATTATCGTTGTAACGACATTTAAATGTATATACATCATATTAAGATATATTAATATATTATAATATCATGATAATATAATAATTTAACATCTCATTAGATATAATAAACAATGGGTTAACAACATTAATTGAGATCGTTAACTTAAAGGTTTCAAAACAACACTTACATGTAACGACTAACGATGACTTAACAACTCAGTTAAAATGTATATACATGTAGTGTATTTAGATGTATTAAAATACTTTTGGAAGACTTCAAGACATATATCAAAACACTCATACTTAACGAAAATGGTTACAGTTACTTTTCCATTCTTTTCTTTCATCAAGAATTCTAGTCGTATTCTTACCCGTATTATACACAGCTTCAAAACGTACTTACTATGAGTATATACCAATAGGAACTAGCATGGGATTCCACTCTTGATTATGTCATGTATGACTAATCAATTTTAACTTCTACCATGAGCTAGTCAACTAACTAGAACTCCTTATAACCCCACTCACCACTCACCAATTACCACTCATCATTCACTCCATTTCACTTCCAATTCTCTTTCTAATTCTCTCTCAACACACACACACTATTATGAATGTATTTTTCCAGTAGTTAATCATCATCTTCATCAAAAATCACTTCAAGAATCAAGCTATAATCATCATAGGAAGAACACTTCAAGAACACTTCAAAAATCCCTTCAAGTTTACTAATTTACTTCCAAGCTTTCTAATCCATTCCAAGTAATCATCTAAGATCAAGAAACCTTTGTTATATACAGTAGGTTATCTTTCTTATTCAAGGTAATATTCATATTCGAACTTTGATTCAATTTCTATAACTATAAACTATCTTAATTCGAGTAAAAATCTTACTTGAACTTGTTTTTGTGTCATGATCCTACTTCAAGAACTTTCAAGCCATCCAAGATCCTTTGAAGCTAGATCATTTCTTGTCACTTCCAGTAGGTTTACCTACTAAACTTGAGGTAGTAATGATGTTCATAACATCATTCGATTCATATATATAAAACTATCTTATTCGAAGGTTTAAACTCGTAATCATTAGAACATAGTTTAGTTAATTCTAAACTTGTTCGTAAACAAAAGTTAATCCTTCTAACTTGACTTTTAAAATTAACTACACACATGTTCTATATCTATATGATATGCTAACTTAATGATTTAAAATCTGGAAACACGAAAAACACCGTAAAACCGGATTTACGCCGTCGTAGTAACACCGCGGGCTGTTTTGGGTTAGTTAATTAAAAACTATGATAAACTTTGATTTAAAAGTTGTTATTCTGAGAAAATGATTTTTATTATGAACATGAAACTATATCCAAAAATTATGGTTAAACTCAAAGTGGAAGTATGTTTTCTAAAATGGTCATCTGGACGTCGTTCTTTCGACTGAAATGACTACCTTTACAAAAACGACTTGTAACTTATTTTTCCAACTATAAACCTATACTTTTTCTGTTTAGATTCATAAAATAGAGTTCAATATGAAACCATATCAATTTGATTCACTCAAAACGGATTTAAATTGAAGAAGTTATGGGTAAAACAAGATTGGATAATTTTTCTCATTTTAGCTACGTGAAAATTGGTAACAAATCTATTCCAACCATAACTTAATCAACTTGTATTGTATATTATGTAATCTTGAGATACCATAGACACGTATACAATGTTTCGACCTATCATGTCGACACATCTATATATATTTCGGAACAACCATAGACACTCTATATGTGAATGTTGGAGTTAGCTATACAGGGTTGAGGTTGATTCCAAAATATATATAGTTTGAGTTGTGATCAATACTGAGATACGTATACACTGGGTTGTGGATTGATTCAAGATAATATTTATCGATTTATTTCTGTACATCTAACTGTGGACAACTAGTTGTAGGTTACTAACGAGGACAGCTGACTTAATAAACTTAAAACATCAAAATATATTAAAAGTGTTGTAAATATATTTTAAACATACTTTGATATATATGTATATATTGTTATAGGTTCGTGAATCAACCAGTGGCCAAGTCTTACTTCCCGACGAAGTAAAAATATGTGAAAGTGAGTTATAGTCCCACTTTTAAAAATCTAATATTTTTGGGATGAGAATACATGCAGGTTTTATAAATGATTTACAAAATAGACACAAGTACGTGAAACTACATTCTATGGTTGAATTATCAAAATCGAATATGCCCCTTTTTATTAAGTCTGGTAATCTAAGAATTAGGGAACAGACACCCTAATTGACGCGAATCCTAAAGATAGATCTATCGGGCCCAACAAGCCCCATCCAAAGTACCGGATGCTTTAGTACTTCGAAATTTATATCATATCCGAAGGGTGTCCCGGAATGATAGGGATATTCTTATATATATGCATCTTGTTAATGTCGGTTACCAGGTGTTCACCATATGAATGATTTTTATCTCTATGTATGGGATGTGTATTGAAATATGAAATCTTGTGGTCTATTGTTACGATTTGATATATATAGGTTAAACCTATAACTCACCAACATTTTTGTTGACGTTTAAAGCATGTTTATTCTCAGGTGAATACTAAGAGCTTCCGCTGTTGCATACTAAAATAAGGACAAGATTTGAAGTCCATGTTTGTATGATATTGTGTAAAAACTGCATTCAAGAAACTGATTTCGATGTAACATATTTGTATTGTAAACCATTATGTAATGGTCGTGTGTAAACAGGATATTTTAGATTATCATTATTTGATAATCTACGTAAAGCTTTTTAAACCTTTATTTATGAAATAAAGGTTATGGTTTGTTTTAAAAATGAATGCAGTCTTTGAAAAACGTCTCATATAGAGGTCAAAACCTCGCAACGAAATCAATTAATATGGAACGTTTTTTAATCAATAAGAACGGGACATTTCAAGTTGATTCATCGAAAACGGAGTTACGGTTTGAAAGTTACAGCCCTTTCAATTTTCCGAAAAACTAGCCACTGCTCATGTCATACCCCGTCCAAAATCTTCCTGAATGAACACAATAACATATGGTACCATAGCGATGAATTGACATCTATATGCCTTGAATGACTCCAAGTAATATCTTTAAAATGAGCAAATGCACAGCGGAAGGTTTCTTTCATATCTGAGAATAAACATGCTTTCAAGTGTCAACCAAAAGGTTGGTGAGTTCATTAGTTTAACATAAATAATCATTTCATAATTTTAATAGACCACAAGATTTCATATTTCCATTTCTCATAAACATACGTCCCATGCATAGAGACAAAAATATCATTCATATGGATTGAACACCTGGTAACCGACATTCACAATATGCATATAAGAATATCCCCATCATTCCGGGATCCTCCTTCGGACATGATATAAATTTCGAAGTACTAAAGCATCCGGTACTTTGGATGGGGCTTGTTGGGTCCGATAGATCTATCTTTAGAGTTCGTCAATTAGGGTGTCTGTTCCCTAATTCTTAGATTACCAGACTTAATAAAAGAGGGCATATTCGATTTCGATAATTCAACCATAGAATGTAGTTTCACGTACTTGTGTCTATTTTGTAAATCATTTATAAAAGCAGCGCATGTATTCTCAGTCCCAAAAATATATATAAAAAGGGAGTAATGAAAACTCACCATACTGTATTTTGTAATAAAAATACATATGACGTCATTTAACAAGTGTAGGGTTGACCTCGGATTCACGAACCTATATCATTCATATGTATATTAATACATATAATCGTAATCGAATAAATTTATATATTAATACTTATTTTGTCATCGGACAAATTTATATACATATATTTATCAATGATGTCAATTTTATATTAATACTTATATGTTTCAAAAATATATTCATTTTATGTATTTTAAATAAAATATAGTAATGTTTTATGTGTTAAGTATAGTTTTATATAACTACTAGTTATTTGAAAAAATAATATTAATAAATAGTAAGTAAAAAAAATTGTATCTCTTTATGATAATAATAATAATAATAATGATAATATTAATAAGTAAAATGTTATATGTTAATACCTATTTTAATAATAATAATATTAATAATAATGATAATAATAATAATAATAATAATAATAACAACAATAATAATAATAATAATAATAATAATAATAATAATAATAATAATAATAATAATAATAATAATAATAATAACAATAACAACAATAAGAGTAATAATAAAAATAAGTAAAACTACCTCAAGAAAAAGTTCAAAAAAATAATGACAATGCCCAGGCTCGAACCCACGATCTCTCGCTCACACGAAAATTCCCCTAACCAATCAGCCAATTCTATTTTTCTGAATTAAATCATGACCCAATATATATATATATATATATATATATATATATATATATATATATATATATATATATATATATATATACCCCGTTCTATCTATTACAGCTCACCAAGTTTTGTATAATTCGGCCCATCAGAGATTAATAGCCCAACATATTACCAAGCCCAATTAAAGGTGTGAAGAAGCCCAATTAATCAAAGGTTTATGGTTTCAGTTTTCTTACTTCTTCTTATTATCTAAAAAAAATATGCCAGAAGTAGGGATTGAACTTGTGACCTCTCGGTTAAACTAAACACCTCTAACCATTCATCCGCTTCACTCATTTCTGTTTTGAAGCACGATTTATATTTACTTAACCCTTTCCTGTCTTGTCCCTTTTCTTCTTCCAAATACAAAATCCTTAATTCATTATCTTCATGTATCCCAATCATCATCCATCCTCGTCAAACTTATCCATCATCATCAAAACCGTGGACATCATCATCTTCATTCTTACCATAATACCATCATCATCTTCATAACCACGAAATCATCATCATCATTAAATCATTCTGTCATCACCACCATCATCATATCATTATCATAATGAATCACCATCATTCTTACTACCATCATCATATCACATCTTCATCATCATCATCGATCATTACATCACGATAATCAATCTCGTTCACCATCAAACATTATTTATCTCATCACTATCGTTAACTAAGAGACAAGTGGGTTTGATCAACATATGAAGCCCACTAAGAAATTTCTTATTTTAACTAAGGTCCGGTTAGATTTTGAAGCCCAACTAGAATCATGGAGAGTTGGTGCTCTCTCTCTCTCGGCCGTCAACAGGAACTAAGTGATAATGTTTTAAATTTGACAAGTCGATCATCTGCAGCAGGTTCTTCATAGTCGACATCAATGGCATCATCATCATCATCTTTACGTACAATTTGTTTCACAGATTCACCATACTCGTAATCATCATCATTTATTCAGTTTTCATCATAATTAATCATCATCTTTAAATATACGTCTTCATGCTTATTCTCGCCATAACAGAATCGAAAGGACACAGCAGCGCTAGTATCTCCCTTTTCCTTCTTCGTTTACAACAGAAATAAAAAAAAAATATGTAGCAGTCGTCGCTAGCTGCAGGCCTGCATTCGAAGAAGGAAAATGTAACAGTAGCGGTAACGGTGTCATTTTGAGTCTGACCTAATCAGAAAAACATAAAGTAGCAGATTTCGATGGTCCTTTTATTGATCTTCGAGCAGTTGCAACCCTCAAGTGGGTTTTGGGTTTGGGTTGTTCTCGAATAGAAGAAGTAACGAACAAAAGGCAACAGAAATAGTGCACGGTGTAGTAACAATTTGGTGGTCGAACCAAACCAGAACCGTAGCAAGTTAGTGATAATCGAATGGTACTTGTAGCTGTAACTAGTAATCAAGTCGAGTAGTAATAAAATAAGGAGAATAGTTCAAGTGAATTCAAGTAAAAGGTGATGAGGTGTTGAATTAATTGGAAAAATAATAAGTAAGTGGGGTCGAGCAGTTTACCACACTTGTTTGCCAAGTAGGATGGTAGTAAGGATAATAGTTTGGTGATGATGATTTGCAAGTTAACATAATAATACGGGTTAATATATAAATATATATGAGTGATTGATGTTCAATTAAATAAAAAGGTAAATAAAAAGGTGTACTAGTAAAGGGTGATAAATGGTGAGTTTGTGTGGGGTTTCAACAAGGAAGGTACAAAATATGTAGGCTCATATGTTGACAATAAATACAAGATATAGATGAAGAAAAAGAGAAATATAGATCCAACTTGTGTGTGTACAGAGAAAAGAAAGAAAGTAGGTAAAACGTGTGATGATGTTGATTGGTGGTCTTGACTATAAGAGAAACAAAACAAAGGTGATGATTTGTGTTCATTGAATCCATATGTAAATATGTATATATAGTATGTGTTTGATTGTGAAAGAAACAAAAACACTTTCAATCATATACCAATTATCTGATTCGGATAGTGGAGAACCCAAAAATAGTAAAAATTAAATATATGATATAAAATATAATAATAAATTAATATGTTATAACTCTCAATTGAAATTAAACGTGCACAACCAATAGAAACTCCGTTGTTATTCACTGGCGAACTAAAAGTTCTCTGAAAAATCTCAAATTTTTAAATTAATTACCTTTATTTATTTTGATCATTATGATATAGAATTCAGTCAATAACTATTAAATAAAAATTTCATTAATTATTCACTCCCAACCCTAAGTAAAATATAAAAAGTTTTAAAATTTGACAAACAACTTCTAAATATATTATTAATAAGCCTAAAATTTATAAAACTCATTTTCGGATCACCGTTTATTTTAAAATCATATAAGTTTAAATTTAACTTGCTTAATATCAATCGAAACATCAAACGAGTATTACAATTATTTAGTATTTATTTTTAATACACTTTATTTATATATATCTATGTTTTTAAATAATAATTATTATGATATGCTATTTTTTATTTTATTTTACTTAAATAACAACAACATATAATATTTCAAATTATACTTCCGATTATTATATATATATATATATATATATATATATATACACACACACATATAGCTATTTACAATTAATTGTTCGTGAATCGTCGGGAACGGTCGATGGTCAATGATAATATGAAACAGTTCAAAATTTTTGAGACTCAGCTTTATTGACTTTGCTTATCGAGTCGAAATCATATAAAGATTCAGTTTAAATTTGGTCGGAAATTCCCGGGTCGTCACAGTACCTACCCGTTAAAGAAATTTCGTCCCAAAATTTGATCGTGGTCGTCATGGCTAACAATAAAAATGTTTTCATGACGAATATGAGTTGACAAATAGAATTTCATGATTATTGAGTAATATAGATATAACGATTCGATTATGTGAAGTGTATGAGTGAAGCTGTCACAAAAGAGTGAAATGAGAAATTAAAGATTCGCCTTAGCTTTTGATGTAGTCACGTTTGAATTCCGGAATTCAAGGGATTTAAACGAAAATCTTGAAAATCTATAAGATCTGATTCTTCGGGATTTATCGAAATTAAGATCTCTATAATTAAATGTGATTATCTGTCTCGATTGCTTTGTCTGGTATTTCCACGATAAATGAATTACTTCACCACTCCAATACTTTCTTTCTATCCATACTTTCAATGATTGTGAATATGCTTAATCCAACTCTGGTTCTCAACCTCATTCTGACTATCGCAACAATCATTCTTCTATTCCAACTTCCACCGGAGGAATCTGTTTTCTTCTACTTCGCCCTTGGAGTTATAGTGTTTTTAATTCTTCCATGTCTTTATGTTGCTATCCGCATTGATATACACGGTTTGTAACTTATGTGTTTGTGATCGGATTTATATTTTCCTCTATTTTCGGAGCTCCATGCTCTTGTTTTCTATTCCCGATTCTAAATCAAGCGAATAATGGTCCAGAATTCGTAGATATAGAGTTTCAAATGATTATAATGTTCTAAGCAGGAAGGAACATAATAGTACGATTTGATTTGGTAAATTACCAGAATCACTGAGAATAGAACTATCAAGAATACATTTTCTTGATATGTTTAGAGGTTAGGTAGAATCATAGAGTTATGTAACATGACACATGATGACGGTATAATCTATTGTGAACCATTATCATGTTTCATTAGAAACTCAGCATGACTTACTATAATATAATCACGTTGGCCAAGCGTCATTATATTATACTAACTCATGCTTCAATTCCCACACTTCTCCAGCAATCATTCATAATTTAAACTCAATTTATAGAAGGATAGAAACTAAAATAGTTTCTTTTATGATATAACATAGATAGCACGAGGAGGTAGATAATTTCGGATGAAAATATTCATAAAATATCTTCAGAAATATCGAAGATATTTATGATGATATTTTGGGAATTTCTAAGTTCGAAGGTTTATGAAGAAAAATTTTCCGCAAGATTTTAACATGACTTCGGAGCAAGATATTCTCTAAAGATTTCATCGAATCCAGTATTACCTGGATTCTTTGAATATAGGGTTTGGTCCTTGTATTTGTCCTTGGTCTCCTTCATGGTTAGCTCAATCTGTTTTTCAGTATCAAATTTTTCTATCGAGCGTTCCTAACACTCCTTTCTTTATCATCAAACTTTTGGCCATTTAGCCATCTACCATTTTTCTGTTTCCTCTGCATTTAATGCTATGATAGCTAAATCATCGATTATCAATTCGAGGTGGTTTCAGGAGAATTGTGTTTTTAGATGATTAAATGCTGATGGTAATATGATGGAACATGAAAGGTTCCCCGGCAACAATAAAAGAGTACGCATATATATATCAAAGTTATAATATGGTTGTTTCGAACGAAAAGTCGAAGTTGTCTTGCTGGAGCTGTGACAAAATTTGCTACTTTGAAGGGAATCACCAAGTTATTTTGGGTAATAATAACACTAAAGGAATTAGCACAGATACATGTTAAACGTTTACTCAGATTTTGAGAATTTTTTTCAGGTGCATAACTATATGCATAAATCTTTCCTTCCGTATATGAAGTGCGGTTGATTCATCCTCTCGATTGAGGTGTTTTCAAGAATCATGAAAGGTTTGAACGCAGATTGTAATTGTCAAGATACAATTGAGGATTAAGATAAAATCAAGTGGCAAACTTGAAGAATTGTTTAGTTTCATATGTTATAATCAATATATTAATTGATTTTAATTATCCAATGTTATTAGTCCTCAGTCGATAGTCCACAGTTGACAGTCCAATAATTCATATATAGTTTAATATATAATATTCAAATTAATTAATACATATCGTGACCCGTGTACATGTCTCAGACTCGATCACAACTCAAACTATATATATTATTTGAGAATCAACCTCAACCCTGTATAGCGAACTTTATCATTACAGCATATAGAGTGTCTATGGTTATTCCAAATAATATATATAGATGCATCGATATGATATGTCAAAACCTTGTATACATGTCCCGATATTTAAAGTGCGTAAAATAAATACAGAAATTAAATGACGATAAATAAAATGCGTAAAGTAAATAACAGAATTTAAATGACGATAAATAAAATTGCGATAATTAAATTGCGATAAATAAACTGCGATAAATAAAATGTAATCAGTTAGCTAGGAACAGTTAGCTAGAATTTTGTTAGCGTGGATTCTTAACAAAATTTTCTCATGGTTAATTTGTTTGTTTCTAATAAATTTTTATTTTTGTCCAATGTTTTCTTCGTTATGCCACTTGTTGGATTCTTATAGATCAAAATCCAAATATGAAATTGAATGAAAATGGTTATTCTACGGTGAACAGACACGTATATCGGTGAGTGTAAATAGGATAGTAAATGATTGTTGAATCAGCTTTCACGAATGTACAGTGTAACTTATTAAGGTAAAATCTAAATATTCCTCGGGTATTACCTACCCGTTAAAATATTTTCACCTTAAACAGTTTGTACAAAAGAATTTTTAATTACAATCTTTATGAAAACATATATACATATATATTTTCTTCAGATGTAATCATGGATTTAATGAGTCAGTATGATATTAAACTCATTTGATTTACCGTTAGAACAAAAATATATAATCTCTAAAACATTAGAGATTACATAATCATCATGAAGACGAAGATAATTGATGCAGAACGATACGTAGAACGATGATTATACTCGAGGTACAGAATGAGATGTTGAGGCATGGTTTGTTGATGGTACTGGTGCTGTCGGTATCGATGTTGGTGGTACTGTTGGTGCCGGTGATGTTGCTGAAGTTGGTAAATTTTGCACCATATTCTCCATATTGATTATTCGAGCGCGAAGTTCGTTGACTTCTTATATTATTCCGGGATGATTGTCGATCGGAACGAGCGGATGAATAAGATCTTGAATTTTATATCAAATATAATCGTGGCGAGATATTCTGGAAATGAGAGAGAAAATGATGTTTCGGACTGGTTCGTCGGTAAGTGCTTCAGGTTAAACGCCAAGAGGTAAATTCGGTTGGTGAAAAGGATCGCCTTTTTCGCGTCTCCATTGATTAAGTTGACTACGAACCCATCAGATGAATTGGGGATGGCTGATTGATTGATTCATTCTGGTGACACCGCTTTCGGAGCTTAGGTGAATATCCATGTCGGAATAGCTATCGAAATCTGAGGGACTCGAACTGGTTGAGGGATTCATCTCGTATAATCAGATGAAGGAATTTCGATAAGAAATAGATTATAGGATATACATTAGTACCCTGCAATACATAATTTACATATGCATATATAATACTAAAATCCCTTAAGTTACGGAGAAATCTACGGAAGCTGTCAGGCAAAGGTAACAATAACAGATACGCTAAGATATGAATTTATCTATACACTGTCTATGCAATAGAGGCAGTAAGACATGTCTAGACTAAGAATGATAAGTAGGTAATTTCCTAAGGATGATAAGCAGATGATTTCCGACTAGAAATGATAAGCAAAACTTTTGACATGCAAACACGGTCGAAGTCCAAACTCACTAATGCATCTAAACAATTATCAGTTAGACACACTAATGCAAGACCTGGTTCGCTAAGACCACCGCTCTGATACCACATGTCATACCCCGTCCAAAATCTTCCTGAATGAACACAATAACATATGGTACCATAGCGATGAATTGACATCTATATGCCTTGAATGACTCCAAGTAATATCTTTAAAATGAGCAAATGCACAGCGGAAGGTTTCTTTCATATCTGAGAATAAACATGCTTTCAAGTGTCAACCAAAAGGTTGGTGAGTTCATTAGTTTAACATAAATAAACATTTCATAATTTTAATAGATCACAAGATTTCATATTTCCATTTCTCATAAACATACGTCCCATGCATAGAGACAAAAATATCATTCATATGGATTGAACACCTGGTAACCGACATTCACAATATGCATATAAGAATATCCCCATCATTCCGGGATCCTCCTTCGGACATGATATAAATTTTGAAGTACTAAAGCATCCGGTACTTTGGATGGGGCTTGTTGGGCCCGATAGATCCATCTTTAGAGTTCGCGTCAATTAGGGTATCTGTTCCCTAATTCTTAGATTACCAGACTTAATAAAAGAGGGCATATTCGATTTCGATAATTCAACCATAGAATGTAGTTTCACGTACTTGTGTCTATTTTGTAAATCATTTATAAAAGCAGCGCATGTATTCTCAGTCCCAAAAATATATATAAAAAGGGAGTAATGAAAACTCACCATACTGTATTTTGTAGTAAAAATATATATGACGTCATTTATCAAGTGTAGGGTTGACCTCGGATTCACGAACCTATATCATTCATATGTATATTAATACATATAATCGTAATCGAATAAATTTATATATTAATACTTATTTTGTCATCGGACAAATTTATATACACATATTTATCAATGATGTCAATTTTATATTAATACTTATATGTTTCAAAAATATATTCATTTTATGTATTTTAAATAAAATATAGTAATGTTTTATGTGTTAAGTATAGTTTTATATAACTACTAGTTATTTGAAAAAATAATATTAATAAATAGTAAGTAAAAAAAATTGTATCTCTTTATGATTATAATAATAATAATGATAATATTAATAAGTAAAATGTTATATGTTAATACCTATTTTAATAATAATAATATTAATAATAATGATAATAATAATAATAATAATAATAATAATAATAATAATAATAATAATAATAATAATAATAATAATAATAATAATAATAATAATAATAATAATAATAATAATAATAATAACAACAATAAGAGTAATAATAAAAATAAGTAAAACTACCTCAAGAAAAAGTTTTAAAAAAATAATGACAATGCCCAGGCTCGAATCCACGATCTCTCGCTCACACGAAAATTCCCCTAACCAATCAGCCAATTCTATTTTTCTGAATTAAATCATGACCCAATATATATATATATATATATATATATATATATATATATATATATATATATATATATATATATACCCCGTTCTATCTATTACAGCTCACCAAGTTTTGTATAATTCGGCCCGTCAGAGATTAATAGCCCAACATATTACCAAGCCCAATTAAAGGTATGAAGAAGCCCAAGTAATCAAAGGTTTATGGTTTCAGTTTTCTTACTTCTTCTTATTATCTAAAAAAAATATGCCAGAAGTAAGGATTGAACTTGTGACCTCTCGGTTAAACTAAACACCTCTAACCATCCATCCGCTTCACTCATTTCTGTTTTGAAGCACGATTTATATTTACTTAACCCTTTCCTGTCTTGTCCCTTTTCTTCTTCCAAATACAAAATCCTTAATTCATTATCTTCATGTATCCCAATCATCATCCATCCTCGTCAAACTTATCCATCGTCATCAAAACCGTGGACATCATCATCTTCATTCTTACCATAATACCATCATCATCTTCATAACCACGAAATCATCATCATCATTAAATCATTCTGTCATCACCACCATCATCATATCATTATCATAATGAATCACCATCATTCTTACTACCATCATCATATCACATCTTCATCATCATCATCGATCATTACATCACGATAATCGATCTCGTTCACCATCAAACATCATTTATCTCATCACTATCGTTAACTAAGAGACAAGTGGGTTTGATCAACATATGAAGCCCACTAAGAAATTTCTTATTTTAACTAAGGTCCGGTTAGATTTTGAAGCCCAGTTAGAATCATGGAGAGTTGGTGCTCTCTCTCTCTCTCGGCCGTCAACAGGAACTAAGTGATAATGTTTTAAATTTGACAAGTCGATCATCTGCAGCAGGTTCTTCATAGTCGACATCAATGGCATCATCATCATCATCTTTACGTACAATTTGTTTCATAGATTCACCATACTCGTAATCATCATCATTTATTCAGTTTTCATCATAACTAATCATCATCTTTAAATATACGTCTTCATGCTTATTCTCGCCATAACAGAATCGAAAGGACACAGCAGCGCTAGTATCTCCCTTTTCCTTCTTCGTTTACAACAGAAATAAAAAAAAAATATGTAGCAGTCGTCGCTAGCTCCAGGTCTGCATTCGAAGAAGGAAAATGTAACAGTAGCGGTAACGGTGTCGTTTTGAGTCTGACCTAATCAGAAAAACATAAAGTAGCAGATTTCGATGGTCCTTTTATTGATCTTAGAGTAGCTGCAACCCTCAAGTGGGTTTTGGGTTTGGGTTGTTCTCGGACAGAAGAAGTAACGAACAAAAGGCAATAGAATTAGTGCACGGTGTAGTAACAATTTGGTGGTCGAACCAAACCAGAATCGTAGCAAGTTAGTGATAATCGAATGGTACTTGTAGCTGTAACTAGTGATCAAGTGGAGTAGTAATAAAATAAGAAGAATAGTTCAAGTGAATTCAAGTAAAAGGTGATGAGCTGTTGAATTAATTGGAAAAATAATAAGTAAGTGGGGTCGAGCAGTTTACCACACTTGTTTGCCAAGTAGGATGGTAGTAAGGGTAATAGTTTGGTGATGATGATTTGCAAGTTAATATAATAATACGGGTTAATATATAAATATATATGAGTGATTGATGTTCAATTAAATAAAAAAGGTAAACAAAAAGGTGTACTAGTAAAGGGTGATAGATGGTGAGTTTGTGTGGGGTTTCAACAAGGAAAATACAAAATATGTAGGCTCATATGTTGACAATAAACACAAGATATAGATGAAGAAAAAGAGAAATATAGATCCAACTTGTGTGTGTACAGAGAAAAGAAAGAAAGTAGGTAAAACGTGTGATGATGTTGATTGGTGGTCTTGACTATAAGAGAAACAAAACAAAGGTGATGATTTGTGTTCATTGAATCCATATGTAAATATGTATATATAGTATGTGTTTGATTGTGAAAGAAACAAAAACACTTTCAATCATATAACAATTATCTACAGTGGTGTATAGTGAAGTGATTATAAATATCATGCATTGTTTATCTATATGCATATATAAGAATCTGATTCGGATAGTGGAGAACCCAAAAACAGTGAAAATTAAATATATGATATAAAATATAATAATAAATTAATATGTTATAACTCTCAATTGAAATTAAACGTGCACAACCAATAGAAACTCCGTTGTTATTCACTGGCGAACTAAAAGTTCTCTGAAAAATCTTAAAATTTTAAATTAAATACCTTTATTTATTTTGGTCATTATGATATAGAATTCAGTCAATAACTATTCAATAAAAATTTCATTAATTATTCACTCCCAACCCTAAGTAAAATATAAAAAGTTTTAAAATTTGACAAACAACTTCTAAATATATTATTAATAAGCCTAAAATTTATAAAACTCATTTTCGGATCACCGTTTATTTTAAAATCATATAAGTTTAAATTTAACTTGCTTAATATCAATCGAAACATCAAACGTATTACAATCATTTAGTATTTATTTTTAATACACTTTATTTATATATATCTATGTTTTTAAATAATAATTATTATGATATGCTATTTTTTATTTTATTTTACTTAAATAACAACAACATATAATATTTCAAATTATACTTCCGATTATTATATATATATATATATATATATATATATATATATATATATATATATATACACACACACACACATATAGCTATTTACAATTAATTGTTCGTGAATCGTCAGGAACGGTCGATGGTCAATGATAATATGAAACAGTTCAAAATTTTTGAGACTCAGCTTTATTGACTTTGCTTATCGAGTCGAAATCATATAAAGATTAAGTTTAAATTTGGTCGGAAATTCCCGGGTTGTCACAGCTCACTCGCACGGATGAGGTCTCACTCGTATGAGTGAGTCCTCAACCGTGTGGTTGAGCCTCAAAAGTGTGGTCACATGTACGGTTGAGCTGTCAAAAGTGTGGGTGCTGAAAATCAGTTCCAGCACGCTGTTTTCGCGTTTTTAGCACCCAAAACTCGATTTTTGCTTGTTTTGGTCGATTCAAAGGCTCAAGAATATCACATAACACTTATATAAACTATTTCTAACATCAATCAAGCATTACAAACATATTCAAAGCAAGAATCAAGCATAAAAGTTAACTTTTTCAAAACCCATTTCAATTCATCAAAATTGAAGATGCTTACCTTGTTTTGATTCTGAAATCACAAAGGATTTGATGCACAAAATCACAATCTTCAATTTGAACTTGTTAATTTTATGGATTCAAAGAGCAATATGGTGTTTAGGGTTTGTATTTTGCTAAACATAGCAAGAAATGCGACGTACAGATATATATGGCTTAATTTAGGTTTCTTCACTCATAGTGTGATGACCTGGAAATTTTTGACCAAATTTAAACTTTATCTTTAAATGATTTAATGTTTCCGACACGATAAGCAAAGTCTATGAAGTTGAATCTTAAAATTTTAGAACTGTTTCATGTATTAAATTACATTTGACTGCTCTCGACGATTCATGAACAATTATATGTATGTATATATATATGTACAAGTAAAAACGACTTTCCTACCGTAAAACAGTATTTGCTACAGTAAAATGACTTTCCTACCGTAAAACACTATTTGCTACAGTAAAACACTATTTGCTACAGTGAAACCGTATTTTTGCTACAGTGCTACAGTGATTTGCTGCAGTAAAACACTATTTGCTACAGTAACACTATTTGCTACAGTGAAACACTATTGCTACAGTAAAACACTATTTGATGTCGACGAACTTGCAAACAAAAACAGGATAAGGCGGCCATGCGATCGCATGGCAAAAACACTGAAAACTCATGCGATCGCATGAGGTACTGTAGCAGGCCACATACTATAAAAGCTCGATTCATTCCTCTGTATTATTATTTTTTTTATATTATTATTATTATTATTATTATTATTATTATTATTATTATTAAGATTAATATTATTATTATTATTATTATTATTATTATTAATCTTATTATAATATTATTATTAGTAGTATATATACCTAAAATACTACGACGAGGTTATGAGCGTGTCACCTTCAAAATGGGTTTTTGAGCGGGATAGAGCTAAGGAAATTATGGGTTATTGTCAAGGAGGTTATGGGTAATGTTCGAGGGTATATTTGTGAATCAAATCTAGTGTTTATCATCTCTGTTGCGTCTACGTACTTTCCTACAATATTGAATCTCAATATTGATACGTAAGCACTCATATTTTATCTTTTATACATTAATTGTGTATCCATATCTAGTGCTCGAGTATATATATTTATGCATGCTTGTATGCTAAATTTTGTCGTTAAATAGTTATGATGAATTACGAAGTAAATACATATATTACTGGTAAAAGGTATATGATATACATGTTTTTGGAAAGCTGGCGAAAAATCAATAACTTTTCATTTAGATATCGAATAATTTCGATGAACGGATTAAAAGATATGATCAACTGAATTATGATTAACGTTAATTGAAATTGCTTTTGAATCTACAATTAAGATTTAAACAACTTGTTTACGAGATTGATAAATTGGATTTTTGAATATTACCAACCGAGTAAATGAATCCTTATATAAGGTATGTCTCGTTTTGTTGAACTATTGTCAAAATTGATTTTTTGAAACGATTTTGGATAACTTTTGTATGTCGATCTCGAGCATTAGGATTGTTATACACTATGACCTGACCTAGCTTGATAGACATTTATTGACCAACATATGTTCTCTAGGTTGAGATCTACGGTTATTTGATATTCCGAGTTTCGGTCACGTTTTGGTGAACAACTTTATGTGCTGCTAAGGTGAGTTTCATTTGCTCCCTTTTTAATTACTTTTGCAATCTATATTTTTAGGCTGAGAATACATGCACTTTATTTCAAATGCAATGGATACAAGTACATACTAAATTCTACACTGAGTTTGAACCGAAAATCCCTTAGCTTTGGTAACTAGTAACTGCCAGTTATAAGAACTGGTGGGCGCGAGTAGTAGTATATGGATCCATAGGGCTTGATATCCCTGTCCGAGCTAGAGCACTAGCCTTTTAACGGACGTATGCTATTTTAGAAGCGTACACGTTGGTTTGCGTGTACTATTAAGATGATTATACAAAGGGTACAAATTATATATACGTTAAGTTTAGTTACCAGGGTGCTCAATCTTGTAGAATATTTTGATAAACGTTTCTGGATGAAACAACTGAAATCTTGTGATCCACCTTTATACACAAATTATGCGAAACATTAAAACTATGAACTCACACTTGTTAGCATGTTTATTCTCAGGTTTCCTAGAAGTCTTCCGCTGTTGCTTATATGTTAGACAAGCTATGTGCATGGAGTCTTACATGACATACTTTTCAAGGAAACGTTGCATTCACCAAATTATCACCATGTATCTTATTTTGACTGCATTGTCAACGGAAGTACTATTGTAAACTATTATTTACGGTGATTGTCTATATGTAGAAATCATCAGATGTCGAAAACCTTTGATTTAAATATTCATTTATGGTGTGCCTTTTCAAAAGAATGCAATGTTTACAAAACGTATCATATAGAGGTCAAATACCTCGCAATGAAAACAATGAATGACGTATTGTCCATATGGATTTGGAGCGATCGTCACAGTTGGTATCAGAGCATTGGTCCTAGTGAACCAGGTCTTGCATGAGTGTGTCTAACTAGTTATTGTTAGGATGCATTAGTGAGTCTGGACTATGACCGTATATGTTTTTACCAAGTTTTGCTTACCATTTATCGTCGAAAATTACTTGCTTATCATTCCTAAGTCTAGACACATCTTACTGCATTTACTGCATAGATAGTGTGCCGACAAAATTCATATCTTAGTATATCTGTTACTGTAATCTTTTCCTGACATCTTCCGAAAATTTCTCCGTAATTTACGGGATTTTGGTATTATATATACATGTGTAAATTATGTATTGAGGAGTACCAATCTAAATTCTATAATCTATCTTTTATCAAAAATCAATTCCCTGATTACACAAGATGTATCACGTATCTAGTTCAAATTCCTTAAATTCCGACAGCTATTCCGATATGGATATTCACATGAACTCCGAAGACAGTGTAACCGGAATGGATCAACCAATTAGCCATCATCTATTCTGGATGAATTGGGGATGGGTTCGTAGCTTACTTAGTTATTGGAGACAAGAAGAAGGCGATCCCTTCCATCCACCACATTGCCCTCTTGGCGAAGAACCTGAAGCACTTACCGGCGAACCTGTTCGTAATACCATTTTCTCTCTTATTTCCAGAGTATCTAGTCATGATTATATACTATCTCACATTCTAAATCTTATTCGTCCGCTCGTCCGAACCACCGATCATCCCGGTATAATAGAAGAAGTCAACGAGCTTCGCGCTCGGGTAGTGGCTTTGGAGAATATGGTGCGAAGGTTACAAATACCAGCAGCAGCACCAGCAGCATAACCAGTACCACCATCATCAACAACAACAGTACCATTACCACCACCAACAACCACATCCGCATCCCACACCTCAATATCACATCTAAAAACTGTACTTCAGATATCAACATCATACGCACTGTAGATACAAAGGAGTGCCAACAAAAATAAATGATGAAGTACTGATTCATAACTTCATCGAAGAAATATTCTACGGTGATTATGTAATCTCTAAAATCTTAGAGATTATTTATCCCGGTTCTAACATTAAATCAGATAAATAGAAGGAAGAATAGAAACCCTGACAAGAATGATGCATAAGGTACAAGCTAGACTTGTTTTACCAACAGCATCAATAGTACCCTTAGCCTCACCAGCACAGTTAGTGCTGTCAACATCATTAGAATCATCAGCACCTCTAACATCACAAGCTCCGCCAGTTCAAGAAAGCACCGTGGATATTATTACAAGTCAACAACGCGTATATTTGTATCAACGAGTTATGAAATATTAACTCATTCTCTCTGAAGAATTTATATGTATATCTTATATATATATATATATATATATATATATATATATATATATATATATATATATATATATATATATATATATATATATATATATATATATATATATATATATATATATATATATATATATATATATATATATATATATATATATATATATATATATATATATATATATTTTAAAACTATCATAAATCTTTTCGTACTAAGCTATTAAGTATGAATTGAAAAAGGGTAAATACTACTCGATTAAATTCATATTACATCTGAAGAAAATATACATACATATATTTTCATAAAAACGGTAATAAAAATTCTTTTGTACAAAGTATTAATTGTGAAATCTTTAACGGGTAGGTAATACTCGGGAAATATATAAGTTCACAATTAATATGTTATATTGTACATTCTTCAACTTTGATTCAAAAATTATTAACTATGCTCACACCGATATACAATCGTTTTCATACAAATTCAATTACATATTCTGATATTGACGGATCAGAATCCAAGTCATAACTCTGAACCGGTGAAATCATTCTTAGATCTCTACATCTTTCAAAGCTATACTTTGACTTCAAAACTGTGAAAGATCCTTTGGTATTGTTTTTACCAAAAATAACCTTGCAATTTCTTTTCAAAGTATCCAGTATTATCAACCATTCAACCAGTCAACGACGACCTTTCAGACTTGTAATTTTGGCATATACGTTTTCGTTACTGGGGAACCTTTCATGTTCCACCACATTAGCAGTAAATTTACCAACAACTTCATTGATCTTTGACCTTCCGAAAAATCCTTATACTTATTGAAACTGTATCATGTACTCATCCACATCTTGTAACGGCAATTGCCATACCAACTATTGGGAATTAGCAATCAGTATCTTGAAATCTTGTAGCACGTCTACGCCAACAGTTATATGTGTGCATATAACGTCTACCTCCTGGACTAACATACTTCGAATGTGAAGTTTCTGAAAAACACCTTAAACTACGAACTAGTTCTCGAAATCTTAAAAAAAATGCTGATGAAGCAGCCAAAAACTGTAAATGACCTTAACAGTAAAAAGTTTGATGATAAAGGATAGTGTGCTGGCAAAGCTCAGAAAAAGAGAAAGTTTGGAACTGGAAAACGGATTGAGCAAAGTATGAAAGAGGCTGTGGATAAATCACAAGGACGAAATCTGCCTTTAAAGAATCCAAATGATTCAGTATCTGTTGAAGCCATTAATGAATACCTTGCTTCCGAATCTAAACCCTTGCGAACAATATTCTTCATCATCATCTTATCTTAAATATTCTAAGATATCATCGTATCTCCCATTATAAATATCCTCCATATTTCTGAAGATATTTTTCGAAACCATTCTTATCTGAAATCATTACCTATTCGCGCTATCTGTGTTACATCATAAAAGAAACTATTTTAGTTTCTAAAATCTGAAAAATTCGAAAAAAAAATGGATGTTTTGAAGTAATGTTGGGAACTGAAGCATGAGTTAGTATAATATAATGACACTTGATCAACGTGATTATATTACAGTAAGTCATGTTGAGTTTCTAATGGAACGTGACAAAGGTTCACAGATCACACCCTCATCATAAACCATGTTACATAACTCTTTTATTCTATATAATCTCTAAATATATCAAGAAAATATATTTCTTGATGATTCGGTCTTTTCCGGATATTCTGGTAATTTGACAAGTCAGATTGTACCATTACCGTTTCTTTCTTAGAACATTAATTATGTTTATTCTGAAATTCATACCTATGAATTCTGGACCATTATTCGCTTGACTTAAGGTCGGGAAGAGAAAACGAAAGCATGAAGCTCCAAAATATAATGGAAAATATGAAGCCCGAAAACAACCCCGAAATTACAAACCGTGTATATCAATGCGTATAGCAATATAAAGACACGGGAGAATAAAAAACAATATAACCCCAAGGTAATAGTAGAAGAAAATAACCTCCTCTGGTGGCAGATGAAAAAGAAGAATGAATGATATGATAGCCAAGAAAATATCAAGAATCAGAACTGGATGAAGCATTTTCACAAATCTTTTGTAAGTATGAAATAAGGAAGAAGATTATAGGAATGGTGAAAATAAATGAAATGGAAGTGGTCAATTTATAAGCGAAATATCAGACATAGCAATCGAGGCAGATTACGCATTTAATCAAAGAAAATCCTAATTTCCGCAAATTCTGAAGAATCAAATCTTATTTAGATTATGAAGATTTTCTATTTCTTAAATTCAAGAAATCAATCGTAACTACGTCAAAAGCTAAGACGAATCTCTATTCTTTCATTTCACTCTTTTACGATAACTTCTCTCATACGCTTCGAGAAATCGGATTGTTTTATCCATATAATTCAACGGTGATAAAATTCTATTTATCAACTCATATTCGTCATGAAAACATTTCTATTGTTAGCCATGACGACCTCACTTAAATTTCGGGACGAAATTTCTTTAACGGGTAGGTACTGTGATGACCCGGAAATTTCTGACCAAATTTAAACTTTATCTTTAAATGATTTAATGTTTCCGACACGATAAGCAAAGTCTATGAAGTTGAATCTAAAAATTTTAGAACTGTTTCATGTATTAAATTACATTTGACTGCTCTCGATGATTCATGAACAATTATATGTATGTATATATATATATGTACAAGTAAAAACGACTTTCCTATCGTAAAACAGTATTTGCTACAGTAAAATGACTTTCCTACCGTAAAACACTATTTGCTACAGTAAACACTATTTGCTACAGTGAAACCGTATTTTGCTACAGCGCTACAGTAAAACACTATTTGCTACAGTAAAACACTATTTGATGTCGACGAACTATTAAACAAAAACAGGATAAGGCGGCCATGCGATCGCATGGCAAAAACACTGAAAACTCATGCGATCGCATGAGGTACTATAGCAGGCCACATACTATAAAAGCTCGATTCATTCCTCTATATTTTTTTTATATTATTATTATTATTATTATTATTATTATTATTATTATTATTATTATTATTATTAAGATTAATATTATTATTATTAATCTTATTATAATATTATTATTAGTAGTATATATACCTAAAATACTACGACGAGGTTATGAGCGTGTCACCTTCAAAATGGGTTTTTGAGCGGGATAGAGCTAAGGAAATTATGGGTTATTGTCAAGGAGGTTATGGGTAATGTTCGAGGGTATATTTGTGAATCAAATCTAGTATTTATCATCTTTGTTGCGTCTACGTACTTTCCTACAATATTGAATCTCAATATTGATACGTAAGAACTCATATTTTATCTTTTATACATTAATTGTGTATCCATGTCTAGTGCTCGAGTATATATATTTATGCATGCTTGTATGCTAAATTTTGTCGTTAAATAGTTATGATGAATCACGAAGTAAATACATATATTACTGGTAAAAGGTATATGATATACATGTTTTTGGAAAGCTGGCGAAAAATCAATAACTTTTCATTTAGATATCGAATAATTTCGATGAACGGATTAAAAGATATGATCAACTGAATTATGATTAACGTTAATTGAAATTGCTTTTGAATCTACAATTAAGATTTAAACAACTTGTTTACGAGATTTATAAATTAGATTTTTGAATATTACCAACCGAGTAAATGAATCCTTATATAAGGAATATCTCGTTTTGTTGAACTATTGTCAAAATTGACTTTTTGAAACGACTTTGGATAACTTTTGTATGTCGATCTCGAGCATTAGGATTGTTATACACTATGACCTGACCTAGCTTGATAGACATTTATTGACCAACATATGTTCTCTAGGTTGAGATCTACGGTTATTTGATATTCCGAGTTTCGGTCACGTTTTGGTGAACAACTTTATGTGCTGCTAAGGTGAGTTTCATTTGCTCCCTTTTTAATTGCTTTTGCAATCTATATTTTTGGGCTGAGAATACATGCACTTTATTTTAAACGCAATGGATACAAGTACATACTAAATTCTACACTGAGTTTGAACCGAAAATCCCTTAGCTTTGGTAACTAGTAACTGCCAGTTATAAGAACTGGTGGGCGCGAGTAGTAGTATATGGATCCATAGGGCTTGATATCCCCGTTCGAGCTAGAGCACTAGCCTTTTAACGGACATATGCTATTTGAGAAGCATACACGTTGGTTTGCGTGTACTATTAAGATGATTATACAAAGGGTACAAATTATATATACATTAAGTTTAGTTACCAGGGTGCTCAATCTTGTAGAATATTTTGATAAACGTTTCTGGATGAAACAACTGAAATCTTGTGATCCACCTTTATACACAGATTATGCGAAACATTAAAACTATGAACTCACCAACCTTTGTGTTGACACTTGTTAGCATGTTTATTCTCAGGTTTCCTAGAAGTCTTCCGCTGTTGCTTATATGTTAGACAAGCTATGTGCATGGAGTCTTACATGACATACTTTTCAAGGAAACGTTGCATTCACCAAATTATCACTATGTATCTTATTTTGACTGCATTGTCAACGGAAGTACTATTGTAAACTATTATTTACGGTGATTGTCTATATGTAGAAATCATTAGATGTCGAAAACCTTTGATTTAAATATTCATTTATGGTGTGCCTTTTCAAAAGAATGCAATGTTTACAAAACGTATTATATAGAGGTCAAATACCTCGCAATGAAATCAATGAATGACGTATTTTCCATATGGATTTGGAGCGATCGTCACACATAGGTAAGCTCTCCCGCCTAACACACGGGTATTTACCAGTTATCTGAAACCCAAAATCTTTAATAACTTATTCATTCTAAGTCCAATTCACAAAAGGAAATATGTTCTGTGACCCTTGTCACAAAGCGCACATTATCCCATACACAATAATTATAAAACACATCATTATTAGAATCGCTATTTTAGCACAGTAGGGTAAATAGGTCATTACCTACTAGGCCCAAAGCTAGGATGTTACATCTTCTAGTTGATTATTTTGGGGTTTTACTATAAAATGTTATGATAAGTTAAATTTGGTATGGTAATGCTTGAAAATTGGGTGGTTATTGCTAAAAACGAGATTTGACTTTGAAACCCTAACTTTGTAATTAGTTAGCAAGAACTTTTACTGATGAAAGTCTTTATATATAAATATATGGAAGTTATAAGTTATTTGGAATAGGACTCTATCACTAGTATGACATTGTAACAAGTTGGGTTTGTCAAGGATTGAAGGTGTCATTTTGGGTAGTATTTGATTTTGTATGGAAGAAGTGATTAATAACTCATTTTGGGGGTCATGAATAAATATGAATGAGGAATTACTATTTGTGGTTAGTGATTTACGTATATATATGCTTTGTGTTATTAGGTTGCTAAGGAGCTTACTTCTTGTTATGCTAATTTTGTGGAGACTTACCCTACAAGGTGAGTAAAGAGGTAAATGGTTCACATGTTAATGACTTGCATTGAGAAAGTAGTGAAATGTGATATGTATGAGGGTTTTATCCCAATTGTGCTTAGTTTGACTAGTTTAAGCTAGTATGCTTAGGTGACAATAAGCCTTATGAAGCGACCCGTCCTAATCCATCCGGACGAAGTCCATATCGATTACAAATGATTTACAATAGTTGGTTACATCGCGAGGTACTTGATCTCTATATGATACATTTTACAAACATTGCATTCGTTTTTAAAAGACAAACTTTCTTTACATCGAAAGTTGACGGCATGCGTAGCATTTCATAACATATTCAACTATAATTGACTTAATAATAATCTTGATGAATTAAACGACTCGAATGCAACGTCTTTTGAAATATGTCATTAATGACTCCAAGTAATGTCTCTAAAATGAGCAAATGCACAGCGGAAGATTTCTTTCAAACCTGAGAATAAACATGCTTTCAAGTGTCAATCAAAAAGTTGGTGAGTTCATTAGTTTATCATAAACATTCATTTTCATCATTTTAATAGACCACAAGATTTTCATTTCTCATAAATATACGTCCCATGCATAGAGACAAAAATCATTCATTTGGATTGAACACCTGGTAACCGACATTAACAAGAAGCATATAAGAATATCTCCTATCATTCCGGGAAATCCTTCGGATATGATAAAAACAACATCGAAGTACTAAAGCATCCGGTACTTTGGATGGGGTTCGTTAGACTCAATAGATCTATCTTTAGGATTCGCGTCAATTAGGCGTGCACTAATTCTCAAAATTAGTGATGTTCCCTAATTCTTAGGCTACCAAGCAAAAAGGGGCATATTCGGCTTCGATCATTCAACCATATAATGTAGTTTCGATTACTTGTGTCTATTTCGTAAAAATTTATAAAAATTTCGCATGTATTCTCAGCCCAAAAATATAAAGGGTAAAAAGGTAAATGAAACTCACTATACTGTATTTTGTAGTAAAAATACATATGACGACATTGAACAATGCAGGGTTGGCCTCGGATTCACGAACCTATATCATTTGTATATATATTAATACACTTAGCTGTAATCGAATAAGTTTATATATATATATATATATATAACTTAGTAATGATGTTATATTTATATTAATAATATATTTACATTCCATATATTCCTTTTATATAAAAAAATATTTTATTATATTATATGTGTTAAATATATTTTTATATATGTATATATCATTTGTTTGTTAAAAATAGTAATTTTAGTAATAATACGATAAAAATGATAATAATTATAATACTTAATATTACTAAATAAAGTATTATTGTTAATAACTATATTAATGATATTAATAATGATATTTATAATAATAACAGTAAAATATAAATTTTTCGATTAATGATACTCAAAATGATGATTTTAGTAATTACATATTAATAATACTCATTAAAATATAAATAACCATGCTTATAATGATAATAATAATAAAAATGATTATGATACTTTTATGATAATTGTATTACTAATAATAATTATAATACTAGTAATAATACTAATAATAATATTATCTTTCACAAAATGATACAAGTATTAATTTTTTTAATGACAGAAATATTAATGATAATAATAATAATCAAAACCCTAATAATGATATTAATACTATATTAATAATGACAATAATAGAATTAATGATACTTATTAATACTAATGTTAATATTGTCCCTAATGTTTATATATAAATATGATATTAGTAGTAATAAATATTATAATACTTAACAATAACAATAACAATAACAATAACAATAACAATAACAATAACAATAACAATAACAATAACAATAACAATAACAATAACAATAACAATAACAATAATAATAATAATAATAATAATAATAATAATAATAATAACAATAATAATAATAATAATAAAATAATAATGATAATAAATTTGAAAACTACCTTTGAAGTCCTAAAAAAAATAACCCGCCAGAGCCGGGACTCGAACCCTTGACCTCTCGGTTTAATCCCAACACCTTACACCATTACGCTGTCCATTACTTTTCTGATTTATATTCCACAAAATTATACATAACCTATATCTATTATTTGTTCATCTTCTTCCTTATGCTCACAGACTCAATCGACACCCATAGCAGTGAATAAAAAAAAAGATTTCTTTTTTTAGGAATTGCAAGCAAAATAGAAACAAGATTGTGGAGTATTTGAATTAATCATAAACGAAATTTAAAAGCCAGATTTAAGTAGCAGCAGACCGTCAAGAACATTTGTAAACTCGATTCTTGATTTTGATTTTCAAAGAGTTTCAGACGAAGATTAAAACATTAAAGTGATTCCATTTCACCCCTAGAAACTTTCTGGAATTTCAATTCAACTTAAAACATAAAAACAAATTCGAATTTTGCTAAGAACAGACAGTTTGACTTTTTAAGACTAGAACTTTGACTCCAAAATTTAGACTCAATATAAAGAATTGGATCCTGATATTTTACAGATAGTTTGAGAAAGAGGATACTTACAAGACTGCATTTTTAATTTTTGAAAAAGTATACGAAATCGAGCTATGGTATAAGGATGTCAACAACAGAGTTATCGTTTTTTTCTTTCTATTTTTCTCTCTTTTCTCTTTTAATTCTCCAAATTGTGGTATCAGTTATGTATTGTGAAATCGAATAGTTATTCAGGTAGTAATAATTCGTCATGTTTATATCCTAGTAAGCCACTAATCGACAGAATTATTCCTGAGCAGACAAGAAGGAGGATGAAATCTTTAAAATAGAAAAAAAAAATCGATGTTGATGGATAACAGCTTTGGAGAAATTCGATTTTAATGGATTCAGTTAAGCAGATACAACAAAATTGATAAAATTCGATGTGGATGTGCACAAGGAGTCGTTACTGTATCTGATTCCAAATATATCAGTGTATATATTTATCTGTATTTATATACCTACCTATATTCATATATCTATTTTTATATATGTTTTTATATTTACAGATATTAGTTAACTTTAATAATAAATATAAATATAATAATATTACTCTTAATAATAGTAATGCAAATTTATATTTATAATAATATAATAGTAATAATAATATTATTACCAATGATAATTACAATAATTGCTATAAATGTATAACAATAATATTATTAATAACAGTAATACTAATTACAATAATACTAGTTATAATAATAATAATAATAATAATAATAATAATAATAATAATAATAATAATATATATATATATATATATATATATATATATATATATATATATATATATATATATATATATATATATATATATATATATATATATATATATATATATCAACTCTCATATCTATATTTTATCTATTAATAATAATAATAATATTAACAATAATAATATAACAATTTATACTTATCAAATTTTATGTATATATATAATAATATTAATGATACAATATCAATATTACTTTTAATGTTAATAATAATATTAATGAAAGTAATAATAATAATAATAATATTATTATAGCAATTATACTTTAGTTTGTAATTACGTAATATATTACCATTTATTATTTCATATCTATAATTTATTGAATCTTTAATATTTATATATTACAGTATATATAATGTTACTTATATATAGAATTCATCTAAATATTTATATATATTTATTTTAATAACATCTTAATTATTTTGTATATTACTCTACATAATTAATTCAAACTATTAAATGGTATTATGTTAATTCAACTTAATATATACACTTATATTTATATTTATATATATTTATTTACTTATTTATTTACATACAATAGTTAATGAATCGTCTGGAATAATCAAAGGTCAAATGAATTCATAAAAATAGTTCGAAAATTCTTGAGACTCCACTTTACAAACTTTGCTTATCGTGTCGAAATCATATAAAGATTAAGTTTAAATTTGGTCGAAAATTTTCGGGTCATCACACCTTAGTGCGATTGTCACAATTTGCTTAGGCTTTGGATCCGGTAGCATTTATTGTAGTAAGTGTTACTACTTGTTTTATATGATTATGGTGTGCCTAGTTATTTAGCTATTTACATTTATATATTCACTAAGCTTTATGCCTACTTTGTATGCTTGAATATGTTGTTTAGGTGAAGTTGGTGTTAGCACGAAAGGAAAAGAGAAGGCTTGACTAGTTAATAGAAGATTTTGTATTTTTGGTAAGTGGATATTCAAAGTCCAATTCCCGCAAGAAAATGAACCACTTGAAGTGTAAACGCCATGTTTTGTTGTCCTATGAATTATAAAATATATAGAAGTCTAAATTGGTCTAAGTATGATAATGTTAATTCGTTTCAAAATTATGTGTATCAAGTATGACGATCTTTTACAGCAGCTAATAGTATTTAAAGTCTTCATTGATGTAGTTTGGTTCAAAATTAGTTTTATCATGAGCAGGTATTGAACCAGGTGTATCGTGCGTCTTGCATATATTGCGCGCGCGCAGTATAACTTGTATTGATGCCAGTTGTCTTAAACATTTTAGAAGTCTGTTTATGTTTAATTGCGCGTCGCGCAGATTTCATGTGCGCCGCACAGTATAGTGCAATTTGAAGGTTGAAACTAAGGTCTTTACTGGTGTCAGATTGTGTTGTATTGCGTGGCGCACAGCTTTTTGGCGCGCCGCGCAGTGTAACTGAAATTATATATTTCTAAAAAAAATATTTTTTTTAAAAGGAAATTAGGGCGTTTCAAGTTGGTATTAGAGCGGTGGTTTAAGGGACTTGGATAATCAACTTTAGGATTATCTAGGCTTAAACCAAATGGAAATGTGATTAGTCAATGTGTGCTTATGTGAAATAATGTTTTACTTATTTAGAAAATTGTATGTACCATAGGGAATAGTATCTGTAAGTTGAATCCGGTGATTCTTTTGAAATGGAATCATGGTTCGGAGCAAAGTAATTATGCCTGGCCAACGTAATTACTACTTGTGAACCTTGCGGAAGCTTCACACTATATGCTTCACATTTTGACTGCTAATGAAATAGCTCTTGATTGTGCATAAGGCGCAATTTATCCGGTATCAGGTCTCGCGCTCGAAGGCTTTGATTACCCGAGGTTTTTACCTTCTGTGGGGGAGCCAATGTGCTCGTTCATAAGGAGGTTTCCTCGCTTATCAAAAAAAAAAACAAAAACAAAAAAAACAAAAAAAAAACGCATAATGTAATGTATCTTAGTGCATTGAACTAGAAATTATATAAAAGACAAGTACAATATCTTCTATCTAATTATAAATATAAATATAAATATAAATATAAATATAAATATAAATATATAAATATAAATATAAATCATGTGTAATGCACCATTAATGGTGAAGATGCCATTTAAAAAAGACAATATTCCAACCCACTTTACCATTTGCAATTGCAAACTGTTAAACCAACACAAATAAACTCCTTTTTGTCACATATTTCACAAATTCCATAGATCATGGCTTTTCAACGTTCGTAGCATATATGGAAGTCATGGTGGTCTCGGGTTGGGGAGTGAAGCAATTCACTCATCGACCCCCGGTATTTGGCATAACATTGTGATGGCAGGTCATTCTCTGGAGGCTCTAAACATTCCTTTCAGAGATTCGTTCAGAAGAAAAATTGGTGATGGATCAAAGACTCGTTTTTGGGAAGATGTGTGGATTGGTGGACATCGTTTAAAGGACTCTTTTCCCAGATTGTATAGATTAGAAACAGAGAAGGATGTTCATATTGCTGATCGTGTGTCATTCGATAGAACAGCTGCTGCTCAGGTCCCTGACGTCACACAGGCTGCTGCTGGAACAGATACTGACATCATCTTTTCATGGGCCTGGGCCCGTGAACCAATGTACAGAACTCAGGATGAATTGATGCTGCTGGAATCGCTGATCAAGTCGTTTCAATTTAATCAAAACAGTGATGATACATTTGAATGGTCTATGGCAAGTGATGGAAACTTTTCGGTTAAAAAGCTTACAAATTTTATAAACGAAAAGCTGTTTCATAGTGTGCAAAGTAACCACGAAACTTTGAAGAATAATTTGGTACCAAAAAAACTTGAAGTATTTGTATGGCGAACTATAAAGAAGAGGCTACCGGTTCGAATGGAATTGGACAAAAGGGGCATTGACTTAAATAGTCTACGATGCCCTATTTGTGACGATGACTTAGAATCGGTAGATCACTCATTAATTTTTTGTAAGTACTCGTTGGAATTATGGAATCGAGTTTGCAAATGGTGGGGCTTCAATCAATTCGGGAACTTAAGTATGAACGAGATTCTTCGCGGAATTACGCCAAAGAACACTTCGATGCTTGGAAAGAAAATATGGCAAGCGGTGGAGTGGGTTACTACGTATTACATTTGGAAGAATTTTTTTTTTTTTAACGGCTGAAAATTTTATAAAAAACTAGCAAGGCGCTAGGAATTACAGAGTCATTACAGGATTTTGTAACCAACTATTCCAATGTATCTTAGCTTTCTTGTAGCGATTCGAAAGCCAATCAAAAGTGGAAAAAATAATAGAATCAACAACATAACACTTCCGAAATTTAGCCGGATCAAAAATGACCGCATTCCTGAAGCGCCAAAGAGCCCATAAAGTTGAGAAACATATAGACTGGATCACCATCTTCTTCTTGTTGTCTTGAGAACAATTGAGAACCCATTGCCAAAACGCGACCATGTCTTGCCATCTGGGAAGATCGAAACCGAGCCAACCTGCAATACATTGCCAAACCTGAACAGCCGTATCGCACTCGAAGAAAATGTGTGGCATATCCTCGACGTGCTGATTACAGGAAGAACACATGATCATCGAATAAGAAGAAATACCACGCTCCAACAAGCTACATTTATCCGGTAATCGTCCCAACCGAGAACGCCATAGAAAAATATTAACTTTTGGGGGGATAAAATTGAACCATTCTGTGGGAAAAGGATGAACAGCATCATTATAGAGTAATGACCGAAACCCATGAACCGAAAAACTTCCATCCGAGCTAACATTACAAACCCATTTAACCTCATGATTCGTGAACACAACCGAAGAAAGCTCACCAAGAATAGCTTGAAGCTGCTGATCTTCGACACCACTTCTAATCTCCCGTCTCCAGTGCCAAATCCAATCATCAGAAACTCGACAATCCTGGATAGAACAATTCTGCTGGGTTTCCAAGGCATAGAGCCGAGGATAAATATCACAGAGTAAATGCCCATTAAGCCATCTCTCATGCCAAAAAAGAGTATTGCACCCATTACCAATGTGAACCGAGATAGAGGAAATAGCAGCTGGAACCGTAGCATGAATATTACCGATGACGCGAGTAATACAGGACCACTTCCCACTGATCGATGATGGGAGAGTGACCACATCCGGACTAGAACCGTGGATAGCTCTAACCACCTTGGACCATAACCAATTTTTGCAAGTAAGGTATCTCCAGCGCCACTTGTAGAGTAAAGAATTGTTCAAATTTTTAAGAGGAATCACACCGAGCCCCCCTTTATCTTTACCTCTACAGACATCGCTCCATTTGACCCATTGGACCTTTTTAGTATCATTAGAGCAACCCCAAAAGAACTTTGCCCTGATCGATTCAAAAGATTTCAAGACACCTTTAGGAGCTTTAAACATGGAAAAGTAATAGGTACCAAGAGCCCCTAAAACCGACTTGATTAAAGTAAGACGCCCTCCAAAAGATAGAAGATTAACCTTCCAAGTAGCAAGCTTTGATTTAAACTTGTTCAAAATAGGATCCCAACTGTCAATCCGGTTCATGTTCTTACCAACGGGCAGCCCCAAGAATGTAAATGGGAGTTTATCTGGACGACAGCCCAGGTTACCAGCAAGGCGATCGACTTCCACTCCATTAATACCAACCCCGAGCAGATTCGATTTAATCATGTTGATACGAAGCCCTGAGACGAGCTGAAAACATCTCAAAATACATAAGAGATTTTGAGCATTACCATCATTCCATTCGCCTACGAATAAGGCGTCGTCTGCAAAGAAACAATGAGAGACAACCTGAGCATTCGGTCCACAACCGACCTGCACACCTTTAAAGAAATTTAAGTGCATCGAATCCATGATAGCCGCGTGCAACCCCTCCATACAAATGATAAAAAGGAAGGGAGATAGGGGATCTCCTTGACGGAGGCCTCTACCAATATGAAACTCTTCCGAAGGGCTACCGTTAACAAGAACAGAAGCTCTAGAAGACATCAAGCAACCTTTAATCCAAAGAATCCACCTTTTACCAAAACCCAAGAAACCGAGCATAGATATAAGATACTCCCAACTGATGGAGTCAAACGCCTTTTCAAAATCGACTTTGAGGAGCATCGCTTGTTTCTTCTTTCTCTTACACCAATCAACCAACTCATTAATAATAAGGGGGCCATCCAGAATCTGTCTACCTTTAACAAAAGCCGATTGATTATTACTTATGACCGAATCGATCACCAAAGACAACCTCGAGGCAAGAATCTTAGCAAGAATTTTATATTGGATGCCGATGAGACTTATCGGTCTATAATCTTTCACAAGAAGAGGCGAGTCAACTTTAGGCAGCATGGTGAAGAAAGACGAGTTACACCCATTCGGTATGTAGCCAGAAGCATGAAAACAGTTCACAAATTTAATCACATCTTCTTTCAGTAAGTCCCAAAAGTGTTTGATAAAACGAATAGAAAAACCATCCGGACCCGGAGCCTTGTCATCCCCACAATCCCAAACGGCTTTGCGAACCTCGGCTTCTGAAAAAGGAGCCTCAATCGACTCACTTTGTTGCGTGGACAGAACCCGAAAGTTACTGCTAGGATTTAAAATAGGTCTAGTTTGCACCTTACGAAATTTTTCTTTAAAGAAATTCAAGAAGATACCTTTCACAGATGCCGGTTCAGAATGCCATATACCATCGGAATTAATACCAGGGACCGCAAGCTTTTTTCTTTTACGCTTTAATGAGGAATGAAAAAAGGAGGAATTTTCATCACCCAAGCACGCCCATAAGTTTCTGGATTTCTGCGCGGCATCCCACTCTTGGACTTTGTTAATAGAATAGAGCTCTTTTATAAGCTGTAACCGATCCGTAGCTAATGAAAAAGTGTCACCCCCATTGTCCAAATCCTGATCAATGACATCTAGGTGGGCTAGAATAGAAGCTTTAGCCGAAATATGATCTGCTTTAATACCAGCCCGCCATTGCTTTAACTTTCCTTTGGTGAACTGTAATTTCAGTTTGAAAGCGATGAATGGGTTTTTACCAGAACACGAGCTAATTACATCGGGATGATTCCAAGCAGCTGTGACCGTGGCATCAAAGTCAGGCAGCATGAACCACGATGAAAATAATCGAAAAGGGACCGGGCCATAATCCACTGAATCTTTAACGAAGATAATCGGGCTATGATCAGACCAAATATTGGATAATATATGGCCCTTGAACCCATCTGCGAGATCCATAAAAGAAGATGATAACAAAAACCGATCAAGCTTAGCCTTTTTGTCACACATTTTAGATGACCGGGTAAACGCACGGCCACCCAACGGAACATCAATTAAGTCATTAGATGAGATGAAAGCATTGAAATCAGCCGAGGAACCTTGACAAAAAACAGTCCCGAAACGTTCACAAGGAGCCCGAACCTCATTAAAGTCACCAAATATCATATGATTATGTAACAACCCAAACCAAACCACGTCAAAACCCCGTTAATTTTTACAACACAAAAAAAAAACTCTGGTGCAGATCATTTGCGCGGCGCGCCAGGTGGGCGCGCGGCGCGCCGAATCGCCTGGACAGCCCGCTGTCCCCGGAAGTCAATTTAACGAAAATGTTTGACTAGTTCCCGACACATTTAGCCAAAACGCTTTTAACCGTACATTAATATATGTAAAACTAGCACATAACTAAGGTTTGAGCGAGTTTCACAAAGTGGGGCCCACACGTGCCCAAATTACCCTTTAAGTATAAAAGTACAATTTTAGACCATAAGACTCTTAATACAAGACAAAGCCGAGCATGGCGATTGGGAATACGCTACCCAATCCTAATAAATCCAAAAGCAAGCCTTCTACGCAAACTATGCAAGTCCTCTAATCCTCGCGCTTACCCGAGCCACCATCCGCATGCAATCTATAAAAAGAGTCAACAACGAGAGGGTAAGCTAATGCTTAGTGAATGATAATATACTACATACATATATATGTATAAAATGGACACGCCACAAAATAACAAATACCGCATACCGAGGCATCCATATAAGGCACTACACTAAGCATACCGTACGATCTCTAAGCAACGAGCTAACGATACAATAACAATATAAGTTCACCAACGACGATGTGAACAACGCCAAATAGCTACACCCGGAGGGTTAGCTACAACACAACAATACATTAATATATAACAATATAAACGAACAAGGTTAACACCTTAACCCAATACCGAGAACCAAATACCACAATGAAGATTGGCCGAACTACACGAGCCTTAGTAATCCGAAACCACACGAGATTACTATCTTCACAACATCGAGGTTGGCCGAACTACACGAGCCTTAGTAATCCGAAACCACACGAGATTACTACCTCAATAAGATGACCGAACTACACGAGTCACCATGAATCCGAACTACACGAGATTCATTCGATAAGATGACCGAAACTACACGCGTCATCGTGAATCCGAAACCACACGCGATTCACTTCTCCAACTCAAACCCACGGTCACGGGATTATATAATCCACCACATCGGGGCCACAACATCCAAATCACAATCACGTGTGATAATGTACACACGAACGTGTACTTCGCCAAAGATGGTCAACCAAAACGCACAACCGTGCCAATTGGACTTATACAAAAGTCCATCAAGTCCACCTACACGTGAAGTGAGCTCTATAGCCGAGATTCACTTCACCCGACCCGCACCCATCCTACACATACATATGTACATAGGATAATATCACTCACCTTGAAGTCTTGAAGAAAGCTTCCAAGTAATCTGCAACTCGCCAATGGAAAATACCTATTCCATTAACACAATTACAACAATACAATTAGGATGGATTTTACAAACCAACCCAATTCGCCACTTAGTGCAATTTCGACCCAAATGCACTTCCGAGCACAAACCGTGCCCAAACTAACCAATAATCACTAACGCAAGTGAGAATGGTCATAATACGCCAATTAAACCCGAACACAAGTGCCAAACACGTGTCATACCCATTTTGACACTTAAACCCTAATTTTGACCCATAAAGGTCAAAATCTCGTCCTTTATAAGTTTTGACACCAAAACACATTTAACTCGGTCTTATACTTCAACTTAATCCATTTTAAGTTCATAAACCTCATTAAGTCACCAAATGGGTCATAATCACCACCAAACCCTAATTTGACCCAAAGTCAAAGTTAGTCAATCAAATAACCCTAAATAGGTTTCAACACTTCCATAATCACTAATCCAAGTGATAAATCCCAAGATTAAAGCCTAATCAAGGCCAAATCGTCAATCAACCCAAAACCCGCCAAGTGACAAGAATAACTAGTCACCATAAATCCATTTCATCACATAAAAGGGTTTTACAACTAATTAACTCAAAACCCTAACTTTATATCAAATTAAACAAATGAAATTCGGAGTTTGAGCTTACCAATACTATCACCGTGTAGCCGAGAACGAAAGGAACAACTTTAAAACCCGAGACTTTGAACGATTCGAGCTTCTTCCTCACCAAAACCTCCAATCTCTCTCTAAACTCTTACTCTCTCTCTAAAATGGATGAAGATGATGAGTGGATGTGAATGGGATCCAAAACTGATCCAAACTAGCTCATAAGCCTCACAAATCCGGCCTCAAGTGAAATTACCCATTTGCCCTTCATTTAAACCAATTAAGAAAACAAGGGATTCTGTCAGCAGCAAACGGCGCGGCGCGCCGAATCCCCGCGCGGCGCGCGACATAACTGAAACAGATTCTTTTGCATTTTAAACTTTATATAAATAATCCGCGAAACCCAATCTCGAACGTCTTAATACACAAACAAGCAAGATAAATATTCGGGTCTTACAACTCTCCCCCACTTAAACTCGATCACGTCCTCGTGATCCTCATCACTTAACCAAGTGGACCTCACCCTACGGTCCTCGACATAAGTTCCAATCCGACTTCCCCAGACAATCCTCCCCAAGGAGTCGCCTTTAACAACTAAATCGTCACCCGTGATTTATCAAAATCACAATCCGAGCACTAAAACCATGCTCATTCCCTAACATCGGGAAAACTCAACCAATCTCGTACCGAGATATCAATCCCTCAGCGTACTATTACCGAGTACAACGCTAAAAGCAACCAAGTCTCAACCTAAGGTCAACAACCCGAAACGATGAAGACCGAACCAAACGAATCCTTACGGACAACACCAACCACTAACATCCCTTGTAGTGCGCAATACGACAAAAGCGCAACTACCCTAACATCATAACAAACGGCTAAAACCGATAGCGTCCAAAACGATGATGGCAACGCTAAACCGAGGTGTACAAAATCGACTTTCGTCACACCCGTAACAACATGTGAGCGAAACACGGCTATCGCATCACTAATCACACAACATGGTCCTCACGACCCCACCATCGGTGTATAAAACAACCGACAGATCACACAACACGAAGGCTGGCCGAAAACACACGCGCCTTAGTGAATCCGAACTACACGCGACTCACTACCTTCACCACAACAACAATCGGGAATGGCCGAACTACACGCGCCATAGTGAATCCGAACTACACGAGAGTCACTATCCCGGAGGAATGACCGAACTACACGAGTCATTTGTGAATCCGAACTACACGAGACTCACTCCTCAATACAATGACCGAAACCACACGAGTCATTTGTGAATCCGAACTACACGAGATTCACTTCCACAACATCGAGGTTGGCCGAACTACACGAGCCTTAGTAATCCGAAACCACACGAGATTACTACCTCAATAAGATGACCGAACTACACGAGTCACCATGAATCCGAACTACACGAGATTCATTTGATAAGATGACCGAAACCACACGCGTCATCGTGAATCCGAAAACACACGCGATTCACAACCATGATGAAGTCAGCGGACCCGAAGATCATGCTTCACCAATCTCAACACCGGATGAAGTCAGCGGACCCGAAGATCATGCTTCACCGATATAACACCACGCTCATGATGAAGTCAGCGGACCCCGAAAGTCATGCTCCACCAATCACGTACTCCCATGATGAAGTCAGCGGACCCTAAAGATCATGCTTCATCAATCAACCATACCATAATGAAGTCAGCGGACCCGAAGATCATGCTTCATTAATCATCAATACCACGATGAAGTCAGCGGACCCTAAAGATCATGCTTCATCGATCACATACGCACTTTCGGCCTCAAACAACGAGTAGTGCAACATCGCGCCCTGCTACACTATAGTGAATCCTAACGGATACCACTAACCATCCCCACAATCGAGCAAGAACCACCTATATCAAACATAGGTACCAAACAATGATTCCCCAAAAGAGAATCCGACACACACCTCCCTTAACCGAAGGATTTCACCTTGCTCACCAAACACGTCCATTATCTCTCAACGAGATTTACCACATTACCACCTCAGTGGTAATTCCAATCCAATATCACAAGTACAATTTAACCAAAATTGTACTCTACCACAAGTTGACCAAAACTAGGTCTCAACGAAATTTCCGGATCTACCAATAGCATCATCCGAAATCTCACACTAAAACTTCCTCGTGCGGGAGTGTAACTCCCCCACTTAGAATTACGTTCCATAACCGCATCTCGTACACTCGTACAATGCTACCAAAGGTAGACTTTACCAATAATTGGGTTCGCACGACCCATTACCACATCTTGCTCCAACCTTGAGCACACGAAGGATTTTAACCAACCCTTAAACACTTTGAACGAAAAGTGTACCGCAACACAATCGGAGTCGAACACCACGCTAGTAGGTATAAAAGAGGCACCTAATGTCGCGTCATAAAGACTCCATTACCAACACCCATCGAGATTTAAAACACTCGATCTCAAGGGTTCCAACCAACCGACGAACCTCATGATTCATCAACTTCAACACGCAAGCGAACACGCGCTTAACAATCGAACACCAAAACCATTTCCGTGGCTTGGTAGAAACATACCCCAAATACTAAGGAACGCTTGGTTGCACCAAGTCTTACGCCCTTCGCCCGACAATCAAACATCACCTTAGGGTACTTCCATTAGGAACGTCACCCATAGCATAACATGCACAACAAAGGCATACAACTCAAACTCAACCGGCATTTTATAAATAATCAAAAGACCTATTTATTAAAATGAAACGTACCTTAGCGTCTCCTCGCCGCACCCGTCCCCGCTAACTTGGGACATTCCGACTTACGATGTCCTTCCTTTTGGCAATTGAAGCACACCATACTACCACCCTTTGGTACCGAACATTCCCAAGACTTGTGACCCCTCACGCCACAATTGTAACATCTAGCCGTACTAGAATTCGATATACCCGTTCGCGTACCACCCGTGCTCACACTCGGACCCTTAGTCCTCTTACTCGGAGCACCATAAGAAACAACTCTTCTCTCACTTGAAGATTCACCCCTCTTCGATCGTGAATACGACTCGAAACCTCTAGCCAAGTCGAATAATTCCGAAAACGATTTCGCTTGACCCCGACTAATCTTACTTTTCAAGTCATCATTCAAGGTCCGATAGAAATCTCCCATCAACAAACGATCATTCCCCAAATACTCCGGACAAAAACGAGCCTTTGCCATAAAGGTCGCCTTAAGAGTACTCAATTCCATAGATCCTTGTCGCAAATTTCGCAACTCATTACGCAATTCCCACAAATCGGCCGAAGTCCGGAACTCCTCAAAGAATTCCTCCTTAAACTCGTCCCACGATAAGGCCATAAACGTCTCGCCACCGACAAGATCAATCTTACCATCCAACCAATCCCTTGCCCTACCACGCAACAAACTCGTAGCGAGTCTCGTCTTCCTCTCGGGAGGGCAATCAATAGTACGAAAACACCCTTCGACATCCGAAATCCATGTTGTGCTCACCAAAGGATCCGGTTTTCCGTCGTACATCGGGGGTTTAGTCCTCATGAAGCTTTTAAGATAACGCTCCATTTCACTACTACTTTGAAGTTCGGAATACTTCCTTTCCATTCTTTCTTCCAACGCACCCATTTGCTCCGCAACGGCGGCCGCAACTCTAGCGTTAACCTCCGCGTTGTTCGTATCGATCCCACTTCCCGTCGCCATTCTAAGGAATGCAAAGCGATTAGATCACGAACGTATAAGTAAACACGCACAACCCCGACCCATCTTGCTAAGCACTCGTCGTACATCACTCGTTAGACACGATTTGCACCCGTAATAAGGTCTGCAAGTTCTTATTACGCACACACGCCGCATCGACTTGTTAGTACAACGACCGCCTCGCTCGATGATATAAACAAACACAACCAAAATTCTACGCGGTACAAACACACGCGAGAATTACTATCACAACACAAGAGCATATTAATAATATCCGCATTACTAATATAAACGTTAGTCAACCTATAAACAAGGCACTAACTAAACCCATTCCGACCCGTAATCCTACAAGTCCCGCAACAAATTAAGCACACACAAAAGTCTAAGTCTAGGCACCTATCTCAAGTCACCTAAATCCCTTAGACCATGCTCTGATACCACTTGTAACAACCCAAACCAAACCACGTCAAAACCCCGTTAATTTTTACAACACAAAAAAAAAACTCTGGTGCAGATCATTTGCGCGGCGCGCCAGGTGGGCGCGCGGCGCGCCGAATCGCCTGGACAGCCCGCTGTCCCCGGAAGTCAATTTAACGAAAATGTTTGACTAGTTCCCGACACATTTAGCCAAAACGCTTTTAACCGTACATTAATATATGTAAAACTAGCACATAACTAAGGTTTGAGCGAGTTTCACAAAGTGGGGCCCACACGTGCCCAAATTACCCTTTAAGTATAAAAGTACAATTTTAGACCATAAGACTCTTAATACAAGACAAAGCCGAGCATGGCGATTGGGAATACGCTACCCAATCCTAATAAATCCAAAAGCAAGCCTTCTACGCAAACTATGCAAGTCCTCTAATCCTCGCGCTTACCCGAGCCACCATCCGCATGCAATCTATAAAAAGAGTCAACAACGAGAGGGTAAGCTAATGCTTAGTGAATGATAATATACTACATACATATATATGTATAAAATGGACACGCCACAAAATAACAAATACCGCATACCGAGGCATCCATATAAGGCACTACACTAAGCATACCGTACGATCTCTAAGCAACGAGCTAACGATACAATAACAATATAAGTTCACCAACGACGATGTGAACAACGCCAAATAGCTACACCCGGAGGGTTAGCTACAACACAACAATACATTAATATATAACAATATAAACGAACAAGGTTAACACCTTAACCCAATACCGAGAACCAAATACCACAATGAAGATTGGCCGAACTACACGAGCCTTAGTAATCCGAAACCACACGAGATTACTATCTTCACAACATCGAGGTTGGCCGAACTACACGAGCCTTAGTAATCCGAAACCACACGAGATTACTACCTCAATAAGATGACCGAACTACACGAGTCACCATGAATCCGAACTACACGAGATTCATTCGATAAGATGACCGAAACTACACGCGTCATCGTGAATCCGAAACCACACGCGATTCACTTCTCCAACTCAAACCCACGGTCACGGGATTATATAATCCACCACATCGGGGCCACAACATCCAAATCACAATCACGTGTGATAATGTACACACGAACGTGTACTTCGCCAAAGATGGTCAACCAAAACGCACAACCGTGCCAATTGGACTTATACAAAAGTCCATCAAGTCCACCTACACGTGAAGTGAGCTCTATAGCCGAGATTCACTTCACCCGACCCGCACCCATCCTACACATACATATGTACATAGGATAATATCACTCACCTTGAAGTCTTGAAGAAAGCTTCCAAGTAATCTGCAACTCGCCAATGGAAAATACCTATTCCATTAACACAATTACAACAATACAATTAGGATGGATTTTACAAACCAACCCAATTCGCCACTTAGTGCAATTTCGACCCAAATGCACTTCCGAGCACAAACCGTGCCCAAACTAACCAATAATCACTAACGCAAGTGAGAATGGTCATAATACGCCAATTAAACCCGAACACAAGTGCCAAACACGTGTCATACCCATTTTGACACTTAAACCCTAATTTTGACCCATAAAGGTCAAAATCTCGTCCTTTATAAGTTTTGACACCAAAACACATTTAACTCGGTCTTATACTTCAACTTAATCCATTTTAAGTTCATAAACCTCATTAAGTCACCAAATGGGTCATAATCACCACCAAACCCTAATTTGACCCAAAGTCAAAGTTAGTCAATCAAATAACCCTAAATAGGTTTCAACACTTCCATAATCACTAATCCAAGTGATAAATCCCAAGATTAAAGCCTAATCAAGGCCAAATCGTCAATCAACCCAAAACCCGCCAAGTGACAAGAATAACTAGTCACCATAAATCCATTTCATCACATAAAAGGGTTTTACAACTAATTAACTCAAAACCCTAACTTTATATCAAATTAAACAAATGAAATTCGGAGTTTGAGCTTACCAATACTATCACCGTGTAGCCGAGAACGAAAGGAACAACTTTAAAACCCGAGACTTTGAACGATTCGAGCTTCTTCCTCACCAAAACCTCCAATCTCTCTCTAAACTCTTACTCTCTCTCTAAAATGGATGAAGATGATGAGTGGATGTGAATGGGATCCAAAACTGATCCAAACTAGCTCATAAGCCTCACAAATCCGGCCTCAAGTGAAATTACCCATTTGCCCTTCATTTAAACCAATTAAGAAAACAAGGGATTCTGTCAGCAGCAAACGGCGCGGCGCGCCGAATCCCCGCGCGGCGCGCGACATAACTGAAACAGATTCTTTTGCATTTTAAACTTTATATAAATAATCCGCGAAACCCAATCTCGAACGTCTTAATACACAAACAAGCAAGATAAATATTCGGGTCTTACAGATTACCCGGATTAGAATCGATGAACCTGGATATAAAAGACCATAGAGTAGCTTTCCTACCCCTTGCTTGAGGAGCATAAACGTTCAACAAGTAGCAAGTATCATTACAACCACTAATATGGCCGATCACAATGAGGAGATTCTCAAAGGAGAGAATACGAGATTTTTTGAAACATGAAGGATCCCAAATAGTTAGAATACCACCCGATCTACCTCTAGCACAAGAACTAGCAACATTGAAAGAGGAGTTGCCCCACAAAGATTTCACCAAGAACAAGTCGAGCTTAACATGTTTAGTCTCTTGAAGACCAAGAACCATAATTTTATGTTCACTACACAATTCCCGAATCCATTTACGCTTATGAGGAAGACCCGTTCCCCCACCAATGTTTAGAGAAAGGGTGTTCATTTAACTGAACTAGCAACACCCATTCTCGAAAGGATTTCTTTCAAGTCACTTTGACACCCTTTCATATCATATCCCAAAGATAATCCAATGGCTATATGGTTATCAAGTTCATCCAATAAAGTAACTTCAGATGCATTAGGAACATGATTAACATTGTTGTTAACAGAATCTGATGAAAAGACTGGCTCACCATTAGAAAATTTAGGTGAATAATACCTGTAACCATTGAAACCCGGTGGCTTAGAGTACGTGGACTTAGAAGGAACCTTTGCATGGCTACCATGAGGGGAAGAGTTCGCATGTACAGAAGCTGGCTTATTACCACTGCCATAATGAACATCGGTTGCATCTTTAAAGGGAACAAACTTACTAGGTTCAGGTGACTCGTGATCAACATTCTCCTTATATACCACATTCTTAACCGGTATCTCCTCATTGATACCATTCTGAACAGGTTCATTATAGTAATTTTCGTATGAGTCGGATACAAACTCGCCATCTTCCAATTCATCTTCATCCTCTTGACCATTATTATCTACAAAAGGAGCTGCTTCATCATCTGACTTTTCAAAAACCGAATCAGTAATAATTTTAAGAATAGAAGGTCGCCAATCCTCAGCCTCTTTGATCATAACCGTATACCCCTTCTTCTTAATAGTAACATTAGCCCTAGCATGAATAGGGTCAAGAGTGGTGGTGAGAATGCAGACTTTACCCACCCCTTTTTTATCGTCAATTTCCGTATCCTGGAATAACACCCTTCCATAGTGGAAAGCAATCTGATTAAAAACCACATCGTTCCACCCGGCTGCCGGTAACCCAATCAACTCGACCCAAACAGCCCGTTCTTTAACAGTGAAAGAATCTGAATACGGAATAATTTCAGATAAGGAATTTGTGACAACCAGTTTCTTGGTGAAGTTACCTTTCGATTCCTTGTTTGGAAATTCAATCCAAACCCACGAACCTCCCACGTATTGCACATTAATCGAATCAAAGCCTTCATCGTGCCACATCCTAAGGAGGAATGGGATCTGTGCTGGATTACGAGCCTTGCCAAAACAAATAAGGTCAGAGTTCTCAAAGGCTAGCAGGTCATCATCATGAATGTCGATCGAAGGGATCGAAATATTATTGCCTCCAACAACATTAGCATACGAAGAACCATGCATATTTTTAGGGATTGGTTCCGGATTAGCAGTGGAATTGATGCTAGCGACGGGAACTGATTTCTTTGATGCAGCACCATGTTCATTATCATGCTTATTCTTAGATGAGTTATGAAAAGAGAACCTGTCAATCTTGGCTACCGTAGCATACAGATGAAAACTACCAACCCATATAGAAGATATAGCCGTTTCAATGGATTTCACCGATGAAACTTTGATGTAACGGACGAACCCAAAACGATATCCACCTCGAGAAAGTTTACGTGCGATGTAAACGTCGGCCACCGTTCCAAATTGTTCGCATAACTTTCTGAGATCAGATTCAACAAAGTGATGTGGGAAACGAGTAACGTAAAACGTAGAAGATACCTTTTCCATTGAACGATGATCGGAGATTGGAGGCATCGTCAAGATGCCGGAGAATCGTCGGCGCGTGATCCGCGAAAACAGGAGGAGCGCCGCTAGGATTTTAGGAGTGATGATGTTATGACGAGGAAGATGGGATAAGGCCAAGGATCACCGGCGTTTGATCCCGCCGTGGATGAAACGACTTATCGTGGTACAAAAATTTGACACACGGCTCTTTCTTGAGTTGTAGTACGTACTCCCTTAATTCCTCTTGAGTGATTTATCTTTTTTTTTTCCTTTCTACTTTTAATTTGAGAATGATGCTTTGATAGTTATAGATAGATACGGAGTATTTAATAACTTGTTTGCTGAAACTTGGGACTTAATTTTACATTTGGAAGAATCGTAACAACAAAGTTTTTCGTGACAAGATGTGGACAACTCCAACTGCTCTTAGTGAAATACAAGTCAAATCATTTGAATGGATTTCGCATAGAGTGAAAGGAAAAAGGATCGAGTGGTTGTCGTGGTTGAATAATCCGGACGTGTACCTAAATATTAGCTAGATTTCGTGGTTATGTTTGTTATCTTTGCAAACAACTTTCGTGTATAAATTTGTAAAGCTTGGTTCATGGTAATGCCCATGATCCTTGTTATATCTTGTAATTGTATTGTACTTTTGTGATTCAATAAAATTGACTTGCCTTTCAAAAAAAAAAGTCATGTAGTGACCTCTAGGCTCCACAACCCATATATTGGTATATTTTGAGAATGTTCCATACAAAACAATACAAAAACCGGCAAACACGAAACATGGAACACAACACATTGACAAAGACAAACAATGTTCTCTTGAACTAATATTTGCGAATTTATAGCACGAAATGGACCACTTTGTGAAAAAATATCACATAGAAATCATAACCGGGACTTTAATTATCGTGATACTGCAACTACTATATATGTGTTAGAAAAATGTGTTTGAAATCGTTAATCCTTAATTATGCTGGAATCGTGAACACAATTTTTTAATAATGTATTTCGATCATATCAATGATTTGGATTCACAAAGTTAATATTGGGAAATGACTAGAACTTAACTTTGTATTTAGGCAATGAAAAATCACAAGGTAATATCATAGTGTTTTTGTGTATTTTCAATTTTTTTTTTGTCAAATAAAATAATTTGAAAATCAATTATTGATGGTTGAAATTGAAAAGTTGCAAACCTTTCAAATTTGTTGGAAATACAATTAATATATTAACGGGAGAGTCGTTTGGTATATACATCGTTTGGGTCGAGGCGCTGCACCATATACAGACCCATGCACGGGGGCACTGCTACCTTAACCCCGTTATTCGAAGACAGTATTTAGTTAGCTTGAATAGAATGTGCACTTTGTGCTCTCCACACTCTTCATTGAATTACACAAGATAACTCTTTGCTTTCAAATAAGTCTCAAGTAACCAAAATGATTGTTGATAACACTAAAGTCACAAACGTTATCCTGATGTGGTGGCTAGGAAAGGGTTGAAAACAGCCAGAGAGTAATCTTGATAGGTTACGTACAGTATAATATGGGGTTGAATTACACGCCCCTAACGGGTAACCCGAACAAGGAAAACCTTAGAACTAAAGTCACAACAGTTATGTATTTATGTATCTGATGAGTTGACTTATTGAGTCTTTATGCATACTCGAGTCATTGTACATTTAAACCGGTCTGAAAAAAATTAAGTTGATTCGAAAATCAGTTACTGATGGTTGAAACTGAAACGTTGTTAATAGATAGTGTGAAACTACGCTTAAAAATATGAGACAAACTATTAATTTATTGACACACAAATGAGCAACTAATCCCAAACATATGTAGCTAGTCAAAAGCAAGTCAAGTTCGTCAACAGGGAGCGTGTAACACCCGCCAAAAATGGCTATGACGCAGCGTGTTGCCAAGAGGGACAAGCTCGATCACGTCCTCTATACGAGACTTTTTCAAAGGTACGCATTCATTAAACGAATAAAAACCGTTTTCAAATTCAAAACCAAACGTTGACAACCGTAAAAAAAATACTCTTAATTCAACATTAAAGTATTAAAAGTAAATAAATGCGCATAATAAAATGTTTGATTTCAAAGTATGCATCTCCAAAGTAAATGCAACCAAGCTCAACCTCTTAACAATCTTGTGAAAGCAGCTTAAAAACTTGAGAATAAACGTGCTAAAATGTCAACACAAAGGTTCGTGCATACACATGTTTAATAGTAAGTAATAAGTACGGACTACAAGATTTCAGTTTAAAAGCAGTTTCAAAAGTATATACATTCATGAGCACCCAAATACGAAGCTTAACACCACACGTAGTATCCTACATGCTTTCAATTTACCCTAGTGTACACATGCCTAAGTGTATCATTGCGAAGTAATAAGCACCACAATTAAGGTAGGGTGGCGTTGTCAAACCCGATAGATCTACTAATATGATTCGCACTTCTCAATAATGATATAACGTATTTAAGCTAAGGGCTTTGTAGAGAGTAACTCACGTATATAAAAGTTTAAGTACTCGTGTCTATATTTTAAATTAGTAAAACATGCATGCATTCTCATCCCAAAGTATAAAACATTTAAAAAGTGTGACAACCCGAAAATTTCCGACCAAATTTAAACTTGATCTTTATATATTCCGACACGATAAGAAAAGTCTGTAATGTTGAAATCTCAAAAACTTTGAATTGGATTCATGTATTCATTTACTCTTTGACCGTGCTCGACGATTCACGAACATTTATGTGTATATAGATATGTATATATAATTGTAGATTGATATATGTAATATATAGCATTTTTATACATAATTATATATATGAATATTAAAATAGAAGAAATTTATAAATATTATATATAGAAATTCGTAATATTTCATTTTATGTAAATAATTACTTGTAATAGTAATTTGTTATATTAATACTATTATTATTATTATTTTTTTATTATTATAATTACTATCATTATCCTTAATAATGATATTATTATTATTACAATAAGATTATTGTTATTTTTATTTTTATTATTATTACTATATTTTTATCATTATATATAATATTAAAAGTATTAATATTATTAATATATTTAATAATTATTAGGATTAGTTATAATATATCAAAGACAGATATATAAAAATAAATACAAATATATAAATTCAGTTATATAAATACTGAAATATATTTACGCGTAATTAGGTAATAGATCCCTATCATTCTTGTTTGTTTCTGCTTCTTTTTCTTCTTGCTCGTGAAGAGCTGTCGACCCACTGATTCATTACAAAACAAACTCTCGATCGAATATTGTTACAGCATCACTCCACAACTGGTACATTATATAATCTTTTATTGCAATTCGAAAAATAGAGAAACCAAATCAAAAGGAACTGAACCGGTTCCTCTGTACGCATATATTTTTATCAAAAACTCACAATCGAATGAATTATCAAAATATAAAAATACCATCGTGTTAGGAATCATCTATATCAACTGTCTGTAAGATTTCAATCTTTAATTTTTTTCGTTTGATTTTTAATTTCGAAGTCAAAGTTCAAACAAAAAAAGTCAACTGTTTCTTCTTCCTTCGAATTCATGATTTATATATTGTTTCTGGATCAATTGATGTTTGAAAAAGATTCTGGGAAGCATTTCTTACGTATTTCATGTTATAATTATTATCTAAAACTATCTAAAAATCAAAATCAAGTTTTGGAGTCATATTCGGCAAACACGAGCTGTTGTTTTTTTTATTTAATTTAATTTTTCTTTTCCTTTCTTATTCTGTTAATCACCTCAACTCATTGTTTCGGTTTCGATTGAAAATCCTAAAACCAAATATTTAATTCGATGATAGATTGGTTAATTGGAATTGGTCGATTAAAACTTGGTGATGAAGAGGATGAATACGAGTTTTAATATAATAGAAATTAAAAGAAGTATTATTCAGGAAAAATAGAATTAGGCGGATGGCTGTATGGGTGTTCGGGTATTCAGGAGGTCTCGCGTTCGATTCCTGCTGGTGTCAACTATTTTTTTAAACACTTTTTGAGGTATTTTTTCATTTCAAAAATCATTATTATTATTATTACTATTATTATTGTTATTATTATTATTATTGTTATTATTATTAATTGTTATGAATGTTATTATTATTATTATTATCATCATCATGTATTAAAATTATAAGTATTATTAGTATTATTATTGATATTATGATCATTATTAATTATTATTATTGTTAGTATTATAATTATTATAATTATTATTATTATTATTATTATTACTAATATCATGTTTATAGTTATAAGTATTAGAAACATTATTACCTTTAGTATTTTTATAAGTATTACTAACATTATTATTAACCTTATCATTTAGGTATTATTATTATTATTATAATTATGTTTATTAAAGTTATCATTATATTAGTATTAGTATCATTTTTTTTAAACATTAGTATTATTAATCTATTTGTAATTAATATTGTTAATATTACTAAACCTTTCATTTAAAAACTATTATTATCATTATTATAAGATTTACTTATAAAACTATCATTAATATTATTATCATTATTATTATATAGTATCATCATTGTTATCAGTATTATTGTGTAGTTACTAAAATCAATATCATAACTATCATTAATAGAAAAATTAATATTTTTATAGTTATTATTATTAATATCATCATTATTATTATTACTAATAGGATTATTAACCTTATTACCTTTATTAGAAACACTAAGTATTATAATTATTATCATTTTTACCATTATTAATATTATTTTAGCATTATTATAATAACTATCTTAACAAACAAATAAAATATATATAAAAATATATTTAATACTTATAACAAAACAAAAATTTATATTTATATATATATGAATGAAAACATAAAGTATTTATGTTATTAACATAAAAATGATATAACTAATAAAATATATATATAAATTTATTCGATTCCATTTATGCGTGTTAATATATATACAAATGATATAGGTTCGTGAATTCGAGACCAACCCTGCATTGTTCAGTTTCGTCGTATGAATATTTTTACTACAAAATATTGGATTGTGAGTTTCATTACTCCATTTTTATATATATTTTTGGGACTGAGAATACATGCGCTGATTTTATTAATGTTTTACGAAATAGACACAAGTGATCAAAAACTACATTCTATGGCTGGATTATGATATTGAATATCACCCCCTTTTAGTTTGGTAACCTAATAATTAGGAAACGGGTATGGCCCCTAATTGACACGAATCCTAAAGATAGATCTATGGACCTTGACAAGTTCCATTCGGGGTACGGATGCTTTAGTATTTCGAGATTATTATTATTATCATACAGACGAGAGGTTCTGTTTGGAGATATTCTATGCATTAAAGTTAAGTCGGTTATCAAGCGTTCACCATATGAATAATTTTTAATTCGCGGGTTACGCGTGTTATTTTGTACTCGTGTTACGTGTACAATTAAATATATGAAATCTTGTGGTCTATTAAAATGAAAATGAATGTTTATGTTAAACTAATGAACTCACCAACCTTTTGGTTGACACTTGAAAGCATGTTTATTCTCAGGTATGAAAGAAATCTTCAGCTGTGCATTTGCTCATTTTAGAGATATTACTTGGAGTCATTCATGACATATTTCAAAAGACGTTGCATTCGAGTCGTTGAGTTCATCAAGATTATTATTAAGTCAATTATAGTTGGATATATTATGAAATGGTATGCATGCCGTCAACTTTCGATGTAATGAAAGTTTGTCTTTTAAAAACGAATGCAATGTTTGTAAAATGTATCATATAGAGGTCAAGTACCTCGCGATGTAACCAAATGTAATGTATTCATCCAGATGGATTAGGACGGGGCATTAAAAAAAGTGAGACTGTGAACTCATCTTAGGTGCAGAACAATAGTCACACAACATATAGTGAAAACAAATAGCCCGCAACTCAACCTAATCAAATATAGTAGGTTTAGAGTCCGATCAATAACAATAAGTAAATGACATCACAATGCCACAATCACGTCCTTAAAGTGTTCATGTTTGACTCAAAATATGCAAAACAATGTTTGACTTCTTAATATAAGTTTTTCAGAAAAGACACTCAAACCACGTTCAAATAAACAGTCATATCTTACAAATAAAAATCAACAAATTCTATAAATAACTGAATTAGTAGATCTCTTAATTAGCTTTCTAAAAAGTTCAACCAAACTACCTAATTATATTTAGAGAAAAAGTTATAGCCAATTTACTCACCAGTAGTTTCAGTACGCGCAGTCAAATCAAAATATTCATAAAAATTCAAAAAGGTTTGCTTCTACTTGAAGAATTTAGTTAACAAACTAATCTATCATCTATAAAAAGATCAAATAAATTCATTTAGCCAATTGGTACATTTTATACCGACAAGTCTGACCTTCATGTTTGACATAAATTCATAAATACGTTTTTGTAACGAGCATAAGTTACTCTTAAAAATTCAAAACACGTTCACACTAAGGGGAAAATCTTCCTTTATATGTCCTTTATCATCAGTCAAATATTTATAAATTTAATACCTTACTATTTTTTCTAAAAGCACAGCTTTAGTGAGGAAAGGTTGGAATTAAACGCCACATATCGTTTCAATTTTATAATAATCATATATTTTAAAAACTGTACGTTAAGTAAAACTTAAGTGTGATACACGAAAATTTTTCTCCTCGACGAGGCTCATCCAAATCTTAAATCTACGGAAAATAAAGATTAGTTTTTGGACCCTTATGGACTGATTACGAATTCGGGTTTTCAAAACCTTTCACAACGTTAATCAAAACAACACTTTTATACAGAAAGCTTGCATATATAATTAACCTATAAGTCATTCTGACTCATAATATCATTATTAACTAATCTACCCGATTAATTACTTCAATGTCCACCTAGTTATGTATTAGTCTAAATGTATATTCTTATATATTTTCTTGTTCTTAACTTAAAACTTGATAGTTACAACTTACACGTTAATCTATTCAAAAAATTTCTATGTAAAATATGCACACACGTCTTTTTTAATTAGAGTTATTATTGAGCAATAGCTCTATTTTGACAAACTTGTTATTGAATAGAGGATGGGATAAAAGTTCAGATAGTTTTTTTTTTTTTTTGAATATCCCAATAAATATTATATTATTTATATAAATAATAAAAGAATTGATAGAATAAAGTTCAATGTTGCAAGTGAATCTTGCAACCAAACGATGCCAACTAGACTATTAGACCACTCCCTTAGTTCATTAACCGTTCATTACCCGTCATTACCCGTAACTAACCATAGGCACGAGCTAGTTACCCGCTTTAGTTACCCGCACCCACCATCAATTTAATGGAAGTTTTAAGTTTAGTTATAGGAATTGTGGGTCCAGTTGCTTTTTATTGTTGGACTTGATGCTTTATTACTTGTACGTTGTATATTAAGAGGAGTATTGTTTTAGCCATTATAGGGAATGTTTAATTATGAGTTGGTTATAGGATATTGGTGTTGATGTGGCGCTGATGTGGAAGGTTAAGAGGATGAATAGTTTAGTTACGATAGGAAGTGGCCTTACAAATCGTAACAATCTAGACCTACACAAACAGAAAATAATGATCCAGTAGTGCACCTTCCAGTTTTCCTTCATCTAACTAGTTGCGAGTCTTTGAACTTGATGGATAGGAGCTTCAACCTGACATTAGAGAATACCACCTCATATAATTGATTCATCGGGCGTTCCTTTCCACCAAACAACCTGCTGTTCCTTTCTTGCCAAATGAGATAAATCAACACAGCAAAAACAAGTTTAGAAGTAACACGTGTGGACACCTTTTAGTCAGCAAAAGGGACCAGCGAATCTCGAATAATCTTTCGCGAACAGCACCAATTCGGAGACTGTATAATGGGAGAAAACTTTCGGTTGAATATGCACTATGTTGATTTAGGCCACTCTCTATCGTAACTAAACTATTCATCCTCTTAACATTCCACATCAGCGCCACATCAACACTAATATCCTATAACTAACTCATAACTAAACACTCCCTATCATGGCTAAAACAATACTCCTCTTAATATACAACGTACAAGCAATAAAGCATCAAATTCAACAATAAAAAGCCACTGGGACCCACAATTCCTATAACTAACCAAAACTCTTCCATTAAATCGATGGTGAGTGCAGGTAACTAACGCGGGTAACTAAGCCGTATCTATGGTTCATTACGGGTAACTACGGGTAATGAAACCATAGGGAGTGGTCTTATAAACTCTTAGTTATATGCAGGGGCGGACCTATGAAGGGTCAGGGTGAGTCACCTGCCCCCAATGGATTTACAATTTTTAGTGTAAAATTTTTCGGTTTTTCGATTTTGCCCCCGGTGAAGAAAAAAAATTTGCCCCAAAACCTTCGTATTTTGCCCAAAAATCTCTAAATTTTGCTCAAAAAACTCTATATTTTGCCCCAAAACCTCCATATTTTCCCAAAAAAAATCTTTACGTTTTAGAAAAAAATTCGCTCCCGGTGAAAAAATTTCTTGGATCCGCCACTGGTTATATGATTATTAATATTATCATTGTCATAAAAAATTAATGTCATACCATTCGAGTTAAATAAAGATTATAACATAATATAATGAAACAACATAGAATATGGGAACAAAAATTCTAGCATATTGTTCAAGAAAAATGGCCTAGTCAAACGAAAAAGTCACAATCAAGAAATGGCACAACTTAGCTAGATGGCTCCGGAAATTCAATTTTGACCACTCGGGGGTCCAACAATCTTTGAAAATATGTTTGTTGTATCTATGATTCATTGTTGTCATCTTTTTTAATTCAACCCCATATTATGGAGATAACCAATTTTGAAGCATTCGAAATTATGGAGTTATATGTATGTTTTAGGCTTAGGTGGTGGTTGTTTTTACACTCTTTCAATTGTAATTTCAATAGTGCTCGCTCAGTATTTCAATGTTGTAGTTCATAGTGTTTTGAACGAACTGAGCGATAGTCAATGAGTTTTGGTCGTTTCTGATCAAGTTCTCCACAACAGATTGTATGATCTCCTCAATGTTGTTCCACCGGTTCTTTGTTCTATTATATATATATATATATATATATATATATATATATATATATATATATATATATATATATATATATATATATATATATATATATATATATTAATATTTTCGCCCAAAAAAAAAAAAAGTACTCCGTATTATATTTTATATGTACTAGAGGACTTCTCTCGGATATAAGTGTTTCTCTACGGTATGTACGAATTTTTCACCACACACGTTTGTATCTATCGATAAGAAAAAGTACACATTGTTAGCTTTAAGAAACTTTTCTTAATATTAAAGAATCAAATTGTTATGTAATACACGGCTTTCTTTACCTAATACAACTTGTTTACATTTAAATTTTGTCAAATTCAATAATACAAATGGCTCACCAAATTTTGTTTTAATCATCAAATTTAGATGCTCGGGTTGGCTTTGAGTTTGGTTAAAATTGATTTTTCTAATTGTTCGTGCACAACTACACAATATAACTATTTAAAAAGACACCTAATTTTCATTTTGATGCCTAATATTAAAGGTAAATTAATTAAAGGTAGCCCTTAAACTAAATATTACGTAGTACTAGAAAAACAAAGAAGATCAACAAAGCAACTAATTTTTTTTTATTTTTTTTTCACAACAAAAGCAACTAATTATTTTTCACAACATATTTTTATGTGTTATTTTTTCTTTTGGCGAAAAACAAATAACATAAATAACTAAAGAATATTTATCGAAAGATAAACAAACCTATCGAAAAGTACAAGGGAAACAAACATAGCTCACAACTAGAAAGCGCAACCCAACATACAAGATGAGCCATAAACGGCTATCTACAAGCGAGTCTAGTCTACAAGAGAAAACCGCAAACTAATCAACTAAACCGAGTAACCACAAAACAAACACAACCAATACAATCAAGGACAAAAAAAATGAGGAACAATAACTAAATGCATACAACAACAAAACAAAACAAAAAAAAACCAAACGAAGATTTGATCGAACCAAACGAACACCCTCGGCCGCAATCTCTAGTTTAATCTCTAAATCTTTTCACTGCAAAGACATATGCCTTCAGATGCTATGCACGTGCATAGCATGTGTAGGGATTTAATGTTTTCTTTCGCGAACTTCAGTCGCAAAGATTTTCCGCGTAACATTTGTAAATTATGAGGATTGTTCACGCATAACTTGTAACCAGGAGGATTGTCTATGAATAAGGATTGTGAATCTGACTAATAAATTTGAAATAAACCATATGACACTTTCTTAATACTTTTTCATAGAGCACTTCAGCTAAATTGTTAACATGATGTTTAGAAAAGTATGTTACGAAACACTCTGAAGCCATCATTCTCTTTTATTTTCAAAAATCTTGAATTGAATGAATTTTACACATGATTTATATTTTTCAAAATGATCATTAAACCTGACCTAAAATCTTCAATCTTTACCAACGAAGCATTGCTTCAATGGTACCGCGGTTACACTTGTGTACTCGCAGGGCTAGAGGTCTCGGGTTCGAGCTTCGTCACCCGCTCTAGGAATTGAAATATATTCCTTGAAGGTGGCTCAAAGGAAAGGTTTTACCGACCCGCTCCGGGACTAAGATCCGGCCCGCCTGCCCCTCGGGATGGTTAAAGGGTCGGATCCTCAGAGTGTAGTTCGGGTTTCCTGCCCGAAAGCGCGTGTGTGTGTGCAAATGATGACTAGGCTTCGGTCCGGACTGATGCAAGCTTGCCTTTAAAAAAAAAAAAAAAAAAATCTTCAATCTTTAATGGTTTTTCAAACTTCAAATTCAACCATTACACTAACAACCGTATAGTTAGTAAACACACATTTTATTGAAGAGTGACAAATATGAAATTATAATCAAATTAAATTGTTAAAATTTAAAGTTAATATTAATCTTTTAAGGTATACTTGTGCCACAATAGTGCAAATTAAGAAAAAAAAATTATATATTGAATTTTTGACACACACACACACACTCTCTCTCTCTCTCTCTCTATATATATATATATATATATATATATATATATATATATATATATATATATATATATATATATATATATAAGAATTTTTACCAGGTAAATATTTATTTATATATACATACTAATAGACAAAACCCTATTTTACTATTCACAATAGTAATCAAGGGTATTTTCGTCATTTCACCTTCTTTTTTTTCCCCAACGATAAAATAAGCAACTTTCGTAAAAGAACCAACCCTTCAATGTTATCAAAAGATGTCGAAAAAAATACTTTTTTTACAAAAAAAGCAACTAACTTTTTTTTTTCTCTCTTTTCTTCCTCAACGATAAAAGAGACAATTTTCATAAAATGAACAACCCTTCAATGCTACCAAAAGATGTCAAAAAATATTCTTTTTAACAATTTTTTTTTGTCCCCAACGATAAAATAAACAATTTTCGTAAAAGAACCAACCCTTCAATGTTACCAAAAAAATACTTTCACAAAAGAAAAATCAACTAACTTTTTTTTCTATTTTCTTCCTCAACGATAAAAAAAGCAACTTTCACAAAAGGAACAACCCTTCAATGTTAGATGTCGAAAAAAATTCTTTTTTACAAAATAGATCAAGACTTTTTTTTTTTAACTCGCATTCAAAACGGAGCCCCTGGCGCGAAGCGAAGGCTCCACAACTAGTTATTTCTAAAAGATAATAAAAATACAAATACAAATAAGAACAAATTACTACTAGTGCGCCTTGCAGCCTCACAAACAACCACTACCAAGCTAGAGACTACACACCAAAACTAGGACTAGCAAAACCAAAAGACACTAACGACATTAGGTCATGAACAAGTATCTACAACAAGTAATATTTCATGCCAAATGTGTGACAACCCGTCCTTATCCACCTGGACGAAGTCATCAACATTTGGTCCCATTGCGATGATCGACTCCAAGTAATGTCCTTAAATTGGGCAAATGCACAGCGGAAGACTTAATTTGTACCTGAGAATAAACATGCTTTAAAGTGTCAACCAAAAGGTTGGTGAGTTCATAAGTTTATCATAACAATCATTTTAATATATTAATAGACCACAAGATTTCCGTTTATAAATATATGTACACTCGCAAGTGTATAAAAGTATTCTATAAGTTGTAGGCACCTGGTAACAAGCCTTAACGTTCATGTTTTACCCTCTGAAGTACACCAGATCAGGTGTGTTTAAAATAACCTCGAAGTACTAAAGCATCCCATAGTCAGGATGGGGTTTGTCAGGCCCAATAGATCTATCTTTAGAATTCGCGCCTACCGTACATAGACAAGTAGTTTAATGTTACCAAGCTAAGGGTATATTTCTGGTTTAAACCCACATAGAATTAGTTTTAGTACTTGTGCCTATTTCGTAAAATATTTATAAAAAACAGCGCATGTATTCTCAGTCCCAAAAATATATATAAAAGGGAGCAAATGAAACTCACCATACTGTATTTTGTAGCAAAAATACATAGAACGACATTGAACAATTATAGGGTTGGCCCCAGATTCACGAACCTATATCAAGTATATATATTAACACATATACTTGTAATCAAATAAATTTATATATTATACCTTAGTTTATATGTTATTTGTATTTAATTTGTATATGTTTAAAATGATTAATATTTATTCATGTAGATATCTTAATATGTATATTAGTATTTTATCAATAATTTGTTATTTGTAATATTTATAAAAATAAAGTTAATATGTTTAGTATATAATTAGGTGTAATATAAGTATAATATTTATTTGTTATAAAAATAATAATAAAAATGATAATTAAAATAATAATGATAATTAAAATAGTAATGATAATTATAATGATAATTTTTAATAATACTGTAAACTAATAATGTTTTTAATATAAAAATCATTTCAATAATTATAATTATAATAATAATAATAATAATAATAATAATAATAATAATAATAATAATAATAATGATAAATAAGTAAACTACCTCAAAGGAGTAGCCCTTAAGAAAAGGCCCAAGTCGCGGTTTGAACCCGCGACGTTCCGCTAACCCGATAACAACCTAATCATCCATTTGTCTCAGCTTTTCTGATTTATATCAGAGTTTAATTGTATATAACCCGTTTTATTTATCTTTTTCATTTTCTTCTTCTAAAACCCAATCATCATCATCATGATTATTATCATCTTCATCACCTTCTTCATATCGTGTATCATTATCATATCTATCTCGTTTTTAATCATCATCTAATCATTACCATTGTGGTTCATATTATATCATCATTCTCCATCATTTTAATCTATACGTATCATCATAAAATCACCAATCATGTTATTTATCCTATAAAACACCTAATGATTTGTCATTAGTCGATGTATATCCTATCTTTATCATTAACAATATCTAAGTTTCATCATCATAATCCTTCTTTCTTCCTCGTTCACATAATCCATCATCAATTTCTATTGGTCGTAGCAGCCCAACAGGAAAATATAAACATGCTCCTCGACCCAAATCACATCAGTCCATTTTACTAATTCAAAAGAAGCCCAATTACAGCCCACTTTATTAAGAGTCTGGTTTAATTCGGGGAGCCCATTTATTAAGTCATAAACTTAATCGTTTACTGATCAGTTTAAGAGGAACGATCAATTTAACAGATAAGTTTAAGAAGAATATCGTCGGTGGGGTTAAATTGGTATCTGTCGGCCACAAATAAAAGAAACACGTATTAGCAGATTCCATTCATCATCCTCTCCTAACCGTAATCGTCATCATACTTTTATTATTATACTATCGAATCATCTTCTCACAACAACCTGAATAATTACAGTTGTTGGTTCGTTGGATGGTTTTTGGACAGGAGAAAAATTAGATCAACGGAAGACAGATGCATAAAGTTTGATCAATTGAAGTGGGTTTGGTTTGTGAATTAAATGGAAACAGAAAACGGAAAACGTATATATATATTTGTAGGAATAAGGGTGATAAGTGGTGGTGGATTGAAGAGAGACAGCTACAGTAATAATAGTGATTCACGGTGGTGATTGTTTTGGTTGAATGGAACCGAAAGATAGCCACCTTGCAGGTGATTCTCGGTTGTAGATGGTTATGGGATTTAATGGGTTCTCATAGTGGTGGTGGTCACGAGCCCTTGCCTTTATAAGTTAATAAACGTACCTAAACAGAAACATTTGAGTAATCATTCTATGATCATGATGATGGTGGTTTCGATAGTTCGAACGAACATGAAGAAGGTGGTTGATGGTGGGTTTATAATCAAATAACAAGTAGCAACAACAAAACTCGAATAGGAAACAGAAACGAACATTAGAGTTGCAGGTGGTTTTCTATTCGACGATAGTATCATGAGATGATGAAAACTAGTGGTCTTTGAATGGTGGTTCAGTGGTGGGGATGGTGGTTCATGGATGTTAAGTGGTGGTGTTCTATCGTACCGAATCAAGTAAGTAGCAGTAACCTCAAAGTGGTTTGGTATTGTGATGATCATGAGAAAAAGAAAGGTAGGCGACGGTTAAGGTGGTTATCATGGTGGTGCTCCGATGTAGTGGTGGTCTTGTGATGTAAAGAAGAGCCGAAGAAGAAGATGGAATGATTTGTTTTTCTCTAACCCATTTCTATATCTATATGTATAGACCATAATTTAATTAATAAAAATTTTATAATAATAATTAAGAATTATAAGGACGATGATTTAAAGTAGAAAATAAAGTTAGGTTGATTGATACATTAACATTCACGGATCATTATTCTGCATAAAAACAAGAAAGGAAAAGATTGAGCTTGGTCCCATCTTTCTTAACCGTCACGAGCAAAGGCAAGAAGGAAAAAAAAAATAAAAAAAATAATGATCCTGATTTAAATTAAGAGTGTGTCAGTATTTTCATATGTAAAGGTGGGTATCATATTTTGAAATGTGGGATAAATAATATAAGGTAGATAGTGAACTACTGTGTTGGTCCCTCGTTTACTCGTTATGTACAAAATAAAACGATGACTTTAGTCTTACATTATTGCAGTAGCGATAGTGGGAAATTATTTAATTCCAATGATAACCATTAAATGATTTAAACTACCTACTTCAAAATCATTTCTTTGCCAAACAACAAGGAAAGAGACGTAAAAAGGAAAAATTTATAAACCATATATCTGAAATCATTTTGCTATTAAATTTCATGTAATCATATAATACAAGTTTGTCTAGAAACTATATTTATTCTAACACATAATATATAAATGCGTTTCAATAATATTTCTTATATATATATATATATATATATATATATTTTACAAATTGTTGTTTGTGAATCGTCGGGAATGGTCGAAGGTCAAATGAATATATGAAAACAGTTCAAAATTTTTGAGACTCAACATTACAGACTTAGCTTATCGTGTTAGAAATACTAAATCGTATCGAGAGTTTGGTTTAAAATTAGTCGAATTTTTTTTTCGGGTCGTCACAGTACCTACCCGTTAAAGAAATTTCGTCCCGAAATTTGATTGGGGTTATCATGGCTAACAATAAAAATGTTTCCATGACAAATATGAGTTAATAACTAGAGTTTTATCATTATTGAGCAATATGAATAAGACAATTCGATTACTCGAAGAGTACGAGTGAAACTATCACTAAATAGTGAAATGAGAAAGACAAGTTTCATCATAACTTTTGACTAGTCATGGTTGAATTCCGGAATCCAAGGGATTTTAAGGAAATCTTCTATTCATAAAGAAAATGAAATAGCACGATTTATTAGCAACTTTTGGAATTACGGAAGAACAGAAATATCAAGGAAATATTTCCGTGATATGCTTAGAACTTAAGTAGAATGAAAGAGTCGTATAACATGGCACATGATGGGGGTAAAATCTGTGAACCATCATCACATTCCATTAGAAATTTAGCATGACTTACTGTAATATAACCACGTTGGCCAAGCGCATTATATTATACTAACTCATGCTTCAGTTCCCAACACTTCTCCACAATTCATTCATAATTTATACTTAGACTTTACAGAAGTTTTCAATATAACAGAATACAGAAAAACACGAAGAGGTAGATAATTTCGGACAAGAATATTTATGAAAATATCCTCAGAAATATCGAAGATATTTATGATGATATTTAGGAATTTCTAAGATCGAAGGTTGTTGAAGAAAAATTTTCCGCAAAATTTTAACATGACTTCGGAGCAAGATATTCTCTAAAGATTTCATCGGATCCAGAATTACCTAGATTCTTTGAATATAGGGTTTGGTCCTTATATTTGTCCTTGGTCTCCTTCTTGGTTAGTTCAATCCGTTTTTCAGTACCAAATCTCCTATCGAACGCTCCCAACACTCCATTCTTTATCATCAAACTCTTAGCCAATTAGGCCATCTATAATTTTACTGTTTCCTCTGCATTTAATGCAGCCATATCTGAATCGTCGGTTACCATTCCGAGGTGGTTTCAAGAGAACTGTGTTTTGAGATTGATTAAACGCTGATGGTAGTATGGTGGAATATAAAAGATTCCCTGGTAACAATAAAAGAGCACGCATATATATCATAGTTATAAGGTTGTTTCGAACGAAAAGTCGAAGTTGACTTACTGGAGCTGTGAAAAAATTTGCTACTTTGAAAGAGATTACCAAGTTATTTTGGGTAATAATAACACTAAAGGAATTGGCACTGCTACAGGTTAAATGTTCACTCAGTTTCTGAGAGTTTTTCAGGTGCATAACTATGTACATCAATCTCTTCTTCCGTAGATGGAGTGCGGTTGGTTCATCTTCTCGATTGAGATGTTTTCAAGAATTATGAAAGGTTTGAACGCAAATTGTAATCGTCAAGATACGAATGAGGTTTAAGATGAAAATCAAGTGGCAAACTTGAAGAATTATTTAGTTTCATATATTATAATCAATATTTTAATTCATTTTAATTGTCCAAAGTTAGTAGTCCAATAGTCCATATATAGTTTAATATATAACATTCGAATTAATTAATACGTATCGTGACCCGTGTACCGGTCTCAGTATTGATCACAACTCAAACTATATATATATTTTGGAATCAACCTCAACCCTGTATAGCTAACTCCATCATTTGCATATAGAGTGTCTATGGTTGTTCCAAGATAAATATATAGATGGGTCAATATGATATGTCGAAACCTTGTATACGTGTCCCGTTATTTAAATTGCGTAAAATAAATACAGAAATTAAATGATGATAAATAAAATTGCGAGAATGTAAATTGCGAGAATGTAAATTGCGAGAATATAAATTGCGAGAATATAAATTGCGATAAATAAATTGCGATAAATAAAATTACGATAAATAAATTGTAAATGATAAAATGTAATCAGTTAGCTAGGAACAGTTAGCGCGGATTCTTAACAAAATTTCAATTAGTTAATTCGTTTGTTTCTAATAAATTTTATTTTGTCCAATGTTTTCTTCATTATGCCACTTGTTGAATTCTGATAGATCAAAATTCAAATATGAAATTGAATGATAATGGTTATTCTGTGGTGAACAGATACGTATATCTATGGATACAAGTAGGATAGTGACCGAACGTTGAGTCAGATTCGAAGAATGTACAGTGTAACTTATTAATGTGGAATCTAAATATTTCTCGGGTATTACCTACCCGTTAAAATATTTTCACCATTAATAGTTTGTACGAAAGAAATTTTTAATTACAATCTTTATGAAAATATACATACATATATATTTTCTTCAGATGTAATCATGGATTTAATGAGTCAATAAGATATTAAACTCATTTGATTTATCGTTAATACTAGATTACATAATCTCTAAAACTTTAGAAATTACATAATCGCCATGTCGTGCGAAGATAATCGATGTAGAACGATATGTAGAACGAAGATAAAGTAGATAGAACGATACGTAGAACGATGATTATGCTCGAGGTACAGAATGAGATGTTGAGGCATGTGATGTTGAAACTTGGGTTGTTGGTGGTACTGTTGGTGTCGGTGATGTTGTTGAAGCTGGTAAGTTTTGCACCATATTTTCCAGAGATACAACTCGGGCGCGAAGTTCGTTGACTTCTTCTGTTATTCCGGGATGATTGTTGGTTCGAACGAAAGGATAAATAAGGTTTAGAATTTTAGATAGAAGATAATCGTGACGAGCTACCATGGAGATGAGGCTAAAAAATGGTGTTCCGGATAGATTCACGGGTAAGTGCTTCAGGTTCTTCGTCAAGTGTGCAGGTTGGTGGGTGAAAAGAATCGCCTTCTTCTTGTCTCCATTGGTTAAGTCGACTACGAACCCATCAGATGAATTGGTTGGTCCATTCCGGTCATACTGCTTTCAGAGCTTGAGTGGGACTCCATATCGGAATCCGAGGGGCTTGAACTAGTGGTGAGTTCCATTTTGCTCGGTTAGATAAAGGGTTTTTGGTATGAAATGAATTTCGAATGTCGGATGATATTCTAATTATATAGAATACCTATACGTAGTACAGAAGATTCCATAGATTACGAAGGGATTTAAGGAAACGTGTCAAATAAAGTCTACAGTAATAGATATGCTAAGATATGAATTTATCTGTACACTATCTATCAAATAAGTGCAGAAAGTCGTGTCTAGACTTAGGAATGATAAGCAGGAAATTTTCCATTAGGAATGACAAACAATACTTATAATATGCAGCTAAGGTCGAAGTCCAGACCTGCTAATGCATCTCAACAACTATCAGTTAGACACACTAATGCAAGAACTGGTTCGCTAGGACCAACGCTCTGATACCACCTGTGACAACCCGTCCTTATCCACCTGGACGAAGTCATCAACATTTGGTCCCATTGCGATGATCGACTCCAAGTAATGTCCTTAAATTGGGCAAATGCACAGCGGAAGACTTAATTTGTACCTGAGAATAAACATGCTTTAAAGTATCAACCAAAAGGTTGGTGAGTTCATAAGTTTATCATAACAATCATTTTAATATATTAATAGACCACAAGATTTCCGTTTATAAATATATGTACACTCGCAAGTGTATAAAAGTATTCTATAAGTTGTAGGCACCTGGTAACAAGCCTTAACGTTCATGTTTTACCCTCTGAAGTACACCAGATCAGGTGTGTTTAAAATAACCTCGAAGTACTAAAGCATCCCATAGTCAGGATGGGGTTTGTCAGGCCCAATAGATCTATCTTTAGAATTCGCGCCTACCGTACATAGACAAGTAGTTTAATGTTACCAAGCTAAGGGTATATTTCTGGTTTAAACCCACATAGAATTAGTTTTAGTACTTGTGCCTATTTCGTAAAATATTTATAAAAAACAGCGCATGTATTCTCAGTCCCAAAAATATATATAAAAGGGAGCAAATGAAACTCACCATACTGTATTTTGAAGCAAAAATACATAGAACGACATTGAACAATTATAGGGTTGGCCCCAGATTCACGAACCTATATCAAGTATATATATTAACACATATACTTGTAATCAAATAAATTTATATATTATATCTTAGTTTATATGTTATATGTATTTAATTTGTATATGTTTAAAATGATTAATATTTATTCATGTAGATATCTTAATATGTATATTAGTATTTTATCAATAATTTGTTATTTGTAATATTTATAAAAATAAAGTTAATATGTTTAGTATATAATTAGGTGTAATATAAGTATAATATTTATTTGTTATAAAAATAATAATAAAAATGATAATTAAAATAATAATGATAATTAAAATAGTAATGATAATTATAATGATAATTTTTAATAATACTGTAAACTAATAATGTTTTTAATATAAAAATCATTTCAATAATTATAATAATAATAATAATAATAATAATAATAATAATAATAATAATAATAATAATAATAATAATAATAATAATAATAATAATAATAATAATAATAATGATAAATAAGTAAACTACCTCAAAGGAGTAGCCCTTAAGAAAAGGCCCAAGTCGCGGTTTGAACCCGCGACGTTCCGCTAACCCGATAACAACCTAATCATCCATTTGTCTCAGCTTTTCTGATTTATATCAGAGTTTAATTGTATATAACCCGTTTTATTTATCTTTTTCATTTTCTTCTTCTAAAACCCAATCATCATCATCATGATTATTATCATCTTCATCACCTTTTTCATATCGTGTATCATTATCATATCTATCTCGTTTTTAATCATCATCTAATCATTACCATTGTGGTTCATATTATATCATCATTCTCCATCATTTTAATCTATACGTATCATCATAAAATCACCAATCATGTTATTTATCCTATAAAACACCTAATGATTTGTCACTAGTCGATGTATATCCTATATTTATCATTAACAATATCTAAGTTTCATCATCATAATCCTTCTTTCTTCCTCGATCACATAATCCATCATCAATTTCTATTGGTCGTAGCAGCCCAACAGGAAAATATAAACATGCTCCTCGACCCAAATCACATCAGTCCATTTTACTAATTCAAAAGAAGCCCAATTACAGCCCACTTTATTAAGAGTCTGGTTTAATTCGGGGAGCCCATTTATTAAGTCATAAACTTAATCGTTTACTGATCAGTTTAAGAGGAACGATCAATTTAACAGATAAGTTTAAGAAGAATATCGTCGGTGGGGTTAAATTGGTATCTGTCGGCCACAAATAAAAGAAACACGTATTAGCAGATTCCATTCATCATCCTCTCCTAACCGTAATCGTCATCATACTTTTATTATTATACTATCGAATCATCTTCTCACAACAACCTAAATAATTACAGTTGTTGGTTCGTTAGATGGTTTTTGGACAGGAGAAAAATTAGATCAACGGAAGACAGATGCATAAAGTTTGATCAATTGAAGTGGGTTTGGTTTGTGAATTAAATGGAAACAGAAAACGGAAAACGTATATATATATTTGTAGGAATAAGGGTGATAAGTGGTGGTGGATTGAAGAGAGACAGCTACAGTAATAATAGTGATTCACGGTGGTGATTGTTTTGGTTGAATGGAACCGAAAGATAGCCACCTTGCAGGTGATTCTCGGTTGTAGATGGTTATGGGATTTAATGGGTTCTCATAGTGGTGGTGGTCACGAGCCCTTACCTTTATAAGTTAATAAACGTACCTAAACAGAAACATTTGAGTAATCATTCTATGATCATGATGATGGTGGTTTTGATAGTTCGAACGAACATGAAGAAGGTGGTTGATGGTGGGTTTATAATCAAATAACAAGTAGCAACAACAAAACTCGAATAGGAAACAGAAACGAACATTAGAGTTGCAGGTGGTTTTCTAGTCGACGATAGTATCATGAGATGATGAAAACTAGTGGTCTTTGAATGGTGGTTCAGTGGTGGGGATGGTGGTTCATGGATGTTAAGTGGTGGTGTTCTATCGTACCGAATCAAGTAAGTAGCAGTAACCTCAAAGTGGTTTGGTATTGTGATGATCATGAGAAAAAGAAAGGTAGGCGACGGTTAAGGTGGTTATCATGGTGGTGTTCCGATGTAGTGGTGGTCTTGTGATGTAAAGAAGAGCCGAAGAAGAAGATGGAATGATTTGTTTTTCTCTAACCCATTTCTATATCTATATGTATAGACCATAATTTAATTAATAAAAATTTTATAATAATAATTAAGAATTATAAGGACGATGATTTAAAGTAGAAACTAAAGTTAGGTTGATTGATACATTAACATTCACGGATCATTATTCTGCATAAAAACAAGAAAGGAAAAGATTGAGCTTGGTCCCATCTTTCTTAACCGTCACGAGCAAAGGCAAGAAGGAAAAAAAAATAAAAAAAATAATGATCCTGATTTAAATTAAGAGTGTGTCAGTATTTTCATATGTAAAGGTGGGTATCATATTTTGAAATGTGGGATAAATAATATAAGGTAGATAGTGAACTAGTGTGTTGGTCCCTCGTTTACTCGTTATGTACAAAATAAAACGACGACTTTAGTCTTACATTATTGCAGTAGCGATAGTGGGAAATTATTTAATTCCAATGATAACCATTAAATGATTTAAACTACCTACTTCAAAATCATTTCTTTGCCAAACAACAAGGAAAGAGACGTAAAAAGGAAAAATTTATAAACCATATATCTGAAATCATTTTGCTATTAAATTTCATGTAATCATATAATACAAGTTTGTCTAGAAACTATATTTATTCTAACACATAATATATAAATGCGTTTCAATAATATTTCTTATATATATATATATATATATATATATATATATATATATATATATATATATATATATATATATATATATATATATATATATATATATATATATATATTACAAATTGTTGTTTGTGAATCGTCGGGAATGGTCGAAGGTCAAATGAATATACGAAAACAGTTCAAAATTTTTGAGACTCAACATTACAGACTTAGCTTATCGTGTCAGAAATACTAAATCGTATCGAGAGTTTCGTTTAAAATTAGTCGAATTTTTTTTCTTCGGGTCGTCACAAAATGGGGGCTGTTGCCTTAATGGCCTTTTTCCCTGCCATAAACTCGGTCGTTTCCCCTTCTTCAGGTTCTATATCGCTCAATTCATCAATTAGGTTAAAGATATCATTATTAAGAGCTCCGAACGAGTTTTGAACCTCCACTTGAGTGCCCTTACTCATCCCCACTCGACCTGAATGATCCACATAATGCTCGTATACGAATCAAGCATCATGGATTGCCAGTTTTTGAAGCAATAATACTAAGACCATCCTCCGTAAAACCAGCTAACAGGCCGTCAAGCAGTTTAACCCAAACCGGAACTTTAGTTAAATCTTCTTTCGTAAGTGACTCCTCCGGAGACCATTTATTCAGGATGATTGGGATTGTCTAAATCATCCACGGGCCATTTTGAATAAAATTCAACGTGACTTCCTCTGTTGCAAACTTAAAAAAGAAGAAATATTTCGCATTCGTCATAAGCTTTTCAATACCATATTTCTTTCAGACATTCAAAGCATAGTTTTGCACGACAGAAAAAGTAACACGAAGACCAATAAAGTATCCATACAAAGTATTATTATACCTTTTAGACGCTTCCTATACCGACTCCAACGGGATTGCAACATCAACGCCATTTTTCACTGGGGGTGAATCTGTTCAATCTTTCAAAAATTAGCCTTCTTTTAGATGGTAGGACCTACAACAACATGCACATATAATACAAGAGGTTCAATACCACCTCTTAAATAGGACTTACACCCAAAATGTATAGGGTTAGGTTCCTGTACATCTTCATCTTCATGCACTGATGCACTATTTTTAAATGATCCATCACACCATCACCATCAATTACATCACTATCCTTTTCATCACCATCAACCCTAATACCCTCCTTATTGGGTTAGTCTTTCCCAGTCACACCGACGTTATCTATCATACCTGAATTTTTTAGTATAGCGATATGCACATAAGTGATCTTGCATGAGGATTTATCTACTCCAATGTAAACCTCTTTAAAGGTTAATGGAGATGCAAGTTTAGAATTGGGTACCACCTCTTCATCTGGATTCGAGTGCATCGAGTGAACACTTACGAGGCCATCAAGATCATCAAAACATGTTTCCATTGAATTAACATTATAGCCAATATCTTCCAAGTTAATATTAACAAAAGTAGGACTAGTAGCAATCCCCAAACCTTCATTTGGTTATAAGTAGGACTAGTAGCAATCCCCAAACCTTCATTTGGTTTCGATATCGACCCAACCGAATCGTGATCAAGAGTATTAGATTTATCATTACCTTAAATAGTTCTACTCCTTAAAACTTTTGTTTGGGTTTTCAGACTATTTTGCACCTGTTTTTAAGATTACCTCCCGACTTTTACCAATCACCAATACACTCGGATAATCAATGTAAACGAACCAAAAGAGAATTCTAAGTGTGAAAGAACATTAGGATTACCAGCAAAAATGATAAAAAAAAATTCATAAAAACAAGTCGCCGTTTTTAGGACGACAAACGGCGACTTATATGTGTGTGTGTGTAGTCAAAAGTTCAAACGAGAACCACAAAAAAGTGAGAACTGCGAAAACTTTTGATTAACAACTAGTCAAATATTTTTCACATGTGAGTTGATTGAATCACTCATAAATATTGATGGAGATTAAGAATGAACATAAAACAATTTAAAAAAAACTTATATTTTACCTATATTATCAAATATATAGTTTCCTGTTCAAATGTGCATATTTATTTGTGAACATGTGAATATTTCATATAATTAAAAATTTAACATGTAATTTGTGGTAATGAACATATGTATGTTAATCACTGTTGTAAACGGTCCGTTGCGGCGTTTTGGTCACAAAACGGTTTCGACCCCGCCCCATTTTCTTATAAGCCGGTCAATGGTCAAAAGTCAGGTCAAATATAGGAAAAATTGGGTCAACGTTGGTCAAAAGTCTGAAATTCTGTCAAAATCGGTCATAAGTCGGTCAAATCAATCAAAATTGACTTAGTTTAGTATTTCATTTTGTATTATATTAACGCTAATAGCAATTATGTGATGACCCGGAAATTTCTGACCAAATTTAAACTTTATCTTTAAATGATTTAATGTTTCCGACACGATAAGCAAAGTCTATGAAGTTGAATCTCAAAATTTTGAACTATTCAATTACTCTTCGATTGTTCTCAACGATTCGCGAACAATTATATGTAAATAGATACATATGCTATAACTTGAAAACGTAACAAAGTGTTATGAAAATGATACTGTGCATTAACCTTATTGGTTTGATTATCTGTTTGATATTTAGATAAGTTAACTAAAACGTTTAAGATGAACCAGTAAAACACTAATTTGCTACAGTATTTTCGAATTGCTACAGTACCCGAAAAGCTACAGTGTTTTCGAAAATCACTATTTGCTGCAGTAAAAAAACTTTGCTACAGTAAAACACTACTTTAAAATGTATTTTAACAAATAGCGAGACGATGATTTATAGAAGTAAATGACCAAAACATTCAAATGTATAAGTTATATTTCGAGTGATATAAACTAGGGATAATTTAAGTCTATAATTTGACAAATGTACGAGTCACGAAATGTAAAGAGCGAGTTTTCTCAGCGTACGAAGGGACACTCGAAAAACTGGAACCGGGACATAAGTCGAGTGACAAAGTACAACTTATCGGAACGAAAATTACAAATCAACTATGCACGTGAATTTAATATAACATATAATTAATTATATAAATTAAATATATTATATATATAGCTTGATAGACATTTATTGCTCAACATATGTTCTCTAGGTTGAGATCTAAGATTATTTGATATTCCGAGTTTCGGTCACATTACGATGAACAACTTTATGTGCTGTTAAGTTGAGTTTCATTTGCTCCCTTTTTAATTGCTTTTGCAATCTATATTTTTGGGCTGAGAATACATGCACTTTATTTTAAACGCAATGGACACAAGTACATACTAAATTCTACACCGAGTTTGAACCGAAAATCCCTTAGCTTTGGTAACTAGTAACTGCCAGTTATAAGAACTGGTGGGCGCGAGTAGTTGTATACGGATCCATAGGGCTTGACATCCCCGTCTGTTCCAGGTATAGAAACCCTAGCCTGAACTATAAAACAGACGTATGCTATTTGAGTGTATCATACATGTTGGTTGCATGTTAAACACAGGGGTACTTATTAGATAAACGTTAAAGCTTAGTTACCAGGGTGCTCAATCTTGTAGAATATTTTGATAAACGTTTCTGGATGAAACAACTGAAATCTTGTGATCCACCTTTATGTACAGATTATGTAAAACATTAAAACTATGAACTCACCAACCTTTGTATTGACACTTGTTAGCATGTTTATTCTTAGGTTTCTAGAAGTCTTCCGCTGTTTGCTTATTTGTTAGACAAGCTATGTGCATGGAGTCTTACATGGCATTTTTTTTCAAGGAAACGTTGCATTCACCAAATCATCACCCTGTATCTTATTTTGACTGCATTGTCAACGGAAGTACTATTGTAAACTATTATATTACGGTGATTGTCTATATGTAGAAATCATCAGATGTCGAAAACCTTTGATTTAAATATTCATTTATGGTGTGCCTTTTCAAAAGAATGCAATATTTACAAAACGTATCATATAGAGGTCAAATACCTCGCAATGAAATCGATGAATGACGTGTTCGTCCATATGGATTTGGAGCGATCGTCACAAATTATAGGTACAAACATGTCAACGAAGGTTTTTTAGCTCTAAAATATGTGTAAATATATATTTATATATAGAAAAGTCAACATTTGTCAACATCCGTTTCGACCCCGTCTCGGCCCTGTTTTTTCCGTTGCGACGTTTTGAGGTCGCTGCCGTTTCGCCCCTGTCTCGCGTCTTTTTCAACCTTGATGTTAATGATATGAACATTAATTGACATATACATTAATTTGTTGCATTTAAATGCATAAAAATTATAAAAATATCTCGCAGTTCTCTCTCTCTCACACACACACGCGCACATATATTCACATGAAAATACTTTAATTCCAAATATACTAAATCACATGGGGTCTGTGGTCGTCCCCTCAAGGGCAAAACGACAACAACCCCCAACCCCTTTCACACTTGCATTTTCCATTCTTCTCCTCTCAACTATAATCAAATTACAAAAACTGTACCAAACTTCAGGGCGTTAAAACATAAATTCTCTTAAAATAAAAACTCCACCCACACACTTCGACACTCAATAACTTTCTGCTCGCCGCGAGTTAAATTCCACCGACCACACCGTTATACTCGAAATATTTTTATGAACAAAACGAAACTAACTACGTTCGAAACGGAGAATTTTTAAAAAACGCTAAACACAACGAGAGCCCGTATCTTCCCGCTCGCCGCGAGTTAAATTTTTTCGACAGCAGCGTCAGACTCGAAATAATTTTATGAACAAAACGAAACTAACCATGTTCGAAACGGACACTTTTTAAAAATGCTAAACACAACGACAGCCCGTATCTTTCTGTTCGTCGTGAGTTAAATTTTTCCGACAGCACCGTTACACTCGAAATTTTTTTACGAACAAAACGTAACTAACTACGTTCGAAACGGACACTTTTTAAAAAACACTTAAGACAACGACATCTAAAACGGCGCTTAACACATAGGCCGTTTTCCCCTCTGTAAATACAAAACGCTACATTAAATATGAATACACAGGCCGCAAGCCCCCGCCGCATCGCGCGGGCCGGATCCGAATTAGTTTGCATGATTGTGAGAATGTTCTAAATTAAATTTTTGTGAGAATAAATTTCAGTCAATTAATTTATACGGAAAACCGGTTACGATTTAATCGGAAAATTTTTAAATTTTTTAAAAAAATGAGTAGTCCATAAGTGTTTTCACTAAATTTTAAAATGGAAATGTTTTTATGATATAGTTTGAAATGGTTAGCCATGTGTCATATTAGCTTCTAAGTAATTTACAATTACATACGGTCTTTTACACATATAATTTACGATCGTTAACCGCAAGGGTCGTCGTTAATTGTTTTATATCATTGTACATTGTGCAAACATGGGTGACCAAGTGCGTAAAAAATAAATACAAATGGCTATCGTGCAATATTTCACAAAAATTACAGTTTAATCACGCCACACACACACATCTATCTCTCTCTCTCTCTCTCTCTCTCTCTCTCTCTATATATATATATATATATATATATATATATATATATATATATATATATATATATACACACACACACAAACACACACTAATGATGTAAGTAGTTTTAGACCGCTTGTAGCGGTGCACCACCAACGGCGTGGCAACCTAAGTGGCAAAGAAGCAGTGGCAATTCTAGGATCAAAACCCAATGGGGTCCCAAAAATTTATTCGATAACTTTCTTGCACAAATATTGAATGTGTCGGGTCAAATCGGGTCGGGTCGGGTCGCACCCAAAACATAAACATAAAATTCAATAATACTCGCAAAATATAAGGTTGTTCATATGGAGTAGCAATTAATGGCATATACAGTAGCAATTTTAAAGTAACAATGGCCTATACAGTAGCAATTTTACATTAAATATTTTAAATTGCAATTTTACAACATATTATCAATATAATCGCATAATATTAACAATAGCTGTAAAATTACAGTTCCCCTGACTTTTTAAAAAATAAGTTAGATAGTTATGAGATTATAGATTCATATACAATAACTATTACAAATATATTTACCATTACACATACATCTTACTTGGTACCATATTGTGATGCCCCGTACAAAACCATCGTGTACGAATTATCAACAACAGGATCATTACAAGGTCAAACACTATATGCGTTTTCAAAACAAGTTTGCATTCATGATAAAAGGTGACGTTATAATCAAAGTCAAATGTTTTACAACCAAAAGTATGCTTCTATGAACGGAAGCAAGTAATAATAGTACGTGACCCTTAGGTCGTTACAAATCATTGTTCAAAAGTAATAAAGTTTTAATGCAAGATAAAATGTTTCATGCGGTAACATCTCTAATAAGGCAGCGGGTGGCTAATCAGCAAGACTAGTACAACAGCGGAAGCAAGCAACCTTAAGCACCTGAGAAAAACATGCTTAAAAACGTCAACACAAAGGTTTGTGAGCTATAGTTTAAGTATAACATTATGTAAGGTAGGCCACGAGATTTCAGTGCTTCAACAGCGTTTCAAAACAGTATGAAAAGTATATGTATAACCGTGGGCACTTGGTAACTAACTTAACGTTTATCACCCCCTAAAAGTACACTTGGCGAGTGCGTATGTTTACGAAGTATTAAACACCCGTTAAATGCTAGCCCTACTAGCCCGAGTGGGGATGCCAAACCCTATGGATCCATATCTAAGATTCACGTTCACCGGTTCAAAGACCAATGACTAAACGTTACCGAGCTAAGGGAAAAGTTTATGCCATTGTATAACCCACACATATATAAAGTTTAAGTACTCGTGCCTATTATGTAAAATGTAAAATGCGCTTGTATTCTCAATCCCAAAATAGTTAAAGTAAAAAGGGATGCTATAACTCACAGTGGTTAAGTAGTAGTAAAGTTGTCTCGGGAAAAGTAAGCAAGTACGTTTGTCCAAAAGGTCCTCAACCTAAGTCAAAAGTTACTAAGTCAGTAAATCGTTCCCAAAGGTTTAAATTCATCATCAAACAAAAAGTATAAAGTAAGTTTCATTCTAGAAAAGAGTTTAAAACAAAGGCTGACTTCGATCAGTCGCCACGGCCTCTATACAAACTGAATTGAGGTGGGACCAGTGGTCATGGCTCCGTATATGAGTCCTTTAGTTTCTGTAAAAATTCCAGAACCAAACTCGTCTTTGTTTGACCGTGGCGACGGTTTAAGTGCGAGTAGGTCAGAATTTTCAGCACAACGTTAAAAGGACATAGTGACGTTCGGAGGGCCATAGATCCTAAACCGTAACTCGGATTAAGACGAGAAACGAAAAATTATCTACTCGAACAGAGCTAACTGAAAATCAACTTTAAAGTAGCCCAGGTATTTTGATCAGACCCTAAAAACAGTAGGTTTAGTGTTCCGGTGGGTTCTTGGTGCTCGATGCTCATCACGGTTCTCATCCTTGATGCATATAGCTTCAAGTGTACAACTCATTGATGTGTTTGCATCATCTTTACCAAGTTTTGACCATCATAACACAAGTGTAAGTCTAAGATAAGTAGCACAACTCAATTAAGTGTTGCAAGTAGTTTGATGAACCAAAGTTACATCAAGATCTTAGATCCGACACATACATGAACTCTAAAAGTAATATTAAGCTACAAACTTGAAAGTAAACTAAATAATCAAGATCTTAAGTTGTAGAACATAGTTCTTAGTTAGATCTTGAAGATCCAAGACCCAAAAGTCTAGATCTAAAGTTACTAAGTTAAATCCTAAGTCATAACACTTGAATCTTTACTTTAATGAAACCATAAGTTATGAAACTTAGATTCTCATCTTGTAAAGTGTATGTAAGCTTACAAGCTCTTGTTTACAACAAAATAAGAAGACCATAAGCTATAGAAACTTAGATCTATCAAAAGTATATGAAGTTGTAACTAGAAAGTTAAACTTCCATGTTCTTGAACTTACAAAGTTAACTTTGGTTCAAGAAAAATGAGATCAAGATTAACTAGTAATACTTGACCATGCTTACAACAATCACAACTTTAAAGCATGAACAAAAGGAAGAAATAAACTAATCTACAAGTTACAAGTCCATGGTTGTTCATACTTTAAAGATTCAAGCCAAAGCTTTGATCTTTAAGAAAGTAAACCTTAAGTTTACAACATGAACACAAGTATGGTTTTACAACTCATGAACTTTAAATCTTTAAAACATTAAGTGTAGAACCATAAACTAGAAAGTTTAGATTCTTTGTTCTTGGTTCTTTACAACAAAAGATGAAAGTAACCAAGATTAGATGAAGATACAAGTTATAGAACTTGATCTTTAACAAAGATAAACAACAAGTAAGTAATCAACAACAAAGAACAAGTAATCAAAACAAGCAAATGATGATGATGTATATGTATATATTTCGGTTTTTAAGACAAGAAGAAGAGAAGAAGAAAAGCTCATGTTACTTACAATATTTGAGAGAAAATGAGAGAAAAAGGAGAAGTAAGTTTGTGTGTGTGAAAAGTGAGGAAGTATAAGTGATTAAGTAACCAAGATTTGAAATCAAAAACCATCCCCACACCCCACCTAGCCGACGGTTCAAGGGAGGCTCAAAGAGGAAGGGATCAATTTCACTTTCATACATGGGGAGGTGGTGAGAGCTTTGAATGGAAATAAAGCTAAGTGGTGTTGGAACAAGGTGTAAGGATACTTGTAACTAGATTCCTCATGGCTAATTAATCTTGCTTATGTATTAATAAGTCATTAACATAATGTTGGGCTCCTAATAGTCCATCAAGAGAAGTAGGGTGGGCTTCCAAGTCCATTAACATTAATAAAAGTCCAAGTTCAAGTAATTAACAAATTAAATAAATAAGCCCAAGTAATTAACTAGTAACCTTAGTTAATTAAAAATGATTAATAAAAATTAATCATGAATGTAAATAATATCCGAAATATTATTCATGAAAAGTTCGTGTGTCACAAAGACGAGTCGGGACATGTAAAATCATGTACGGTAACAAGTAAATGTAATAAAATACATTCATTAACACGCAAGCATTAATAATAATTATTATTAATTAAAAGTTGGAAAATTCCGGGTTGTTACACATATAATGAGTTTACTATGAGTACTCACAATAAAACATGTATATCTCAACATAAAAAGTACACATTATTTGTCATAATATAAGTTTGATAGTAAATTTAACAATTATATTTATTTTTAGACAAACATAACACATTCTGGTGGTAGAATTTTGCATTATGTCATGTTATATATATTACGTTTTTATTTTCATTATATATTTAAAAATATTATAAGATTTCTTAGATATCCAATGAATATTCATTAGCTCGCTTAATCCACTGGATATAAATATAGATGGATGAACTAAAGTTAAATGGATATAGAAATAAATATGAATGAATAAAAACTAAATGAATATGGATATGGCCTCACGCTCTCATCCGATCCATATCCGATCTATTGACATCCCTAGGATGAAGGAAGAAGATAGAACCGTAAGAAATTTTGATGTAGAAGAAAGTCAAAAAGAATTGGAATTGAACATGGTTTGTTTATTTTTATATCTATTATATTTAATAGCTCATACTATAAAATTATAAGTGGGTTAATTTCAAACATTTTAGTAGTCCAAACTATTAAACTATAACCTCTAAAAATTTATGGGGTCCCATTATTATATTTAGTGGTGTACTATACAAAAAAATAAAAATTTTGTGATAAATTTCGAAATATTAGTGGTGTCACGGGATCCCACGGGGTTCAACTTAAAGTCGCCACTGCAAAGAAGCAATGTCACTTTCATCCATATTGGGGCATGCTTTGGGGCAGTTTGAGGGCATTGGTTGGATTCCAACACCGCAAGCAACGGGCGTTGCCTTTTTTTATTTTTTAATATTTTAAAAATATTATTTTTATTCTTTTTTAATAATTAACCCAATTATAATTTAACACGTCATCACAATACTATTAACTCACACTAAAAACTCATACCACCACTACTCCACACAAAAAACTCACACGTTCTAATTATAAAAAAAAAAAAATACAAAAAACAACTCACACCACGAACAACTATTAGATGAATGTGAGGTTATGATCTCTCTAGAAGCATAACCGACATTGCAACGTGTATTCATATTCATATTGCATGTTAAACGTTAAATGGGAATGGTATAATTATTATTGTTTGTATTTATTTGAATTGAATTGATGGTTGTATCAAGTGCAGTTTTTTTTATTTATTTAACAGGTGTAAATCAGTAATTATTTTTATTTTATAATAAATAAATACTCAAAAGCTTAAATCCCGAAGATCTTATTTAAGTTTTACTAATTAACATACGTTAAAATATAATTAATTAAGGTGAATCATTGTAACGATAATAGGAAATAAATTTATATTAGGTCATCAGAAAGTGAACTATTAATGATCGCATCCCGCGCATATTCTACATTATAGCCTGCAACTGATTCAGCAAGCCAAAAATCAATAGAAATAGAAATAAATAAAGTACATATTCGATTAATATCTTAGATGAAAATAACCGAAAAAAGCACCGGGTAGGGTGGGAGCAAACATTAGTTACTCGTGATAAGGGTGGCGTTGATCTTGGAAGTTCACAGGCATTTAACGATGCTCTCATGTTCAAATGGTGTTTTTTGACTTCTCCTTACTCGATGTAGGTAAAGGTTGTGACTTTAATACATGGTGATCTACTAGGTATAGATGGATATGTTTTGAAGCATAAAGGGGCGTGGTCAAATATCATTTCTACCTTCCATAAATCAGTCCGACAACGCACTCTTCCAACAGATGTACTTCGAGCAAAGGTTGAAGACGGCCAAAGTATTCGATTTTGACTCGACAACTGGAGGGTAGATGGCTTCTTGAAGGACAAAGTCGTCTTTTTCATTTAGTGACAGATAAAAATTGCAAGTTGGCTCATAGATTGGTAAACGACGGTTGGATTTGGTCTTGAAATCGTGTGAGAATTGGCAACAGGAACACATATTTGATTGACGAGCTAACCAATAATCTCGGGCTTATATCCTTGAACCAAACAGCAGACTCATGGCAACTAGTGGACAACCACGATGTTGATTACTCGTTGCCTGTACAAGTATGCATATGGATGAAGTCACCATGCCCATGACATAGCCACACACTCGTTGTGTCAAATGTATTCCTCGAAAGATTAACATTCATGTGGAGATTACTGCTAGATAGGTTTCCGACTCGCCTCAATTTTTCACGGCGATGTTTAGAGATCGAGCACATTAGATGCGTGTCGTGTAACCATAGTGGAATCCATCAACCACGCAATGTTCGAATGTCAGGTTGCGTGTGACTTATGGCGGAAAGTAGGATATGGGTGAATAGTTCGATGACAATCATTTGGATTTTATTGTTTGATGATTGGCGGGAAAATGCGGATGTGAAGGACAAATGGTACTCAATTGTTGGAGCAGCGGTATCACACATTTGAAAGTATATGAATAGTTTCTTATTTCTACCTTCTATTAAGAAGAATTTATTGTTTGATTCAATTTGTTGCTTTTCTTTCATTTGATATAGTAGTACGATGTAACTTGTAACTTTTGACTAGTAAAGGTGTTGTAGCTTTTTAACATTTACTAGCTCCTTGCTAGAAAGGCTATTTACAAATATATTTGAAGTTTTACAAAAACAAGTATCTCCAACTTTCAAAAAGTTGTTTAATATTGTCATTAATTATTTAAATTTAATCTAAATAAATTTAATTTAATTTGAATTAATAATTAATTAATATTAATAATTAATAATTAAAAAGGTGTATATATATCAAGTAAAAATTGGGTCAGAAGGAAAAGATCCGATGAGTAGTAGTAGGAAAGGAGGCGTGATTCCAGAAATTTGCTGGGTCGCGTGTTCCCTGGGCCCCACACTCTACGTATTTACCCCCTTTATTTACTTTCTTTTTTTATTTTTATTTCTGTCCGTTTGTCAGAAAATATAATCAAAATTAATCAATAGTAGTTAGTTTTAATTTTTGACAAATAATTAAACTTAATTAATTAGTTAATATTAAATTTAATTTACGTTATAAAAACGAAATATTCATTCATATTCATATTTATACTTATTTATGTCTCAACGTCCATCCATTCATCAAAATCCATCATCTTTTTCTCCAATTTGCGCAACCACCACCACCATCGCACCTATCAGTTATCTTTTTCTTCTCTCTAAATTCTTCTCATCAACTGCAGGTATGCATCGATTATCAATTTAGAGATTTTTAATTACCAAATCGATGTTTTGTAGTGATATGAGTATTGATACATCGATTTTTATTTTTTGATTTTGCAGGATCGATTGAAGCTTTCTGTTGAGGTAATTTGTTACTGGTATATCCTTTTTTTAGGCCGATTGATTGATTGATCCATTAGGTTTTCTTATGATTCATGATTTCTATTTTATTTTATTTATTTTTTTTTTTTTTATGTTTTTGTTTTGCTAGGTTAACTTGTTGTACTTGAAACTTTTGGATTGATATTGAATACCTGATGATGAAATTTTTAGTATCATAATTATATTATTGGTGAAAATATGTAATTTTTCTATGTTGAATTTTATAGTAATCTTCAAATATGTTGAATTGAAGTTATATATTGAATATTGATTGTGTATGTATTGCTTGCTTTTGGTGATTGTTGGTGCTACTTTTTTTTTAAATGAGTTTTTGGTCTGATTATTTACTTGATTTGTAGTCCTGTGACAATATTGTATCGTGTATCGAAAAACTTACATCAAGTTAGGGGTAAATTTTGGTCTGATTGGGGGTAATTGTTTATCATAAACCTTCAACTTTTTATTCTTATCTTCATAGGCTTATTATTAGGATCTTATTTTATATATACTAAATGAAATACAGCATTATTCTCAAGTTAAGAAGTTGCATTATTGGTCCCATACTCCCATTCTTGGCTTTGCATCCGTTTAAATCTTTCATCATATTGCATTATGTCCGAATTGATAACTTGCATTATTGGTACCATTATTGCTCCCATTCTTGGTTGGGAAAAAGATTCTTTGAATGAGTGTGGGAATATTACGTTACTGGGTGCACGTAGATTGTTGTATTGTGTAAAGTTATTGCTTTTTTCATTGGCAACTTGTGACATTTCAAAATCTGATTCGTTTTTGCTATTATTCTTTAGGTGGACGGACACTGTATAAATAATTTGTATAAGATGTTTGGAGGAAGCAACAATAATTCATTGGTCCCAATATTTGATGAAAACCTTTTCCAATACCCTTCAAACGTATCAAATCAGTTGCAACTATTTACAAATGGTGAGTTTTTGACCATTTAAACAAAATTCAAGATATTATACATTGATACTATTCTTCCATATTCATCTTCATATTGATGTATCTCTACAGTACCAGCTGCATATAATGTTGATCCAGTAAATTATTCTTCAAAAGAGCATAATAATCCTGCCTTTCAGTCCAACAAAAGACCAAGGGAAGTTGAGGCTAACTTTACGCAGAAGAAGCGTCAAATTTCATTGAATCACAACGTTTATCATGAGGATTCTGATCGTCCTTCAAGCATCCTGAACCCACACCATGTATCGACTGGTTTAAAATTATCGTATGATGACGAGGAACGCAACTCCTCCATTACATCAGCAAGCGCAAGTATAGGTCCATCAATTATGTCTTCTTTTGGTGACAGCATTACAACTGAACTTGATAGACATAGAGAAGAGCTTGACAGATACATTATGATTCAGGTATTACTTGATTCTCCCTTGTATAATTTACATACTTGATTTTTTTTATCACGTTTCATCGTCTGCAATCTGTAAGGTGGTATTCCTTATTAGATTTTTTGAAATGTATGATAAGCTCATTCTGCGTATCAAGGTTGTAAAAGTCGTGAGTCGGGGACGAGTCGGTCGGGACCTTGGATGTCGAGTTGGGGACGAGTCACTTTGACCGATGTTGACTTTGACCAACGTTGACCCGACTTTTAAAGTTTGCATATTGTGTTGTCTATTATAATGGAGTAATATAGAACTTCATATTTGCTAGCTTTCCCATTATTGCAGTGTAGATTAGTGTATTTATATCGATTTTAGGTTTAAAATTTTCTTTATTATTGTGTATAACTATACTCTGCAATATAACAGGAAGAAAACATGTTAAAGGGAATGAGAGAGATAAGGCAGAGACACATGACATCATTCCTGGGTGCTCTCGAGAAAGGCATAAACAATAAGATTCACGAAAAAGAACTCGAAATCGAAACCATAAATCGTAAAAACAAGGAACTTACAGAGAAAATAACAAAGGTGGCGAATGAGGCCCAGAACTGGCAATACAGAGCAAAGTACTGTGAGTCAATGGTCAACATACTGAAAACGAACCTTCAGCAGGCACTGGCTCATCGAAATGACGACCAACTTAAAGAAGGATTTGGAGATACAGATGTTGAAGTATCGTCTAGCGATCCTAAAGATTATCTTGGATTAGGTACAAGTGTCGGGAAGTCAACTTGTAAAGCGTGCAGGGCTAAAGAGGTGTCGGTTTTGGTAATGCCGTGTAGACACCTGAGTTTGTGTAAAGAATGTGATAGTTTTACGAGTGTTTGTCCTGTGTGCCAGATGGTTAAAACGGTTAGTGTGGAAGTGTACCTGTCGTAAAACATGACAGTGATGTTAAACTTATAAAATTAAGTAATCACTTACACATTTTCAGTATGCATTGTTTGCTTAATAGTAACACTGTTTCTGAAAATGAAAATTATAATGAGCAAAGGTGTTTCATTACAGATAAAGTTTCTTTTCACACTAACAGTTTATCTTTATGTTTTGACAGGTAATTGGAAGGAAACAAGATGCTATAATGCTAATAACCTTGGATTATACGATCCATGGTTACTCGACATCTAACTGTAGTCGAAATGAGATTGCAGCTGAGCTTGGAACAAGATCTCCAACCTTGCCCCACTTATCGAACCACATAAGCACTAATAGTCTATAACCTAAATATAACACCTATGAAATATTCATAGGCTCAGAGCTAATAACCTAAAACTACTTGAAACTAAACAAACTCAAACATGTTGTAAACTAGGTTGTTAGTGATCTTTACACCAACATGTTTAAGCCATATGCCACTAAACAAGCCTTGAAGCATTGTATTGTGCAACATTATTTAGTGGTATATGGCTAAAATGGTAGGGTAAGATCACCTCCAGTTTACATGGTCATATAAAAGGTTATACTTGGATTATAATGAAAAGTTATAAGGTTCATATCGATCCCACCTCGAATTTGAACTATCTCGTTAGGACTCCACTTGGATCGACTCATCTGCAAATGACACATGGATAACAACTGAACAAATTACTGCGTATGATACACAATGTTAAATCAACGACGCAATAGAACACTAAAAACTTAATATCCACAATGTTAAATTATACCCTCCATGGGTTACCCGACATGGAAACATGACACCAAATATAGCAAGGTTCCCGATGTCTTAGTGGTGATGGGGAATTTGAAGGGTGTGGGTGATGAGTAACATTTCAGAAAAATGAGTGTAATGGTAACTGTTATATAAGAGGATTGTAAGAAAGTTGTGAGGTAGGTTCCATCAAATGTATATATTTGGACCACAAGCGTGAACACCCGATAAACCGAAGAGCTAGAACTTAATAAATGTATATATATGAAAATCAAAAGTAGGTGTAGTATGTCTTTACTTATTTTCGGTCAGCGGATACAAGTATAAATGCATCGTCCGTGCAGACCCAGATCACAATGTAGAAGTTGTGGGGTGGCTTAAGTCAATCTTCGGAGTCAAACTGTGACTTGGCCCCTTTAGCGTTATGTTGCTCTGTTCTTGAGTCCTAGAGAGAGAAAATATTGTAAGAGAGAGCATGTGTATTTTTCTGACACAAGTCCAAGTGTCTAAGAAGTGATGGCTCAGGTGTCCTATTTATAGGCGTCTGGGGTCTACGGATTGTTCGGAGACACATGTTGCGTTATCATTGGTTGAATTATCCGAAAAGTACGTAATCGAATTTAGTGACGTGGCATGTGTGTTGCTCACGTGATTTACTTTGATATTTAGGGCTTATATATTAAAAGCGGCATATTGAGCTTACGTTAAACGTTGGTCGGTCTGATTTATCTTTATTTGATTATTCTTGCCTGATGAAGCTTGACGACTCTTTACTATAAATGCCTTTAACTAAGTTTTCCATAGCTTTTGAACGCAACTTCCGTTCCGTGAGGGCCATTTCGTCTTCCTTTATCTGTGTAAATCATATGGTGCACACCATTATTGTAAAACTATTTTTTTCCTTGACTTTCATGCTACTAAAAATTTTGATATATATAGTTAAATATGATGATATGATGGCAAATGACATAAGGAGGATTGGTCAATCATTTGTCACTCATGAATTGATACTCCGTAATTAAAGATCGTAGATAAGAGCACACATAATACATATATATATATATATATATATATATATATGGGCAGGATCAATGGGAAGTAACCAATCGGGGGGAAGCGGGGGAAGCAAATTTTTTTTTTTGTTTTTTTTGAATTTTTTTTTCCCGGCATCAAGATCACACGAAAATATGAACATTTAGAAGAGACACTTCGTGATGAATGTTATTATTTAGGCGGGAAAACGATCGACAAAAATAACATTCAAGATAATATTGTTCGTGAAGAATATGAACGTTTTTTTTTTCCATATTTTGTGAAGTAAAATTTAGCCAGATTTAGAGTTTAGGGTTTAGGGTTTAGGATTTAGGGTTTGGTGTTTTGGGTTTATTCCATAAACCCAAAACACCAAACCCTAAACCCTAAACCCTAAACTCTAAACCGTTCGTGTTAAAAACTCAATCTAAATCCTAAATCTAAACCCTAAACCCTAAATTTCTAAACCCTAATATCTAAACCCTAATATCTAAACCCCAATAGCTAAAACCTCAAAATACGCTCGAAAAACACGATAATTGTTATATATTACTTCTTCGAGCGTTTTCCCGCCAAAATAAAAACATTTATCACAAAGTGTCTCTACTAAATGTTCATATTTTCATCTCATCTATAATGTTCGTGAACAAAGTTTTCTCAAAAAACGAAAAAAAAAAAAGTTTTTGCTTCCCCCCGCTTCCCCCCGAATGGTTACTTCCCTCTTGATCCTACCACTATATATATATATATATATATATATATATATATATATATATATATATAGCTCAAAGGCCAAGAGCATCTAGGCAGCCAGCTACTAGATACCTCATTAGATCAATAATATGAACATCATTGAAATCCAAACACCTTCTTAAAATGGAAATAACAACTCATGGTTATTAACTCAATGGAGGTCAGTTTCACTTAATTATAATGTCATTTTTTAAGAGCTTTTATTTCGCCTTAAATACTTTAGTTTCTTCTTTAAGTAACCATTGCCTTGTCAAGAAACCTGCAACTTCTTGCAACAGCAAGCCGTGCTTTATCTCTGTGTGGTACAAATTATAACTCAGGATCATATATTAACCACTAATTCGGCCATCAACTCTGCTTTTATACGACATTTAGTAGTAGAATTGTCTCAGAAAGTATATATATAGCTGAAGATGACTAATTTGTTTTGCATGATTTGAATCAACATATATATGATGATGATGACGTGTCCATCGTTCCAAGATAGTTTAGTGGTTGGAGGTTGAGTACTTGAGTTCCTATAAAGAGGTCTCAGTTTTAAATTATACCGGACGCATATCTTGAGGTGATCAGGAAAAACGGTTGAAAACGGTCATGGGACACCCGCATAGGCTGCGTGCCTACATCTGAGTAAAGAAAATACTCCCCTTGTCGAGTAGCCTATAAACAGGGAAAATATTATCAGTTTACCTGTTTATGATGTGGCCATCACTAATTAAGAATCTACGAGTCGTATATAACTCTAATTTTTGTTGGTGATTTTAGTGGCATCTAACATTTATCTTAAGTAATTGGGATTTACTTGAAAGCGAGAGCTGACTAGCTATACTTACAAACGGGTTTGGAGAGTGTGGAGTGCATGCCCGTAAGAGTTGGCTAAACACTTTCTCAAAAATAGTGTGGGTCAAGGGGCTGCGCCCCCTACTGGGGTCCAAGGGGCAGTGCCCGAAAATTTTGGGTACTATATTGTTTACCGAAAAATCGCATCCCAACGAATTTTCCCGTCAATAGTTACACCTTTTCGGGTAACAGTTTTTTTTTTCTCCAAAAACAAAAGGTTGCATTCTTTCGTTATATCCTTTCGTTGCACTTTTTCGAGTTGCAACCGAATTTAATGTGTATTCCTTCCCGAAAACACTTCACTTGCTTTCACATACGAAAAACAGAAACATACATTTTGAATCTTCTTGTCTGGAATCAAATTTCGTTCTTGTCTTTATCCCAATTAGAATTACGTGATACGGATGCTTGTGAGGTCGAAATACTTAATTGTAAAAGTGATTACACGATTTAAGAATCAATCATATTATCAATTACTATCCTATTTTCTAACAATTTTTTACAGCTATTAGCTAGACATATGCTTTTATACAAGTTCTTAATTCGATCATCCACATATATACACACAAACATTTTGAGCTGAAGGTGAAGTAGACATAAGCATATATGTATCTAAAAGAAAATTAAGGCCACAATAGTTTGAAACAAATAAAATTATCACCTTAATTAACAGATTAACTTATAACTACCAAGTCACTAGCTAGCCTCTAGTCCATGAAAATGTTCTTCCACTAGCATTCTATCAAATGTGCTAAATTTAATTAAGACATCTAATTAATCTGAACCATCATCCTCGATCATCGCTGTAGATTCACCATCCGAGATCTTTGATTTCTCTCCATCATTCTGTTGACTTGGTGGTGAATGGGCCCACTGAAACAAAAGTCAATCAACTTAACATATACTGTAACTAAGTTCTTGGTATCATGTATGATGTTGCTTGATGATTATTTAACTCTTTATTTCATTGAAAAGATACTAAGATACTATTGTTGTACTTTGAGAAAACATACATTTTTGGCGGCTGTACTAAAGGCTTGCTTATGAGACATGTTGGGATGTTGTGTCTTCAACCTTCTTATCTCCTCTCTGATAATAATGTACATATATAAGTTAATCATTCATTATTATTATTACATAAATTAAACTAGCAAAAAGAATGTGAACACTTTACTTGATAAATTTGTTGTATGCGGATGGGGCTCGTTGTCTTTTTTCGGGAGCTGCAATTGAACACAGAAAATGAATCATTCAACGTAAACAATATAAATGTTATCATATATACAAAGATTAGTTCTCTAGTTATGAATCTAAATAAATTTAGAAGAATTATTTTTACGCTTATTGACGACGTGGTTTACTACTTCATGATCATCATTATTATCGTTGACTTCGTCTGAGGATGATGAGGAGACATGTGGGGAAGAACTATGTTTACTCAAGGGTGGATTTATAGGAACATCTTCATCTTCTTCACAAACATCATTATTCACCAATGGCTGCAAATGAGATAGACATACAATTATACAAAACGAAACTCATTACTTTTAACACAATTAATTAACTATACGACATGTAAAGATTGTAATAAACCATAAATAAGTTAACAGAATGCATCATGCATATATATATGTACCTCTTCTTCTTGGTTATCAACAAGAGAAGAAAACATATGTAGAGGGAAAAAAGATGATCTCATCATGTTCACTGAAAGAAGGCTTGTACAATGGCCACATTTTACTGTAACAACCATAGATAGGTAGTTATATGGTACACTAACCTGCATATATACAGAAAATTAAATACAATATGAAAAAGTGATCAAAGAACACACACTAAACTCTAATTTTCACAAGTGTTTGGTTAATTTATTACCAGTAAAACTGTGGTGCAGAAACTACATTGCACATAGCAAATTTGTTCTTGTTGGATGTCCAGAAGATTGTTTAATGTTGACATATCTGGGAGAAACATGAGATGATTTGAAGTTGAAAGAGGGTCATACACAAGGATATATACAATATATATATATATATATATATATATATATATATATATATATATATATATATATATATATATATATATATATATATATATATATATATATATATATATATATATGACACATATATACATATATGGACAAATATAAAAGTGTGTACCTAGGCATTCAATCTTTGACATTTAATGAGTGATGGTAGTGATTTTCAATCACATTACATAGGTAGTGTTAGGAATTCGGAAGGCCCTAACAAGACAAGCAATTGATTTCAATCACTAACCCACAAATGACAAACGAATTAAAACAAAAAATAAAGTACAAACGACACGGGTATTTAACGTGGTTATATCCCAACTTCAAACGCGGAGAAGGGTTTACTCCACGAGCGCAAACCAGAGATTTTCTACTATTAATTTTGTACACACATTACAATGAGGCTAGGGGTTACAATTTATAGGAAGAGTTAAACTTGTCCACCAAGTTAAACTTATCCTTCAGGCAAAAGACATTCCATAAATATCTATTACTTGCTCCATACTCCATTCTTACTAGAAGATTTAATTAAGGCAACAGAATCTCTACGACTTATTCACCAAGTCAAGCTCCCTACGACTTGTTCACCAAGTCAAGCGCCTTGTTCATCAAGTCACGTCTTGTTCCTTTAATCAAATTCTTCTCTCCTTCAACAATCTCCCACTTGAAGACTTTGAGCAAACTCTTCACTACTCAACAATCTTCCACTTGAAGATTTTGGACAAACCCCGAACATCAATCTCCATTTCATCTAAGAAAGTCAAACCACCATTATACCGCCAAACTCCATTTGGGACACGCACACTCATCACATACGTCGAATGAGTAGACTTTCGATACAAGGTTTTCAACACTACTTGTCAGAACTAGAAACCAATATTAGCCTCAACTGTCAATGTTGTTCAAACACCCATAGCAACTCACGATCTCCTCTCAGCTACGACTTTTGATACCGCCGAAATCAAACATCCGGGTCACGCCGCTCTTCCGCACCTGAGGGAAGGAAGTCTTTCGACATCAAAACCGCTAAGCTTCAATCCGATCTCCAGTTACTGACATGGGTACTCTTGGTTTCTTGCACCACCATCTTCTTACACAAGAAGATCAATTAAAGTATGCGAAACTTCAATTATAGGATTCTTTCATGAGACAACACGGTCTTACTGATCACTTTAGACATGTCCAATCCCGAACCCACATGTCAATGATCACCCTCGTACAGAATTTCCTGTCTATATATGATTTCCTTTTACCAGCAATCAGAAAATCCAATAGACGCCCTCATAGACTCTTCATCAAGGCTCCAGTGAGAACACTGTAGTGACCCGTCCTAATCCATCTGGACGAAGTCTTCAACAGTTGGTCCCATTGCGAGGTTCTGACCTCTATATGCCATGGACGACTCCATGTAATATGAGCAAATGCACAGCGAAAGATTTCTTTCATACCTGAGAATAAACATGCTTTAAAGTGTCAACCAAAAGGTTAGTGAGTTCATAGGTTTATCATAAAACAATAAAATTCATCATTTTGATAGACCACAAGATTTAAATCCTGCATGGTACAAATGGGCCCGAATCCTATACCCACCTACAATGTACATGCGATATCTTTTAAATACAGTACACCTTTCTCGTGTACAAAATACATTTTCATAAATCTTAGTAACCATACACATATCTCGTGTACAAAAATATCATACACATAACCTGTGTATAAAATCATTCTCTCGATACATAACATTCACTTCAATTGGTGGAAATTATCATGTCCACATAATTCAATGGTGGCAATTATCATGTCCACATAATTCAATGGTGGCAATTATCATGTCCACATAATTCAATGGTGGCAATTATCATGTCCACATAATTCAATAATAATCCCCAGAATTTCTGTCTGCATAATAATTCATTCGAGGAATGTTTTGCTTGTGTCTATCTCGTCAAACATTTATAAAAGCATTTCATGTATTCGCAGTTCAAAACATATTTCAAGAGCATTTAATAAAGCAGTTGTAAAAACAGCGCATGTATTCTCAGTCCTAAAAATATAAAGAGTAAAAGGGATCATATGAAACTCACTTAATGTATTTTGTAGTAAAAATACATATGACGACATTGAACGATGCAGGGTTGGCTTCGAATTCATGAACCTATATTATTTGTATATTTATTAATATACATAGTTGTAATCGAGCAATATATATATAAATTTTTTAGTTATTTGCTTTTTATATTAATAATATATATATTTCATATATTCATTTTATATAATAAAATATCTTGTTATGTTATTTATGTTAAATATATATATTTTTTGTATTTCATTTGTTTATCAAAACAGTAGTTCTAATTATACTAAGTTAATATTAGTAAAATAATGATAATAACATTAATAATATACTTATGTTAATAATAACTCTATTAATGATAATAACAATGATATTAATAATAATATTTGTAAAAATATTAATTTTACTGTTAATGATAGTTATGATATTGATTTTTAGTAATTACATAATAATAATACTCGTGATAATATAAATAATAATACATATGTCAATATTATAATTCTATTATTTATAAAAAGATACTAATACTGAAATGATAAAAATTATGTTTTTAGTAATGCTTATAATAATACTATGATAATATTAATATTTGATAATTATTACTTTTATTAATAATGTTAATGACAATAATAGTTATAGTACTAAAATTTAATAACAACAGCAATATTAATCTTAGCAATAATAATCATATTAATATTAATAATAATAATAACTAATAATAATAAGTAGTAATAATAATAATAATAATAATAATAATAATAATAATAATAATAATAATAATAATAATAAATGATTAAATGAAGACTACCTTAATAAAACGAGGTCCCAAAAATATAACAGTCCATGTTTGGACTCGAACCCACGACCACTCAAACACCCGAATAACCCCTTAACCAACTGAGCTGATGCTCATTTTCTGATTAAAACCCACCCGAAATTTTATTTAACCTTTATAACTTCTATTTCCCTTTTCTTCATCTCCTTTGAAAATTGAATCGACCAGAATCAAGCAAATCGATCTCTCAGCGAGTTACACATTTAATTTAGGTCTTGTAATAAGAACTAAAATCGTTTTATTGTGAGGAATTGAATTAACGGAAAAAAAAATAATAAAAAAATTTATGTAACAGCAAGTTCTTATGAATACGAAGAACATCAAACCTGCTTTTGAATTTGAGAACATTTTAATCCACGACTTCTACACAAATTAGTAGGCAAATCACATTTAGAAACTTTCCCAATCATCAATTGAAAGTGAATTGTAACAGAAGAATCGAATCCGGTCATTGAAACTCGTTTGACTTTTTGATAAAACAAACTTTAACTCAAGAATTCGTACACGATAATAAAAATTGGATCTTAAAATTTTGCAGATAGTTTAAACGAAACATTTCTAACCTAACTGCATTATTAGATTTTTAAATAAAACTCGAATTCTATTTTTGGCAATAAAGTTACAAGAACAGAGGTAATAAGCATGTTCTTGTTAATGCTGTTGAAATTTGATTAATTGAAAACGTTTAATTGTATTGTATGATTTGTAATAGGTAATAGGAGGTTGAACTAGTTAATAACACATGCATTAATCAAGTCTTATAGTACTGGAACCATTATTCAGTGAATCAAAGGCAGTACATAAAATAAATAAAAAAAGAAAATTGACATTGAAAGCTAACAGAATTTGACCTCATCTAAGATCTGATTCGATTTGATTCCAGTTTAGAGACAAAAGCAATATCCAAACACAGTTTTGATGGATGGATATATATAACTGATTTTGGATATATGCGTATGTTTTTATATATTTATTATTAATAATTAATAATTATATTTATATCATCAATAATCTAAATACAATTAATAATAATAACATTAATAATAATAATAATAATAATAATAATAATAATAATAATAATAATAGTAATTAGCAAAAATCAGATCATAACAATAATATTTTTTAGTGTAATTGATAATAATAATATTATTAATGGTAATTATAATAATACTAATAATAATTATTTTTATAGTATTTATGTCATTAATAAATAATAATGATATTAACTATATAACATTGATAATAATAATTTTTATCCATGATAATAACACTACTTGTGTTATTTAAAAATAATAATCATAATGTTAATTAAAATCTTACTATTAATTCTAATAATAATGATATTAATAATGATAATGATAATATTATGACATCTTACATGTATTAACCTTCATATCTATATAATATATATTGAAGATAATAATTTAGTAGGTTGTGATATTAATATTAATGTTAATAAATATAATAGAAGTGAATATAAAATTATTAATATAATATTTATGTTTTTACTTGTAATTATATTTAATATAATAAAATTTATAAATTTTACCATTTTTACTAATTATAATATATTGGATCTTTAATATTTATTATCTACAATATATTTAACATTTCTTATGTATGGAATTTATATATATATATATATATATATATATATATATATATATATATATATATATATATATATATATATATATATATATATATATATATATATTTACATATATATTTACACATAATCGTTCGTGAATCTTCGGGAACAGTCAAGGGTCAAATGTATACATGAATATAGTTCAAAGTTTTTGAGATTTCAATATTACAGACTTTGCTTATCGTATCGAAACATATAAAGATCAAGTTTAAATTTGGTCGGAAATTTCCGGGTCATCACAGTACCTTCCCGTTAAAGAAATTTCGTCCCGAAATTTGAGTGAGGTGGTCATGACTAACAATAAAAATGTTTTCATGACGAATATGAGTTGATAAATAGAGTTTTATCATCAGTGAGTAATATAGATAAAACAACTCGATTTTTGTGAAGAGCACGAGTGATGCTATCCCAAAATAGTGTAATGAGGAAAATAAATTTCGTCATAACTTTTGACGTAGGGGGTTGAATTCCGAAATTCAAAGGATTTAAAGAAAATCTTCGAAATCTAAAAGATTTGATTCTTAGGCGAATAAGGAAATTAAGATCTTTATAATTAAATACGGTGATCTGCCTCGATTACTCTGTCTGATATTCTCATTATAAATTAAACTCTTTCGTTCCATTATTCTCACCATTCCTCTACTTCCTTTCTTAATTCATACATCCAAAAGATTGTGAAAATGCTTAATCCCGTTCTAATCCTTGATATTTTCCCAATTATCATTTATGTCATCCTTCTTTTCAATCTTTCCACCAGAAAAATCTGTTTACTTCTATTATTATCTTGGGGTGATACTATTCTTAATTCTACCATGTCCTTATATTGCTATTCATATTAATATCCATGGTTTGTAACCTCTTTGTTGTTATTGGGCTTTATATTTTCCCTTATATTTTGGATCTCTTTGCTTTTTTAATATCCTCTCGACCTCTAGTAAAGCGAGCAACGGTCCAGAATTCATAAGTACGGAGTTTTCGAATGAACTTAATGTTCTAACCAAGAAAGAATGTAATCGTATGATTTGATTTGTCAAATTATCAGAATCATTGAGAATAGAACTATCAAGAATATACTTTCTTGATATGTTCAGAAGTTAATCAGAATGAAAGAGTTATGTAACATGACACATGATGACGTTATAATCTGTGAATCATCATGTTCCATTTAGAAACTCAGCATGACTTATTGTAATATAATCACGTTGATCAAGTGTCATTATATTATACCAACTCATGCATCAGTTCCAAACATTATTTCAATAACATTCATATTTTAAGCTCGAATGTTTACAGAATATAGAAACTAACAATTTCTATATGATGTAACACTGATAGCACGAAGAGATTAATGATTTCAGACAAGAATAGTTATGAAAATATCTTCAGAAATATGGAAGATATTTATAATGAAAGATACGATGATATCTTGAAATTTCTAATATCGAAGGATGGTGAAGAAAATTTGTCCGCAAGAGTTTGGAGTCAGAAGCAAGGTATTCGCTAAAGATTTAATCAGAAATAGAATCATTAGGATTCTTAATGTACAAGTTTAGTCCTTGTGATTTGTTCAGAGACTCCTTCGTAGTTTGCTCAATCAGTTTTTCAGTTTCAAACTTTTTACTGTTACGGTTGTCTTATAGTTTCTGCTGCTTCATTCAGCCTTTTCAACATTTAGAGTATTGATTCGCAGACTAGGTGTTTTTCAGAATTTCAGAATGGAAGATCATAATTCTAAGAGGTAAATGTTATATGTATACATATAACTTTTGATGTAGAAACGTTGCGATACTCACAATACAGATTTGCTGATTCCCGGTAATTGGTATGGCAATTCTTGTTACAAGATGCGAATGAGTACATGATGAGACTTCAATAGATAAATATAGTGATTTATCGGAGAGATTTAAGCCAAGGAGCAACGAAGTTGCTGGTACGTCTGCTGGTAATATGATGGAATATAAAAGGTTCCCCGGTAACAATAAAAGAGCACACATATATATCAAGGTTATAATAAGGTCGTTTCGAACGAAAAATCGAAGTTGACTTGCTGGAGCTGTAACAAAATTGGCTAATTTGGAAAGAGATTGCAAAGTTATTTTCGGTAATAATAACGCTAAAGGAATTAACACAGCTACGCGTTAAATGTTTACTCAGTTTTCGAGATTTTTCAGGTGCATAACTATATGCATCGATCTTTTCTTCCGTAGATGAAGTACGGTTGGTTCATCCTCTTGATTGAGGTGTTTTCAAGTATCATGAAAGGTTTGAATGCAGATCGTAATCGTCAAGATATAAATGAAGTTTAGGATGAAATCAAGTGGCAAACTTGAAGAATTGTTTAGTTTCATATGTTATAGTCAATATTTTAATTCATTTTAATTGTTCAATGTTGGTAGTCCACAGTTGATAGTCCACAGTTAGCAATTCAATAGTTCATATATAGTTTAATATATAATATTTGAATTAATTAATACATATCGTGACCCGTATTCGTCTCAGACTCGATCACAACTCAAACTATATATATTATTGTAGAATCAACCTCAACCCTGTATAGCTAACTCCCGCATTACTGCATATAGAGTGTCTATGGTTACTCCAAATAATATATATAGATGAGTCGATATGATATGTCAAAACCTTGTATACGTGTCCCGATATTTAAAGTGCGTAAAATAAATAACAGAAATTAAATGACGATAAATAAAATTGCGTGAATATAAATTGCGATAATTAAATTGCGATAAATAAATTGCGATAAAATAAAATGTAATGCGGAATTAACAGTTAGCTAGGAACAGTTAGCTAGGATCTTGTTAGCGTGGTTTCTTAACAAAATTTCATATTGTTAATTAGTCTATTTCTAATCAATTTTTATTGTGTCCATTATTTCTTCATTATGCCACTTGTTGGATTCTGATAGGTCAAAATCCAAATATGAAATTGAATTTGAATGAAAATAGTTATTCTTTGGTGAACGGATACGTATATCGGTGGTTGTAAATAGGATAGTAAATGATCGTTGAATCAAATTCGAAGAATGTACAGTGTAACTTATTAATGCAAAATCCAAATATTTCTAGGGTATTACCTACCTGTTAAAATATTTTCACCATTAACAGTTTGTACAAAAGAATTTTTAGTTACAATCTTTATGAAAATATACTTGCATATATATATTTTCTTCAGATGTAATATAGATTTAATGAGTTATTATGATATTAAACTCATTTGATTTACCATTAGAACATGAATATATAATCTCTAAAACATTAGAGATTACATAATCATCATGAGGAACGAAGATGTAGAACGTCATGTAGAACGATGATTATACTCGAGGTACATAATAAGATGTTGAGGCATGTGATATTGAAACTTGGGTTGTTAGTGGTACTGATGTTGCCGGTGCTGTTGTTGAAGCTGGTAGATTTTGCACCACGTTTTCCAAATTGATTACTCGAGCGCGAATTTCATTGACTTCTTCGATTACTCCGGGATGATTGTCGGTAAGAACGAGCGAATGAATAAGACCCAGAATTTGAGATAGTATATAATCATGACGAGATACCCTGGAAATGAGAGTGAAAATGGTGTTTTGGACTAGTTCGCCGGTAAGTGTGTCAGGTTCTTCGCCAAGAGGGGAATGTGCGGGATGGAAGGGATCACCTTCTTTGCGTCTCCATTGATTAAGTCGACTACGAACTCATCAGATAAATTAGGGATGAATGATTGGTGGATTCATTCTAGTGACACATGCTTTCGGAGCTCAGGTGGATATCCATGTTGAAATAGCTGTCGGAATAACTATCGGAATAGCTATCGGAATCTGAGGGACTCGAATTGGTTGAGGGATTCATCTCGTACGATCAGATGAAGGATTTTCGATAAGAAATAGATTATAGGATGTAGATTAGTACCCTGCAATACATAATTTACATATGCATATATAATACTAAAATCCCATAAGTTACGGAGGAATCTACGGAATACGACAGGCAAAGTTTACAGTAACAGGTACGCTAAGATATGAATTAGCAGATACGCTAAGATATGAATTTATCTATACACTGTCTATGCAATAGAGGTAGTAAGACGTGTCTAGACTATAAGGATAATAAGCAATTAATTTTCGACACTAAATGATAAGCAAAACTTTTGACATGCAGACACGGTCGAAGTCCAGACTCACTAATGCATTCTAACGACTATCAGTTAGACTCACTAATGCAAGACCTGGTTCGCTAAGACCACCGCTCTGATACCACCTGTAGTGACCCGTCCTAATCCATCTGGACGAAGTCTTCAACAGTTGGTCCCATTGCGAGGTTCTGGCCTCTATATTCCATGAACGACTCCATGTAATATGAGCAAATGCACAGCGGAAGATTTCTTTCATACCTGAGAATAAACATGCTTTAAAGTGTCAGCCAAAAGGTTGGTGAGTTCATAGGTTTATCATAAAACAATAAAATTCATCATTTTGATAGACCACAAGATTTAAATCCGGCATGGTACAAATGGACCCGAATCCTATACTGTAGTGACCCGAACTTTTCCATGTTTATATATATTAATTGAGATTGATATTTACATGATTAAATGTTTCCAACATGTTAAGCAATCAAACTTGTTAAGACTTGATTAATTGAAATATGTTTCATATAGACAATTGACCACCCAAGTTGACCGGCGATTCACGAACGTTAAAACTTGTAAAAACGACATGACGATATATATATGGATATACATATGGTTAACATGAGATTATGATAAGTAAGTATCTCCATAAGTATATTAACAATGAGTTATATACATATAAACAAGACTACTAACTTAAGGATTTCGAAACGAGACATATATGTAACGATTATAGTTGTAACGACATTTAAATGTATATATATCATATTAAGATATATTAATATATCATAATATCATGATAATATAATAATTTAACATCTCATTAGATATAATAAACAATGGGTTAACAACATTAATTGAGATCGTTAACTTAAAGGTTTCAAAACAACACTTACATGTAACGACTAACGATGACTTAACGACTCAGTTAAAATGTATATACATGTAGTGTATTTAGATATATTAAAATACTTTTGGAAGACTTCAAGACATATATCAAAACACTCATACTTAACGAAAATGGTTACAGTTACTTTCCCATTCTTTTCTTTCATCAAGAATTCTAGTCGTATTCTTACCCGTATTATACACAGCTTCAAAACGTACTTACTATGGGTATATACCAATAGGAACTAGCATGGGATTCCACTCTTGATTATTTCATGTATGACTAATCAATTTTAACTTCTACCATGAGCTAGTCAACTAACTAGAACTCCTTTTAACCCCACTCACCACTCACCAATTACCACTCATCATTCACTCCATTTCACTTCCAATTCTCTTTCTAATTCTCTCAACACACACACACTATTATGAATGTATTTTTCCAGTAGTTAATCATCATCTTCATCAAAAATCACTTCAAGAATCAAGCTATAATCATCATAGGAAGAACACTTCAAGAACACTTCAAAAATCCCTTCAAGTTTACTAATTTACTTCCAAGCTTTCTAATCCATTCCAAGTAATCATCTAAGATCAAGAAACCTTTATTATATACAGTAGGTTATCTTTCTTATTCAATATAATATTCATATTCAAACTTTGATTCAATTTCTATAACTATAAACTATCTTAATTCGAGTAAAAATCTTACTTGAACTTGTTTTTGTGTCATGATCCTTCTTCAAGAACTTTCAAGCCGTCCAAGATCCTTTGAAGCTAGATCATTTATTGTCACTTCCAATAGGTTTACCTACTAAACTTGAGGTAGTAATGATGTTTGTAACATCATTCGATTCATATATATAAAACTATCTTATTCGAAGGTTTAAACTCGTAATCACTAGAACATAGTTTAGTTAATTCTAAACTTGTTCGCAAACAAAAGTTAATCCTTCTAACTTGACTTTTAAAATTAACTAAACACATGTTCTATATCTATATGATATGCTAACTTAATGATTTAAAACCTGGAAACACGAAAAACACCGTAAAATCGGATTTACGCCGTCGTAGTAACACCGCGGGTTGTTTTGGGTTAGTTAATTAAAAACTATGATAAACTTTGATTTAAAAGTTGTTATTCTGAGAAAATGATTTTTATTATGAACATGAAACTATATCCAAAAATTATGGTTAAACTCAAAGTGGAAGTATGTTTTCTAAAATGGTCATCTAGACGTCGTTCTTTCGACTGAAATGACTACCTTTACAAAAATGACTTGTAACTTATTTTTCCGACTATAAACCTATACTTTTTCTGTTTAGATTCATAAAATAGAGTTCAATATGAAACCATAGCAATTTTATTCACTCAAAACGGATTTAAAATGAAGAAGTTATGGGTAAAACAAGATTGGATAATTTTTCTCATTTTAGCTACGTGAAAATTGGTAACAAATCTATTCCAACCATAACTTAATCAACTTGTATTGTATATTATGTAATCTTGAGATACCATAGACACGTATACAATGTTTCGACCTATCATGTCGACACATCTATATATATTTCGGAACAACCATAGACACTCTATATGTGAATGTTGAAGTTAGCTATACAGGGTTGAGGTTGATTCCAAAATATATATAGTTTGAGTTGTGATCAATAATGAGATACGTATACACTGGGTCATGGATTGATTCAAGATAATATTTATCGATTTATTTCTGTACATCTAACCGTGGACAACTAGTTGTAGGTTACTAACGAGGACCGCTGACTTAATAAACTTAAAACATCAAAATATATTAAAAGTGTTGTAAATATATTTTGAACATACTTTAATATATATGTATATATTGTTATAGATTCGTGAATCAACAGTGGCCAAGTCTTACTTCTCGACGAAGTAAAAATCTGTGAAAGTGAGTTATAGTCCCACTTTTAAAATCTAATATTTTTGGGATAAGAATACATGCAGGTTTTATAAATGATTTACAAAATAGACACAAGTACGTGAAACTACATTCTATGGTTGAATTATCGAAATCGAATATGCCCCTTTTTATTAAGTCTGGTAATCTAAGAATTAGGGAACAGACACCCTAATTGACGCGAATCCTAAAGATAGATCTATTGGGCCTAACAAACCCCATCCAAAGTACCTGATGCTTTAGTACTTCGAAATTTATATCATATCCGAAGGGTGTCCCGGAATGATGGGGATATTCTTATATATGCATCTTGTTAATGTCGGTTATCAGGTGTTCACCATATGAATGATTTTTATCTCTATGTATGGGATGTGTATTGAAATATGAAATCTTGTGGTCTATTATTATGATTTGATATATATAGGTTAAACCTATAACTCACCAACATTTTTGTTGACGTTTTAAGCATGTTTATTCTCAGGTGATTATTAAGAGCTTCCGCTGTCGCATACTTAAATAAGGACAAGATTTGGAGTCCATGCTTGTATGATATTGTGTAAAAACTGCATTCAAGAAACTTATTTTGTTGTAACATATTTGTATTGTAAACCATTATGTAATGGTCGTGTGTAAACAGGATATTTTAGATTATCATTATTTGATAATCTACGTAAAGCTTTTTAAACCTTTATTGATGAAATAAAGGTTATGGTTTGTTTTAAAATGAATGCAGTCTTTGAAAAACGTCTCATATAGAGGTCAAAACCTCGCAACGAAATCAATTAATATGGAACGTTTTTAATCAATAAGAACGGGACATTTCAGTTGGTATCTGAGCGTTGGTCTTAGAGAACCAGAATTTTGCATTAGTGTGTCTTATCGAGTTTGTTAGGATGCATTAGTGAGTCTGGACTTCGACCTTGTTTACTTGAAAAATTATTGCTTAACAAATTTTGTTGGAAACTATATATTTTTAACATGTGAATATTATGTGATATATTAATCTCTTAACGCGTTTGATATTATGTGATAGATGTCTACCTCTAGAACAAGTCCCATTGACTCACCTAATAATAATGAAGAGTCAAATGTAAATTGGAATGATTCGTGGACTGATTCACAAGTTCCCGAAGAGGAACCAGAAGAAGAGTCGGAACCGGAAGAAGAATCGGAACCGGATGAAGAAATAGAACCGGTGGGGGAAATAATAAAACGGTTAAGTAAAAGAAAATCCTCAACCAATCGACCAAGGTTAATTATGGTCAATGGTGTTTCCGCCAAGGAAGCAAAATATTGGGAGGATTACCAATTCTCCGATGAATCGGATTCTGACGAGAATTCCGATGATGTTATAGAAATTACCCCAACTGAATTTAAAAAGACAAAAGAAAATAATAAGGGAAAGTGCATAAAAATAGAGAAATCTAATTCCAACCCCGATGAACTTTATATGTATCGTCAACCCCCGAAGTCCTTAAGTTGTAACAATGACCCGGGAACCTCTAAACCACCAGGTTTTTCTAAACCAATGTGGAAAATAACGGCTCGTATTAGGGGAACATCATATATCCCTAGAAACTTGGCAAAACGAACCAAAACCGAAGAAGAAGAAACAAGCGAGTCGGAATAAGATAGTTGTATTCGTGTGGTGTAATATATGTAATATAGTGTGCTTATGCTTTATGATATATGTAAAAATTGCTTGTATTAATAAGTATTTTTTTTTATGAATCTAACTCTTGTCTATTTTACAGTATAAAAACACAAAATGGATCGACAACCCAATATTTTAAGAGACCTACCCGGAGACATGATTGATGAAATCTTGTCTAGAGTCGGTCAGAATTCTTCGGCACAACTATTTAAGGCGAGATCAGTTTGTAAGACATTCGAAGAACATTCCAAGAATGCCTTGGTTTATAAAAGGCTTTCGTTCGAAAGATGGGGGATATCACATTGGGAAATCCATAAGTTATGATGTGTTTACTTTGATGCATATATTGCGGGGAACCCAAATGCTATTTTACGCAATGGGTTAAGAAATTATTTTGACTCAATATATCCGAATATTGGACTTCGTGATTTAGAAAAAGCGGCTAACATGCAACATAAAGAAGCATGTTATGCTTATGGATTAGTAATGTTCGCTTCTCACCAAAGTGAGAACAAGAACATCGGGCTACAACTATTAAACAAAACGTTCCCACAAGTGACGGAGTCGGTAATTAGGGTAAGAAATGAGGTTTTTAGATTGTTACGGGACTGTTGGACATTACGTAACCCTCGTCCCTTTGACGACGTTACAACACACTGTCTTATCAACGGCCATAACGGTTATGTTCCACAAGATCAAGGATGGGAAGTAATCCTAGTAAAACCAGAATGCATGACTTGTTTCTGGACGTATGAATTACGTGTCTTTATTGCCTTTGCTGAACGACTTGTGTACTAGCTTGAATTATCTTCACAACCATCTTGTATCAAATTTATTGTGTGCTATATTTCATGCTATATGTAAAATAAGCGGTATTGTAAGTTTGTAAAATATTGTGTAAAAGTTTGAACGTGAAATATTATTATAATCAGTTTTTCATATAGAATTGTAGTAGTTGAATTGTATATTAGCTACTAAGTATGAACTTAACGGGTAAGTACTACCCGAATTTAAACTTATAAAACGCTAATATGAAGAAAAAGCTTTTATAAATGAGTTCATATTATGCTACGAAATACTATTAACTACTCTTAATATTCTGTATGATTAACTTGTTCCATTTGACTATTTTAAAGGAAATGGCACCGACTACTCGACACACCGTGAATATGAATGAAGAGGAATTCCGTACTTTTCTAGCTTCAAACATAGCCGCAGTACAGGCTGCGCTACATACCAACAATAACCTTGGATCTAGCAGTACAGGAAATCGTGTAGGATGCACCTACAAAGAATTCACTGCCTGCAAACCTTTGGAATTTGATGGAACCGAAGGACCGATCGGATTGAAATGGTGGACCGAGAAGGTCGAATCGGTGTTTGCCATAAGTAAGTGTACTGAAGAGGACAAAGTGAAGTACGCTACGCATACCTTCACAGGTTCTGCGTTAACATGGTGGAATACCTATCTAGAGCAAGTGGGACAAGACGATGCGTACGCACTACCGTGGTCAGTATTCAAGCACTTGATGAACGAGAAGTACCGTCCCAGAACTGAGGTCAATAAGCTCAAGACAGAACTTAGAGGGTTACGAACCCAAGGATTTGATATTACCACGTACGAAAGACGATTCACAGAATTGTGCCTATTGTGTCCGGGAGCATTCGAAGATGAGGAAGGGAAGATCGACGCGTTTGTGAAAGGATTACCGGAAAGAATCCAAGAAGATATAAGTTCACATGAGCCCGCCTCCATACAATAGGCATGTAGAATGGCTCACAAACTAGTGAACCAGATTGAAGAAAGAATTAAAGAACAGACTGCTGAAGAGGCCAATGTGAAGCAAGTCAAAAGAAAGTGGGAGGAAAACGGTGATAAGAATCACCAATACAACAACAACAGCAATTACAACAATAATCGCAACAATTATTCCAATAATCGCAACATCAATCGCAACTACAACAAATGGCCCAACAACAATAACAACAACAACAACAACAACAACAGCAACAGCAACTACAACAATCATCCCAACAACAATAATAACCGCAACAACAATAACAATCAGAAGCAGCTATGCCAAAGGTGTGAAAAGTATCACTCGGGGTTCTGCACCAAATTTTGCAACAAGTGTAAAAGAAATGGTCATAGCGCGGCGAAGTGTGAGGTCTATGGACCAGGGGTTAATAGAACGAAAGGAACAAATGGTGTCAGAACGAGTAATGGCGGAGCAAGTAGTGTCGGAGCAAGTTATGCCAATGTAGTTTGTTATAAATGTGGAAAACCGGGCCACATTATTAGAAATTGCCCGAACCAGGAGAACATGAATGGACAAGGCCGCGGAAGAGTTTTCAATATTAATGCGGCAGAGGCACAGGAAGACCCGGAGCTTGTTACGGGTACGTTTCTTATTGACAATAAATCTGCTTACGTTTTATTTGATTCGGGTGCGGATAGAAGGTATATGAGTAGAGATTTTTGTGCTAAATTAAGTTGTCCATTGACGCCTTTGGATAGTAAATTTTTACTCGAATTAGCAAATGGTAAATTAATTTCAGCAGATAATATATGTCGGAATCGAGAAATTAAACTGGTTAGCGAAACATTTAAGATTGATTTAATACCAGTAGAGTTAGGGAGTTTTGATGTGATAATCGGTATGGACTGGTTGAAAGAGGTGAAAGCAGAGATCGTTTGTTACAAAAATGCAATTCGCATTATACGAGAAAAAGGAAACCCCTTAATGGTGTACGGAGAAAAGGGCAACACGAAGCTACATCTTATTAGTAATTTGAAGGCACAAAAACTAATAAGAAAAGGTTGCTATGCTGTTCTAGCACACGTCGAGAAAGTACAAACTGAAGAAAAGAGCATCAATGATGTTCCCATTGCAAAAGAATTTCCCGATGTATTTCCGAAAGAATTACCGGGATTACCCCCACATCGATCCGTTGAATTTCAAATAGATCTTGTACCAGGAGCTGCACCAATAGCTCGTGCTCCTTACAGACTCGCACCCAGCGAGATGAAAGAACTGCAAAGCCAATTACAAGAACTTTTAGAGCATGGTTTCATTCGACCAAGCACATCACCGTGGGGAGCTCCTGTTTTGTTTGTCAAGAAGAAAGATGGTACATTCAGGTTGTGTATCGACTACCGAGAGTTGAACAAACTTACCATCAAGAACCGCTACCCACTACCGAGAATCGACGACTTATTTGATCAACTACAAGGCTCGTCTATTTATTCAAAGATTGACTTACGTTCCGGGTATCATCAAATGCGGGTGAAAGAAGATGATATTCCAAAGACTGCTTTCCGAACACGTTACGGTCATTACGAGTTTATGGTCATGCCATTTGGTTTAACTAATGCACCAGCTGTGTTCATGGACCTTATGAACCGAGTGTGTGGACCATACCTTGACAAGTTTGTCATTGTTTTCATTGATGACATACTTATTTACTCAAAGAATGACCAAGAACACGGTGAACATTTGAGAAAGGTGTTAGAAGTATTGAGGAAGGAAGAATTGTACGCTAAGTTTTCAAAGTGTGCATTTTGGTTGGAAGAAGTTCAATTCCTCGGTCACATAGTGAACAAAGAAGGTATTAAGGTGGATCCGGCAAAGATAGAAACTGTTGAAAAGTGGGAAACCCCGAAAACTCCAAAACACATACGCCAGTTTTTAGGACTAGCTGGTTACTACAGAAGGTTCATCCAAGACTTTTCCAGAATAGCAAAACCCTTGACTGCATTAACGCATAAAGGGAAGAAATTTGAATGGAATGATGAACAAGAGAAAGCGTTTCAGTTATTGAAGAAAAAGCTAACTACGGCACCTATATTGTCATTGCCTGAAGGGAATGATGATTTTGTGATTTATTGTGACGCATCAAAGCAAGGTCTCGGTTGTGTATTAATGCAACGAACGAAGGTGATTGCTTATGCGTCTAGACAATTGAAGATTCACGAACAAAATTATACGACGCATGATTTGGAATTAGGAGCGGTTGTTTTTGCATTAAAGACTTGGAGGCACTACTTATATGGGGTCAAAAGTATTATATATACCGACCACAAAAGTCTTCAACACATATTTAATCAGAAACAACTGAATATGAGGCAGCGTAGGTGGATTGAATTGTTGAATGATTACGACTTTGAGATTCGTTACCACCCGGGGAAGGCAAATGTGGTAGCCGATGCCTTGAGCAGGAAGGACAGAGAACCCATTCGAGTAAAATCTATGAATATAATGATTCATAATAACCTTACTACTCAAATAAAGGAGGCGCAACAAGGAGTTTTAAAAGAAGGAAATTTAAAGGATGAAATACCCAAAGGATCAGAGCAGCATCTTAATATTCGGGAAGACGGAACCCGGTATAGGGCTGAAAGGATTTGGGTACCAAAATTTGGAGATATGAGAGAAATGGTACTTAGAGAATCTCATAAAACCAGATACTCAATACATCCTGGAACGGGGAAGATGTACAAGGATCTTAAGAAACATTTTTGGTGGCCGGGTATGAAAGCCGATGTTGCTAAATACGTAGGAGAATGTTTGACGTGTTCTAAGGTCAAAGCTGAGCATCAGAAACCATCAGGTCTACTTCAATAACCCGAAATCCCAGAATGGAAATGGGAAAACATTACCATGGATTTCATCACTAAATTGCCAAGGACTGCAAGTGGTTTTGATACTATTTGGGTAATAGTTGATCGTCTCACCAAATCAGCACACTTCCTGCCAATAAGAGAAGATGACAAGATGGAGAAGTTAGCATGACTGTATTTGAAGGAAGTCGTCTCTAGACATGGAATACCAATCTCTATTATCTCTGATAGGGATGGCAGATTTATTTCAAGATTCTGGCAGACATTACAGCAAGCATTAGGAACTCGTCTAGACATGAGTACTGCCTATCATCCACAAACTGATGGTCAGAGCGAAAGGACGATAAAAACGCTTGAAGACATGCTACGAGCATGTGTTATTGATTTCGGAAACAGTTGGGATCGACATCTACCATTAGCAGAATTTTCCTACAACAACAGCTACCATTCAAGCATTGAGATGGCGCCGTTTGAAGCACTTTATGGTAGAAAGTGCAGGTCTCCGATTTGTTGGAGTGAAGTGGGGGATAGACAGATTACGGGTCCAGAGATTATACAAGAAACTACCGAGAAGATCATCCAAATTCAACAACGGTTGAAAACCGCCCAAAGTCGACAAAAGTGCTACGCTGACATTAAAAGAAAAGATATAGAATTTGAAATTGGAGAGATGGTCATGCTTAAAGTTGCACCTTGGAAAGGCGTTGTTCGATTTGGTAAACGATGGAAATTAAATCCAAGGTATATTGGACCATTCAAGATTATTGATCGTGTCGGGCCAGTAGCTTACCGACTTGAGTTACCTCAACAACTCGCGACTGTACATAACACTTTCCACGTCTCGAATTTGAAGAAATGTTTTGCTAAAGAAGATCTCACTATTCCGTTAGATGAAATCTAAATCAACGAAAAACTTCAATTCATCGAAGAACCCGTTGAAATAATGGATCGTGAGGTTAAAAGACTTAAGCAAAACAAGATACCAATTGTTAAGGTTCAATGGAATGCTCGTAGAGGACCCAAGTTCACCTGAGAGCATGAAGATCAGATGAAGAAGAAATACCCGCATCTATTTCCTGAAGATTCGTCAACACCTTCAACAGCTTAAAATTTCGGGACGAAATTTATTTAACGGGTAGGTACTGTAGTGACCCGAACTTTTCCATGTTTATATATATTAATTGAGATTGATATTTACATGATTAAATGTTTCCAACATGTTAAGCAATCAAACTTGTTAAGACTTGATTAACTGAAATATGTTTCATATAGACAATTGACCACCCAAGCTGACCGGCGATTCACGAACGTTAAAATTTGTAAAAATGACATGACGATATATATATGGATATACATATGGTTAACATGAGATTATGATAAGTAAGTATCTCCATAAGTATATTAACAATGAGTTATATACATATAAACAAGACTACTAACTTAAGGATTTCGAAACGAGACATATATGTAACGATTATAGTTGTAACGACATTTAAATGTATATATATCATATTAAGATATATTAATATATCATAATATCATGATAATATAATAATTTAACATCTCATTAGATATAATAAACAATGGGTTAACAACATTAATTGAGATCGTTAACTTAAAGGTTTCAAAACAACACTTACATGTAACGACTAACGATGACTTAACGACTCAGTTAAAATGTATATACATGTAGTGTATTTAGATGTATTAAAATACTTTTGGAAGACTTCAATACATATATCAAAACACTCATACTTAACGAAAATGGTTACAGTTACTTTCCCATTCTTTTCTTTCATCAAGAATTCTAGTCGTATTCTTACCCGTATTATACACAGCTTCAAAACGTACTTACTATGGGTATATACCAATAGGAACTAGCATGGGATTCCACTCTTGATTATGTCATGTATGACTAATCAATTTTAACTTCTACCATGAGCTAGTCAACTAACTAGAACTTCTTTTAACCCCACTCACCACTCACCAATTACCACTCATCATTCACTCCATTTCACTTCCAATTCTCTTTCTAATTCTCTCTCAACACACACACACACACACACACACTATTATGAACGTATTTTTCCAGTAGTTAATCATCATCTTCATCAAAAATCACTTCAAGAATCAAGCTATAATCATCATAGGAAGAACACTTCAAGAACACTTCAAAAATCCCTTCAAGTTTACTAATTTACTTCCAAGCTTTCTAATCCATTCCAAGTAATCATCTAAGATCAAGAAACCTTTGTTATATATATAGTATGTTATCTTTCTTATTCAAGGTAATATTCATATTCAAACTTTTATTCAATTTCTATAACTATAAACTATCTTAATTCGAGTAAAAATCTTACTTGAACTTGTTTTTGTGTCATGATCCTACTTCAAGAACTTTCAAGCCATCCAAGATCCTTTGAAGCTAGATCATTTCTTGTCACTTCCAGTAGGTTTACCTACTAAAATTGAGGTAGTAATGATGTTCGTAACATCATTCGATTCATATATATAAAACTATCTTATTCGAAGGTTTAAACTCGTAATCACTAGAACATAATTTAGTTAATTCTAAACTTGTTCGCAAACAAAAGTTAATCCTTCTAACTTGACTTTTAAAATTAACTAAACACATTTTCTATATCTATATGATATGCTAACTTAATGATTTAAAACCTGGAAACACGAAAAACACCGTAAAACCGGATTTACGCCGTCGTAGTAACACCGCGGGCTGTTTTGGGTTAGTTAATTAAAAACTATGATAAACTTTGATTTAAAAGTTGTTATTCTGAGAAAATGATTTTTATTATGAACATGAAACTATATCCAAAAATTATGGTTAAACTCAAAGTGGAAGTATGTTTTCTAAAATGGTCATCTAGACGTCGTTCTTTCGACTGAAATGACTACCTTTACAAAAACGACTTGTAACTTATTTTTCCGACTATAAACCTATACTTTTTCTATTTAGATTCATAAAATAGAGTTCAATATGAAACCATAGCAATTTGATTCACTCAAAACGGATTTAAAATGAAGAAGTTATGGGTAAAACAAGATTGGATAATTTTTCTCATTTTAGCTACGTGAAAATTGGTAACAAATCTATTCCAACCATAACTTAATCAACTTGTATTGTATATTATGTAATCTTGAGATACCATAGACACGTATACAATGTTTCGACCTATCATGTCGACACATCTATATATATTTCGGAACAACCATAGACACTCTATATGTGAATGTTGGAGTTAGCTATACAGGGTTGAGGTTGATTCCAAAATATATATAGTTTGAGTTGTGATCAATACTGAGATACGTATACACTGGGCCATGGATTGATTCAAGATAATATTTATCGATTTATTTCTGTACATCTAACTGTGGACAACTAGTTGTAGGTTACTAACGAGGACAGCTGACTTAATAAACTTAAAACATCAAAATATATTAAAAGTGTTGTAAATATATTTTGAACATACTTTAATATATATGTATATATTGTTATAGGTTCGTGAATCAACAGTGGCCAAGTCTTACTTCTCGACGAAGTAAAAATCTGTGAAAGTGAGTTATAGTCCCACTTTTAAAATCTAATATTTTTGGGATGAGAATACATGCAGGTTTTATAAATGATTTACAAAATAGACACAAGTACGTGAAACTACATTCTATGGTTGAATTATCAAAATCGAATATGCCCCTTTTTATTAAGTCTGGTAATCTAAGAATTAGGGAACAGACACCCTAATTGACGCGAATCCTAAAGATAGATCTATTGGGCCTAACAAACCCCATCCAAAGTACCGGATGCTTTAGTACTTCAAAATTTATATCATATCCGAAGGGTGTCCCGGAATGATGAGGATATTCTTATATATGCATCTTGTTAATGTCGGTTACCAGGTGTTCACCATATGAATTATTTTTATCTCTATGTATGGGATGTGTATTGAAATATGAAATCTTGTGGTCTATTATTATGATTTGATATATATAGGTTAAACCTATAACTCACCAACATTTTTGTTGACGTTTTAAGCATGTTTATTCTCAGGTGATTATTAAGAGCTTCCGCTATCGCATACTTAAATAAGGACGAGATTTGGAGTCCATGCTTGTATTATATTGTGTAAAAACTGCATTCAAGAAACTTATTTTGTTGTAACATATTTGTATTGTAAACCATTATGTAATGGTCGTGTGTAAACAGGATATTTTAGATTATCATTATTTGATAATCTACGTAAAGCTTTTTAAACCTTTATTGATGAAATAAAGGTTATGGTTTGTTTTAAAATGAATGCAGTCTTTGAAAAACGTCTCATATAGAGGTCAAACCTCGCAACGAAATCAATTAATATGGAACGTTTTTAATCAATAAGAACGGGACATTTCATATACCCACCTGCAATGTACATGCGATATCTTTTAAATACAGTACACCTTTCTCGTGTACGAAATACATTTTCATAAATCTTAGTAACCATACACATATCTCGTGTACAAAAATATCATACACATAACCTGTGTATAAAATCATTCTCTCGATACATAACATTCACTTCAATTGGTGGAAATTATCATGTCCTCATAATTCAATGGTGGCAATTATCATGTCCACATAATTCAATGGTGGCAATTATGATGTCCACATAATTCAATAATAATTCGCAGAACTTCTGTCTGCATAATAATTCATTCGAGGAATGTTTTGCTTGTGTCTATCTCGTCAAACATTTATAAAAGCATTTCATGTATTCGCAGTTCAAAACATATTTCAAGAGCATTTAATAAAGCAGTTGTAAAAACAGTGCATGTATTCTCAGTCCCAAAAATATAAAGAGTAAAAGAGATCATATGAAACTCACTTAATGTATTTTGTAGTAAAAATACATATGACGACATTGAACGATGCAGGGTTGGCTTCGGATTCACGAACCTATATAATTTGTATATTTATTAATATACATAGTTGTAATCGAGCAATATATATATATATATATATATATATATATATATATATATATATATTTATTAGTTATTTGCTTTTTATATTAATAATATATATATTTCATATATTCATTTTATATAATAAAATATCTTGTTATGTTATATGTGTTAAATATATATATTTTTTGTATTTCATTTGTTTATCAAAACAGTAGTTCTAATTATACTAAGTTAATATTAGTAAAATAATGATAATAACATTAATAATATACTTATGTTAATAATAACTCTATTAATGATAATAATAATGATATTAATAATAATATTTGTAAAAATATTAATTTTACTGTTAATGATAGTTATGATATTGATTTTTAGTAATTACATAATAATAATACTCGTGATAATATAAATAATAATACATATGTCAATATTATAATTCTATTATTTATAAAAAGATACTAATACTGAAATGATAAAAATTATGTTTTTAGTAATGCTTATAATAATACTATGATAATATTAATATTTGATAATTATTACTTTTATTAATAATGTTAATGACAATAACAGTTATAGTACTAAAATTTAATAACAACAGCAATATTAATCATAGCAATAATAATCATATTAATATTAATAAGTAATAATAATAATAATAATAATAATAATAATAATAATAATAATAATAATAATAATAATAATAATAATAATAATAAATGATTAAATGAAGACTACCTTGATAAAACGAGGTCCCAAAAATATAACAGTCCATGCTTGGATTCGAACCCACGACCACTCAAACACCCGAACAACCCCTTAACCAACTGAGCTGATGCTCATTTTCTGATTAAAACCCACCCGAAATTTTATTTAACCTTTATCTTCTTCATCTCCTTTGAAAACTGAATCGACCAGAATCAAGCAAATCGATCTCTCAGCGAGTTACACATTTAATTTAGGTCTTGTAATAAGAACTAAAATCATTTTGTTGTGAGGAATTGAATTAACAGAAAAAAAATAAAAAAAATTTTATGTAACAGCAAGTTCTTATGAATACGAAGAACATCAAACCTGCTTTTGAATTTGAGAACATTTTAATCCACGACTTCTATACAAATTAGTTGGAAAATCACATTTAGAAACTTTCCCAATCATCAATTGGAAGTGAATTGTAACAGAAGAATCGAATCCGGTCATTGAAACTCGTTTGACTTTTTGATAAAACAAACTTTGACTCAAGAATTCGTACACGATAGTAAAAATTGGATCTTAAAATTTTGCAGATAGTTTAAACGAAACATTTCTAACCTAACTGCATTATTAGATTTTTAAATAAAACTCGAATTCTATTTTTGGCAATAAAGTTACAAGAACAGAGGTAATAAGCCTGTTCTTGTTAATGCTGTTGAAATTTGATTAATTGAAAATGTTTAATTGTATTGTATGATTTGTAATAGGTAATAGGAGGTTGAACTAGATAATAACACACGCATTAATCAAGTCTTATAGTACTGGAACCATTATTCAGTGAATCAAAGGCAGTACATAAAATAAATAAAAATAAATAAAAAAAGAAAATTGACATTGAAAGCTAACAGAATTTGACCTCATCTAAGATCTGATTCGATTTGATTCCAGTTTAAAGACAAAAGCAATATCCAAACACAGTTTTGATGGATGGATATATATAACTGATTTTGGATATATGCGTATGTTTTTATATATTTATTATTAATAATTAATAATTATATTTATATCATCAATAATCTAAATACAATTAATAATATTAATAATAATAATAATAATAATAATAATAATAATAATAATAATAATAATAATAATAATAATAATAATAATAATAATAGTAATTAGCAAAAATCAGATCATAACAATAATATTTTTTAGTGTAATTGATAATAATAATAATATTATTAATGGTAATTATAATAATACTAATAATAATTATTTTTATAGTATTTATGTCATTAATAAATAATAATGATATTAACTATATAACATTGATAATAATAATTTTATCCATGATAATAACACTACTTGTGTTATTTAAAAATAATAATCATAATGTTAATTAAAATCTTACTATTAATTCTAATAATAATGATAATGATAATATTATGACATCTTACATGTATTAACCTTCATATCTATATAATATATATTGAAGATAATAATTTAGCAAGTTGTGATATTAATATTAATGTTAATAAATATAATAGAAGTGAATATAACATTATTAATATAATATTTATGTTTTACTTGTAATTATATTTAATATAATAAAATTTATAAATTTTACCATTTTTACTAATTATAATATATTGGATCTTTAATATTTATTATCTACAATATATTTAACATTTCTTATATATGGAATTTATATATATATATATATATATATATATATATATATATATATATATATATATATACACACACATAATCGTTCGTGAATCGTCGGGAACAGTCAAGGGTCAAATGTATACATGAATGTAGTTCAAAGTTTTTGAGATTTCAATATTACAGACTTTGCTTATCATGTCGAAACATATAAAGTTCAAGTTTAAATTTGGTCGGAAATTTCCGGGTCATCACAAACACAAAACCTTAAAATCTACACCTTTGAACTTTTACCGCTTTCGTGCTGGTACACTGACCTCCTCATAACTATGAATTTCACAAACCCATCTTCTCATTCAAGCACGCTCCCACTGTACGAGTAAGATATAAAACCGCTTCTACTCGAGAAGAATCTGGTTCATACCATGATCAATTGCAAATCTCTTTGCCATTCGAGGGTATGTTTGCAGCATCCAAGTACCCTAGTGTTATACGCACTAATCATGTGAAGACCACAGACCCACGTTGCATAACCGTCTCCATAACTCTCATTAGTCGTCAAACTCCCACTAGCTCGGTACTTCTGTCGGTTACCAAACTCCGAATGAGTTCCCGACACCCTCTAGAAAGCTCAAGTTCCAGGACTTACAAGATTATCCACTTCTACCATCACCTAAAGATTCCTAATTGGTCACCCCGAAGAAAAACCGCTCGCTTTGTTGTACCAATGTCAACCAAACCCAAAGCGTTAGTCGAATGCGTCATATCCGACAACTTCAAACCAATTCTTCAGTGAGAGAAGCTCTAACCCTGCCCACATACTCCATATACTATAGAATATTCGACTAAATACATTAGTCGACCCATTCAATAATCTGATGTTGGACTTTGGTTTGCACCTGTAAGTAACTAGAGGGGGTGAATAGTTACTTAATACGTTTTTAACACTTTTTCGATTGATCACCAAATTCGATTAACTATGATCAACCAATTCGACTCAAACTTGATGTGTGTAGTGTGTATGTTCAAAATGATGAATAAAGTAATGTAAAGAACATAGACACAAGAATTTATAGTGGTTCGGGTGGATGTTAACTAATTCACCTTAATCCACTCCCCGATTACACCAATCGGGATTTGCTGCTTCACTAAGCACTTTTCTCCAAACCCGGTGGAGATCCGATTTACAAGTCTTCAACTTCTTTGGTAGACAACAAACCAAATCTTTCTATCCCTTTGAAAGATCAACTCCAACCTAGATCAATTTGTCTTCACCTTGGACAAGTATTAATCTCCAAATAAGATTAATCAACTTCCTAAGTCCCTTTAAGGAAGTAGATCACTAAGCTAGCCTATGCTTCTACTAATTGAAGTAACAAAACTTATAAACTTTGCAATGATGATCCTAGGACAATACTAGGACATACATTACACTAAGTAAACTCACAAGATTAATGATTTTAATTAGTAAGTTTACAACAACCAACTTCTATATCTATAAGATCATAGAATCTTCTCTTGCTTGATCACATTTGAGTAGTAATTAGAGCCCTTGTGATCTCTGGAAATAAGCTTTTGAAATATGCAAGAGGGTCAGCTTCAAATGCTCTTCAATGCTTGCCTTTTATAGTAGGATTCAAAAAATAGCCGTTGACACACGGTTGCCAGCACGGTCGACCGTGGTTCGACCGTGCGTGCTCCAGTCCAAAATTTGTATCTGTGATGACCCGAAAATTTCTGACCAAATTTAAACTTAATCTTTGTATGATTAACATTTCCGACACGATAAGCAAAGTCTGTAAAACTGAATCTCAAAATTTTTGAACTATTCAAATACCTTTCGGTTGTTCTCGACGATTCGCGAACAATTATATGTATATAGATACATATATATATATATATATATATATATACTATAACTTGAAAACATAACAATGTATTAATTGTTTAATATCGTACATTAAACTTATTAGTTTAAATATTTATTTGAATATATATGATAAGCTGGAATATTAATTGTATGAATAACTTGCGACGTATATTTAAAATGTGTTTATGAATGTTGAAAATATATATTAACTTGGTCATAAAACGATTTGTTATTATATATATATCAACAAATAGCGAGACAATGATTTATAGAAGTAAATGACCAAAACACTCGAAAGTTTAATATACACTTTGAATGATATAGTTTATTGATAATTTAAGACTATATTTTGACAAAGGTACGAGTCACAAAACGTAAATTGCGAGTTTTCTAAGCGTACGAAAATGCGTTCGAGAAACCGGAACCGGGACATAAGTCGAGTGACAATGTACGAGTCATCGGAACGAAAATTACAAGTCAACTATGCACAAGAATTTAATATAATATATAATTAATTATTTAAATCATATATATTATATTTAATTATGTCGACAAACAAGAAAACAAAAACATTTTGAGCTGGATCAGGCGGCCATGCGATCGCATGGAAAATACACTAAAAACCCATGCGATCGCATGGGCATCAGATTCTAAAAAGTTGCCTATAAAAGTCCAGTTTCTGCTCGAGTTCTTTTACACATATATTACTCTGTAAGTATTTATTTATTATAATTATTATTATTATTATTATTATTATTATTATTATTATTATTGTTATTATATTATTATTATTATTAAGATTATTATTATTATTAATCTTAATATTTTTAGTAATATTATACATAAAATATTACGACGAGGTCATGAGCGTGTCACTTTCAAAACAAGCTTCAAACGGGATAGAACTAAGGAAATTATGGGTTATAGCTATGGAGGTTATGGGTAATGTTCATGGGTATTGTTTGCAAGTCAAACCTAGTATTTATCATCTCTGTTGCGTCTACGTACTTTCCTGCAATATTGAATCTCAATATTGATACGTGAGCATTCATATCTTATCTTTTATATATTAATAGTGTATACATGTCTAGTGCTCGAGTATATATTTATACATGCTTGTATGCTAAATTTCGTCGTTAAATAGTTTATAATGAATCACGAATTAAATACATATATTACTGGTAAAAGGTATATGATATACATGTTTTCGGAAAGCTGGCGAAAAATCAAAAACTTTTCATTTAGAAATCGCGTAATTTCGATGAACGAATCAAAAGATACGGTTAACTGAATTATAATTGACGTTAATTGGAATTGTTTTTGAATCTGCAATTAATATTTAAACAACCTGTTTATGAGATTGATAAAATACTACTAGCCAAGTAAATGAATCCTTATATAAGGCACGTCTCGTTTTGTTGAACAATTGTCAAAATTGACTTTTTGAAATGACTTTTGATAACTTTTGTATGTCGATCTCGAGCATTAGGATTGTGATACACTATAACCCAACCTAGTTTATTAGACATGTATTGACCAACATATGTTCTCTAGGTTGAGATCTACGGCTAATCTTGCATTCCGAGTTACGGTCACTTTTTGATGAATGACCTTATGTGCTGCTAAGGTGAGTTTCATTTGCTCCCTTTTTAATTGTTTTTGAAATCTATATTTTTGGGCTGAGAATACATGCACTTTATTTTAAACAATGGACACAAGTACATACTAAATTCTATACTGAGTTTGAACCAAAAATCCCTTAGCTTTGGTAACTAGTAACTGCCGGTTATAAGAACTGGTGGCCGCGAGTAGTAGTATATGGATCCATAGGACTTGATATCCCCGTCCGAGCTAAAGCGCTAGCCTTTTAACGGACGTATGCTATTTGAGAAGCGTACACGTTGGTTTGCGTGTATTATTAAGATGATTATACAAAAGGTATAAAATATATATACGTTAAGTTTAGTTACCAGGGTGCTCAATTTCGTAGAATATTTTGATAAACGTTTCTGGATGAAACAACTGAAAACTTGTGATTCACCTTTATATACAGATTATGCACAACATTAAAACTATGAACTCACCAACCTTTGTGTTGACACTTTTTAGCATGTTTATTCTCAAGTTTCTAGAAGTCTTCCGCTGTTTGCTTATATGTGATAAAGCTATGTGCATGGAGTCATACATGCTTTATTCAAGAAAACTTTGCATTCACAAAATCATCACCGTGTATCTTATTTTGACTTCATTGTCAATGGATGTATTATGGTAAACTATTATTTATGGTGATTGTCTATATGTAGAAATCATCAAACGTTGAAAACCTTAGAAATTGATATTCATTTATTGTGTACCTTTTGAAAAGAATGCAATGTTTATAAAACGTATCATATAGAGGTCTGATGTGCGAAAAGTGGTATATGAATTGTTGTATGGAAAATACCGGTTTTAAAGATTACACACACTAACGGGCAGTGTACCCGATCGTGTAGTAGTATAGATAATGGTAAAATCCGTGTATCGTTCCAAGGACAGTTATATGTGCAAATTAAGATTGTATAAACTAAATTGTGATTAAGCTAAAATAAATGAAATCAAACAAGTACAAGATATTGGGTTGCCCTTTAACGATGGGCAAATCAATAAAGGAATAAGTTTAAAGACAATATTTTTGGTATTTTAGGTTTATGAAGATGAAAGACAGTTTTTATATCAAATTAAACAAATATGCTCCTCTAGACTTTTTACCCTCGATTGTTGATTGTTGTTTTAGGATTAAGACCGGATTGATTGACTATGCACGAGAACTAATTAATCGGTTTACCAAGAGTAGTCTTGCGCAAACACTCAAACGGGATTACACGACGCAAGTGATGTTCTTGTCATCTAAGACCTCCTATTTGTAATCAATTAATTCAACTAGTCTAAAGACTTGAATGATGATCATGCCAATGATGTGTTGATCATGATCCACTCCTATGTTAACTAATGGTTTAGCTTAGTTCATTCCCTTGGTCCAGTTAAATGCTCAATTCACCCAACCCAAGTAATCAATTAAGTGTAGTAATAGGATCCCTATAAACGTCACTAGATAAGGCAAATTTCTAACACCTATTAGCTATATGGAATTGAGTAGTGAAAATATGTATAACAGATTCTAGGGAATTGATCGTTTACCTAGACAACTACACATATCAAATAAGCTATCCGAAAGTATCTACAAGAGTCGTTCTTACATTCCTATATAGATTAATCGTTTGGACGCAACTTATCCCTTTTGGTAAAAGACGGGCAAACACTTGTCACTAGGTGCAAATCAATATACTAAATCAACAAGATGGTGTTTCTTAGTTGAACAAGTATACTAACTAATTGAATCAAAAAGATTAAACTTAACAAGAATGGTTCTTGTATTCAAACATCAAACTATCATACATAAGAACAATCATTCAACCAAAATAACAATCAACATCTCGGTTATTAATCTAGACAAGCATAAAAAGAACTAGCTAACAATCATATTTAAAGACAATAACAAACTGGAAATAAAGATAGAATTCATTGTGATAACAAGAATCGACCTTTGATATGAATCTTGGATGATGATACTGATGATTCTTGAATCCGGATTGAAATGATGGATTAGGTGATCCTGGATTACTCCAAGGATCACCTTGAATCGTAACCTCTGCCTCTAAAAATGACTGTGTAATGGTGTCTGAAGAATGAAGCTGGAAAGGGGCTTAAAAAGGAAGAATATAGCTGGAAAAGCCAGCGTGCGGGGCGCGCACAAAAGTAGGTGCGCGGGGCGCACTAGCCACCTACCACCTTTTACTTTACAGCTCGATTACACGTCTCAGATCTACTTTACAGACGAAAAAGGAGATCGTGCGCGGAGGATGTGCGCGGTGCGCACTGTAGTGCGCGGAGTGCACACTTTAATTTTGCGCGGTGCGCATTTATGTTTTGTTTAAGCAACTTTCTGATCAAAATTGGTCATGCGCGGTGGCGTGCGCGGTGCGTGCGCGGAGTGCACACCCAGGGTGCACGTTTTTGTTTCTTCATTTCTTGTTCTGGTTTTGATCTTTGAGTTGTTTCATTCATTATCTTCAACATTTCTTCAAGTATACAATGATTCTATGCTTAATTACAATACAATGAAATATACAAGGAAATAATACAAATAAAAATGTAAAACAATGAAAATGGCTTGATATTGCGACTAATGATATGTCTATTTTGAGCAATATCAAAATCCCCCACACTTATCTCTTGCTTGTCCTCAAGCAAGTCTTGTTTTAAACACTCGAATACAAAAGAAAAATATGAAACACACACATTTATTGGAGCACACATTTATTGGAATCACACTCACACAATATAGTACACAAGTTTACACTAATCACACGAAGTAGACGAAACACACACATTTTTTTTTTTGGAACACCAAACTCACGATATATGAAACACACACACACACACATTTGGAATGACCGGGAGAAAAGAACTTTGTTGTAAGCTCCGAAAAATTTTGGATCTTTAGGGAAAATTGGATCTTGTGAAAAAGTTTTCTGATTTTTTTTAAAATGTCATGCTAGTTTTTACACTAGACACGTTTTCCGGGTTTTAACCTCAAATTCCGGTTGAGGGTAACTGAAAACCTAAGTCTCAGTCGGCGATTAGCAAGCTATCCGCCCCCATGATTGTAGTATCATGGAACTCTTAACCGGGCGCCCCCTGACGCGATATAAATATCGGTCTTTCATGAAAATTTGTACATTTAAATCAAGGGTTAAAACTGCGAAGACTAAGCTATCGCGCGGGACAGATCCTGCTCCAGCTTATACACCGTAATCGGTCTTGCACTGGATAGCGACTTGGATTTACCCTACCAAGTTTATTTTCGGGTTTGAAAGTTCAAGACTTTCCCTTCCCACTGTACCTTTATATCGTGATATGATATTGGTATGAAATGATATAGTTTAGGAAGTTTGCTATATCAAGTAAGGCAAAAATTTGGAAGACTTTACTTCCTTCATGGATGAACTATAAGCATCCTTTAAGTTTAGTGACATTTTATTCGTTTTATTTTCAAGCTAAAAGTACCTTAAAACACTTTACTTGCAAAATTTGCTGATAGTAATTCGAAAAGATTGGTAAAATCCCCCACACTTGGCTTTTTCGTTAAGTCTTTTCTTTCAAAAATTTTAAAATTTCCCATTAAAATGTGAAAATAAGCCAAGTTGCATACCGTTTGAATACCCGCGAGAATTTATACCATCCCCCCACACTTAAGATTAAGTAATGCCCTCATTACTTAGTAAAATTTAAATTCGAGAGGACAATAGTGAGAAAAAGGAGTTCGAAAAACCTAGGTTCAAAAACCGGAGATCTTGGAGTATAGGTGAGCGATGGTGCATCCTTCATTCTTTGATCTTCATCACACAAATTCTAATTTGATAGATACCTTGCTGAATTTTAATGCTAGTGTCACTAAAACCTTGAAAAACCTCATGCAATTTTCATGCACTCGACTCGACCCCAGAATTTAATGCCTAGTGGGGTTAAACTCCCCCACACTTTATCGGACGAGACGTGAAGTCGGTGGAAAAAGTTCCACCAATCAAAATAGTGAGCCAATCATTTACACCTCGGGTGGTGTATATTATATATGATAAATCCTTTTTCAGTTTCCCGAAAAAGGATGACCTAACCCGAGGGTTAACATACGACTCCTCTCCATGTGCGACTTTCTGTAAAACTTTTATTCTTATTGGTGGATCTTGGTCAAATGGGTCTTTAAAGATTTTCTTCCCCAAATTGACATCCTCTGGAATAAGCATGGACCCGCTGTGAATCTCAACTATTGAGCGGGGCTCAATTTCCAGCTTCAATTCCTTTAATTCTTCAGTTGTAGGTTCATAACCATTAGCCATGAGAACGAGTAGCAAACCGTCTTCCTCCTTTAACATAATCTCATCTATATAACTAGAAGAGTAAGAATGTAACTCGGGGAAATCCTGCAAAAGCTCAGAAAGTGGATCTAAACGAGTACATTTTTCAACAACCAGTTCGTCTTGCAAAATAGATTGTGAAGTTACAAATTGTGGAGCTAGACTGGATTCTGTCACATTTGGAAACAGAATCAACGGTGAATAATGATCGGTAGCAAGTTGCATAGTGGGTAGGGGACTCGAATTTTTTACGTTCGGATTCATGCAACATTGCCAAGACCCATAAAAACACGGGCAGAAACATTCGACTATCATCCTTTCTTTCATAGACATGTTTTTAGTGTTAACTACAACTTCATTTTCTTCTTTCTCTTGGTACCCCTCGTTGGTAACACTAGGAGATAAATATAATTCGATTAGTTTCCTCCGTTCTACTCTCATTCTCTCACCCATTGTCATATTCCTATGGTCAACCATTTTCCTGCAACTGACAAAAACTAGAAAAGAATAAAAGCACCGACACTAAACAGTGAAAGAAAAAAAATAATAATAAAAATTCTACAAAAAAAATGATAAAATCTAAAAAATAATAATCACAACTTAGTCAACAATTCTTATCTTGACACAACTGTCCCCGGCAGCGGCGCCAAAAATTTGATGTGCGAAAAGTGGTATATGAATTGTTGTATGGAAAATACCGGTTTTAAAGATTACACACACTAACGGGCAGTGTACCCGATCGTGTAGTAGTATAGATAATGGTAAAATCCGTGTATCGCTCCAAGGACAGTTATATGTGCAAATTAAGATTGTATAAACTAAATTGTGATTAAGCTAAAATAAATGAAATCAAACAAGTACAAGATATTGGGTTGCCCTTTAACGATGGGCAAATCAATAAAGGAATAAGTTTAAAGACAATATTTTTGGTATTTTAGGTTTATGAAGATGAAAGACAGTTTTTATATCAAATTAAACAAATATGCTCCTCTAGACTTTTTACCCTCGATTGTTGATTGTTGTTTTAGGATTAAGACCGGATTGATTGACTATGCACGAGAACTAATTAATCGGTTTACCAAGAGTAGTCTTGCGCAAACACTCAAACGGGATTACACGACGCAAGTGATGTTCTTGTCATCTAAGACCTCCTATTTGTAATCAATTAATTCAACTAGTCTAAAGACTTGAATGATGATCATGCCAATGATGTGTTGATCATGATCCACTCCTATGTCAACTAATGGTTTAGCTTAGTTCATTTCCTTGGTCCAGTTAAATGCTCAATTCACCCAACCCAAGTAATCAATTAAGTGTAGTAATAAGATCCCTATAAACGTCACTAGATAAGGCAAATTTCTAACACCTATTAGCTATATGGAATTGAGTAGTGAAAATATGTATAACAGATTCTAGGGAATTGATCGTTTACCTAGACAACTACACATATCAAATAAGCTATCCGAAAGTATCTACAAGAGTCGTTCTTACATTCCTATATAGATTAATCGTTTGGACGCAACTTACCCCTTTTGGTAAAAGACGGGCAAACACTTGTCACTAGGTGCAAATCAATATACTAAATCAACAAGATGGTGTTTCTTAGTTGAACAAGTATACTAACTAATTGAATCGAAAAGATTAAACTTAACAAGAATGGTTCTTGTATTCAAACATCAAACTATCATACATAAGAACAATCAATCAACCAAAATAACAATCAACATCTCAGTTATTAATCTAGACAAGCATAAAAAGAACTAGCTAACAATCATATTTAAAGACAATAACAAACTGGAAATAAAGATAGAATTCATTGTGATAACAAGAATCGACCTTTGATATGAATCTTGGATGATGATCCTGATGATTCTTGAATCCGGATTAAAATGATGGATTAGGTGATCCTGGATTACTCCAAGGATCACCTTGAATCGTAACCTCTGCCTCTAAAAATGACTGTGTAATGGTGTCTGAAGAATGAAGCTGGAAAGGGGCTTAAAAAGGAAGAATATAGCTGGAAAAGCCAGCGTGCGGGGCGCGCACAAAAGTAGGTGCGCGGGGCGCACTAGCCACCTACCACCTTTTACTTTACAGCTCGATTACACGTCTCAGATCTACTTTACAGACGAAAAAGGGGATCATGCGCGGAGGATGTGCGCGGTGCGCACTGTAGTGCGCGGAGTGCACACTTTAATTTTGCGCGGTGCGCATTTATGTTTTGTTTAAGCAACTTTCTGATCAAAATTGGTCATGCGCGGTGGCGTGCACGGTGCGTGCGCGGAGTGCACACCCAGGGTGCACGTTTTTGTTTCTTCGTTTCTTGTTCTGGTTTTGATCTTTGAGTTGTTTCATTCATTATCTTCAACATTTCTTCAAGTATACAATGATTCTATGCTTAATTACAATACAATGAAATATACAAGGAAATAATACAAATAAAAATGTAAAACAATGAAAATGGCTTGATATTGCGACTAATGATATGTCTATTTTGAGCAATATCAAGGTCAAATACCTCGCAATGAAATCAATGAATGACGTGTTTGTCCATATGGATTTGGAGAGATCGTCACAGTTGGTATCAGAGCGTTGGTCCTAGTGAACCAGGTCTTGCATGAGTGTGTCTAACTGATAGTTGTTAAGATGCATTAGTAAGTCTGGACTTCGACAGTGTCTGCATGTCAAAAGTTTTGCTTATCATTTCTTGTCAGAAATTACATGTCTATCATCTTAAGTCTAAACACGTCTTATTGCATTGATTGCATATATAGTGTATAGACAAAATTCATATCTTGGCATATCTATTACAGTAAACTTTGATTGCCATCTTCCGAAAATTTCTCCGTAATTTACGGGATTTTGGTATTATATATACATATGTAAATTATGTATTGAAGAGTACCAATCTAAATTCTATAATCTATTTCATATCAAAAATCATCTCTCTAATTATACAAGATGGATCCCGTATCTAGTTTAAATTCCTTAAATTCCGACAGCTATTCCGATATGGATATTCACCTGAACTCTGAAGAAAGTGTAACCGGAATGGATCAACCAATCAGCCATTACCTATTCTGGATGAATTGGGGATGTGTTCGTAGCCTACTTAATCATTGGAGACAAGAAGAACGTGATCCCTTCCATCCACCACATTCACCTCTTGGCGAAGAACCTGAAGCACTTACCGGCGAACCTATTTGTAATACTATTTTCTCTCTCATTTCCAGAGTATCTCATCATGATTATATACTATCCCATATTATAAATCTTATTTATCCGATCGTCCGAACCACCGATCATCCCGGTATAATAGAAGAAGTCAACGAGCTTCGTGCTGGGTAGTGGCTTTGGAGAATATGGTGCAAGGGTTATGAACACCAGCAGCAGCACCCGCAGCATAACCGGTACCACCATCATCCACACCAACAGGATCATTACCACCACCAACAACCACATCCGCATCACACGCCTCAACATCACAATCTGTACCTCGGATATCAACATCATACGCACCATAGGTACCAAGAAGTACCAGCAACAACAAATGATGAAGTATGGATTCGTAACTTCATCGGAGAAACATTCTACGGTGATTATGTAATTTCTAAAGTTTAGAGATTATCTATTCTAGCCTTAACCCTAAATCAGATCGAGTAGAAACACTTATCCGAATGGTGTAAGATGCAAGCTAGACTTGTTTTACCAACAACATCAACAGTACCCTTAGCCTCACCAGCACATTCAGTTCTGTCAACATCGTTAGAATCAGCAGCACCTCTAACATCACAAGCTCCGTTAGTTCAAGAAAGCACCGTGGACATCATTACGAGTCAACAACAAGTATATTGTATCAATGAGTTATGAAGTAATAACTCAATTCATCTAAAGAATTTATATGTATATCTTATATATATAAATTTTAAAACCACCATGGATCTTTTCGTACTAAGCTATTACGTGTGAATTTTAAGGGGTAGATACTACTCGGTTAATTCATATTACTAATATGCTATGATGTACATCCTTCGTTAACAACTTAACCATCATTAACTACAAATATCTGTTTCAACTCAATGAATTCCATTTCATAATGAACTTAGTGTATTAATCAATTACATGTTTGATTTTATACTTTTATCTTCGATGTACTCGAAACTTTCTAGAAAACATCATTTATATCTTATGAAGTTCATAAGAATTCCACGAGCATCAACATCCTTCACCGAGGAATAAGAATGAATAATGAAGTATTGATTACATTAGTGAAATACTCTGCGAAGATTATGAAATCTTTAATATTTTAGAGATTAATCATTTCTAATCTAGCCAAAAATCAAATGAGCTTAATATGATATTAATTCATTAAATCTGTATTACATCTGAAGAAAATATACATACATATATTTTCATAAAGATTGTAATAAAATTCTCTGGTACAAAATATTACTTGTGAAACTTTTAACGGGTAGGTAATACCCGAAAGATATATAAATTCACAAGTAATATGTTACATTATTCGATTCTGATTCAACAAATCATCAACTATACTCACTACTTTCACAACGATATACATTCTTTCCGAGAAATCAAAACAACCATTCACATCCAAATTTGATTACATATTCTGATTTTGAAAAATCAGAATCCAAGCCAAGATTTAACAGAAAACATCACTCTTAGATTCTTACATCTTTCAAAGCTATACTTTGACTTCAAAACTATGCTAGAACATCACTTCTATTCATAAACCCTGGAAAAAAAATTGTATCGTTCAAAATTCTAGAACATCATAAGTATCTTGACAATTACAATCTTCATGCAAACCCTTCAAACTTTTAAAAACACCTCGGATTGATAACCAACGATTCGGTTATGATAACTTTGAATGCTGATGAAGCAGCAAAAACTGTAAACGACCTTAACAGCCAAAAGTTTGATGATAAAGAATAGTGTGTTGGCAAAGCTCAGAAAAAGAGAAGGTTTGGAACTGGAAAACGGATTAAGCAAAGTATGAAGGAGGCTGTGGATAAATCACAAAGACTAAACCTGCCTTCAAAGATTCCAAATTATTCAGTATCTGCTGAAGCCATTAACGAATACCTTGCTTCCGAATCTAAACCCTTACGGATAATATTCTTCATCATCCTCTAATATTAGAAATTCTAAGATATCATCGTATCTTTCATTATAAATATCCTCCATATTTCTGGAGATAATTCCATAATCATTCTTATCGAAAATCAATTTTCTCCTTGCGATATCTGTGTAACATCATAAAAGAAACTATTTTAGTTTCTAAATTCTGAAACCTTCGAGTTTAAAATATGAATATTTTTGAAGTGGTGTTGGGAACTGAAGCATGAGTTAGTATAATATAATGACACTTGATCAACGTGATTATATTACAGTAAGTCATGCTGAGTTTCTAATGGAACGTGATAAAGGTTCACAGATCATACCCTCATTATAAACCATGTTACATAACTCTTTCATTCTATTTAACCTCTAAACTATCAAGAAAATATTTTCTTAATGATTCGGTCTTTTTCGAGGTATTCTGGTAATTTGACAAGTCAGATTGTGCTATTACCGTTTTTTTAGAACATTAATTATGTTCATTCTGAAATTCATACCTATGAATTCTGGACCATTATTCGCTTGATTTAAAGTCGGGATGATAAAACAAAAGCATGAAGCTTCAAAATATCAATGGGAGTATATATAAATCACAGTAAATTGGATAGAGTATTAACTGTGGATGTCAATGATTATGGAAAGACAGAAGCAGAGACATCGAAATATAAGGGAAGATATAAAACCCAACAACCACCCAGAAATTACAAACCGTGTATATCAATGCGTATAGCAATATAAAGACACTGGAGAATGAAAAACACTATAACCCCAAGGTAATGGTAGAAGAAAATAACTTCCTCCGGTGGTAGATGAAAAAGAAGAATGACAGGTATGAAAGTTAGGAGTATATCAAGAATCAGAACTGGATGAAGCATTTTTTACAATCTTTTGAAAATAGGAAATGAGGAAGAAGATGTAAGAGTGATGAAAATAATGAAACGGAAGAGGTCAATTTATAGCGAAATATCAAACATAGCAATCGAGGCAAATTACGCATTTAATCAAAAGAAATCTTAATTTCCTTAAATTTCGAAGAATCAAATCTTATTTAGATTATGAAGATTTTCTATTCCTTAAATTACGGAAATCAATCGTTAATACGTCAAGAGTTAAGACGAATCTCTATTCTTCATTTCACTCTTTTACGATAACTTCTCTCATACGCTTCGAATAATCGGATTGTTTTATCCATATTATTTAACGGTGATAAAACTCCATTTATCAACACATATACGGCATGAAAACATTTTTATTGTTAGTCATGACGACCTCACTCAAATTTCGGGACGAAATTTCTTTAACGGGTAGGTACTGTGATGACCCGGAAATTTCTGACCAAATTTAAACTTAATTTTTGTATGATTAACATTTCCGACACTATAAGCAAAGTCTGTAAAACTGAATCTCAAAATTTTTGAACTATTCAAATACCTTTCGATTGTTCTCGACGATTCGCGAACAATTATATGTATATAGATACATATATATATATATATACTATAACTTGAAAACGTAACAATGTATTAATTGTTTAATATCGTACATTAAACTTATTAGTTTAAATATTTATTTGAATATATATGATAAGCTGGAATATTAATTGTATGAATAACTTGCGACGTATATTTAAAACGTGTTTATGAATGTTGAAAATATATATTAACTTGGTCATAAAACGATTTGTTATTATATATATATATATATATATCAACAAATAGCGAGACAATGATTTATAGAAGTAAATGACCAAAACACTCGAAAGTTTAAGATACACCGTAACAACCCTGATTTTTCCGTTACTTTCGTTAACCTTACGTTAGTTTATTTAACGGCGATTATTTAAATTTTATGTGGTTACGTGTATTAAATGCGTACTTGACCTTTGGAGGGTTTCAATAATTGATATGGGTTGATATTAATTCAAATAAATATTTCGAATAATGAAATACGATAAAAACGATACGATTTTGATAACAGCTTTTTGAGCAACGAAACGCTCGAGTTTATTTTAATAATTAATTTTATTAATTATTAACTTTTTAAAATATTTAATTTATTGGGTTTTTAATAAATTAAGCGATTGGTTGCGTTTAACGATCGGATTAGCGTTCCGGGCCTTCGGTACGACTAAACGACACTTAAAACGGACCACGAATACGCGTTTTTGCAAAACGAGAGCTCGGGAACCCATCCCATGGGGCCCATTGGCCGAAACCCCCTCCCCACACCTTTTATGTCTAAAACTTGTAACTTTAGGGACTTATGTGCAATTTAGGATAACTAGGGATGATATAAATAGAAGTAATAAACCTAATTAGGATTAAGAACATAGAAACGCAGCTTTTTATTCCCTCCTTCTCCCTCCCATCGTCGACATCATCACCACCACCATACCATCAATTTTTGATTTTTAGATTAAACCTTGAACACGAAAGTTGTAATTCCCGATCTCCTCTACGCGTTGGTGTATTTAATTTAGCGATCAAAGGTATAATTGCATAAACCCTAATTCTTAAAATCTGAATTTTATTAAAGTTTCATAGTTATATTGTCAATTGCTCAAGTCTATACGCGTACGTGTTAATTGTAATCGTTATTTTGATTGTTTGATGCGTTAGGGTTTAAAAACGAATTTGTATTTGTTTGATCAGAAAAAATAAGTTTTTCAAATGTTAATTATTATGTTATAATCAGATTCCTTGCGAAAAACTATTGAGTTTAGGCTTTGGATTCGCTTGATTTCATTTCCGTATGATTAAGTTATGTCGATTTGAATTATCGTTGTGTTTTTGTTGCTTGATCAGAAATCTGGTATTGATAGAAAACGAATTGGCATGTGAGACTTATACCACTGGAAAGATAATTTAAAAACACTCAAGTTAGACTAGGATATCATGTCGTTTACTTATGTATAGCCCAATATATGCTAGAATTAGTGTAAATGTAGTTTTATACAACACTTGCATGAAAATAACCTTGTATGATAAAATGTGTTAATTTCTGTGATTGAAGCTTTGCATATTTGAAAAGTAGACAAAACGTACTTCATCTTTCATGTGGATATCATAGGTGAATTGTATCTAGATCTTTGGATAATCGTATACGAATGTGACTAACGAAATGGGAATCGAATCTGTAAATTGAACACGGTTTTGTACTTTGTGAATTTTTATATTGATTGAGCATGTATGCTTCTGGAAAATGAAACTTAACATGATATGTGACTTATTATTAGTTTATGTCAATCTCTTTAACCTTATGCATTGGGCACAATAGAGCCATACTTTATGTGAATTCTGGTTTGAGCTGAAAACTAAATGATCAACTTTCACGAATAAACTGTACAAATGGCTAAACAAAAGTGGCTAGATTTTTTATATGTGTTACTTTGATTTGTCCTTGAACCAAGGTTGCAAAAGACGTGAGACGGGGTCGAGACGGTCGGGTCCTAAAAGGGTCGAGACGGTCGAGACGGAGGTCTAGACGGATGTTGACTAACGTTGACTTTTAAATAAAAATGTTATATATTATATATATATTGTACATTACATTATTCCAAACATAAGCATTTCACACATGTTTAAATACTTCAACATTTCAAACATAAAAAAAGAAACCCTAAGTAATAGCACAACGTTTAATATTAAAAAAAAAAAAAAACTTGAAAAAAATCAGAAAAACCCGTTTTTCCCCGTCTCGGACCGTGTTTGACCGTCTTTTGACTGTTTTTTGGCCGATTTCCATTTTTTCAAACGTTTTATGTATAAACGGGACGGGGCACTCCAAAATCCGTCTACACCCCGTCTACACCCCCATTTTTTCCGTTTTTTACAACACTGCCTTGAACTATGGCCACTGGTCTTGTATCAATTACATGTCTCTAACTCCGGTTATAGCCGAAATGAAATCAGTGCGCGGTCAGAAACTGACTGGGCAAACCTCAAATGTATCCCTTCTGATTCCTGACTTTTAATTGTCGTATGAGTCCCTGGCCGGACTTTTTGGAATTGATTTTGAGTCTAATTATGATCTGGAGTTTGTCATATTTACTTGAATTTTGTACTATGAGATAATATGCTAAGTATGCTACGTGTTCATAAATTTTGTGCATAACGATAAACTGAAATTGTGAAAATGATTATTCATGACCTAAAACATATTGTTTGACTTAGGTTTGACTTATTGACCAATATTTGACATGAACCTACTGATGTTGACTTTAGTTGACCACATTGACCAAGTTTGACTTTCGGTTTGACTTCGGTTGACTTTGTTTGACTTGCATGATATAGTTGACTTTTACTTTGAAACGCGTCGAGTCGAGCAATAAGACAACGTACACTATGAAACCACACTTATATAAGATACATATATTGACCAACCTACATACGTATACTTAGGTTACATTACTCGGGTCTAAACCATACAAGTCATTTGTCTTTCATTCCGAGCTTATTCAAAGGTGAGTCTACAGTCCCGCTTTTTACATGTTTTCAGGGATGAGAATACACGCTGTTATATTTACATTTTCAATTACTTTTATATTGACATGAGTACTACACATATGCATAATGAGTTTGTTCAAAAAGCCTCTAGCTTGAATACTTTTAATACCATCGGTGTAAGCACAATTTAGATGGACGGATCCGTTAGGTTGACAACCTCACCCACTATAAAAGCATTGGTGCATTTATTTTGAACATTAAATACATTTGAACAAGTGTATAACATTTTATGAGGTAAGGTCGGGTGTAGTGGTTTCTATACTCGGGTTAATGCTAGTATTCAAGTGCTCGGTTTATGCAAGCGATAGAATCTCGTGGTCAAGGAAACTAAACTATTTTTCTGATAACTGTTTTTCAGATACTGTTACATTATTTTAAACCTGTAGATTCACCAACATTATTTTTTGACCTGTTTTTGCGTGTTGTTATTCTCAGGTCCTTAAGAGGTATGCTTCCGATGTGTTTGCTGCATGTCTGGCCGTGGAGTCAGCATTTGATTTTAAAGAACATTATTTACTTTCACATTTAAAACTTTTATACTGTTTAAATACTGTTGGCTTGTGGTTACGATCACAACAGTGTTTCTATTTTGAGATTTCTGACTTTTGTTTTTGAAAGTTATTAATTTAAATAAAATTAAATGCGATTGCTTTAAACGTCTCATATAGAGGGCGTAACTGTTAACTGTGGGATCGGAATTAACACGCCGTCAGAAGGTATTTTGGCGGGGTGTTATAGTTGGTATCAGAGCTGACGGTTCGTAGGGAAACTAGGACTTGCATTAGTGTGTCTGATTTGGTCATTAGGACGCCTTGATGAGTCTAGACTACGACCGAGACTTAGTCATTACATGAGTACTTTGTGACTAACGTTATTTACTTGACTAATCTGTTTTGTTTGTGTTCTTGTACTATGAGTTAGATATCACAGGATTCAGGAAGCAGTGACAGTGACTCCAGTGTGGCTGAGGTGAATGCTCCAGCCCCAGCACCAGCACCTGCTCTGCATCGGATACCTAACCATCCCGTGAACCTTTATGCATTAGATTTGGTTCATACCAACCGTAACAGGGATATTGTTGATCGTGTTAACACCTTGAGCGATATTGCTAGGACATATCCGCACCCCGATGATCTAGAGAGGATGGAGGAAAGAGTCACATGTATAAATACTTATACGTACGAGGCTGAAGCAAGGTTCGTTGAGATGGCGAGATTGATAGCAGCCTTAACTGCCAAGGTTGCTGCGTTAGAGGCGGAACGTAATAGGCCGAGGAATGATGGACCTGCCTTCCGTACCCGACAGAAGAGGAAGTGAAGGGTCGTTGACCATGAGCTTCTTTTCCTTTTTCATCCGCCATACCTTCTTTAATTGATTATATAAGACTTACCGGGTGTTATAAACCGGGCTATTAGCATATTATGTTTATTGTTTGGTTTACTACTTTGGAATTTGGTTTATCACTCTTGGATTATACTTATATTAATGGTGGATTATGCTATTGGTAACTATTATCTTTTATTGCATGCGGTAATATTCTGTATTTAGTAACTTGTATGATCATAATACTTGTGTTATGTTATACTACTACTATTGCCATTAACGTTACTACTTAGTGTTACTACTATCACTACATAACACTAGTGCCACTACTACTACCACTAGTGTTACTACTATCACTACTATCACTACTTACACTACTTCTCACTACTAGCGAATCTTTTCGTACTATTATTTACTAGACTTCAACACTCGTTGCTAGTATATTTTCATATATAGCGTTGTTTTGACACTGACCTGGTGTGTTTTTCTGTGTTGAAGATGCCTCCGAAGGAATCAACCGCCGCCCAAATCAGGAGAATGGTCGCCGAAGGAATCGCGGCTGAAAGAGCTGAACTACTGAGAGAATTCAACAACGCTCGAAACAGTAATGATCATGGTGGCTCGAGCAACACTAATGGAAACGGCACACAAGGCCGTAATGGATATTCTTACAAAACGTTCACTAGTTGCAACCCGCATTCTTTCAATGGAACCGAGGGACCAGTTGGTCTCACTAGGTGGTTTGAGAAGCTCGAATCGATTTTCTGCATTAGTGGTTGTAATGATAACGACAGGGTAGGCTTTACAACGGGCACACTGGCAGACAGTGCGCTCACCTGGTGGAACAACTATGCTCAATCTCTGGGTCGTGATCAGGCTTATGCCCTACCTTGGGACACTCTGAAGCAAAGAATGATCGAAGAGTATTGTTCAAGGAATGAGGTTAAGAAAATGGAACGCGAGTACCGAGAGCTGAAGTTAGTAGGCAACGATCTCACCGCCTATAACAAGAGGTTCTTTGAGTTGGCGTTAAGGTGTCCTGAAATGGTTACTCCGGAAAGGCGTAAGGTAGAACTGTACATTGAAGGTCTGAGTGAGAACATTCAAGGCGGGGTCACTACTTCAAAACCCGCAAATATGCAGGAAGATATTGACATGGCTAGTTTGCTGTTGGATCAGATTGCCCAGAGAGGGAAGGGCACTACAGTGAATGAGAATAGGTCAAATGATGGTAAAAGGAAGTGGAACGGTGGTCCGGACAAGAATTTCAATCAACAGCCGTTCAAAAAGCAAGATTCTTACCGTAACGACACTGGAACCACAGGAACTAACTTCGGGTATAAGGGCAAGAAGCCACAATGTCAGAAGTGTGGCAAGCATCATACTGGAAATTGTTCTGTTCTAAATTGTGACCGTTGTAAGAAGTTTGGTCATTTGTCAAAAGATTGCAAGGTTAATCTCAACGGCAACACCAACAACAACAGCACTGCAAGCAACGCGAACAATGCTAATGGTGGTAAGAACTGTTATGGTTGTGGATAGCCGGGTTATTTCAAGAAGGACGGTCCTAAGAACAACAATGGGAATGCTCGAGGAAGGGCGTTCAACATCAGTTCTGTGGAAGCTCGTGATGATCCAAAGCTAGTCACGGGTACGTTTTCACTTGATGATCAACTTGTTTATGTTTTGTTTGATACTGGCGCCGATAGAAGTTTTATATCAAAGGATATTTGTCACAATGTTAAGAAACCTGTTTCTCCCCTAGATAACGTGTATTCCATAGAACTAGGGAATGGTAACTTGATGAGAGCTGATAAGATTTATCGTGATTGTACTTTGACGTTAGAAAGTAAGCCTTTTAGCATTGATGTGATACCTATTAAACTGGGAAGTTTTGACTTTGTGGTTGGAATGGACTGGTTAGCTGATAACAAAGCCAAGGTGGTCTGTGACCTAAAGGCTATTCGTATTCCTATTGCTGACGGTGAACCTATGATGATCTATGGTGAAAAGAATGGCTCACAATTACATCTCATTAACTGCTTGAAAGTCCAGAAGTATGTGAGAAAGGGATGTATCGCGTTCTTGGCTCATGTAAGCCAAATTGTACCAGAAGAAAGGAGACCCGAAGACGTTCCTATAGTTAAGGAATTTCTTGAAGTTTTTCCGGAGGAATTACCTGGTCTCCCACCGCATCGAGAAATTGAGTTTCAGATAGACTTAGTGCCAGGAGCGGCACCAGTGGCTCGTGCACCGTACAGACTTGCACCCTCAGAGCTTCAAGAGTTGTCTAGTCAATTGCAAGAGTTGTTAGACAATGGATTTATTAGACCGAGTTCTTCGCCTTGGGGAGCTCCGGTCCTGTTTGTTAAGAAGAGGGATGGGTCGATGAGGTTGTGTATCGACTACAGAGAATTGAACAAGCTGACAATCAAGAATCAGTATCCGCTACCGAGGATTGATGACTTATTTGATCAGTTGTAGGGATCCAACTGTTATTCGAAGATTGATTTGAGATCCGGGTATCATCAATTGAGAGTCAAAGAAGCTGATGTCCCGAAGACAGCGTTTAGAACATGTTATGGACATTATGAGTTTACAGTGATGTCGTTTGGTTTGACGAATGCACCAGCAGTGTTCATGGAGCTCATGAACCGTGTGTGTAAGCCATACCTAGATAAATTCGTCATTGTGTTCATTGATGATATATTGGTGTACTCCAAGAACAGAGAAGAGCACAAACAGCATCTACGTTCGATATTGACTATGCTTAGAGAAGAGAAGTTGTATGCAAAGTTCTCCAAGTGTGACTTTTGGTTACCAGAGGTACAATTTCTTGGCCATGTTGTAGGGGCCAATAAGATACAGGTCGATCCAGCAAAGATTGAGTCGGTTAAGAATTGGGAAACTCCAAAGACGCCAACGCAGATTAGGCAATTTTTGGGTCTAGCTGGTTACTACCGGAGATTCATTGAAGGATTCTCTAAGATCACCCGACCATTAACCGCATTGACTCATAAGAGCAAGAAGTTTGAGTGGTCAGAACCGCAAGAGACTGCATTCCAGTTGTTGAAGGAGAAGTTAACAACTGCACCAGTATTGTCTTTACCCGAGGGAAGTGAAGATTTTGTTGTTTATTGTGATGCCTCACGTCAAGGAATGGGTTGCGTGCTTATGCAACGAAACAAAGTTATTGCTTATGGGTCGCGTCAGTTAAAGATTCCATAGTAGAACTACACTACGCATGACCTTGAGTTAGGAGCTGTTGTCTTTGCACTCAAAATGTGGAGACACTACCTGTTTGGAACCAAGTTCACTATCTTCACTGACCATAAGAGTTTACAGCACATACTCGATCAGAAGCAGCTCAACATGAGACAACGACGTTGGATGGAACTACTTAATGATTATAACTGCGAACTTCAATACCATCCAGGCAAGGCGAATGTTATGGCAGATGCTTTAAGTAGAAAAGAGCGAGAGAGACCTCTTAGGGTTAAAGCGCTTAACATAGTTGTCCGTACCAATCTCACATCACAAATCCACGAAGCACAACAAGAAGCCATGAAACAAGAGAATGTTGATGTTGAATTTCTCAAAGGGATGGATAAGAAGTTTGACATCAAGGAGGACCGAACACGGTACTTTGCTAACCAAATTTGGGTACTAAAGTTTGGTGGATTGAGAGAACTAGTGTTGGAGGAAGCACACAAGTCAAAGTACTCAATTCATCCGGGATCAGATAAAATGTACCAAGATTTGAAGGCATTTTATTGGTGGCCAAATTTGAAAGCTGACATTGCTACTTATGTCAGGAAGTGCTTGACTTGCGCTAAAGTCAAGGCTGAGCATCAGAAGCCATCAGGATTATTAATTCAACCAGAGATTCCCCAGTGGAAGTGGGAAGGAATTTCCATGGACTTCATTACGAAACTGCCGAGAACGGCGGGAGGTCACGATACTATTTGGGTTATCGTAGATCGTCTCACTAAGTCCGCACACTTCTTACTGATAAGGGAAACTGATAAGATGGAGAAGTTGGCTCAGATTTACATTAAGGAAGTCATCTCTAGGCATGGAGTGCCTATATCTATTATATCCGACCGCGACAGCAGATTTACTTCCAGGTTTTGGCAATCATTGCAGAAATGTGACGATCGCTCCAAATCCATATAGATGAACACGTCATTCATTGATTTCATTGCGTGGTATTTGACCTCTATATGATACATTTTGTAAACATTGCATTCTTTTGAAAAGGCACACCATAAATGAATATTTAAATCAAAGGTTTTCGACATCTGATGATTTTTACATATAGACAATCATCATAAATAATAGTTTACAATAGTACTTCCGTTGACAATGCAGTCAAAATAAGATACATGGTGATGATTTGGTGAATGCAACGTTTCTTTGAAAAAAATATGCCATGTAAGACTCCATGCACATAGCTTGTGTAACATATAATCAAACAGCGGAAGACTTCTAGGGAACCTGAGAATAAACATGCTAACAAGTGTCAACACAAAGGTTGGTGAGTTCATAGTTTTAATGTTTCGTATTGAAAGGACCCGTCCTAATCCACCTGGATGAAGTCATCAACATTTGGTCCCATTGCGATGATCGGCTCCAAGTAATGCCCTTATATTGAGCAAATGCACAGCGGAAGACTTAATTCGTACCTGAGAATAAACATGCTTTAAAGTGTCAACCAAAAGGTTGGTGAGTTCATAGGTTTATCATGACAATCATTTCAATATGTTAATAGACCACAAGATTTCATAATCATAAACATAATACACTCGCAAGTGTATGTAAAGCATTCTAAGTGGTTGAGCACTTGGTAACCATACTTAACATTTAATCAATGTCGCATATTCCCTTTATTATGAAATCTCACTACACCGTACCAAGTGTAGTCACCAAAACGAAGTACTGTGCAACCGTTGAATACTGGTCGTCCAGTCCGGTTGGGGTTGTCAGGCCCGATAGATCTATCAACAGGATTCGCATTTACAATACCCATGTAAATAGTAGTTACCAAGCTACAGGGAAATATGCCAGTGGTACAACTCAACGTAGAATATATTTTTAAGTACTTGTGTCTATTTTGTAAACATTTATAAAAGCATCGCATGTATTCTCAGCCTAAAAATATATATTGCAAAAGCAATTAAAAAGGGAGCAAATGAAACTCACTTTTGCCTTGAAGGTATTTAATTCGACTTGGTCTCCGATAGATATCACGAACCTAACCATATATATAATATATCAACATATTTTCTTTTTAAGTAATCGTTACATATATATAAACTTTTAATACTTTTAATATTTTCTTAGTCCGTAGTTAGCAGTCCGATGTTAGTGGTCCACAATTAGTTGCTTAAATAAAATAAATAAAGACCCCATCGTATTCGTATTGATCAGAATTAATCTCGACCCATGGTACCATGTTGTCAAATGACGTGTTGCGTACATAAAGTACCGTGTTGTCAAATGACGTGTTGCGTACAATCATGAGGTCTTATGATTAATCTTCTCGTGTTGTTTACGGGTGGTCCTGAAATATATAAAATCAAATCATAAGTAATTATATATAAAATATCATATTAATTAGAAAAGATATGATTAATTTACTTTTTCTCCAAATATTTTCGTAGCTAAACTAGCTTCGGATACCCAATCTTGTTTTAGTCGTAGTTTCTTCATTACAACTCCGTTTTTGTTGGTTCAACTTGCCACTTCCTTGGATCGAGTCAAATTTTAAGAATATGAACTGAAAATACCTTAGTTTGTATTCAAAATCATAGGTTATAGGTCAAACTTTGGTGAAACTTATGAAAGTGATCATTTTCCATCATAAAAACAACATTTAATGATCATTTTTCTAAAAATACTTACACTTTGAGTTAAACTATGAAATTTTTATGTGTTAACATATTCATAAGAAATATCATTTTTCCAGAACATGAACTTCCAATTCAAAGTTCAAGATGGTTTTTAATTATCCAACCCAAAACAGCCCCCGGTTGCACTCCGACGACGTAGATTCAGTTTTTAAGATGTTCTTTGTAAAATCAAGTTATATCTTGTTAGGTTAGCATATCATTATGATATATTACAGGTCTTGAATTGTTTTAAAAGTCAAGTTAGAAGGATCTATTTAGTTTGCGAACAAGTTTGAAATCATTCAAACTATGTTCTTGTTGTTAAAATTTTATACCACAAAATAAGATAGCTATATGAATATGAATTGAATAAGATTATGAACAAGGTTACTACCTCAAGTTACTTGGACAAAGTTACTGCAAAAGATAAGAAATAATCTTGGAATCAAAGAGTGGTGGAGTTAGATCAAAAGGTTGGAAGTAAACTTCTTCAAATGGGTGGTTATTTTGATATGTTCTTGAAAGAGTTTTCTTATGGTGTTTAAGGCTTGTAATTGAAGCTAAATGATGGGGAAAATGCTTGGAGATGATCAAGTATGAATTTAAGAGCATTTTGAGAGAGAAATGAGGGTGTAGGTATGAGAAAATGGAGTGAAGAAATGGTGTTCATTTATAAAAACGTTTTTAGTTTATAAAGAAAGAAAAGAATTTCTAATTTTGTTTTCTTACTAATAATTCATACTATTTGACAAATCCTAGTTACCTCATATCTAGGGCAGTAATAATGTTGATTAGGATGTTGATTTGATGTGTATATACCAATAGTAAATACGTATAGAAGCTGGGTATGATACGGGTACATATACCCTAGATATACGTATAGAAATCTTGAGGAAACGGAACGAGAATTCAAATATAGCTATCTTTTGTGAATATACTTATATTGTTTTATGTATTTAAGTCCTTAAAAAGTAATTAAATACATTATATATACGATACATGTATAAGCATTATAGATTATAAGTATATATATCAAAGAATGTTACGTATAGTTATCGTTTTGAAAACTTAAGTTAGTAGTTTCAAAATATACTTATAACTCATTGTCATTAGTACACAATGAAATGTTAAACCATCCTTAGATCATGTTAAATATATATAAATACATATATATACACAAACGTATAATTATCGTATGTTATATAGTTTGTGATATCATCGGTCATATTGGACGGTCAAACGTTGTGTAAAACTCTTTTCAAAAACACAAGTCTCAACAATTTGATTGCTTATCATGTTGGTATGGTTTAATTTATGTAAATATTAATCTCATAAGTATAATTTGGTCGGAAAATTCCGGGTCATTACAGTACCTACCCGTTAAAGAAATTTCGTCCCCGAAATTTGATAGAGGTTGTTATGGATAACAATAAGAAGGTTTTCATGACAAATATAAGGTGATAATGGAGTTTTATCATCATTGAGTAATGTAGATAAAACGATTCGATTATGCGAAGAATATAAATGAGACTATCGTAAAAGAGTGAGATGAGTAAAATATATTCGTCTTAACCGATGACGTAGTTATGATTGATTTCCGAGATTTAAGGGATTTAAAGAGAATCTTACGTAATAAGATTTGGTTCTTTGGTGATTAAGAAAATCGGGATCTTCTTTGATTATATGCAATAATCTGTTTCGATTGCTCTGTCGGATATTTCACTATAAATTCACCCCTTCGTTTCCTTATTTTCCACGACTCACACCTTCTTTTCTTTCTCCCTTGATTCTTACTTTAAAGCATTCATCAATATGCTCCATCCAGTCCTGATTCTTGATATACTCCTAACTTTTATATCTGTCATTATTCTTTTTCATCTACCACCAGAAGAATCTATTTACTTCTACTATACTCTTGTGTTTATAGTGTTTCTAATTCTCCCGTGTCTCTATATTGCTATCTGCATCGATATACACGGTTTGTAATTTCAGGGTTATTATCGAAGTTTATATTCTTCATTATTTTTCGGAGCTTCATGCTTTCGTTTTCTCTTCCCGACTTCGAGTCAAGCGAGTAATGGTCCGGAATTCGTAGATATTAAATTCAGAATGAACATAGCTAATGCTCTAAGAAGAAAATGGTAATAGAACGATTTTGATTTGTTAAATTACCAGAATACCCTGGAGAAGACCGAGTCATCCAGAAAAATATTCTCTTGATATGTTTAGAGATTAGATAGAATGTAAGAGTCGTGTAAATGGCACATGATGACGGTACTGTGAATCACCATGCTTCATTAGAAACTCAGCATGACTTCCTGTAATATAATGACGTTGATCAAGTGTCATTATATTATACTAATCCATGCTTCAGTTCCCAACACTACTTCAAAACATTCATATTTTAAACTCAAAGGTTTCAGAATTTAGAAACTAACACAGTTTCTTTTATGTTGCAGATATTACGGAGAGATAAATGATCTCAGATAAGAATAGTTGTGAAAATATCGCCAGAAATATGGAGGATATTTATAATAGAACATACAAGAATATCTTAGAATTTCTAATATCAATGGATGATGAAGAAGATTTGTCTGTGAAGGTTTAGAATGAGAAATAAGATGTTTGCTAACGATTTCAGCAGGCACAGAATCATTTGGATTCTTTGAAGGCAAACTTATTCTTTGTGATTTGTCCACGACTTTCTTCATAGTTTCACATAATCCGCTTTTCGGTACTAAATTTTCTATCGAGCGTTCCTAACACTCCTTTCTTTATCATCAAACTTTTGGCCATTAAGATCATCTACAACATGCTGCTTCGTCAGCATTTTTAAAGTTAACTGATCTGGGTCATCGGTTATCGAACCGAGGTAGTTTCAGAAGAATTGTGTTTTTAGAATGATTAATCGCTGATGGTAATATTGTGGAATATAAAAGGTTCCCCAGTAACAATAAAGAGTACGCATATATATCGCGGTTATAATAAAGTTGTTTCGGATGAAAAGTCGGAGTTGACTTGCTGGAGCTGTGACAAAATTAGCTACTTTGGAAAGGGTTTGCAAAACGATCTTCGGTAATAACAATGTCAAAGGAACTAGAACAGATACGTGTCAAACGTTTACTCAGTTTCCGAGGGTTTTTCAGGTGCATAACTATATGCATCAATCTTTACTTCCATAGATGAAGTGCGGTTGGTTTATCCTATCGATTGAGGTGTTTTTAAGAATCATGATAGATTTGAACGCTGATTGTAATCGTCGAGATACAATGAGGTTTAAAATGAAATCAAGTGGCAATCTTGAAGAAATGTTTAGTTTCATATGTTATTATCAATATTTTAATTCATTTTAATTGTTCAATGTCATTAGTCCACAGTCGATAGTCCACAGTAACAGTCCAATAATTCATATATAGTTTAATATATAATATACGAATTAATTAATACGTGTCGTGACCCGTATACCTCTCAGACTCGATCACAACTCAAACTATATATATTATTGTAGAATCAACCTCAACCCTGTATAGAGAACTCGATCATTACTGCATATAGAGTGTCTATGGTGATTCCAAATAATATATATAGATGCGTCGATATGATATGTCAAAACATTGTATACGTGTCCCGATATTTAAAGTGCGTAAAATAATTACAGAAATTAAATGACGATAAATAAAAGTACGATAATTAAATTACGATAAATAAACTGCGATAAATAAAATGTAATCAGTTAGCTAGGAACAGTTAGCTGGAACAGTTAGCGTGGATTCTTAACAAAAATTTTCATAGTTAATTTGTTTGTTTCTAACAGATTTTATTTTGTCATATGTTTTCTTCATATGCCACTTGTTGGATTCTAGAAAGTCAAAATCCAAATATGAAATTGAATGAAAATGGTTATTCTATGGTAAACGGATACGTATATCGGTGGTTGTAAGTAGGATAGTAAATGACTATTGAATCAGCTTCGACGAATGTACAATGTAACTTATTAAGATGAAATCTAATTACTCCTCGGGTATTACCTACCCGTTAAAAAAAAATTTCACCATTAATATTTTGTACAAAAGAACTTTTAATTACAGTCTTTATGAAAACATATATACATATATATTTTCTTCAGATGAAATCATGAATTTAATGAGTTAATATGATATTAATCTCATTTTCTTTTCGGTTTGAGCTAGAATAAGAAATCTCTAAAACTTTTTGAAACCACATATTCTTCGCAGAATATCAATGAAGTTATGGATCAATACTTCATCGTTCATTATTGTTGGTACTCCTTGGTATCTATGGTGCGTATGATGTTGATGTTTGTGGGACAGATTATGATGTCGAGACGTGTGATGCAGATGTTGTTTGTTAGTGGTGATGATGGTATTGTTGATGTTATTGATGGTGGTGCTTATTATGCTGCTGGTGCTGCTGCTGGTGTTTGCAAAATTCGTACCATGTTCTCCAAAGCCGTCACGCGAGCGCAAAGTTCGTTAACTTCTGCTAGTACACCGGGATGATTGGCGGTTGGAGCGAGCGAATGAACAAGATTTGTAATATGGGATAGTATATAATCGTGACGAGATAATCTAGAAATGAGAGAGAAAATGGTGTTTCGAATAGGTTCGCCGGTAAGTGCTTCAGGTTCATCGCCAAGAGGGCAATTTGGTGGATGGAATGGATCACCTTATTCTTGTCTCCAGTGATTTAGTATATTACGAACTCATCCCCAATTCATCCAGAATAGATGATGGGAAATTGGTTGATCCATTCCGGTAACGCTGCTTTCGGAGCCCGAATGAAAATCCATATCGGCATAACTGTCGGAATCTGAAGAATTCGAATTAGATGCGGAATCCATCTTATATAATGGGGAAAATGAATTTTTGGTATGGAATAGATTATAGGAGTTAGATTTGGTACTCTTCAATACATAATTTACATATGTATATATAATACCAAAATCCCGTAAATTACGGAGAATCTTTGAAAAGATATCAGTCAAAGTTCGCAATAACAGATATGCTAAGATAAGAATTCGTCTATACACTATCAATGCAGTAAATGCAGTAAAACGTGTCTAGACTTATGAATGATAAGCAGGTAATTTCCTAAGGATGATAAGCAGATGATTTCCGACTAGAAATGATAAGCAAAACTTTTGACATGTAGACACGGTCGAAGTCCAGACTCATTAATGCATTCTAACAACTACTAGTTAGACACACTAATGCAAGACCTGGTTCGCTATGACCACCGCTCTGATACCAACTGAAAGGACCCTTCCTAATCCACCTGGACGAAGTCATCAACATTTGGTCCCATTGCGATGATCGAATCCAAGTAATGCCCTTATATTGAGCAAATGCACAGCGGAAGACTTAATTCGTACCTGAGAATAAACATGCTTTAAAGTGTCAACCAAAAGGTTGGTGAGTTCATAGGTTTATCATGACAATCATTTCAATATGTTAATAGACTACAAGATTTCATAATCATAAACATAATACACTCGCAAGTGTATGTAAAGCATTCTAAGTGGTTGAGCACTTGATAACCATACTTAACATTTAATCAACGTCGCATATTCCCTTTATTATGAAATCTCACTACACCGTACCAAGTGTAGTCACCAAAACGAAGTACTGTGCAACCGTTGAATACTGATCGTCCAGTCCGATTGGGGTTGTCAGGCCCGATAGATCTATCAACAGGATTCGCGTTTACAATACCCATGTAAATAGTAGTTACCAAGCTACAGGAAAATATGCCAGTGGTACAACTCAACGTAGAATATATTTTTAAGTACTTGTGTCTATTTTGTAAACACTTATAAAAGCATCGCATGTATTCTCAGCCCAAAAATATATATTGCAAAAGCAATTAAAAAGGGAGCAAATGAAACTCACTTTTGCCTTGAAGGTATTTAATTCGACTTGGTCTCCGATAGATATCACGAACCTAAACATATATATAATATATCAACATATTTTCTTTTTAAGTAATTGTTACATATATATATACTTTTAATACTTTTAATATTTTCTTAGTCCGTAGTTAGCAGTCCGATGTTAGTGGTCCACAATTAGTTGCTTAAATAAAATAAATAAAGACCCCATCGTATTCGTATTGATCAGAATTAATCTCGACCCATGGTACCATGTTGTCAAATGACGTGTTGCGTATATAAAGTACCGTGTTGTCAAATGACGTGTTGCGTACAATCATGAGGTCTTATGATTAATCTTCTCGTGTTGTTTACGGGTGGTCCTGAAATATATAAAATCAAATCATAAGTAATTATATATAAAATATCATATTAATTAGAAAAGATATGACTAATTTACTTTTTTTCCAAATATTTTCGTAGCTAAACTAGCTTCGGATACCCAATCTTGTTTTAGTCGTAGTTTCTTCATTACAACTCCGTTTTTGTTGGTTCAACTTGCCACTTCCTTGGATCGAGTCAAATTTTAAGAATATGAACTGAAAATACCTTAGTTTGTATCCGAAATCATATGTTATAGGTCAAACTTTGGTGAAACTTATGAAAGTGATCATTTTCCATCATAAAAACAACATTTAATGATCATTTTTCTAAAAATACTTACACTTTGAGTTAAACCATGAAATTTTTATGTGTTAACATATTCATAAGAAATATCATTTTTCCAGAACATGAACTTTCAATTCAAAGTTCAAGATGGTTTTTAATTATCCAACCCAAAACAGCCTCCGGTTGCACTCCGACGACGTAGATTCAGTTTTTAAGATGTTCTTTGTAAAACCAAGTTATATCTTATTAGGTTAACATATCATTATGATATATTACAGGTCTTGAAGTGTTTTAAAAGTCAAGTTAGAAGGATCTATTTAGTTTGCGAACAAGTTTGAAATCATTCAAACTATGTTCTTGTTGTTAAAATTTTATACCACAAAATAAGATAGCTATACGAATATGAATTGAATAAGATTATGAACAAGGTTACTACCTCAAGTTACTTGGACAAAGTTACTGCAAAAGATAAAAAATAATCTTGGAATCAAAGAGTGGTGGAGTTAGATCAAAAGGTTAGAAGTAAACTTCTTCAAATGGGTGGTTATTTTGATATGTTCTTGAAAGAGTTTTCTTATGGTGTTTAAGGCTTGTAATTGAAACTAAATGATGGGGAAAATGCTTGGAGATGATCAAGTATGAAGTTAGGAATATTTTGAGAGAGAAATGAGGGTGTAGGTATGAGAAAATGGAGTGAAGAAATGGTGTTCATTTATAAAAACATTTTTAGTTTATAAAGAAAGAAAAGGATTCCTAATTTTGTTTTCTTACTAATAATTCATACTACTTGACAAATCCTAGTTACCTCATATCTAGGGCAGTAATAATGTTGATTAGGATGTTGATTTGATGTGTATATACCAATAGTAAATACGTATAGAAGCTGGGTATGATACGGGTACATATACCCTAGATATACGTATAGAAATCTTGAGGAAATGGAACGAGAATTCAAATATAGCTATCTTTTGTGAATATACTTATATTGTTTTATGTATTTAAGTCCTTAAAAAGTCATTAAATACATTATATATACGATACATGTATAAGCATTATAGATTATAAGTATATATATCAAAGAATGTTACGTATAGTTATCGTTTTGAAAACTTAAGTTAGTAGTTTCAAAATATACTTATAACTCATTGTCATTAGTACACAATGAGATGTTAAACCATCCTTAGATCATGTTAAATATATATAAATACATATATATACACAAACGTATAATTATCGTATGTTATATAGTTCGTGATATCATCGGTCATATTGGACGGTCAAACGTTGTGTAAAACTCTTTTCAAAAACACAAGTCTCAACAATTTGGATTGCTTATCATGTTGGTATGGTTTAATTTATGTAAATATTAATCTCATAAGTATAATTTGGTCAGAAAATTCCGGGTCATTACACGTATAATCTGTATATAAAGGTGGATCACAAGATTTCAGTTGTTCCATCCAGAAACGTTTATCAAAATATTCTACGAAATTGAGCACCCTGGTAACTAAACTTAACGTATATATAATTTTTACCCTTTGTATAATCATCTTAATAAATACACGCAAACCAACGTGTACGCTTCTCAAATAGCATACGTCCGTTAAAAGGCTAGTGCTCTAGCTCGGACGGGGATATCAAGCCCTATGGATCCATATACTACTACTCGCGCCCACCAGTTCTTATAACTGGCAGTTAACAGTTACCAAAGCTAAGGGATTTTTGGTTCAAACTCAGTGTAGAATTTAGTATGTACTTGTATCCATTGCGTTTAAAATAAAGTGCATGTATTCTCAGCCCAAAAATATATATTGCAAAAGCAATTAAAAAGGGATCAATGAAACTCACGCATATAAATATTGTATATCGGTTAATAAAGCATTTGCATGTATTCTCAGCCCAAAAATGTAGAGAGTAAAAGGGATCTTATGAAACTCACGCATATAAATATTGTATATCGGTTAACAAAGCATTTGCATATATTCTCAGCCCAAAAATGTAGAGAGTAAAAGGGATCTTATGAAACTCACGCATATAAATATTGTATATCGGTTAACAAAGCATTTGCATGTATTCTCAGCCCAAAAATGTAGAGAGTAAAAGGGATCTTATGAAACTCACCTTAGCAGCATATAAAGTCGTTCACCAAAATGTGATCGAAACTCGGATTACCAAATAACCGTAGATCTCAACGTATCAGTATTGAGATTCAATATTGTAGAAAAGTACGTAGACGTAACGGAGATGATAAATACTAGGTTTGATTCATAAATATACCCCCCGAACATTACCCATAACCTCCTTGGCAATAACCCATAATTTCCTTAGCTCTAGCTTGCTTGTAAATTTATTTTAAAAGTGACACGTTCATAACCTCGTCGTAGTATTTTATGTATAATACTAATAATATTACTAATAATAATTAGATTAATAATAATATTAATCTTAATAATAATAATAATAATAATAAATAAAATAAATAAATATCTACGGAGTAATTAAAATGATATCAGAAACAGAAATGATCGGGTATTTATAGTTGTGGCCTGTCCCTGGTGTCCATGCGATCGCATGGCTGGGAAGGCTATATCCCATGCGATCGCATGGGCCGGCTGTCCAGTACACAATCCTTTTGTTTTCTTGCTTGTCGACATATTTAAATATTAATATAATATATATAATTTATATAATTAATTATATATTATATTAAATTCATGTGCATAGTTGATTTGTAATTTTTGTCCCAAAAAGTTATACGTCGTTACTCGACTTATGTCCCGGTTCCGGTTTCTCAAACGCATTTTCGTACGCTTAGAAAACTAGCACTTTACGTTTCGTGAATCGTACCTTTGTCAAAATATAGTCTTAAATCATCCATAAACTATACCACTCGAGGTTTAACTTATACATTTGAGTGTTTTGATCATTTACTTCTATAAATCATCGTATCGCTATTTGTTAATATATATATATACATATATATATATATATATATATATATATATATATATATATATATATATATATATATATTTCATTTTGAAATAGTGTTTTACTGTAGCAAAGTTACTGTAGCAAAGTCAATTTTTACTGTAACAATTCACTGTAGCAAAGTCAATTTCACTGTAGTAAATAGTGATTTTCAAAAATACTGTAGCATTTTGGGTACTGTAGTAATTTGAAAATACTGTAGCAAATTAGTGTTTTACTGGTTCATCTTAAACGCTTTAGTTAACTTATCTAAATATCAATCGAATCAATAAACGAATGTTACTATCGTTTACTAAATAACTTGAAATTATATATAAGTATATATCTTTATACATAAATCAGTTTTTAAATACACACTGGAAGTTATTTATAATTAATTTTAATAATAAATATTTCAACTTATCATATATATTCAAATAGATATTTAAACCAATAAGTTTAATGTACGATATCAAACAATTAATACATTGTTGCATTTTCAAGTTATAGTGTATATGTATCTATTTACATATAATTGTTCGCGAATCGTCGAAAACAACCGAAGGGTATTTAAATATATAAAAGTAGTTCAAAAATTTTGAGATTCAGTTTTACAGACTTTGCTTATCGTGTCGGAAATGTTAAAGATTAAGTTTAAATTTGGTCAGAAATTTTCGGGTCATTACAGTACCTCCCCGTTAAAGAAATTTCGTCCCGAAATTTGAGTGAGGTCGTCATGGCTAACAATAAAAATGTTTTCATTACGAATACGAGTTGATAAATAGAATTTTTATTGCCGTTGAATAATATGGATAAAACAATCCAATTACTCGAAGCATATGAGAGAAGTTATCGTAAAATAGTGAATTGAAGGAATAGAGATTCGCCTTAACTGTTGACGTAGTAACGATTGATTTCCGAAATTTAAGGAATAGAAAATCTTCATTATCTAAATAAGATTTGATTCTTCAGAATTTTCGGAAATTAGGATTTTCTTTGATTAAATGCATAATCTGCCTCGATTGCTATGTCTGATATTTTGCTATAAATTAAACACTTCCGTTTCATTATTTTCACCACTCCTATATCTTCTTCTTCATTTCATACTTCCAAAATATTGTGAAATGCTTCATCCAGTTATGATTCTTGATATACTCCTAACTTTCATATCTGTCATTCTTCTTTTCCATCTGCCGCCAGAAGAATCTATTCACTTCTATTATACTCTTGGTTTTATAGTGTTTTTAGTCCTCCCTTGTCTTTATATTGCTATATTCATCGATATATACGGTTTATAATCTCTGGGTGATTGTTGGGTTTTATATCTTTCCCTATATTTCGATGTCTCTGCTTCTGTCTTTCCATAATCATTGACATCCACAGTTAATACTCTCTCCAATTTACTGTGATTTATACTTCCATTAATATTTTGAAGCTTCATGCTTTTGTTTTCTCTTCCCGACTTTAAGTCAAGCGGATAATAGTCCAAAATTCGTAGATATGAATTTCGGAATGAACATAATTAATGTTCTAAGAAGGAAATTGTGATGACACGATCTTGATTTGTCAAATTACCAGAATATCCGAAAAAATAGAACTATCAAGAAGATATGTTCTTAATATGTTTGGAGATGAGGTAGAATGTAAGAGTCGTGTAACATGGCACATGATGACAATATGGTCTGTGAACCATCACGTTCCATTTAGAAACTCAGCATGACTTACTGTAATATAATCACGTTGATCAAGTGTCATTATATTATACTAACTCATGCTTCAATTCCCAACATTACTTCAAAACATCCATTTTTTTAGAATTTTTCGGATTTTAGAAACTAAAATAGTTTCTTTTATGATGTAACACAGATATCGCAAGGAGAAAATTGATTTCCGATAAGAATGATTATGGAATTATCTCCAGAAATATGGAGGATATTTATAATGAAAGATACGATGATATCTTAGAATTTCTAATATCAGAGGATGATGAAGAATATTGTCCGCAAGGGTTTAGATTCGGAAGTAAGGTATTCGCTAAGGATTTCAGCAGACACTGAATCATTTGGATTCTTTGAAGGCAGGTTCAGTCTTTGTGATTTATCTACAGCCTCCTTCATACTTTGCTCAATCCGTTTTCCAGTTCCAAACCTTCTATTTTTCTCAGCTTTACCACCATACTATTCTTTTTCATCAAACTTTTGACTGTTAAGGTCGTTTACAGTTTTTGCTGCTTCATCAACATTTTTTTCCAAATTTCGGAGAACTAGTTTCGTAGTTTGGGGTGTTTTTCAGAAACTTCACATTCGAAGTATGTAAGTCCAGGAGGTAGACGTTATATATACACATATAACTGTTGGCGTAGACATGCTACAAGATTTTAAAATACTGATTTCTAATTCCCGATAATTCGTATGGCAATTCTCGTTACACGATACAAATGAGTAAATGATAGGGTTTCAATGAGTATTAGGATTTTTCGAAAGGTCAAAGATCAATGAAATTGTTGGTAAATTTACTGCTAATGTGGTGGAACATGAAAGATTCCCCGATAACAAAAACGTATATGCCAAAGTTACAAGTCTGAAAGGTCGTCGTTGACTGGTTGAATGGTTGATAATACTGGATACTTTGAAAAGAAATTGCAAGGTTATTTTCAGTAATAACAATGCTAAAGGATCTTTCACATTTTTGAAGTCAAAGTATAGCTTTGAAAGATGTAGAGATCTAAGAATGATGTCACCCGTTAAATCTTGACTTGGATTCTGATCCGTCAATATCAGAATATGTAATTGAATTTGTATGGAAACGATTGTATATCGCTGTGAGCATAGTTAATAATTTTTGAATCAAAGTTGAAGAATGTACAGTATAACATATTAATTGTGAACTTATTTATTTCCCGAGTATTACCTACCCGTTAAAGATTTCACAATTAATACTTTATACAAAAGAATTTTTATTACTGTCTTTATGAAAATGTATGTATGTATATTTTCTTCAGATGTAACACAGATTTAATGAGTTAATATCATATTACGCTCATTTAATTTTTGACTTGACTTAGAAATGATTAATCTCTAAAACATTAAAGATTAAATAATCTTTACGGAGTTTTTCACTAATGAAATTAATACTTCGTTATTTATTCTTATTGATATTCTTCGGTGAAGGATGTTGGTGTTTGTGGAATTTTTGTGAACCTTACAAGGCACAGATGATGTTTTCTGGAAAGTTTCGAATACATCGAAAATGAAAATGTAAAATCAATTATGTAATTGAATAATACTCCTGGTTTATTATGAAATGAAATTCATTGAGTTGAAACAGAGATTGTAGTTAATGATGGTTAAGTCGTTAACGAAGGATGTACATCATAGCATATTAGTAATATGAACTAACCTAGTAGTACCTACCAGTTAAGATTCACACGTAATAGCTTAGTACGAAAAGATTTATTTTGATTTCAAAATTCATATATATTAAATATACATAAAATTTCTTTAGGGGAAATGAGTTAATACTTCATCGGTTATTGTTGCTGGTATTTCTTGGTAACTACGGTGCGTATGACGTTGATGCTCGTGGAACAGATTGTGAAGTTGAGGTTTGCGATGCGGATGTTGTTGGTGGTGGTAATGGTACTGTTGGTGTTGTTGTCGGTGGTACTGTTGATGCCAGAGATGCTGCTGGTGCTTGTAACCTTTGCACCATATTCTCCAAAGCCACTACCTGAGCGCGAAGCTCGTTGACTTCTTCTACTACACCGGGATGATTGGCGGTTCGGACGAGCGGATGAATAAGATCCATAATTTGAGATAGTATATGGTCATGACTAGATACTCTGGAAATGAGAGAGAAAATGGTGTCTCGAACAGGTTCGCCGGTAAGTGCTTCAGGTTTTTCGCCAAGAGGGCAATATGGTGGATGGAAGGGATCGCCTTCTTCTTGTCTCCAATAATTAAGTAAGCTACGAACCCATCCCCAATTTATCCAGAATAGATGATGGCTAATTGGTTGATCCATTCCAGTTACACTGTCTTCGGAATTCATGTGAATATCCATATCGGAATAGCTGTCAGAGTTTAAGGAATTTGAACTAGATACGGGATCCATCTTGTATAATTAAGGAGATGATTTTTGATATGAATTAGATTATAGAATTTAGTTTGGTATTCTTCAATACATAATCTACATATGTATATATAATACCAAATTCCATAAATCACGGAGAAATTTTCGAAAGATGTCAGGAAAAGTTTACAGTAACAGATACGCTAAGATATGAATTTTGTCTATACACTATTCATGCAATCAATGCAGTAAAACATGTCTAGACTATGAATGATAAGCAGGTAATTTCTGACAAGAAATGATAAGCAAAACTTTTAACATGCAGACACGGTCGAAGTCCAGACTTACTAATGCATCCTAACAACTATCAGTTAGACACACTCATGCAAGACCTGGTTCACTAGGACCAACGCTCTGATACCAACTGTGACGATCACTCCAAATCCATATAGATGAACACGTCATTCATTGATTTCATTGCGAGGTATTTGACCTCTATATGTTACATTTTGTAAACATTGCATTCTTTTGAAAAGGAACACCATAAATGAATATTTAAATCAAAGGTTTTCGACATCTGATGATTTTTACATATAGACAATCATCATAAATAATAGTTTACAATAGTACTTCCGTTGACAATGCAGTCAAAATAAGATACATGGTGATGATTTGGTGAAAGCAACGTTTCCTTGAAAAAAATATGCCATGTAAGACTCCATGCACATAGCTTGTGTAACATATAATCAAACAGCGGAAGACTTCTAGGGAACCTGAGAATAAACATGCTAACAAGTGTCAACACAAAGGTTGGTGAGTTCATAGTTTTAATGTTTCGTATAATCTGTATATAAAGGTGGATCACAAGATTTCAGTTGTTTCATCCAGAAACGTTTATCAAAATATTCTACGAAATTGAGCACCCTGGTAACTAAACTTAACGTATATATAATTTGTACCCTTTGTATAATTATCTTAATAAATACACGCAAACCAATGTGTACGCTTCTTAAATAGCATACGTCCATTAAAAGGCTAGTGCTCTAGCTCGGACGGGGATATCAAGCCCTATGGATCCATATACTACTACTCGCGCCCACCAGTTCTTATAACTGGCAGTTAACAGTTACCAAAGCTAAGGGATTTTCGGTTCAAACTCAGTGTAGAATTTAGTATGTACTTGTATCCATTGCGTTTAAAATAAAGTGCATGTATTCTCAGCCCAAAAATATATATTGCAAAAGCAATTAAAAAGGGATCAATGAAACTCACGCATATAAATATTGTATATCGGTTAATAAAGCATTTGCATGTATTCTCAGCCTAAAAATGTAGAGAGTAAAAGGGATCTTATGAAACTCACGCATATAAATATTGTATATCGGTTAACAAAGCATTTGTATGTATTCTCAGCCCAAAAATGTAGAGAGTAAAAGGGATCTTATGAAACTCACGCATATAAATATTGTATATCGGTTAACAAAGCATTTGCATGTATTCTCAGCCCAAAAATGTAGAGAGTAAAAGGGATCTTATGAAACTCACCTTAGCAGCATATAAAGTCGTTCACCAAAATGTGATCGAAACTCGGATTACTAAATAACTGTAGATCTCAACGTATCAGTATTGAGATTCAATATTGTAGAAAAGTACGTAGACGTAACGGAGATGATAAATACTAGGTTTGATTCATAAATATACCCCCCGAACATTACCCATAACCTCCTTGGCAATAACCCATAATTTCCTTAGCTCTAGCTTGCTTGTAAATTTATTTTATAAGTGACACTCTCATAACCTCGTCGTAGTATTTTATGTATAATACTAATAATATTACTAATAATAATTAGATTAATAATAATATTAATCTTAATAATAATAATAATAATAATAATAATAATAATAATAATAATAATAATAATAATAATAATAATATTAAATAAAATAAATAAATATCTACGGAGTAATTAAAATGAGATCAGAAACAGAAATGATCGGGTATTTATAGTTGTGGCCTGACCCTGGTGTCCATGCGATCGCATGGCTGGGAAGGCTATATCCCATGCGATCGCATGGGCCGGCTGTCCAGCACACAATCCTTTTGTTTTCTTGCTTGTCGACATATTTAAATATTAATATAATTTATATAATTTATATAATTAATTATATATTATATTAAATTCATGTGCATAGTTGATTTGTAATTTTTGTCCCAAAAAGTCATACGTCGTTACTCGACTTATGTCCCGGTTCCGGTTTCTCAAACGCATTTTCGTACGCTTAGAAAACTAGCACTTTACGTTTCGTGAATCGTACCTTTGTCAAAATATAGTCTTAAATCATCCATAAACTATACCACTCGAGGTATAACTTATACATTTGAGTGTTTTGGTCATTTACTTCTATAAATCATCGTATCGCTATTTGTTAATATATATATATATATATATATATATATATATATATATATATATATATATATATATATATATATATATATATATATATATATATTTCATTTTGAAATAGTGTTTTACTGTAGCAAAGTTACTGTAGCAAAGTCAATTTTTACTGTAACAATTCACTGTAGCAAAGTCAATTTCACTGTAGTAAATAGTGATTTTCAAAAATACTGTAGCATTTTGGGTACTGTAGCAATTTGAAAATACTGTAGCAAATTAGTGTTTTACTGGTTCATCTTAAATGCTTTAGTTAACTTATCTAAATATCAATCGAATCAATAAACGAATGTTACTATCGTTTACTAAATAACTTGAAATTATATATAAGTATATATCTTTATACATAAATCAGTTTTTAAATACACACTGGAAGTTATTTATAATTAATTTTAATAATAAATATTTCAACTTATCATATATATTCAAATAGATATTTAAACCAATAAGTTTAATGTATGATATCAAACAATTAATACATTGTTACATTTTCAAGTTATAGTATATATGTATCTATTTACATATAATTGTTCGCGAATCGTCGAAAACAACCGAAGGGTATTTAAATATATAAAAGTAGTTCAAAAATTTTGAGATTCAGTTTTACAGACTTTGCTTATCGTGTCGGAAACGTTAAAGATTAAGTTTAAATTTGGTCAGAAATTTTCGGGTCATTACAAGAAAGCAATGGGGTTTCATTTAGGTATGAGTACAGCATATCACCCCCAGACGGATGGCCAGAGCGAACGAACTATTCAGACTTTTGAGGACATGTTGAGAGCGTGTGTCATTGATTTCGGAAACGGATGGGATAAGTATTTACCACTAGCTGAGTTCTCATACAATAACAGTTACCATGCGAGCATTAAAGCTGCACCATTTGAAGCATTGTATGGAAGGAAGTGTAGATCTCCCGTTTGTTGGAGCGAGTTGGGAGATAGTCAGTTGACGGGTCCTGAGATTATTCAGGAGACAACTGAGAAAGTTCTACAGATTCAGGAACGACTGAGAACGGCTCGAAGTCGACAAAAGAGTTATGTCGATGTTAGACGAAAGGACATAGGATTCCAAGTTGGAGACAAAGTTATGCTTAAAGTATCACCTTGGAAAGGTGTTGTACGAATTGGGAAACGAGGTAAACTGAGTCCTCGCTATGTTGGACCACTTAAGATAACTGAAAGAGTTGGACCAGTAGCTTACAGATTGGAACTACCACAAACACTTAGCGGTATTCATGACGTTTTCCATGTATCCAATCTAAAGAAGTGCCTAGCCGACGATAATTTGATTATTCCTCTAGAAGAACTACGTATCGACGATAAACTTCATTTCATTGAGGAACCTATTGAAATCTTGGGCCGTGAGGTCAAACAGTTGAAGCAAAGCAGAATTTCTATCGTTAAAGTTCGGTGGAACGCGAGAAGAGGACCAGAGTTCACGTGGGAGCGTGAAGACCAGATGAGGCTGAAGTATCCGCAATTGTTTCCCGAGGAAACCACTTCGGCGGACGATCACTAAAAATTTCGGGACGAAATTTTCAATAACAGGTGGGTAATGTAACAACCCTGATTTTTCCGTTACTTTCGTTAACCTTACGTTAGTTTATTTAACGGCGATTATTTAAATTTTATGTGGTTACGTGTATTAAATGCGTACTTGACCTTTGGAGGGTTTCAATAATTGATATGGGTTGATATTAATTCAAATAAATATTTCGGATAATGAAATACGATAAAAACGATATGATTTTGATAATAGCTTTTTGAGCAACGAAACGCTCGGGTTTATTTTAATAATTAATTTTATTAATTATTAACTTTTTTAAATATTTAATTTATTGGGTTTTTAATAAATTAAGCGATTGGTTGCATTTAACGATCGGATTAGCGTTCCGGGCTTTCGGTACGACTAAACGACACTTAAAACGGACCACGAATACGCGTTTTTGCAAAACGAGAGCCCGGGAACCCATCCCATGGGGCCCATTGGCCGAAACCCCCTCCCCACCCCTTTTATGTCTAAAACTTGTAACTTTAGGGACTTATGTGCAATTTAGGATAACTAGGGATGATATAAATAGAAGTAATAAACCTAACTAGGATTAAGAACATAGAAACGCAGCTTTTTCTTCCCTCCTTCTCCCTCCCATTGTCGACATCATCACCACCAGGATACCATCAATTTTTGATTTTTAGATTAAACCTTGAACACGAAAGTTGTAATTCCCGATCTCCTCTACGCGTTGGTGTATTTAATTTAGCGATCAAAGGTATAATTGCATAAACTCTAATTCTTAAAATCTGAATTTTATTAAAGTTTCATAGTTATGTTGTCAATTGCTCAAGTCTATACGCGTACGTGTTAATTGTAATCGTTATTTTGATTGTTTGATGCGCTAGGGTTTAAAAATGAATTTGTATTTGTTTGATCAGAAAAAAATAAGTTTTTAAAATGTTAATTATTATGTTATAATCAGATTCCTTGCAAAAAACTATTGAGTTTAGGCTTTGGATTCGCTTGATTTCGTTTCCGTATGATTAAGTTATGTCGATTTGAATTATCGTTGTGTTTTTGTTGCTTGATCAGAAATATGGTATTGATAGAAAACGAATTGGCATGTGAGACTTATACCACTGAAAAGATAATTTAAAAACACTCAAGTTAGACTAGGATATCATGTCGTTTACGTATGTATAGCCTGAGATATGCTAGAATTAGTGTAAATGTAGTTTTATACAGCACTTGCATGAAAATAACCTTGTATGATTAAATGTGTTAATTTCTGTGATTGAAGATTTGCATATTTGAAAATTATACAAAATGTACTTCATCTTTCATGTAGACATCATAGGCTAATTGTATCTAGATCTTCGGATAATCGTATGCGAATGTGACTAACGAAATGGGAATCGAATCTGTAAATTGAACACGGTTTTGTACTTTGTGAATTTTGTATATTGATTGAGCATGTATGCTTCTGGAAAATGAAACTTAACATGATATGTGACTTATTGTTAGTTTATGTCAATCTCTGAAACCTTATGCATTGGGCACAATAGATCCATACTTCATGTGAATTCTGGTTTGAGTTGAAAACTGAATGATCAAATTTCACGAATAAACTGTACAAATTGGCTAAACAAAAGTGGCTAGATTTTGGATATGTGTTACCTTGATTTGTCCTTGAACTATGGCCACTGGTCTTGTATCAATTTCATGTTCCTAACTCCGGTTATAGCCAAAATGAAATCAGTGCGCGGTCAGAAACTGACTTGGCAAACCTCAAATGTATCCCTTCTGATTCCTGACTTTTATTTGTCATATGAGTCCCTGGATGGACTTTTTGGAATCGATTTTAAGTCTAATTATGATCTGGAGTTTTTAATATTTACTTGAATTTTGTACTATGAGATAATGTGCTAAGTATGCTACGTGTTCATAAACTTTGTGCATAACGATAAACTGAAATTGTTAAAATGATCATTCATGACCTGAAATGTATTGTTTGATTTAGGTTTGAATTATTGATCAATATTTGATATGAACCTACTGATTTTGACTTTAGTTGACTACTTTGACCAAGTTTGACTTTCGATTTGACTTCGGTTGACTTTGTTTGACTTGCATGATATAGTTGACTTTTACTTTAAAACGCGTCGAGTCGAGCAATAAGACAACGTACACTATGAAGCCACACTTATTTAAGATACATATATTGACCAACCTACATACATATACTTAGGTTACATTACTCGGGTCTAAACCGTACAAGTCATTTGTCTTTCATTCCGAGCTTATTCGAAGGTGAGTCTACAGTCCCGCTTTTTACATGTTTTCAGGGATGAGAATACACGCTGTTATATTTACATTTTCAATTACTTTTATATTGACATGAGTACTACACATATGCATAATGAGTTTTTTCAAAAAGCCTCTAGCTTGAATACTTTTAATACCATCGGTGTAAGCACAATTTAGATGGACGGATCCATTAGGTTGACAACCTCACCCACTATAAAAGCAGTGGTGCATTTATTTTGAACATTAAATACATTTGAACAAGTGTATAACATTTTACGAGGTAAGGTCGGGTGTAGTGGTTTCTATACTCGGGTTAATGCTAGTATTCAGATGCTCGGTGTATGCAGCGATAGAATCTCGTGGTCAAGGAAATTAAACTATTTTTCTGATAGCTGTTTTTCAGATACTGTTACATTATTTTAAACCTGTAGATTCACCAACATTATTTGTTGACCTGTTTTTGCGTGTTGTTATTCTCAGGTCCTTAAGAGGTATGCTTCCGCTGTGTTTGCTGCATGTCTGGCCGTGGAGTCAGCATTTAATTTTAAAGAACATTATTTACTTTCGCATTTAAAACTTTTATACTGTTTAAATACTGTTGGCTTGTGGTTACGATCACAACAGTGTTTCTATTTTGGGATTTCTGACTTTTGTTTTTGAAAGTTATTAATTTAAATAAAATTAAATGCGATTGCTTTAAACGTCTCATATAGAGGGCGTAACTGTTAACTGTGGGACCGGAATTAACACGCCGTCAGATGGTATTTTGGCGGGGTGTTATATACACTTTGAATGATATAGTTTATTGATAATTTAAGACTATATTTTGACAAAGGTACGAGCTACAAAACGTAAATTGCGAGTTTTCTAAGCGTACGAAAATGCGTTCGAGAAACCGGAACCGGGACATAAGTCGAGTGACAATGTACGAGTCATCGGAATGAAAATTACAAGTCAACTATGCACATGAATTTAATATAATATATAATTAATTATTTAAATTATATATATTATATATATTATATTTAATTATGTCGACAAACAAGAAAACAAAAACATTTTGAGCTGAATCAGGCGGCCATGCGATCGCATGGAAAATACACTAAAAATCCATGCGATCGCATGGGCATCAGATTCCAAAAAGTTGCCTATAAAAGTCCAGTTTCTGCTCGAGTTCTTTTACACATATATTACTCTGTAAGTATTTATTTATTATAATTATTATTATTATTATTATTATTATTATTATTATTATTATTATTATTATTATTATTATTATTATTATTATTAAGATTATTATTATTATTAATCTTAATATTTTTAGTAATATTATACATAAAATATTACGACGAGGTCATGAGCGTGTCACTTTCAAAACAAGCTTCAAACGGGATAGAACTAAGGAAATTATGGGTTATAGCTATGGAGGTTATGGGTAATGTTCATGGGTATTGTTCGTAAGTCAAACCTAGTATTTATCATCTCTGTTGCGTCTACGTACTTTCCTGCAATATTGAATCTCAATATTGATACGTGAGCATTCATATCTTATCTTTTATATATTAATAGTGTATACATGTCTAGTGCTCGAGTATATATTTATACATGCTTGTATGCTAAATTTTGTCGTTAAACAGTTTATAATGAATCACGAATTAAATACATATATTACTGGTAAAAGGTATATGATATACATGTTTTCGGAAAGCTGGCGAAAAATCAATAACTTTTCATTTAGAAATCGCGTAATTTCGATGAACGAATCAAAATATATGGTCAACTGAATTATAATTGACGTTAATAGGAATTGCTTTTGAATCTGCAATTAATATTTAAACAACCTGTTTATGAGATTGATAAAATACTACTAGCCAAGTAAATGAATCCTTATATAAGGCACGTCTCGTTTTGTTGAACAATTGTCAAAATTGACTTTTTGAAATGACTTTTGATAACTTTTGTATGTCGATCTTGAGCATTAGGATTGTGATACACTATAACCCAACCTAGTTTATTAGACATGTATTGACCAACATATGTTCTCTAGGTTGAGATCTACGGTTAATCTTAAATTCCGAGTTACGGTCACTTTTTGATGAATGACCTTATGTGCTGCTAAGGTGAGTTTCATTTGCTCCCTTTTTAATTGCTTTTGCAATCTATATTTTTGGGCTGAGAATACATGCACTTTATTTTAAACAATGGACACAAGTACATACTAAATTCTATACTGAGTTTGAACCGAAAATCCCTTAGCTTTGGTAACTAGTAACTGCCGGTTATAAGAACTGGTGGGCGCGAGTAGTAGTATATGGATCCATAGGGCTTGATATCCCTGTTCGAGCTAGAGCGCTAGCCTTTTAACGGATGTATGCTATTTGAGAAGCGTACACGTTGGTTTGCGTGTATTATTAAGATGATTATACAAAGGGTATAAAATATATATACGTTAAGTTTAGTTACCAGGGTGCTCAATTTCGTAGAATATTTTGATAAACTTTTCTGGATGAAACAACTGAAAACTTGTGATTCACCTTTATATACAGATTATGCGCAACATTAAAACTATGAACTCACCAACCTTTGTGTTGACACTTTTAAGCATGTTTATTCTCAGGTTTCTAGAAGTCTTCCGCTGTTTGCTTATATGTGATACAAGCTATGTGCATGGAGTCATACATGCTTTATTCAAGAAAACTTTGCATTCACAAAATCATCACCGTGTATCTTATTTTGTCTTTATTGTCAACGGATGTATTATGGTAAACTATTATTTATGTTGATTGTCTATATGTAGAAATCATCAAACGTTGAAAACCTTAGAAATTGATATTCATTTATTGTGTACCTTTTGAAAAGAATGCAATGTTTACAAAACGTATCATATAGAGGTCAAATACCTCGCAATGAAATCAATGAATGACGTGTTCGTCCATATGGATTTGGAGCGATCGTCACAGTATCCGTTGTATAGCCGTTTGACTCAAATTTGAACACCACATTTTAGCACCTTTACTCCATCTAGCACCTGCAAAAGAAACTCAACATCCTATACAAGTACTATATGCATTAAGTGTGTGAGATTTGGTCTTATTGAGTGAAAGTAACATAACACTCCAATAGTGGTAAACTCAACATTCTTGGAGAAGTGTCTTGATTGATATTTTGGGAAATCTCAGTTTGGTCAAGACTTAGTTAGTCACATTAATGCATTTGGTTCAATTCTAAAGACTAGTCAATATGTCATTAACTTTCTAGTTTCAATTAATCACAAGTCATGTTCATTTTAAGATTAGGTAGAGATTAATTGAATGATGTCTTTCTAAGATAATCATTAAGTGTGTAGAGACATCAAAGTTAAGTCATACTTGAATAAGCAATCATAACTTGTTACTTAGAAAAGACCAAATAAACAATTGACCATAATACCATTGTGAACCTTTTTACACTTAATTTATTGAAGTAGGCTAGTTACTTGAATCCTAACTAGTAAGCACATAGCAAGCATATTAATTAAGTTGACAAATTTATAAGTATTAAATATATTAGCAAATAGCAAGTAATACTCACACATAGCAAGAGATAGTTACTCTAAGATCAATTATATAGATATTTGCACAAGTTATAATTTAAGCTTTTAGCAAGCTTACTTGCAATATAACATATTGCATGATTAACGTGTAAGCACACATTAATGTCCAACACATGCACAAGGGAAGATCAATCTCTAGTTGGGACTTGGTGACCATCCTAAATGTATCTAAGTATATTTTAGGATTACAAGTGTTTTACTAGTTATACTTGAAAGCATTGTTATTCATTTAGTCTTAATTAATCACTAAGTCATCTTTAATAGTAATTATTGTTCTATTGATATTGGCTTAAGTGTGTTGGTACTTGATGATCATACTAAGGATGTCTAGATAAGATTTAAGATCACAAGTTGTTGTTTAACACTTATGTGTTATGCCTAATTTTAGTTAATTTGTCATTACGATGTCATTAGGTGTAATTAACCATGATTAGTGTTTTTATGACCAAAACTCAATTAAGTATGGAGAGGGCATCTATTCTAAGCATGTTGAGAAAGGTTTCATGAATTATAGATGTTGGAAACTAATCAAACTTAATTTGGTCAAAATTGGTGACAGAGAAAACTGCGATCGCACTGCGGTTGACCGTGGTGGCGACAGTGCAACTTGTTTTCATAAAACTGCGTTGCAATTCAGTTTGGGGTTATACGGCTGGATATAAGGTCGACCGTACCTTAACCGTGTATTCTGCTGATCTTTAATTCCATTCTTTAAGCTATGTTTGACTTGGTCATTTACAAGATAAAGTATGGATTAGTGACCTTGCATATTTTATGTTAAGATGTCAGTCATCACTTATGCATATGTATGTGTCATCATCAAAACATATTCTTTGGTTAATCATCATACTTAACTTTGTCGTTTAGTTCATTAACCAACATTCAACCAACAGCACCATAACAAACCTCCCCTCAAACCCAAGTTCAACTCGGCATCCCCCAATGATAGTCAAGATCCAACCTTCTTTAGTACCTGCCGCAACCTTGGAACACAACTTGAATGGGACCACATCAAGTCTACTTACGGTACAAGGCTCCAAGATCAACTCATCCACTAAGGGTGCACAACCGCGTGTGCCAACCAAGGGGTTAAGCCAACCGTTGACATGCTGCAAATGTCACGTTGCGCTATCCACACATCCAGACTACAACCCGCAAGTATCCAAACTTTCACGATAACTCCCACTATCGATTTCCAAACGAATGTCCCACTGTTTGCTACCTTACCGCCCAAACCTGAGAGAAACCATTAAGCACACATATGTTTCTTCCTCATATTCGATGTATGACTTTGGTTTGCACCATAACAAACCTCCCCTCAAACCTAAGTCCATATGGACCTCCCTTCCAACGATAGTTCGGACCCAAACTTTACCGCCGCCAAACAGAACTCTTAAACTGTCTGTGTGCGGACCAGTGAGATTTCGATACAAGACTTCAGGATCAACTCAACGTTACCAAGGAAACGCACGCACGCTGAGAGGTGCGTCCATAGCGCCATCCATCACATCCGGAATATATTTTGGCTCCCGTAATAAAGCTACATCTCTGAATAATCACAGCCTTTATCGCCCGAATATTCGCAAAACATATCGTCTCGCCACTCGCAACATCAAAACCAAAACTCTCTCATAAAACTGCCACGACTTAAAAAATCGTATCTTAAGATCCAACGGTCCGATTATCACCAAAATTTTACCACTCTTAGATCAGCACTTCTAGAACCTACAGTCGAAGTTTCACGCCAATCCAACAGTAGATGAACTCTCTAATGATTTTTCTCTCACAGCAGCTCCAAACCCGAACAACTACAACTTCGAATAAACATAACTCCAGATCTAACGGTCTGATCACTGTCAAACTTTTACCATGACTAGATCTATACGTCTTTTACTTACAGTAAAATTTTCAAGGCGATCCGACGGTTAACGAACCCGTAGTGATTTTTTATCTCTAACAGCTCCGTAACAAAACTTTGAACAGAAGCATTCGAAAAATCATATCTTGAAATCTAACAGTCCGATCATCCTCAAATTTTTACGGTCACGAGTACTATGTATCTAGCACCTTAGATAAAAATTTCAAACCAATCCAACGGTTAACGAACGTGTTACGATTTTTCTCCTCCAGCTGCGCAGTAGAATCCGAATTTTTAAAGTTCATCATTCCCTCGAAAGAGACCGCAAGGAATGATAACTTAGATCCGATACCCGAATCTTCCCGAAAATCTCTCAGCAACAAGACTCACCGATCCGATCATCGACCCTGTTGACTGATCCCATGATCATGATACATGTTGCATCACATCATATACCCGTCGTTCATCATACTTTCAATTCGCCATCGTGCCCATACTCGAACCTTGAGCTCTGATACCACTTGTTAGGAATTCGGAAGGCCCTAACAAGACAAGCAATTGATCTCAATCACTAACCCACAAACGACAAACGAATTAAAATGAAAAATAAAGTACAAACAACACGGGTATTTAACGTGGTTATATCCCAACTCCCTCCACGGGAGCAAACCATAGATTTTCTACTATTAATTTTGTGCACACATTACAATGAGGCTAGGGGTTACAATTTATAGGAAGAGTTAAACTTGTCCACCATGTTAAACTTATTCTTCAAGCAAAAGACATTCCATAAATATCTATTACTTGCTCCATACTCCATTCTTACTAGAAGATTTAATTAAGGCAACAGAATCTCTACGACTTGTTCACCAAGTCAAGCTCCCTACGACTTGTTCACTAAGTCAAGCGTCTTGTTCATCAAGTCACGTCTTGTTCCTTTGATTAAATTCTTCACACCTTCAACAGGTAGCTAGTAGTTTTTAGAAGTCAAAGTGTCAACTTACCACTATATGAGTATCACTACAAGAAAATCAAAGTGTCAAGGAAAATCAAAGTTTTTTAGAAGTCAAGGATATGTATCACTACATATCAAAGTGTCAACTTCCAGAAAAAGATATGTGACTGGACGTTGTGGTTACACTCTCCTTTGTATTCTTTGTAATTTCATTCTTTTATTCTAATACTTTGTTTGGAATTTTTTTTAGCTTCTCGTTAGATTTTTATATAATTTCTGCCGTTCGGAAAAAAAAAACAAGAAAATCATCAAATCCGGGACACTTTTTCGAACTACATTAAGTCACTAAACGACCAAAAAAATCTGCTTTTTCGTTATCTGTTCTGAAAAGTTTGACATGATTCTTCCGGAAAGGTCATCTGGAACGACATATCGTCTGGAAAAGACAAAAATTATCGTCCCGAAAAATACTCTTTCATATAGTGCATCTTATTGTTTAATTGGGATGGTTTATACTTCTTGATCAATGTTTTCATCGTCAATGCCCTGTAAACCAAATGATCGACCAACTCTGATCAACGTAACAAGGGGTTATGATATCCTTGCAGGAAATTTTCATGTTCAAATCGTGCTAGCTAGCAATATATATCTTGAAGTGGCCTAGAAACATAAACCTTAGGTCGTGTACATCATCATCCTCCGGTAGCCTAAACACACACAAAAAAACTTAACCTTATTCGTTTTACGTGTAATTAATACGGAGTAAGCATTTGTTAAACTCTAGCATATAAAAAACCTTGCAAGAATATTGACACCAAGAAAGCTATATATATACAGTATATTATTATTATTATCAAACCTAAAATTCACTTCAGTTTATTCGTTTTTACATGTTTAGTTCACCATAGATTCAAGGTATCATAAGTATCATCAATCTATATATTCAAATAGATAATAGATAATAGTTAGCATGTTACATAGTTAGATGGACCACATGAATTAGAGTCATCAACCAGTATGATCATTTATTTCATCTTTGGATTCTTCTCAAAGCAGATCAAGTTTCCATCTTTATTGTAACATATATCATAAAAATAAGTTAAATGTCGTATTTTTACAATCTTATAATTAGATTAAAATGAAGTTCTTATATTAAAATTCATTGATTACCATGGGGTATAAATGTATAATACATAATTGTATATTGATGGTGGGAAAATGACAGAGCGGGAACCATTCAAGCTTGCCTGAGTGGCCACCGAGTTGCCCAATGAAGCACACCACTCGGGTTCAATTTCTGGTCATGCCAAATTGTTCAAAAAAGGGAGTGTGACTTGAGAGTGCGCATAATGCGCAATTCACCCGTTACCAGGTCTCGCGCTCGGGGGGCTTGATTACCCGAGGTTTTACCTTCTATGGGGGAGCCAATGTGCTCGTTCATAGGAGGGTTTCCTCGCTTACCCAAAAAAAAAAAAAAAGAGAGAGCGGGAGTGGGAAGTGTTTGTGAGTTTTACTTTATTTTATTGTTGTAATTGTTGTCATGTAATGTAATGTAATTGTAGATACACTACTTAATATTTTCAAATAATTATAAATATGAATATGAATTATGATTATGAATATGTTATTATTATTATTATTATTATTATTATTATTATTATTATTATTATTATTATTATTATTATTATTATTATTATTATTATTATTATTATTATAATAGTAAACTTAAAAGTTTTAAAACTTACAAAAAATTAGTGGGAAGCCTAGAGACAATCTGGGCCCCCACACCTCTAGCAATAGCAAAACCTATCCTAGTAAAAATATGAGCAGCAGCACCGGCACCAATATCTTGCGCCATCGAACTCTTCTGAACCCGCTTAAGCAAAGAAATAGCCTCCTTCTCTAATTCCCCAAGGGAAGAAAATTAGAAAGGAATGAAACCATAACCAATCGCCTGACAGCAAGATTCGTACTTGACCCACTTCCGACGAGCCGCCTCAACCACAGCACGTCCAGGGACAAAGTCAGAAAGCCCAGACTGTGTCAAAGGAGAAGACCCTATTATTATTATTATTATTATTATTATTATTATTATTATTATTATTATTATTATTATTATTATTATTATTATTATTATTATTATTATTATTATTATTATTATTATTATTATTTTGATTTGATATACGATTTTAATTGTAATATTTCAATAGGTTTTGTGATAGTTACTGATTGGGCTCACTAACAAAAAAAACTAAGCCCAATAATAAGTCCAATTAAAAAATATATTTCCCTGATTCCCTTTATCCTTAAAACCATAACATATTAACATCCACCGTATAACCTCAATTCCTTTAACAATGTCGATAATAACCCTAGAATCTTCTTTTCTCAATTACATTAATGGCAAGTATCAAGCAAAGAGAGAACAAAAAGTAGGAATCAGAGAAAAAAAAATAGGAATAGATGTCTCTGGTCGGAACTTAACACTCAACCCCCACTCCTTATGCTATATGATATATGATATGTTGATAATATAATAGGAGTAACTTATTTTAATACACAATTGGAATAACTTAGTTTTTTGAAAGTTAACCTCATTGTTGTTTGGGTGATAAATATGTTTTTGTTTTGTTATTGCTTATTTCTGTCTTCTTCATAAAATAAAAGTAACTTAGTAAATAAAAGAATTTAATGTTGAAAACAAAAGTAACATGGATTTGGATGTAGTAAATGTTAGAAAGATAGTTAAGGTAAGTTGTTCATGTGATGTCATTTAGTGTGTCTTTCAAATGCCATCACTTTCTCACTAACAATTACTGTATATTAATTTTTGCTCCATTTTTTAATGCTCATTTCACCCACTTTAACTGTGAAACCAACTTCAGTCGTCCATGTGCCCACACGTGACTTTTAACTCCCTTTTAAACTAGTTTTACTACTACGTACTTACTAGTAGTAGATATATATGTTGACTTTGACCAATTCATATTTTGTCGTTGGCTACATGAAAACGGGTCAAAGTGATTGAGAGCCGCTCAACGATTATTAATTTGAAGTTTAGTTATGTTGTTATTGTATTGTATATGTATATGTATGTATATATGTATATGTATATCAGTATATGTAAAAATATGTATATGACTTATTAGTTATTAACATTTATGTTGTTATTTTGTTCATTAGTAAGAACTAGTTATTGAACTCTCGCTTCGCGCCGGGGGTTCGATTTTTAATGTATTTTATTGCGTTTAGTAAAATTATTTTGTGGCTAACGATGATGTCGTTGAAGCGCAACTCGAGTCGAACTAAAAGGTATAACCCGTGAGAGATTTAAATGTTATTTTAAATTAACAATATATGTGCATCTCCGCGTTTTGCTATGGAATTGTCGACTTTTAAAAATTTTACGCAAAATCAACGTGTATGAAAAGTACCCCAAATATTTAACGTTTTTTAAAAAGCGTCCGTTTTGCGTATAGCTAGTGACATTGTGTTCCTAAAATTATTTCGAGTTTAATGATGGTGTCGGAAAAATTTAACTCGTTGCGAGCGAGAAGATATGACCCGTTGAATATTTGAGTGGGGTTTATTTAAGATTTTTTTTATGAAAATGGTTATATGACACTTTACCCCCTGTTTGGGGGGTCGATTTGAATTTTTTCAAAAAATTGTGAGGGCCTTTGTTGTTAAAATAAAATTTAATTAAAATTAAAAAAAAAGGTGAAAAGTCGAAAATGACCCTGGTACTATTCATAACGTTTGTGTGTTAGTTAATATGTAAATGACCGAGTATATACCGGCGAAAGGTGTATTTGCTTTTAAAATTTATGTCAACGGGTCAACACAATGTTGTTATTGTGGCCTCTCTTTTGTTGGTTCTTATCGAATAACTTCTTGTGGCATTTCATAACTCAATAACTAATCTGAAATTTTATAAGATGTCATTAAAATTAGTTTATAGACCATATAATATGTTGGTTTAAACTTTAAACATGGATTTGAATTAAGGCACTGTTTTTTTATTTATCATTAATATAAGTGTTATGTTATTGATGTGCAGAATTAAATAAAAGTTTAAGTGTGTTAAGATTTAAGAAGCATGCCAATTGTGTAATTAAGTGTAAAACCTAATTATCCCTTTTTCTAAACATAAAGTTCGTGAACAATAATTCATTTTGTGACATAAAATATCTGTACGGCATGCTTATAAATTTGTACCATCAACAACAAATACTAAAAATTGTCAGTTTAATTGATGGGCAACTTTCTAAAAGGAAAAATGCAAAGGTAACTTTTTCATTTAATAGAAAATCCACCAACTAAAATTCACCTAAATTTTTTACAGAATTTATCTTTTTGCTCGGTTAGAGTTATGTTTCACCGTCATAACCAGTAAACTCAAAATAATTTTACGAACTAAACACAACAAATTATATTCGAAATGGAGCTTCCATGCACTAACAACGGAGCTTTATTTTTGAGAAACAAAATGAAAGTGAATTACTTTTACACTTTAAGTCCCTACATCGTTTATGAACATACAAATATAAATAGCATAATATTAAATATACATGATCAGTTCCCGAAATACCCTTATGTTGCTGAAATGACTAATAACTTTGCTAAAGTTAAACTTGAGGAATCAATTGAGAAATTAAACTATCAAAAACTCACGAATTCGGCGCGTAGCCAGGACGTTACACTAGTTCATACTAAAATTCAAAGTACTTTTATTTATATAACATATTACGTATACATATTTAAGACTGAAGTTTAAATTTTTGTCAACCGGTATGTTAGCTATTAACATATGGAATTATCATATTGTGGCATAGATTTTTTAATTTGTTGATTCCTTTTGTAAGTGGTTGTCTTCTTTAGGGCTGATGATTCACGATACGGCTTGAAACCCGTGTTGAAAATAAACAGGTTTTTGTCAAGATTTATGACAATTTTACCCATTCAACCTCTTAACCTTCTTAGACAAAATTGACTTGTTTAAACAGTAACCTAGCAGTTTACCCGAAATTGTCCTGCCAACCGAGTTGACCCTGTTGGCTAATTACGTTACGTGCTTTGGGTTCGGGTTAGTAGTTTAGCGACCAGTCTTGATATTTTCAACTTGTCTGTTAATCTGGTTGGGTTAGGGTTGATTAATTTTTACCAACCAATCAACCCGAACCTGTCAGCCAAACATGACCCGACCCGAATTGACATCCTTTATCTTCTTAGTTGTAATTTTTCTACGCAATAATTGGTTTGAATATGACTCGTTGTTTATTAGGTTCACTCAAATAACATTATTATTGTAGTTCAAACATTGATGTTTCTTGGTAAAATTTCATAACTCAAATAACTTTCTCCATCTTCCTTCATATATATATATATATATATATATATATATATATATATATATATATATATATATATATATATATATATATATATATATATATAATCTAATAAATCTTCATTATTATGATGTCAATAATAAGAATTATCTAAGCTAAAAAAAATTAAAAATACAGAGAAAAATTATAAGGCTCATGATGATGTCATTAAAATAATTAATTATATTTAATAAAAATATTAACATGTTAATTGTATAATATATGAAGCATTATGTACAACATTATGATAAAACACCACATGATCATATGTACAATATTTGAAGCATTATGTACAACATTATGGTATAACACTCTCATGATCATATGTACAATATTTGAAGCATTATGTACAACCTTATGATAACACCCTCATGACCAATGTACAGACTTTAAAACAATTTGTACAATCTTTTACAAAACACTCCATAAGCACATGTACAAACTTTGAAGCATATTGTACAACCTTCATATAATAATTGAATTTTAATAAAAAAATTCAAAAAAAATTTGTTATTACTAATAATTATTATTAAAAATATAAATATTCAATTTTTAAGCAAACATCATTATTATTATTATTTATTATTATTATATTTATAGTTATTATTATGTTATTATTATTCAAATATGAGTTCTCTTTACGGGATTAATTACGTTACATATATATGCGAAATACATGTCTCAATAAAATGTTGTAAGGACTCCGTGGGTTTTTATGCAAAGGAAAATAGTAATTGTGATAAAAATTGAAAGGGGTGGTGGGAGAATAAATGACAAAGTTAAATAAATCAATATGTTTGTAAAAATAACAATAAGTTTCTTAGTCGGTGAAATGTCCCGTTCTTATTGATTAAAAACGTTCCATATTAATTGATTTCGTTGTGAGGTTTTGACCTCTATATGAGATATTTTTCAAAGACTGCATTCATTTTTAAAACAAACCATAACCTTTATTTCATAAATAAAGGTTTAAAAATCTTTACGTAGATTATCAAATAATGATAATCTAAAATATCCTGTTTACACACGACCATTACATAATGGTTTACAATACAAATATGTTACATCGAAATCAGTTTCTTGAATGCAGTTTTTACACAATATCATACAAACATGGACTCCAAATCTTGTCCTTATTTTAGTATGCAACAGCGGAAGCTCTTAGTATTCACCTGAGAATAAACATGCTTTAAACGTCAACAAAAATGTTGGTGAGTTATAGGTTTAACCTATATATATCAAATCGTAACAATAGACCACAAGATTTCATATTTCAATACACATCCCATACATAGAGATAAAAATCATTCATATGGTGAACACCTGGTAACCGACATTAACAAGATGCATATATAAGAATATCCCCATCATTCCGGGACACCCTTCGGATATGATATAAATTTCGAAGTACTAAAGCATCCGGTACTTTGGATGGGGTTTGTTAGGCCCAATAGATCTATCTTTAGAGTTCGCGTCAATTAGGGTGTCTGTTCCCTAATTCTTAGATTACCAGACTTAATAAAAAAGGGCATATTCGATTTCGATCATTCAACCATATAATGTAGTTTCAATTACTTGTGTCTATTTCGTAAAACAGTTATAATAACAGCGCATGTATTCTCAGTCCCAAAAATATATATTGCAAAAGCATTTAAAAAGGGATTAATGTGTAGTGACCCGAACTTTTCCATGTTTATATATATTAATTGAGATTGATATTTACATGATTAAATGTTTCCAACATGTTAAGCAATCAAAATTGTTAAGACTTGATTAATTGAAATATGTTTCATATAGACAATTGACCACCCAAGTTGACCGGTGATTCACGAAAGTTAAAACTTGTAAAAAACTATATGATGACATATATATGGATATATATATAGTTAACATGATACTATGATAAGTAAACATATCATTAAGTATATTAACAATGAACTACATATGTAAAAACAAGACTACTAACTTAATGATTTTTAAACGAGACATATATGTAACGATTATCGTTGTAAAGACATTTAATGTATATATATATCATATTAAGAGATATTTATACATGATAATATCATGATAATATAATAATTTAAAATCTCATTTGATATTATAAACATTGGGTTAACAACATTTAACAAGGTCGTTAACCTAAAGGTTTCAAAACAACACTTACATGTAACGACTAACGATGACTTAACGACTCAGTTAAAATGTATATACATGTAGTGTTTTAATATGTATTTATACACTTTTGAAAGACTTCAATACACTTATCAAAATACTTCTACTTAACAAAAATTCTTACAATTACATCCTCGTTCAGTTTCATCAACAATTCTACTCGTATGCACCCGTATTCGTACTCGTACAATACACAGCTTTTAGATGTATATACTATTGGTATATACACTCCAATGATCAGCTCTTAGCAGCCCATGTGAGTCACCTAACACATGTGGGAACCATCATTTGGCAACTAGCATGAAATATCTCATAAAATTACAAAAATATGAGTAATCATTCATGACTTATTTACATGAAAACAAAATTACATATCCTTTATATCTAATCCATACACCAACAACCAAAAACACCTACAAACACTTTCATTCTTCAATTTTCTTCATCTAATTGATCTCTCTCAAGTTCTATCTTCAAGTTCTAAGTGTTCTTCATATATTCACCAAGTTCTAGTTACATAAAATCAAGAATACTTTCAAGTTTGCTAGCTCACTTCCAATCTTGTAAGGTGATCATCCAACCTCAAGAAATCTTTGTTTCTTACAGTAGGTTATCATTCTAATACAAGGTAATAATCATATTCAAACTTTGGTTCAATTTCTATAACTATAACAATCTTATTTCAAGTGATGATCTTACTTGAACTTGTTTTCGTGTCATGATTCTGCTTCAAGAACTTCGAGCCATCCAAGGATCCGTTGAAGCTAGATCCATTTTTTTCTTTTCCAGTAGGTTTATCCAAGGAACTTAAGGTAGTAATGATGTTCATAACATCATTCGATTCATATATATAAAACTATCTTATTCGAAGGTTTAAACTCGTAATCACTAGAACATAGTTTAGTTAATTCTAAACTTGTTCGCAAACAAAAGTTAATCCTTCTAACTTGACTTTTAAAATTAACTAAACACATGTTCTATATCTATATGATATGCTAACTTATTGATTTAAAACCTGAAAACACGAAGAACACCGTAAAACCGGATTTACGCCGTCGTAGTAACACCGTGGGCTGTTTTGGGTTAGTTAATTAAAAACTATGATAAACTTTGATTTAAAAGTTGTTATTCTGAGAAAATGATTTTTATTATGAACATGAAACTATATCCAAAAATTATGCTTAAACTCAAAGTGGAAGTATGTTTTCTAAAATGGTCATCTAGACATCGTTCTTTCGACTGAAATGACTACCTTTACAAAAACGACTTGTAACTTATTTTTCCGACTATAAACCTATACTTTTCTGTTTAGATTCATAAAATAGAGTTCAATATGAAACCATAGCAATTTGATTCACTCAAAACGGATTTAAAATGAAGAAGTTATGGGTAAAACAAGATTGGATAATTTTTCTCATTTTAGCTACGTGAAAATTGGTAACAAATCTATTCCAACCATAACTTAATCAACTTGTATTATATATTATGTAATCTTGAGATACCATAGACACGTATACAATGTTTCAACCTATCATGTCGACACATCTATATATATTTCGGAACAACCATAGACACTCTATATGTGAATGTTGGAGTTAGCTATACAGGGTTGAGGTTGATTCCAAAATATATATAGTTTGAGTTGTGATCAATACTGAGATACGTATACACTGGGTCGTGGATTGATTCAAGATAATATTTATCGATTTATTTCTGTACATCTAACTGTGGACAACTAGTTGTAGGTTACTAACGAGGACAGCTGACTTAATAAACTTAAAACATCAAAATATATTAAAAGTGTTGTAAATATATTTTGAGCATACTTTGATATATATGTATATATTGTTATAGGTTCGTGAATCAACCAGTGGCCAAGTCTTACTTCCCGACGAAGTAAAAATCTGTGAAAGTGAGTTATAGTCCCACTTTTAAAATCTAATATTTTTGGGATGAGAATACATGCAGGTTTTATAAATGATTTACAAAATAGACACAAGTACGTGAAACTACATTCTATGATTGAATTATCGAAATCGAATATGCCCCTTTTTATTATGTCTGGTAATCTAAGAATTAGGGAACAGACACCCTAATTGACGCGAATCGTAAAGATAGATCTATTGGGCCTAACAAACCCCATCCAAAGTACCGGATGCTTTAGTACTTCGAAATTTATATCATATCCGAAGGGTGTCCCGGAATGATGGGGATATTCTTATATATGCATCTTGTTAATGTCGGTTACCAGGTGTTCACCATATGAATGATTTTTATCTCTATGAATGGGATGTGTATTGAAATATGAAATCTTGTGGTCTATTATTATGATTAGATATATATAGGTTAAACCTATAACTCACCAACATTTTTGTTGATGTTTTAAGCATGTTTATTCTCAGGTGATTATTAAGAGCTTCCGCTGTCGCATACTTAAATAAGGACGAGATTTGGAGTCCATGCTTGTATGATATTGTGTAAAAACTGCATTCAAGAAACTTATTTTGTTGTAACATATTTGTATTGTAAACCATTATGTAATGGTCGTGTGTAAATAGGATATTTTAGATTATCATTATTTGATAATCTACGTAAAGCTTTTAAACCTTTATTGATGAAATAAAGGTTATGGTTTGTTTTAAAATGAATGCAGTCTTTGAAAAACGTCTCATATAGAGGTCAAAACCTCGCAACGAAATCAATTAATATGGAACGTTTTTAATCAATAAGAACGGGACATTTCAGTTGGTATCCGAGCGTTGGTCTTAGAGAACCAGAATTTTGCATTAGTGTGTCTTATCGAGTTTGTTAGGATGCATTAGTAAGTCTGGACTTCGACCGTGTTTACTTGAAAAATGATTGATTAACAAATTTTGTTGGAAACTATATATTTTTAACATGTGAATATTATGTGATATATTAATCTCTTAACGCGTTTGATATTATGTGATAGATGTCTACCTCTAGAACAAGTCCCATTGACTCACCTAATAATAATGAAGAGTCAAATGTAAATTGGAATGATTCGTGGACTGATTCACAAGTTCCCGAAGAGGAACTGGAAGAAGAGTCGGAACCGGAAGAAGAATCGGAACCGGATGAAGAAATAGAACCGGTGGGGGAAATAATAAAACGGTTAAGTAAAAGAAAATCCTCAACCAACCGACCAAGGTTAATTATGGTCAATGGTGTTTCCGCCAAGGAAGCAAAATATTGGGAGGATTACCAATTCTCCGATGAATCGGATTCCGACGAGAATTCCGATGATGTTATAGAAATTACCCCAACTGAATTTAAAAAGGCAAAAGAAAATAATAAGGGAAAGGGCATAAAAATAGAGAAATCTAATTCCAACCCCGATGAACTTTATATGTATCGTCAACCCCCGAAGTCCTTAAGTTGTAACAATGACCCGGGAACCTCTAAACCACCAGGTTTTTCTAAACCGTTGTGGAAAACGACAGTTAGTATTAGGGGAACATCATATATCCCTAGAAACTTGGCAAAACGAACCAAAACCGAAGAAGAAGAAATGAGCGAGTCGGAATAAGATAGTTGTATTCGTGTGGTGTAATATATGTAATATAGTGTGCTTATGCTTTATGATATATGTAAAAATTGCTTGTATTAATAAGTATTTTTTTATGAATCTAACTCTTGTCTATTTTACAGTTTAAAAACACAAAATGGATAGACAACCCAATATTTTAAGAGACCTATCCGGAGACATGATTGATGAAATCTTGTCTAGAGTCGGTCAGAATTCCTCGGCACAACTATTTAAGGCGAGATCAGTTTGTAAGACATTCGAAGAACGTTCCAAGAATGTCTTGGTTTATAAGAGACTTTCGTTTGAAAGATGGGGGATATCACATTGGGAAACCCATAAGTTACGATGTGTTTACTTTGACGCATATATTGCGGGGAACCCAAATGCTATTTTACGCAACGGGTTAAGAAATTATTTTGACTCAATATATTCGAATATTGGACTTCGTGATTTAGAAAAAGCGGCTAACATGTAACATAAAGAAGCATGTTATGCTTACGGATTAGTAATGTTCGCTTCTCACCAAAGTGAGAACAAGAACATCGGGCTACAACTATTAAACAAAATGTTCCCACAAGTGACGGAGTCGGTAATTGGGGTAAGAAATGAGGTTTTTAGATTGTTACGGGACTGTTGGACATTACGTAACCCTTGCCCCTTTGACGACGTTACAACACGCTGTCTTATCAACGGCCATAACGGTTATGTTCCACAAGACCAAGGATGGGAAGTAATCCTAGTAAAACCAGAATGCATGACTTGTTTCTGGACGTATGAATTACGCGTTTTATTGCCTTTGCTGAACGACTTGTGTACTAGCTAGAATTATCTTCACAACCATCTTGTATCAAATTTATTGTATGCTATATTTCATGCTATATGTAAAATAAGCGGTATTGTAAGCTTGTAAAATATTGTGTAAAAGTTTGAACGCGAAATATTATTATAATCAGTTTTTTATATAGAATTGTAGTAGTTGAATTGTATATTAGCTACTAAGTATGAACTTAACGGGTAGGTACTACCCGAATTTAAACTTATAAAATGCTAATATGAAGAAAAAGCTTTTATAAATGAGTTCATATTATGCTACGAAATACTATTAACTACTCTTAATATTCTGTATGATTAACTTGTTCCATTTGACTATTTTGAAGAAAATGGCACCGACTACTCGACACACCGTGAATATGAATGAAGAGGAATTCTGTACTTTTCTAGCTTCAAACATAGCCGCAGTACAGGCTGCGCTACATACCAACAATAACCTTGGATCTAGCAGTACCGGAAATCGTGTAGGATGCACCTACAAAGAATTCACTGCCTGCAAACCTTTGGAATTTGATGGAACCGAAGGACCGATCGGATTGAAACGGTGGACCGAGAAGGTCGAATCGGTGTTTGCAATAAGTAAGTGTACTGAAGAGGACAAAGTGAAGTACGCTACGCATACATTCACAGGTTCTGCGTTAACATGGTGGAATACCTATCTAGAGCAAGTGGGACAAGACGATGCGTACGCACTACCGTGGTCAGCATTCAAGCACTTGATGAACGAGAAGTACCGTCCCAGAACTGAGGTCAATAAGCTCAAGACAGAACTTAGAGGGTTACGAACCCAAGGATTTGATATTACCACGTACGAAAGACGATTCACAGAATTGTGCCTATTGTGTCCGGGAGCATTCGAAGATGAGGAAGAGAAGATCGACGCGTTTGTGAAAGGATTACCGGAAAGAATCCAAGAAGATATAAGTTCACACGAGCCCGCCTCCATACAACAGGCATGTAGAATGGCTCACAAACTAGTGAACCAGATTGAAGAAAGAATTAAAGAACAGACTACTGAAGAGGCCAATGTGAAGCAAGTTAAAAGAAAGTGGGAGGAAAACGGTGATAAGAATCACCAATACAACAACAACAGCAATTACAACAATAATCGCAACAATTATCCCAACAATCGCAACATCAATCGCAACTACAACAAACGGCCCAACAACAACAACAACAACAACAACAGCAACAGCAACTACAACAATCATCCCAACAACAATAATAACCGCAACAACAACAACAATTAGAAGCAGCTATGCCAAAGGCGTGAAAAGTATCACTCGGGGTTCTGCACCAAATTTTGCAACAAGTGTAAAAGAAATGGTCATAGCACGGCGAAGTGTGAGGTCTACGGACCAGGGGTTAATAGAACGAAAGGAACAAATGGTGTCGGAACAAGTAATGGCGGAGCAAGTAGTGTCGGAGCAAGTTATGCCAATGTAGTTTGTTATAAATGTGGAAAACCGGGCCACATTATTAGAAATTGCCCGAACCAGGAGAACCCGAATGGACAAGGCCGCAGAAGAGTTTTCAATATTAATGCGGCAGAGGCACAGGAAGACCCGGAGCTTGTTACGGGTACGTTTCTTATTGACAATAAATCTGCTTACGTTTTATTTGATTCGGGTGCGGATAGAAGCTATATGAGTAGAGATTTTTGTGCTAAATTAAGTTGTCCATTGACGCCTTTGGATAGTAAATTTTTACTCGAATTAGCAAATGGTAAATTAATTTCAGCAGATAATATATGTCGAAATCGAGAAATTAAACTGGTTAGCGAAACATTTAAGATTGATTTGATACCAGTAGAGTTAGGGAGTTTTGATGTGATAATCGGTATGGATTGGTTGAAAGAAGTGAAAGCAGAGATCGTTTGTTACAAAAATGCAATTCGCATTATACGAGAAAAAGGAAAACCCTTAATGGTGTACGGAGAAAAGGGCAACACGAAGCTACATCTTATTAGTAATTTGAAGGCACAAAAACTAATAAGAAAAGGTTGCTATGCTATTCTAGCACACGTCGAGAAAGTACAAACTGAAGAAAAGAGCATCAATGATGTTCCCATTGCAAAAGAATTTCCTGATGTATTTCCGAAATAATTACCGGGATTACCCCCACATCGATCCGTTGAATTTCAAATAGATCTTGTACCAGGAGCTGCACCAATAGCTCGTGCTCCTTACAGACTCGCACCCAGCGAGATGAAAGAACTGCAAAGCCAATTACAAGAACTTTTAGAGCGTGGTTTCATTCGACCAAGCACATCACCGTGGGGAGCTCCTGTTTTGTTTGTCAAGAAGAAAGATGGTACATTCAGGTTGTGTATCGACTACCGAGAGTTGAACAAACTTACCATCAAGAACCGCTACCCACTACCGAGAATCGATGACTTATTTGATCAACTACAAGGCTCGTCTGTTTATTCAAAGATTGACTTACGTTCCGGGTATCATCAAATGCGGGTGAAAGAAGATGATATTCCAAAGACTGCTTTCAGAACACGTTACGGTCATTACGAGTTTATGGTCATGCCATTTGGTTTAACTAATGCACCAGCTGTGTTCATGGACCTTATGAACCGAGTGTGTGGACCATACCTTGACAAGTTTGTCATTGTTTTCATTGATGACATACTTATTTACTCAAAGAATGACCAAGAACACGGTGAACATTTGAGAAAGGTGTTAGAAGTATTGAGGAAGGAAGAGTTGTACGCTAAGTTTTCAAAGTGTGCATTTTGGTTGGAAGAAGTTCAATTCCTCGGTCACATAGTGAACAAAGAAGGTATTAAGGTGGATCCGGCAAAGATAGAAACTGTTGAAAAGTGGGAAACCCCGAAAACTCCGAAACACATACGCCAGTTTTTAGGACTAGCTGGTTACTACAGAAGGTTCATCCAAGACTTTTCCAGAATAGCAAAACCCTTGACTACATTAACGCATAAAGGGAAGAAATTTGAATGGAAGGATGAACAAGAGAAAGCGTTTCAGTTATTAAAGAAAAAGCTAACTACGGCACCTATATTGTCATTGCCTGAAGGGAATGATGTTTTTGTGATTTATTGTGACGCATCAAAGCAAGGTCTCGGTTGTGTATTAATGCAACGAACGAAGGTGATTGCTTATGCCTCTAGACAATTGAAGATTCACGAACAAAATTATACGACGCATGATTTGGAATTAGGCGCGGTTGTTTTTGCATTAAAGACTTGGAGGCACTACTTATATGGGGTCAAAAGTATTATATATACCGACCACAAAAGTCTTCAACACATATTTAATCAGAAACAACTGAATATGAGGCAGCGTAGGCGGATTGAATTGTTGAATGATTATGACTTTGAGATTCGTTACCACCCGGGAAAGGCAAATGTGGTAGCCGATGCCTTGAGCAGGAAGGACAGAGAACCCATTCGAGTAAAATCTATGAATATAATGATTCATAATAACCTTACTACTCAAATAAAGGAGGCACAACAAGGAGTTTTAAAAGAGGGAAATTTAAAGGATGAAATACCCAAAGGATCGGAGAAGCATCTTAATATTCGGGAAGACGGAACCCGGTATAGGGCTGAAAGGATTTGGGTACCAAAATTTGGAGATATGAGAGAAATGGTACTTAGAGAAGCTCATAAAACCAGATACTCAATACATCCTGGAATGGGGAAGATGTACAAGGATCTCAAGAAACATTTTTGGTGGCCGGGTATGAAAGCCGATGTTGGTAAATATGTAGGAGAATGTTTGACGTGTTCTAAGGTCAAAGCTGAGCATCAGAAACCATCAGGTCTACTTCAACAACCCGAAATCCCGGAATGGAAATGGGAAAACATTACCATGGATTTCATCACTAAATTGCCAAGGACTGCAAGTGGTTTTGATACTATTTGGGTAATAGTTGATCGTCTCACCAAATCAGCACACTTCCTGCCAATAAGAGAAGATGATAAGATGGAGAAGTTAGCATGACTATATTTGAAGGAAGTCATCTCCAGACATGGAATACCAATCTCTATTATCTCTGATAGGGATGGCAGATTTATTTCAAGATTCTGGCAGACATTACAGCAAGCATTAGGAACTCGTCTAGACATGAGTACTGCCTATCATCCACAAACTGATGGGCAGAGCGAAAGGACGATACAAACGCTTGAAGACATGCTACGAGCATGTGTTATTAATTTCGGAAACAGTTGGGATCGACATCTACCGTTAGCAGAATTTTCCTACAACAACAGCTACCATTCAAGCATTGAGATGGCGCCGTTTGAAGCACTTTATGGTATAAAGTGCAGGTCTTCGATTTGTTGGAGTGAAGTGGGGGATAGACAGATTACGGGTCCGGATATTATACAAGAAACTACCGAGAAGATCATCCAAATTCAACAACGGTTGAAAACCTCCCAAAGTCGACAAAAGAGCTACGCTGACATTAAAAGAAAAGATATAGAATTTGAAATTGGAGAGATGGTCATGCTTAAAGTTGCACCTTGGAAAGGCGTTGTTCGATTTGGTAAACGAGGGAAATTAAATCCAAGGTATATTGGACCATTCAAGATTATTGATCATGTCGGACCAGTAGCTTACCGACTTGAGTTACCTCAACAACTCGCGGCTGTACATAACACTTTCCACGTCTCGAATTTGAAGAAATATTTTGCTAAAGAAGATCTCACTATTCCGTTAGATGAAATCCAAATCAACGAAAAACTTCAATTCATCGAAGAACCCGTCGAAATAATGGATCGTGAGGTTAAAAGACTTAAGCAAAACAAGATACCAATTGTTAAGGTTCGATGGAATGCTCGTAGAGGACCCGAGTTCACCTGGGAGCGTGAAGATCAGATGAAGAAGAAATACCCGCATCTATTTCCAGAAGATTCGTCAACACCTTCAACAGCTTAAAATTTCGGGACGAAATTTATTTAACGGGTAGGTACTGTAGTGACCCGAACTTTTCCATGTTTATATATATTAATATATATAAACATGGAAAAGTTCGGGTCACTACAGTACCTACCCGTTAAATAAATTTCGTCCCGAAATTTTAAGCTGTTGAAGGTGTTGACGAATCTTCTGGAAATAGATGCGGGTATTTCTTCTTCATCTGATCTTCACGCTCCCAGGTGAACTCGGGTCCTCTACGAGCATTCCATCGAACCTTAACAATTGATATCTTGTTTTGCTTAAGTCTTTTAGCCTCACGATCCATTATTTCGACGGGTTCTTCGATGAATTGAAGTTTTTCGTTGATTTGGATTTCATCTAATGGAATAGTGAGATCTTCTTTAGCAAAACATTTCTTCAAATTCGAGACGTGGAAAGTGTTATGTACATCCACGAGTTGTTGAGGTAACTCAAGTCGGTAAGCTACTGGTCCGACACGATCAATAAATTTGAATGGTCCAATATACCTTGGATTTAATTTCCCTCGTTTACCAAATCGAACAACGCCTTTCCAAGGTGCAACTTTAAGCATGACTATCTCTCCAATTTCAAATTCTATATCTTTTCTTTTAATGTCAGCGTAGCTCTTTTGTCGACTTTGGGCGGTTTTCAACCGTTGTTGAATTTGGATGATCTTCTCGGTAGTTTCTTGTATAATCTCCGGACCCGTAATCTGTCTATCCCCCACTTCACTCCAACAAATCGGAGACCTGCACTTTCTACCATAAAGTGCTTCAAACGGCGCCATCTCAATGCTTGAATGGTAGCTGTTGTTGTAGGAAAATTCTGCTAACGGTAGATGTCGATCCCAACTGTTTCCGAAATCAATAACACATGCTCGTAGCATGTCTTCAAGCGTTTGTATCGTCCTTTCGCTCTGCCCATCAGTTTGTGGATGATAGGCAGTACTCATGTCTAGACGAGTTCCTAATGCTTGCTGTAATGTCTGCCAGAATCTTGAAATAAATCTGCCATCCCTATCAGAGATAATAGAGATTGGTATTCCATGTCTGGAGACGACTTCCTTCAAATACAGTCGTGCTAACTTCTCCATCTTGTCATCTTCTCTTATTGGCAGGAAGTGTGCTGATTTGGTGAGACGATCAACTATTACCCAAATAGTATCAAAACCACTTGCAGTCCTTGGTAATTTAGTGATGAAATCCATGGTAATGTTTTCCCATTTCCATTCCGGGATTTCGGGTTGTTGAAGTAGACCTGATGGTTTCTGATGCTCAGCTTTGACCTTAGAACACGTCAAACATTCTCCTACATATTTAGCAACATCGGCTTTCATACCCGGCCACCAAAAATGTTTCTTGAGATCCTTGTACATCTTCCCCGTTCCAGGATGTATTGAGTATCTGGTTTTATGAGCTTCTCTAAGTACCATTTCTCTCATATCTCCAAATTTTGGTACCCAAATCCTTTCAGCCCTATACCGGGTTCCGTCTTCCCGAATATTAAGATGCTTCTCCGATCCCTTGGGTATTTCATCCTTTAAATCTCCCTCTTTTAAAACTCCTTGTTGCGCCTCCTTTATTTGAGTAGTAAGGTTATTATGAATCATTATATTCATAGATTTTACTCGAATGGGTTCTCTGTCCTTCCTGCTCAAGGCATCGGCTACCACATTTGCCTTTCCCGGGTGGTAACGAATCTCAAAGTCGTAATCATTCAACAATTCAATCCACCTACGCTGCCTCATATTCAGTTGTTTCTGATTAAATATGTGTTGAAGACTTTTGTGGTCGGTATATATAATACTTTTGACCCCATATAAGTAGTGCCTCCAAGTCTTTAATGCAAAAACAACCGCGCCTAATTCCAAATCATGCGTCGTATAATTTTGTTCGTGAATCTTCAATTGTCTAGAGGCATAAGCAATCACCTTCGTTCGTTGCATTAATACACAACCGAGACCTTGCTTTGATGCGTCACAATAAATCACAAAATCATCATTCCCTTCAGGCAATGACAATATAGGTGCCGTAGTTAGCTTTTTCTTTAATAACTGAAACGCTTTCTCTTGTTCATCCTTCCATTCAAATTTCTTCCCTTTATGCGTTAATGCAGTCAAGGGTTTTGCTATTCTGGAAAAGTCTTGGATGAACCTTCTGTAGTAACCAGCTAGTCCTAAAAACTGGCGTATGTGTTTCGGAGTTTTCGGGGTTTCCCACTTTTCAACAGTTTCTATCTTTGCCGGATCCACCTTAATACCTTCTTTGTTCACTATGTGACCGAGGAATTGAACTTCTTCCAACCAAAATGCACACTTTGAAAACTTAGCGTACAATTCTTACTTCCTCAATACTTCTAACACCTTTCTCAAATGTTCACCGTGTTCTTGGTCATTCTTTGAGTAAATAAGTATGTCATCAATGAAAACAATGACAAACTTGTCAAGGTATGGTCCACACACTCGGTTCATAAGGTCCATGAACACAGCTGGTGCATTAGTTAAACCAAATGGCATGACCATAAACTCGTAATGACCGTAACGTGTTCTGAAAGCAGTCTTTGGAATATCATCTTCTTTCACCCGCATTTGATGATACCCGGAACGTAAGTCAATCTTTGAATAAACAGACGAGCCTTGTAGTTGATCAAATAAGTCGTCGATTCTCGGTAGTGGGTAGCGGTTCTTGATGGTAAGTTTGTTCAACTCTCGGTAGTCGATACACAACCTGAATGTACCATCTTTCTTCTTGACAAACAAAACAGGAGCTCCCCACGGTGATGTGCTTGGTCGAATGAAACCACGATCTAAAAGTTCTTGTAATTGGCTTTGCAGTTCTTTCATCTCGCTGGGTGCGAGTCTGTAAGGAGCACGAGCTATTGGTGCAGCTCATGGTACAAGATCTATTTGAAATTCAACGGATCGATGTGGGGGTAATCCCGGTAATTCTTTCGGAAATACATCAGGAAATTCTTTTGCAATGGGAACATCATTGATGCTCTTTTCTTCAGTTTGTACTTTCTCGACGTGTGCTAGAACAGCATAGCAACCTTTTCTTATTAGTTTTTGTGCCTTCAAATTACTAATAAGATGTAGCTTCGTGTTGCCCTTTTCTCCGTACACCATTAAGGGTTTTCCTTTTTCTCGTATAATGCGAATTGCATTTTTGTAACAAACGATCTCTGCTTTCACTTCTTTCAACCAATCCATACCGATTATCACATCAAAACTCCCTAACTCTACTGGTATCAAATCAATCTTAAATGTTTCGCTAACCAGTTTAATTTCTCGATTCCGACATATATTATCTGCTGAAATTAATTTACCATTTGCTAATTCGAGTAAAAATTTACTATCCAAAGGCGTCAATGGACAACTTAATTTAGCACAAAAATCTCTACTCATATAGCTTCTATCCGCACCCGAATCAAATAAAACGTAAGCAGATTTATTGTCAATAAGAAACGTACCCGTAACAAGCTCCGGGTCTTCCTGTGCCTCTGCCGCATTAATATTGAAAACTCTTCCGCGGCCTTTTCCATTCGTGTTCTCCTGGTTCGGGCAATTTCTAATAATGCGGCCCGGTTTTCCACATTTATAACAAACTACATTGGCATAACTTGCTCCGACACTACTTGCTCCGCCATTACTTGTTCCGACACCATTTGTTCCTTTCGTTCTATTAACCCCTGGTCCGTAGACCTCACACTTCGCCGCGCTATGACCATTTCTTTTACACTTGTTGCAAAATTTGGTGCAGAACCCCGAGTGATACTTTTCACACCTTTGGCATAGCTGCTTCTAATTGTTGTTGTTGTTGCGGTTATTATTGTTGTTGGGATGATTGTTGTAGTTGCTGTTGCTGTTGTTGTTGTTGTTGTTGGGCCGTTTGTTGTAGTTGCGATTGATGTTGCGATTGTTTGGATAATTGTTGCGATTATTGTTGTAATTGTTGTTGTTGTTGTATTGGTGATTCTTATCACCGTTTTCCTCCCACTTTCTTTTAACTTGCTTCACATTGGCCTCTTCAGTAGTCTGTTCTTTAATTCTTTCTTCAATCTGGTTCACTAGTTTGTGAGCCATTCTACATGCCTGTTGTATGGAGGCGGGCTCGTGTGAACTTATATCTTCTTGGATTCTTTCCGGTAATCCTTTCACAAACGCTTCGATCTTCTCTTCCTCATCTTCGAATGCTCCCGGACACAATAGGCACAATTCTGTGAATCGTCTTTCGTACGTGGTAATATCAAATCCTTGGGTTCGTAACTCTCTAAGTTCTGTCTTGAGCTTATTGACCTCGGTTCTGGGACGGTACTTCTCGTTCATCAAGTGCTTGAATGCTGACCATGGTAGTGCGTACGCATCGTCTTGTCCCACTTGCTCTAGATAGGTATTCCACCATGTTAACGCAGAACCTGTGAATGTATGCGTAGCGTACTTCACTTTGTCCTCTTCAGTACACTTACTTATGGCAAACACTGATTCGACCTTCTCGGTCCACCGTTTCAATCCGATCGGTCCTTCGGTTCCATCAAATTCAAAAGGTTTGCAGGCAGTGAATTCTTTGTAGGTGCATCCTACACGATTTCCTGTACTGCTAGATCCAAGGTTATTGTTGGTATGTAGCGCAGCCTGTACTGCGGCTATGTTTGAAGCTAGAAAAGTACGGAATTCCTCTTCATTCATATTCATGGTGTGTCGAGTAGTCGGTGCCATTTCCTTCAAAATAGTCAAATGGAACAAGTTAATCATACAGAATATTAAGAGTAGTTAATAGTATTTCGTAGCATAATATGAACTCATTTATAAAAGCTTTTTCTTCATATTAGTGTTTTATAAGTTTAAATTCGGGTAGTACCTACCCGTTAAGTTCATACTTAGTAGCTAATATACAATTAAACTACTACAATTCTATATGAAAAACTGATTATAATAATATTTCGCGTTCAAAGTTTTACACAATATTTTACAAACTTACAATACCGCTTATTTTACATATAGCATGAAATATAGCACACAATAAATTTGATACAAGATGGTTGTGAAGATAATTCTAGCTAGTACACAAGTCGTTCAGCAAAGGCAATAAAGACACGTAATTCATACGTCCAGAAACAAGTCATGCATTCTGGTTTTACTAGGATTACTTCCCATCCTTGGTCTTGTGGAACATAACCATTATGGCCGTTGATAAGACAGCGTGTTGTAACGTCGTCAAAGGGACGAGGGTTACGTAATGTCCAACAGTCCCGTAACAATCTAAAAACCTCATTTCTTACCGCAATTACCGACTCCGTCACTTGTGGGAACATTTTGTTTAATAGTTGTAGCCCGATGTTCTTGTTCTCACTTTGGTGAGAAGCGAACATTACTAATCCGTAAGCATAACATGCTTCTTTATGTTGCATGTTAGCCGCTTTTTCTAAATTACGAAGTCCAATATTCGGATATATTGAGTCAAAATAATTTCTTAACCCATTGCATAAAATAGCATTTGGGTTCCCCGCAATATATGCGTCAAAGTAAACACATCGTAACTTATGGATTTCCCAATGTGATATCCCCCATCTTTCGAACGAAAGCCTTTTATAAACCAAGGCATTCTTGGAACGTTCTTCGAATGTCTTACAAACTGATCTCGCCTTAAATAGTTGTGCCGAAGAATTCTGACCGACTCTAGACAAGATTTCATCAATCATGTCTCCGGGTAGGTCTCTTAAAATATTGGGTTGTCTATCCATTTTGTGTTTTTATACTGTAAAATAGACAAGAGTTAGATTCATAAAAAAAATACTTATTAATACAAGCAATTTTTACATATATCATATAGCATAAGCACACTATATTACATATATTACACCACACGAATACAACTATCTTATTCCGACTCGCTTGTTTCTTCTTCTTCGGTTTTGGTTCGTTTTGCCAAGTTTCTAGGGATATATGATGTTCCCTTAATACAAGCCGTCGTTTTCCACATTGGTTTAGAAAAACCTGGTGGTTTAGAGGTTCCCGGGTCATTGTTACAACTTAAGGACTTCGGGGGTTGACGATACATATAAAGTTCATCGGGGTTGGAATTAGATTTCTCTATTTTTATGCCCTTTCCCTTATTATTTTCTTTTGCCTTTTTAAATTCAGTTGGGGTAATTTCTATAACATCATCGGAATTCTCGTCGGAATCCGATTCATCGGAGAATTGGTAATCCTCCCAATATTTTGCTTCCTTGGCGGAAACACCATTGACCATAATTAACCTTGGTCGGTTGGTTGAGGATTTTCTTTTACTTAACCGTTTTATTATTTCCCCCACCGGTTCTATTTCTTCATCCGGTTCCGATTCTTCTTCCGGTTCCGATTCTTCTTCCGGTTCCGATTCTTCTTCCGGTTCTGACTCTTCTTCCGGTTCCTCTTCTGGAACTTGTGAATCAGTCCACGAATCATTCCAATTTACATTTGACTCTTCATTATTATTAGGTGAGTCAATGGGACTTGTTCTAGAGGTAGACATCTATCACATAATATCAAACGCGTTAAGAGATTAATATATCACATAATATTCACATGTTAAAAATATATAGTTTCCAACAAAATTTGTTAAGCAATCATTTTTAAAGAAAACACGGTCGAAGTCCAGACTCACTAATGCATCCTAACAAACTCGATAAGACACAGTAATGCAAATTTTCTGGTTCTCTAAGACCAATGCTCTGATACCAACTGAAATGTCCCGTTCTTATTGATTAAAAACGTTCCATATTAATTGATTTCGTTGTGAGGTTTTGACCTCTATATGAGATATTTTTCAAAGACTGCATTCATTTTTAAAACAAAAACCATAACCTTTATTTCATAAATAAAGGTTTAAAAAGCTTTACGTAGATTATCAAATAATGATAATCTAAAATATCCTGTTTACACACGACCATTACATAATGGTTTACAATACAAATATGTTACATCGAAATCAGTTTCTTGAATGCAGTTTTTACACAATATCATACAAACATGGACTCCAAATCTTGTCCTTATTTTAGTATGCAACAGCGGAAGCTCTTAGTATTCACATGAGAATAAACATGCTTTAAACGTCAACAAAAATGTTGGTGAGTTATAGGTTTAACCTATATATATCAAATCGTAACAATAGACCACAAGATTTCATATTTCAATACACATCCCATACATAGAGATAAAAATCATTCATATGGTGAACACCTGGTAACCGACATTAACAAGATGCATATATAAGAATATCCCCATCATTCCGGGACACCCTTCGGATATGATATAAATTTCGAAGTACTAAAGCATCCGGTACTTTGGATGGGGTTTGTTAGGCCCAATAGATCTATCTTTAGAGTTCGCGTCAATTAGGGTGTCTGTTCCCTAATTCTTAGATTACCAGACTTAATAAAAAGGGGCATATTCGATTTCGATCATTCAACCATATAATGTAGTTTCAATTACTTGTGTCTATTTCGTAAAACAGTTATAATAACAGCGCATGTATTCTCAGTCCCAAAAATATATATTGCAAAAGCATTTAAAAAGGGATTAATGAAACTCACGCATATAAATATTGTAAAACAGTTAATAAAGCATTTGCATGTATTCTCAGCCCAAAAATGTAATGAGTAAAAAGGGAGAAAATGAAACTCACGCATATAAATATTATAAAACAGTTAATAAAGCATTTGCATGTATTCTCAGCCCAAAAATGTAATGAGTAAAAAGGGAGAAAATGAAACTCACTTTCACAGATTTTACTTCGTCGGGAAGTAAGACTTGGCCACTGGTTGATTCACGAACCTATAACAATATATATATATATATATATATATATATATATATATATATATATATATATATATATATATATATATATATATCAAAGTATGTTCAAAATATATTTACAACACTTTTAATATATTTTGATGTTTTAAGTTTATTAAGTCAGCTGTCCTCGTTAGTAACCTACAACTAGTTGTCCACAGTTAGATGTACAGAAATAAATCGATAAATATTATCTTGAATCAATCCACGACCCAGTGTATACGTATCTCAGTATTGATCACAACTCAAACTATATATATTTTGGAATCAACCTCAACCCTGTATAGCTAACTCCAACATTCACATATAGAGTGTCTATGGTTGTTCCGAAATATATATAGATGTGTCGACATGATATGTCAAAACATTGTATACGTGTCTATGGTATCTCAAGATTACATAATATACAATACAAGTTGATTAAGTTATGGTTGGAATAGATTTGTTACCAATTTTCACGTAGCTAAAATGAGAAAAATTATCCAATCTTGTTTTACCCATAACTTCTTCATTTTAAATCCGTTTTGAGTGAATAAAATTGCTATGGTTTCATATTGAACTCTATTTTATGAATCTAAACAGAAAAAGTATAGGTTTATAGTCGGAAAAATAAGTTACAAGTCGTTTTTGTAAAGGTAGTCATTTCAGTCGAAAGAACGACGTCTAGATGACCATTTTAGAAAACATACTTCCACTTTGAGTTTAACCATAATTTTTGGATATAGTTTCATGTTCATACTAAAAATCATTTTCTCAGAATAACAACTTTTAAATCAAAGTTTATCATAGTTTTTAATTAACTAACCCAAAACAGCCCGCGGTGTTACTACAACGGCGTAAATCCGGTTTTACGGTGTTTTTCGTGTCTCCAGGTTTTAAATCATTAAGTTAGCATATCATATAGATATAGAACATGTGTTTAGTTGATTTTAAAAGTCAAGTTAGAAGGATTAACTTTTGTTTGCGAACAAGTTTAGAATTAACTAAACTATGTTCTAGTGATTACAAGTTTAAACCTTCGAATAAGATAGCTTTATATGTATGAATTGAATGATGTTATGAACATCATTACTACCTTAAGTTCCTTGGATAAACCTACTAGAAAAGAGAAAAATGGATCTAGCTTCAACGGATCCTTGGATGGCTCGAAGTTCTTGAAGCAGAATCATGACACGAAAACAAGTTCAAGTAAGATCATCACTTGAAATAAGATTGTTATATTTATAGAAATTGAACCAAAGTTTGAATATGATTATTACCTTGTATTAGAATGATAACCTACTGTAAGAAACAAAGATTTCTTGAGGTTGGATGATCACCTTACAAGATTGGAAGTGAGCTAGCAAACTTGAAAGTATTCTTGATTTTATGTAACTAGAACTTGTAGAATTTATGAAGAACACTTAGAACTTGAAGATAGAACTTGAGAGAGATCAATTAGATGAAGAAAATTTAAGAATGAAAGTGTTTGTAGGTGTTTTTGGTCGTTGGTGTATGGATTAGATATAAAGGATATGTAATTTTGTTTTCATGTAAATAAGTCATGAATGATTACTCATATTTTTGTAATTTTATGAGATATTTCATGCTAGTTGCCAAATGATGGTTCCCACATGTGTTAGGTGACTCACATGGGCTGCTAAGAGCTGATCATTGGAGTGTATATACCAATAGTACATACATCTAAAAGCTGTGTATTGTACGAGTATGAATACGGGTGCATACGAGTATAATTGTTGATGAAACTGAACGAGGATGTAATTGTAAGCATTTTTGTTAAGTAGAAGTATTTTGATAAGTGTATTGAAGTCTTTCAAAAGTGTATAAATACATATTAAAACACTACATGTATATACATTTTAACTGAGTCGTTAAGTCATCGTTAGTCGTTACATGTAAGTGTTGTTTTGAAACCTTTAGGTTAACGATCTTGTTAAATGTTGTTAACCCAATGTTTATAATATCAAATGAGATTTTAAATTATTATATTATCATGATATTATCATGTATGAATATCTCTTAATATGATATATATACATTAAATGTCTTTACAACGATAATCGTTACATATATGTCTCGTTTAAAAATCATTAAGTTAGTAGTCTTGTTTTTACATATGTAGTTCATTGTTAATATACTTAATGATATGTTTACTTATCATAGTATCATGTTAACTATATATATATCCATATATATGTCATCATATAGTTTTTACAAGTTTTAACGTTCGTGAATCACCGGTCAACTTGGGTGGTCAATTGTCTATTATGAAACATATTTCAATTAATCAAGTCTTAACAAGTTTGATTGCTTAACATGTTGGAAACATTTAATCATGTAAATATCAATCTCAATTAATATATATAAACATGGAAAAGTTCGGGTCACTACAGTCGAAATCCGTACTTTCACTGGTCATTAAACTTAATGACTTTAGCATTTATACTCACTTATACTTAGACCATCTTTAACCCTTCGAGGCGTGTTAGCGTATTGCTGGGTGTGGTGGGATGCTTGATGGGCGTGCTGGTAAATTGCTAGATAATGGGTGGTGTGCTGAGTGGCGTGTTGATGTGTATGGGTGGGGTATTTTAATTTATTTTTAATTTTTCTTTAATTTTTCTTATTTTTCTTTATTTTTTTAATTAGTTATATTATTATTTTGTAAATTATAAAAACAAATAAATTTAATAAATCACACGATATAAAATTAATAATACGATTACAATAATTTAAAAATTCTAAAAAATAAAAGATTACATAAAAATTCATTAAAAAGCATTACTATAATTAAATAGTCCTTAAATTGTGCGGCGGAAATTTGGTGGAAGATTGCATATATGCTCGGTTAAGTCGGCACGAAGTGCATTATGCACATCTTTCTCGCGTATTTCCTTTTCTCGTGTTGCTTGAGAACTATTTCCATTCCTAACAAAAGCAGGTTGGTTTTCTGGCTCTATTAAATACTTATAGTCGAGTGAAGTTATAGCATAACCGTTATCCTCTTGGATCATATTGTGCAATATATAAAATGCGGGACATTTTTTTTTGGCTTTCCAAGCTCGTCCAGGCACACGTAATATATTTAATATACCTTGAAGAACACCGAATGTGTGCTCGACATCCTTTCGTGCACTTTCTTGAAACCGTGTAAACTTTGCAGCTTGGTTGTCAGTTGGGGATGAATATGTTTTAATAAGTGTAGCCCAATCCGGATAAATACCATTAGCGAGATAATAATCATGTGTGTAGTCATGACCATTTACTGTAAATGGTGAAGGTGGAGCAGTACCGTTCTTAATAAAATCAAACAATGGTGATCGGTTTAACACATTGATATCATTGTTGGAACTTGCAACACAAAAAAGGTGTGCCATATCCACATATCATACGAAGCTACAGCTTCGAGAATAAGAGTTGTTTTTTTGTGATGACCACTTGTGAATTGCCCTTGCCATGCAACAGGACAATTCTTTCATTCCCAATGCATGCAATCGATGCTCCCAAGCATCCCCCTAAAACCATGTTTTGGTTCGTGCGATGCGTATATTCGTTGAATATCGTGTGCAGTTGGTTTTCGTAAATACTTTTTTTATACAAATCAGTAACACACAAACAAAAGTTGTCTAAACAGTTTAATGATGTTTGCTCACTCATATGCAAATATTCGTCCCACATATCACCCCCTGTACCGTAGGCCAACTGGCGTAACGCAGATGTGCATTTTTGATAGATACTAAAACTTTGACGACCACAAGCGTCATATTTTTCTTTAAAAAATTCAAAGTGCGCGGGTAAAGGATAGCATTCAAATATACCTGTTATGATACGGATGAATAATTGCGGTTGCATTCAAAATCATCTTTTAAATTTAGTATTAGGAAACATAGGATTATCAGGAAAATAGTCCTTCCATAGACGTTATGTCGCACCTTCGCGATCCCTAGGAAGATACATTCGGGGTGCTTGTGGAGGTCTCTGACTTGAGCCTTCACCAGTTTCTTGGTCTAGCTCTTCGGCGCACAAACGCATAACATTTGATAATATTTCATTGTCCGAAGAATCATCGTCGATAATTCGTAAAAAGACATCCATTTGGAGTAATGTTATGTTTATAAATTAGAAGAGTATAGAGAAATGAAAGTTAAGTTTGAAAGTGTGTTTGTGTTGTATTTTATAGATTAAAAAGGTTTTATTTATTTATTTATATATTTATTTTATAACCGTTGCAAATATACCCGTTTGTATAATATATGTATTTGAATTCAAATGAAATGGGGCAATAACCAACCTACACGTCGACCAAACAGCTCTTGCACGCGGCATTTTACTCCGTGTAGCAATCCAGCACGCCGACCCATGTAGCCACCAACACGCCGCGTTAGCCACGTGTAGGTGGCGTGTTTCTGGCACTTCAGGGGTAACACGCGAACGTTAGAAAAGATGTTAAAACATATTATTAAACTGTTTCAATTAAATAAATCGGTGGTTACACAGGTTATATATATATATATATATATATATATATATATATATATATATATATATATATATATATATATATATATATATATATATATATATATATATATATATATATAATGATAATGATAATGATACAAATAATGATAAAAATTAAAAACAAAAAGAAAAGGTAGATGTTTGTTTGACATTAAATGAGTGGTCGCAGTAGTCGTTGGTTGTACACTTGTAGTTGCGGTTATTTTACTTCTCTAGTTAATGGCGATTTTGTTCTCACAAACCCTAATTTCAATTCCCATTTCTGTTTCTGTTTCTTCCCCATCATCAGAAATCACACCAAAATCATTCTAAACAAAGAATCATCACCAGGTAATTTCACTATGAGCTTCATATATCTATTTGCCATTTCTGTTATACAGTTGTTGTAATCTGATGATTATTATTATGCAATTGTATTTAAAAGCTTGAGTTTGATAGTACTATATGTTACTATCATCATAATTACTCAATTTTGGTTTCAAGCTAAAACTCACCTGATTTCTACTTCATCTAAGCATAACAATAATTAGAATTTTTCTAAGTTATTAACATGCTTAAATTATTTGTACATAACTATTAGTTATTATTTTGTGGTGGCGATTACTTGAATTTGATTGTACAATTGTTTTATACGTGTTTTTAATAGTGCTTAGAAAAAAAAAATTATTGTAGCAATGATTATGATTTCTATATTGTTATTGCTGCAGTTTGAAACATGCATATGGTAGTTATGTTAGTTATAAATTTTACTAAAAAGTTGTAACCAAATATCACAAATTCAATAATGTGCGGTGTTAGAAAACAGGGTTTGGTTTGATGATTATGAGTTGATTCTTAAATCGTGTAATCATTTTCTCAATTAAGTATTTCGACCCCACAAGCCTCGGGTATCAAGAAATCCTAATTGAGATACAAATGTGTATGAGAGAATGAGTATATTTCTATTATGTTCTTATGAAAGAAAATTCTAATTCCCATATATATAGGAAGTGAAAAGGTGCAATTAAATGACACAACCTTTCAATGAAAAAATATAACATATCAACGAAAAGATGCAACTTTTCGTTCACGGCTTTTGAAAGTTAGCTATAATTTAACTAGTTTAATGCCGCAATTTCCATAACATTATCGAGTTATCTCGAACGAGCGTGCACTCCGCACTCTCCAAACTCGCCATTGAGTCTAATTCGATAATCATTTGCTTTCCAGTAAATCCCGATTATCTAGAATGATTGTTGATAACACTAAAATACCAACGTGTGGTACCAAAAACGTTCTAACTCATCAAAAGGAGTGAAAGTTCAATTTATGTTAAACTCTGGAGTTAAAGTTCATATTTCCTTTTTCTTTGCTAGATGAAGGTACCATTTTACCAAATTCAGAATCTTTGTTTGTTTGTTTTTTTTTTTTTTTTTTTTTTTTTTTTTTTTTAATTTATTAGTTTGCTAAAAAGTTGCAACCAAAGATCACAAATTCAATTAGGTGGGGTACCATATTATCGGATTCATAATCTTTGGTTACCTTTCTTGACAATTTCTCTTACTAATTTACTACTTATTGTTACTCCGTCCTAAAATATATGTCCGTTTTTCTATTCTAATTTTTCTTCAAAGTTTTGTAACATAAAGACAAATCTTTGTGAATAGGTGCAGTGAGTTATTGAAACTTACTAATGGCTGATGATACAACCATCCTGAGTTACTGGTTGAACTGGCGGTTCTTCCTCTGTGCATTATGGATGGTCTTTGCTATTATAGTAATAACCACCTTGATAATCAAATACGAAGTTTTTTATAAAAAGACGAGTCGGAAAAAAGAAAACGAGCTTGTTGCAGAACCTATAGGGATTTTGTACGAGGATGAAACTTGGCGGACGTCTTTGAAAGCAGTTCATCCTGCTTGGCTGCTTGTTTACAGATTATTTGCATTTGGTTTGATGTTAGCAATTCTTATTGTTAATTTAGTCGGTGCAGGGGCCGACGTATTTTTCTATTACACTCAGTAAGCTCCTTCGGTCGCTAAATGTTTCATACCCTGCTAGAATCATGAACAATAATAGTATATAATATGTCTGTATTTCGACTTTATTAACATCATCTCTTTTGTGATGTTTCTTATGATTAACAGGTGGACATTTACTTTGGTCACTTTCTATTTTGCGGTATGAAAAAATGTTGCTAATCATATCCACATGTTTTTAAGCATAAATTTCATATTGGTGGTGAACATGTTTCATTTCTGTAAAAAAAGGCTAAAAAGCTGATAAGTTCGATTATTTTTGTTTTATTTGCAGCTTGCTTCTTCATTCTCAATTTATGGGTGTTACCAATATTGGAATGAACTTAGTAATGTTAATATCAATAATGCAATTTTAGACCCCGAACGAGGGACCTACGTGGCTCCCGCAACCGAAGAGGGCTCGAACTCCCACAGTGTGCCCATTAACCCAAGCAATCATGGAGAAACTCATGTTAGGAAGACTGCTGGGATATTGGGCTATTTTTTTCAAATAGTCTTTCAGGCAAGCTTTTTTATTAATATAGATTTCTATTGATATTAGTTTTTTTTTATTCCACCGAGTTTTGTTATACTTATAATTAATCGTCGGTTTCTCTCCTAATGAACAGGTTTGCTCTGGCGCTGTAGGTCTCACTGATAGTGTGTTTTGGTTCATAATTTATCCGTTTCTTACTCCTCCCGAGTACAATTTAAATTTCGTAAGCTTTTCTCGTCGTCTTTATTTTCTGTTGGCTTATACATCGAATCTCTCTTTGAAATTATTTTGAGGGGTACTTTTGTTGTTTGCATTCTAGATGGATGTTAGCATGCATTCAGTCAATGCCATTCTACTCCTTGTTGATCTTATTCTTAATCGCTTGGTAAGTTGCACACTACCTAGCGTCTTCTGTCTCAACATCTGCTTTTTTTTTTTTTTTTTGGTGTGTGTGTGGCATGTCCTGTTTAAACCTCTTGACTCTTTTTTTTTAATTTATCAGCGGTTCCCTTTCTTTCGTTTGGCTTATTTTGGTCTATGGACATTGATATATGTCATTTTCCAGTGGGTCGTCCATGCGTGTGTATTCATGTGGTAAGCTGATATTATTATTTAATAAACAATGATCTCCGTACCTCATACAAATACATCCCCGTATCATTTATTTTGTCCTATATTATTATTTACATGGTTCTTGATATTGCAGGTGGCCATATTCCTTCCTCGATTTATCATCTCCATATGCTCCCATTTGGTATGTTACTATGTGAATTTGGATTTGAATGTGAGCAGTCAGCTTACCATATAACCATAATGACATACTATATCTGTCGCAAAGTAAATAAATAAATATGTTCATGAATCGGTAAACAAAACATAAGTACCCATACACACACACCCCTAATATGACCCATTTATAGCTAATCAGATATGTCAATATTGCTTCCACTAGGCACTGTGTAAATCTGAAGTTGTACAATCTTGAACCAAGTTATCTCTAATGCATTATTCCCTCACTGCGATACACGTTTCTGTACAATCTTGAACTAAGTTTAGCAAGCATTTTATAAAACATAGTTATCCATCCATATGTACATAAATTCATGTAGCTGTTATTTGTGTTCCTTTGGACATATATTAAGTGCTTAATCTAATGGGATTAGTGATTATTTGCAGGTATTTAGGAGTGGGATTAATTCATCTCCCTGCATACGGCATCTTTGCACTCATAGTTAGGGGCAAGCAACTTCTACTGTCAAGATACTCTGAGACACATGGAGCATGATGTAGCAGAAACTCATCTATTTTTACTAATAAAACTAAGGTATTAGCTTCAAGATTCTAATTAGATTCTGCTATCTTCGATAACTCTAACTGTATACCGATTTAGTGACTTGTACATGATAAAAAAAAAAAAAAAAAAAAAAAAGTTTAAAGAGGGATACGTTCAAGCATTTATATTTTCGTGCATTTAAGGGTATGCAAACAACAAAACTGAGAAAAGGCACATGTCGTATCCAGTTTGGTTGTAGTTTATAAGAATCTGATTCTTGATTTGTTCTGTGTTGCTCATTTGCTACATTTGCTTTTCTTCTTGTTATTGCAGGAGTTTGGCATTATGGAAAAGATGCAGACTGATTTATATATATAATGTAAATAAAAATATATTTGAGTTATATAATTGTATTTCCAGTATATGTTTAAATCAGAAAAACTCTTAGAAATTTATTGTGCATGTTATATATGTAAACACCTCTATTTGTAAGTAATTCTATTTCATGTTGTATGTTTGTATCATGAAAAACATTGAAGCTCATTTCAAATGAGACATTTAAGTAATTCTATGTTTGTGTTGTTCTCGGGCTTCTCGAGAATTTCACATCGTTTCCAGTGGCGGATCCAGGATTTTAAGTCACCGGGGGCAAAAAAAAGTCAACAAAAGCTTAATTTTTTTTTTTCCCACCAAATGTAACAAAAAACGGCACGAAATATACTAAAAACTAGATTTTTCCTCTACGTAAACGCATATTATTAAAACGCTCCATTACATCTTCATCTTTAACTTCGACTAGAGCTTCTCTTTCGACCGCACAAATTACACAAGCATTGAGAAACTCCTCTCCAATACGGTTGCGTAGGTTCGACTTTATAATTTTCATTGATGAAAAACATCGCTCAACTGTTGCGGTCGCAACGGGTAACACCAATGCTAGCTTTAATAACCGGTAAAGCAACGGATAAGTTCTATTCTTCCTTGTTTCCACCATCACTCTAGCAAGGTCGGCAATACCATTCAAGTCCTTAAATTTTGGATCATTTAGGACACTTTGATGGTATATTTCAAGTTCATTCTCAAATTCAATCATATCCGTACTATTAAAATCTTTTGGATAAAACTCACACAACCTTATTAGTTTTGACAAATCAAACATCGAGAATGAATCGCGTGGATTCAACGCCCACATACAAGAAAGTAACTCGGTACTAGCTTCACTAAAACGATCACCAAACTCTTGAATTTGCATATCCAAAACGGTGTTAAAACACTCTATCTCATAATAATGTTGATTGGTGATTTTCTCCCTTTGACAAAACGTCTACCATTTGTAGTAGGAAATGAACAACCTTTCGGTTGATAAGGTCCTCTAAGCCAATATTGTCTTCTTATCTCGTCTCTTTGATTGGCATCATATTCTAAAATTCTTGGTCTATCAACCGGATCCGATGGAAGATTCTCCATATCAACAACATTAATAGGAGTCGAAGGAGATGGTTTCATTCTTTTATAATAAGCCTCCATATCATTAACAATTAACAATCTGTTAACAAATTAACTATCTATTAACAAATTAACAATTACAATCAAATTACTTAATTACATAAACACAATTTTCACTATGGCAGTAGGTAGTAGCACTAACAATTACAACAGTCAAATAAAGACAGTAGCACTAACAAGTAGCAACATAATTAACAAATTAACAATTACAATTATAAATTTACAATCTATAAAAAGTGTACAGAGGACAGCGAATTTTGTGATAGCAGCAAAAATAATTACCTTAATTTTGTAATAGTGTACAGAGGAGAAAAAGGGTTGAGCGATTTTTGCAGATGGGCAGTTAATTTTGTGACTCAGATGTTTTTTTTTTCCTTCTTCTTCGTCGTCCGTATACAGAGATGAGAGATGAGAGATGAGATAAGGGTAAGGGTTTCAACTATCGGGAGGGATAGGGAAAATGGGAAATAAGAAGTGGGCTTGATTTTTTTATTGTTTAATTGGCTCCAATTCTTTATTAAATAGATCAAGATTTTGGATTTGGGGCAAAAACAAAATTTATTGAATCATGACTTTTGAGTTTGGGGCAAATGTCTTTTGGGTTTGGGGCAAATGGCTTTTAAGTTTGAGGCAAAATAAAAAAATCCAAATTTTTACACTAAAATTTCGAAATCCACCGGGGGCGGGCGCCCCACCCCCTTACACTATGAATCCGCCTCTGATCGTTTCTCTTGGTTTGGGCCTTGGGGTGACTACTTCCGGACTTAGGGATGGCAATGGATACCCGATCCAGTGGATATTCTTCCGATCCACCCGATTATTCGTGGATATGGACGATCTAAATGGATATGGATGTGGATGTGGATGTGGATGAAAAAATTTTATCCATGAATGAACTCGCTTTTACCCGAAATAACTAAATATATAAATTTATCACTCAAATTAGTATCATTTATGTAGTGATATTTTATTAATTATAGACAAAATTACGCGCGTCGTCCCTGAACTTGTTTCCAGCCTTCTCATGTCATCCTGATTCTTTTTTTTTTGCTTGCGTCATCCCTGTTCTTGTAAAATATAACATAGGTCGTCCTTCTGTATACATTCCGTCCAATATCTCCGTTAAAGTCAATCATGTGCGAATCATGTGAGGGTATTTCAGTCTTTTAGTAACTTGAGGGATGACGCGCGTAATTTTGTCTAATAATAATAATTTGAGGGACGACGCACGTAATTTTATTTAATAATAATAATAATTATAATAATAATAATAATAATAATAATTGTTATTATCTAATTATTATTATTATTATTATTATTATTATTATAATAATTGTTTTTCGACACGCAATTTCGACGCGCGATTTCGACGCGAGTTTTACAGGTGTGTTTTTCGACACGCGATTTCGACGCGCGTTTTCGACACGCGATTTTCAGGCGTGTTTTTCGACGCGCGATTTCGACGCGAGTTTTAGAGGTGTGTTTTTCGACACGCGATTTCGACGCGCGTTTTCGACACGCGATTTTCAGGCGTGTTTTTCGACGCGCGATTTCGACGCGAGTTTTAGAGCTGTGTTTTTCGACACGCGATTTCGACGCGCGTTTTCGACACGCGATTTTCAGGCGTGTTTTTCGACGCGCGATTTCGACGCGAGTTTTAGAGGTGTGTTTTTCGACACGCGATTTCGACGCGCGTTTTCGACACGCGATTTTCAGGCGTGTTTTTCGACGCGCGATTTCGACGCGAGTTTTAGAGCTGTGTTTTTCGACACGCGATTTCGACGCGCGTTTTCGACACGCGATTTTCAGGCGTGTTTTTCGACGCGCGATTTCGACGCGAGTTTTAGAGCTGTGTTTTTCGACACGCGATTTCGACGCGCGTTTTCGACACGCGATTTTCAGGCGTGTTTTTCGACGCGCGATTTCGACGCGAGTTTTAGAGCTGTGTTTTTCGACACGCGATTTCGACGCGCGTTTTCGACACGCGATTTTCAGGCGTGTTTTTCGACGCGCGATTTCGACGCGAGTTTTAGAGGTGTGTTTTTCGACACGCGATTTCGACGCGCGTTTTCGACACGCGATTTTCAGGCGTGTTTTTCGACGCGCGATTTCGACGCGAGTTTTAGAGCTGTGTTTTTCGACACGCGATTTCGACGCGCGTTTTCGAGGCGTGTTTTTCTACACGCGATTTCGACGTGCGTTTTCTACACTCTGAAAAACACGCCTCGAAAACGCGCGTCGAAATCGCGTGTCGAAAAACACAGCTCTAAAACTCGCGTCGAAATCGCGCGTCGAAAAACACGCCTGAAAATCGCGTGTCGAAAACGCGCGTCGAAATCGCGTGTCGAAAAACACAGCTCTAAAACTCGCGTCGAAATCGCGCGTCGAAAAACACGCCTGAAAATCGCGTGTCGAAAACGCGCGTCGAAATCGCGTGTCGAAAAACACACCTCTAAAACTCGCGTCGAAATCGCGCGTCGAAAAACACGCCTGAAAATCGCGTGTCGAAAACGCGCGTCGAAATCGCGTGTCGAAAAACACAGCTCTAAAACTCGCGTCGAAATCGCGCGTCGAAAAACACGCCTGAAAATCGCGTGTCGAAAACGCGCGTCGAAATCGCGTGTCGAAAAACACACCTCTAAAACTCGCGTCGAAATCGCGCGTCGAAAAACACGCCTGAAAATCGCGTGTCGAAAACGCGCGTCGAAATCGCGTGTCGAAAAACACACCTCTAAAACTCGCGTCGAAATCGCGCGTCGAAATTGCGTGTCGAAAAACAATTATTATAATAATAATAATAATAATAATAATAATAATATAATAACAATTATTATTATTATTATTATTATTATAATTATTATTATTAAATAAAATTACGTGCGTCGTCCCTCAAATTATTATTATTAGACAAAATTACGCGCGTCATCCCTCAAGTTACTAAAAGACTGAAATACCCTCACATGATTCGCACATGATTGACTTTAACGGAGATATTGGACGGAATGTATACAGAAGGACGACCTATGTTATATTTTACAAGAACAGGGATGACGCAAGCAAAAAAAAAAGAATCAGGATGACATGAGAAGGCTGGAAACAAGTTCAGGGACGACGCGCGTAATTTTGTCTTAATTATATTCATATTCATCTTTCTTTATATTTTCTCTAAAAATATAACTTGCTTCTAACAATTTGTTTTGTTTAAATAATCAAATGTATTTATCGTACTTTGGTGGTTCAAACGTGATTCCATGTAACTAAAAGTAAGCAACTTACATGTCGATATCTTTACACGTTTAATAGGTTATCTATTGAATATTTGTTATATAGATTAGTAAAATGTGACTTTCGATCGCATAAACTATTAAAAATATTACTTTTGATCGTATATAGTGAACCACCGCTTATAATTGTTAAAAATAAAATAAATTTAAACGGATATGGATAATTATCCATTAACCCGCTTCACCCGACGGATATGGATATGGATGGATGAAAAGTAAAAAAAAATAAATGGATATGGATATGGATACGGCCTCACCCGATCCATATCCGATCCATTGCCATCCCTACGTTCCGGTGTGTTTGTTGACCTGTTTTACATGAAGACTCAAAAATTTAATGGTTTCAATAGGATTGATTAAATGGTTGTGTTTTGTTTCAAAAAATTTGTGTTTTGTTTGTTCAATTACCATGCGTTCAGTTTGTGGATCATTGGATCATTCAAGCATGCTTAGTAAAGTCTCCATCAATTGTATTTGTAACTTATGCAACCTTCTAACCATTTTTTCCACACAACAAAGAATTTTATATCAACATTGTTTCTGAGTGGTTACGGTGTAGCATTAGCTTTTCAGATTGTGGAGGAATTGATATCGAAAAGGTATGTATTAGATTCGCATTTCGTTTCTTGATACAATTTCAGTGTGCAACTGCTGATCCTGATTGTTAAAGGAGGGCACTTGTTAGTGGTGGAATTGCAAACTTTACTGATGTTGCAGCCACTTTCAATGGCATCATTCGTGCAATGATGGAGAAGGTGATTTGTTTACTCATTACCAATGATCCAAAATCTCCCCTTTTTTAAACCGAAACTCAGTTTTGGTTGTTGATGTTATGTAGGTATCTAAGTTGAAAGCTGCAAACATGCACATTTATGTGCGACGACCAGGTCCAAATTACCAAAGAGGGCTTCAAAGAATGTGTGCACTAGGAGATGAATTTGATATTCCTATTGAGGTATACGATACTAGATTTCTCTTTGCATTGTACTTTTTTGGGTGAGTTTTTGAATCATTAATTAGTCAAGTAACTGTAACTTTTGTTGCAGGTATATGGTCCTGAGGCCAGAATGACCGGAATATGCAAACAAGCAATTCAGTGAATCACGGTTGCAGCTTAGATAAGGTGGCACATTATTGAACTCTTTCCGTGTATATTTTTTTATAGTGTGTTTTTTTATACATACCGAGTATTAAATAAATGAATCAGGTTTTCTTTGTTTAGACTACTCGCTGAGTGGAGTATTTTTTTTCAATCAGATGTATACGGTCTAACCAAGTTATCGCGTGACCGTTTCTTCATTCATAGTTTGATACTACCTGGTATTTTGTTTTATGTGGGTTCAATGTATCATGATGCATTTGCAGATATGAAATTGTTCTTTTGATTTGTAGGTAGTAAAGTAAAAGTTTGTGGGTAGATTATAACAATATTTTCTTTATAATCGGAAAATATAAATATAATATTATTGAATTAGTTAAACATTATACCCCCAACCTTAATATAGTTTGGTCTATTAGAAATATCTAAACTGAATATTCTTTCTTAAATGTTTTATATTTCCTTGAAGTACTATTTAGAAGTACTCCATTAAATGGTAAAATTCAAAATAGGACTGCAAGCTACTCTGTAGTTGATGAAGGTGAATGTGTGAATTGATTCTCTAGATTGGCCCTACAAGCCCAGCCATCATAGTAATAGCCCATCAATATGGGCCTTGTCAGGTTATCAATCACCATCTTTGACTAGAAATGCTGCTAATTTATAATTTCGAACTTATTAGTTTTATTATGGTAAACTTTTCTAAAAGAATAAAATCAAATAAAAAAGTGATAATATAATTTAAGATGAATAGTCATTTTTTTAAAGCTAAAACTAGAAACTTATATATAATAAAGCTTTTTCATCAAAAGTAGAAGTGCCCTTCAAAAAAAACAAGATTAGAAACCAACTCAAAACTGCCGTACATTCAGAAAGCAAAACAAAGCAAACCTACCACAAAAAAAAACGAGCAAACTGTTGGAGCTATTTGGATATTGGATCGAAGGTTTTCGTGAATCGTTGACGTTGGGATAGAATTAGTCGAACCGGATCGTTTTGGATCGGATTAGAACGATGCCCTAGAGTCTTGATTTGATTTGGTGGGTTTTTGGGATTGCTATGATTAGAGGAAAACAACCAGGAAACCAAAATGAGTGATTAACCCTAAATTGTGAAGATCAACTTGTGGTTGATCCGAACTCTGGCCTTTATGCACCAACACAAACTAAACTAACTATAGGTGACTCGGGACCAGTGGCGAATCTAGGATTGGTAGTCACTGTTGTCACCGGTTAAAATCCCCCAAAAAAATTCTATAAAGATGAATTATTTCAATGGGGTTACTCAAAAAAATTTACACTATCCACTAATATTACTAGTCAAAAACCCAAAAAAAAAAAAAAAAAAAAATCACTATATCGCGTATTTGTGTCCCGTGCAACCACTCGGCACACTCTACATCCTCCCCTGCTCGGGACACATACAATACTTACAGAGACCAAGCAATCGGACAAATACAGACACAAAGCAACAACATAAAGTAAGGAAACAAATTAAAACCAATAACCTAAGAAACAAAAGCAGGGGGCACGAACCGGAAACCACAATCGAGCAATGGAGTCAACCACCGGCTTCAACATTTTCTTGCTTCTTTTATCCGGTTTGAGGAATTTACTTTCGACTTGCGCATAAGAAACTACATTTTTCCGTTCTTGACTTAGAATAACAAGACAAATTTGATGAATCAATAGCAACCTTGGAGGAACCCGAAACATGCTCATCAAAAGAGGCTCGAATAGACCCTAATCCAACTCGTAAATCATCAACAACTACATCTTTATCTAACGATCCGAATACAATTTGCTCGTCCTCGTAGTAAGGTAAAAATAAACCATCACACTCGGGCTTCTTCTTCTTAGCTTTAAAGTAGACTTTATTTATTATACATTTTAAGTAGAGTTGTAACTTGTAATTGTGAATCCATGTTAACTTTAACAATACTTTCACTCACATGTAAATCTCATTATTAGCATATATATAATGAGGAAAAGAATTGAACATGATCATATGATTACTCCATATGATTGCCCGATAAAGTTGTGCACATTTGAGAAAAATAATCCTCTTCCTCATGATTCAAACATGAAAAAATTTATCCGTTTACAAGTAATTGTAATGTACGTTTAAATAAAACGTGGATATGGTGTAGTGAATGACTTAGTGTTGTTGACACAACTCGATTATATCAATGAGCTTAAAGATATTTAATACTCCGTATTATATAAATGTACGTTTACAATTGACTGGTTATCAAAATTTTGCATTTTTCATACCATTCGCAAATTCCTTCCTTCTATGTACCGAATGTGGTAGTTTCACATTCTTCTTTTAACGGGTTATAGTCACATTACTTTCATTCACAAACCTTCGTTCATTCACAAAGCTCCTAACGACTAGGATCCTTGTGCTTTTCTTTAGAAGTTCAGAAATAACATTGTGTTTTAAACTACTCGGATAAAGAAAAATGTTTTATTTGATTACATTCGTAGTGTTTCATTCTTTTAGATAGATATAGGTAAGTGTTGGAGTGCGAAAATCGAGTAAAATAAGTCGAATATTGGTGTAGCTGATGATTTTCCCGTATAGGGAGAAAGTTTCTCGCATATGGAGGTGGCTCCCATATAGGGAGAATTAGGTAGAGTTGGTCATAACTACTTACCGTATAGTGAGAAAGTCTCTTGTATCGGGAGAATGATATGGGCTGAAATTGAATTTTTACTAGGACTCCTCGTTGTATCGCAATTCAAACTCGTTTTAGGCTATAAATACCCGCATATGTAACATGTAATTTGTACCTACGAATTTTATTAATAAAAAAACTCTTTCGTTGGTCGTGTATTTAAGTAATCACTTATAACCACGTTATATATATATATATATATATATATATATATATATATATATATATATATATATATATATATATATATATATATATATATATATATATTTTACGTTTTTACATTCGTTTTTCGTGTTCATCAAGTTTAATCCGTTTATTGTCAGTGGTTTTGATAACTTGAGGTTATCAAGTCTCGTAACGGCTCACATGTTTATTCCTAAAAGTAAGTTTAATGCTTGCTATAATTTTTAGCTCATTAAATCGTTGTAATTGTTTTGGGATTTCCCTCTTAATTTATTTATGAGAAATGTTAAATGTGTTTCTTAAAACAACGTTTAAGCTTACTTTTTTTAATTTAACAACTCTGTTGAATTAATTATAAAGTATAAGTATTACTTTCTAAACTTCCATATTTAACTTTGATATTAGTAAGCATTTTCCTTTATTGTTATATATTGTTTTATGTATTTGCCGCTAAAAAAAGCATATACATATTTTCGTAAGTATAAACACTATTATCTATATCTATAGATTCATTTAGAAAAGGGAAGAAGACAAAAAAAAAATGACACTGTTCATTTATCCTAAAATTATAATTAAATTCACTTTGAGGCCTAAAGTCCCACCCACCAAATTTGACCTTCATTGTTTTTATCCGATAAATACTAAATGATGTAGCATTTAACAATAAAAACATTGGGAGTCCGGTGGTCAGGCATCACCAAAATTCCAACTTTTAATAAATGGAATGTACATCTCAACAAATCATTCATTAATTCATAAATTTGAGAACTAATGGTTTATAACAAGTATATATTGATTTATTGGACAGTAAACATGGTTTCTGAAATGTCCCGTTCATATTGATTATAAACGTTCCATATTAATTGATTTCTTCGCGATGTTTTGACCTCTATATGAAACGTTTTTCAAAGACTGCATTCATTTTTAAAACAACCATAACCTTTATTTTATCGATAAAGGTTTAAAAAATATTACGTAGATTATCAAATAATGATAATCTAAAATATACCGTTTACACACGACCATTACATAATGGTTTACAATAAGAATATATTACATCAAAAATAAGTTTCTTGAATGCAGTTTTTACATAATATCATACAAACATGGACTACAAATCTTGTCCTTATTTTAGTATGCAACAGCGGAAGCTCTTAATAATCACCTGAGAATAAACATGCTTAAAACGTCAACAAAAATGTTGGTGAGTTATAGGTTTAACCTATATATTATCAAATCATAATAATAGACCACAAGATTTCATATTTCAATATACATCCCATATATAGAGATAAAATTCATTCATATGGTGAACACCTGGTAACCGACATTAACAAAATGCATATAAGAATATCCCCTACCATTCCGGGAAATCCTTCGGACATGATATAAACGAATTCGAAGTACTAAAGCATCCGGTACTTTGGATGGGGTTCGTTAGGCCCAATAGATCTATCTTTAGGATTCGCGTCAATTAGTAGATCGGTTTACTAATTCTTAGGCTACCAAGTAAAAGGGGCATATTCGGCTTCGATCATTCACCCATATAATGTAGTTTCATTTACTTGTGTCTATTTCGTAAAACATTTATAAAACTGCATGTATTCTCATCCCAAAATATTAGATTTTAAAAGTGGGACTATAACTCACTTTCACAGATTTTTACTTCGTCGGGAAGTAAGACTTGACCACTGGTCGATTCACGAACCTATAACAAATATGTACATATATATCAAAGTATGTTCAAAATATATTTATAACATTTTTAATACGTTTTACTGTTTTAAATTTATTAAGTCAGCTGTCCTCATTAGTAACCTACAACTAGTTGTCCAAAGTTAGATGTACAGAAAAAAATTGATATATATTATCTTGAATCAATCCACAACCCAGTGTATACACGTCTCAGGCTAGATCACAACTCAAAGTATATATATTTTTGGAATCAACCTCAACCTTGTATAACTAACTCCCACATTACTGCATATAGAATGTCTATGATTGTTCCAAATAATATATATACATGGGTCGATATGATATGTCAAAACATTTGCATACGTGTCTATGGTATCCCAAGATTATATAATATATTATAATACATGTATAATACAATATATGTTAGCTAGGATATGATTTGTATAGATTTGTTAAACATTTCCCGTAGCTAAAATAATCAAAAAATATCCAATCTTGTTTTACCCATAGCTTCTTCATTTTACATCCGTTTTGAGTGAATCAAATTGCTATGGTTTCATATTGAACTCTAACTTAAGAATCTAAACAGAAAAAGTATAGGTTTATAGTCGAAAATTTAAGTTACATGTCAATTACTAAAGAGGTAGTCATTTCCGTCGAAAAAACGACATCTTGATGACCATTTTGGAAAACATACTTTCACTTTGAGTTTAACCATAATTTTTGGATATAGTTTCATGTTCATAAGAAAAATTATTTTTCCAGAAGAACAACTTTTAAATCAAAGTTTATCATAGTTTTTAATTAACTAACCCAAAACAGCCCGCGGTGTTACTACGACGGCGTATGTCCGGTTTTACGGTGTTCTTCGTGTTTCCAGGTTTTAAATCATTAAGTTAGCATATTATATAGATATAGAACATGTGTTTAGTTGATTTTAAAAGTCAAGTGTAAGACCCGAATATTTATCTTGTATACTTGTGTATTATGGTGTTCAAGGGTGTGGGTTTTATTGTATATAAATTAAAATGCAAAAGAAACTGTTTCAGTAGGATCGCGCGCCGCGCGAGTTTGGGGCGCGCCACGCCATTTGGCGCTGACAGAATCCTTTGTTTTAATTGGTTTAAATGAAGGGTAATTGGGTAATTTCACTTGGGGCCGGATTTGTGAGCCATATTAGCTGGTCTGGATCAGTTTTGGATCATTTTCACATCCATTCATCACTCCCAACTATCTAGAGAGAGAGAGAGAGATTCTAGAGAGAGATTTGGGGTTTTGGAGAAGAAGGAGGCCGTTTGGATCAAAAGCTCGGGTTCTAAAGTTGTTTCTCTCGTTGTTGACTCTTTTTATAGATTGCATGCGGATGGTGGCTCGGGTAAGCGCGAGGATTAGAGGACTTGCATAGTTTGCGTAGAAGGCTTGCTTTTGGATTTATTAGGATTGGGTAGCGTATCCCCAATCGCCATGCTCGGCTTTGTTTTGTATTAAAAGTCTTATGGTCGAAAATTGTATTTTGATACTTAAAGGGTAATTTGGGTCAATGTGGGCCCCGCTTCGTAAACTAAATTTTATTAATGGAACGCGCTAGTTTTTATATATTGAACATGCGGTTAAAAGCGTTTTGTCTAAACACGTCGGGAACTAGTCAAACATTTTCGCATTTAAAGACTTTCCGGACAGTCAGGTTTGGCGCGCCGCGCGGCCTATATGGCGCGCCGAGCCAGGTGGCAGTTCAGCAAAAAAAAAAATTTATTTTGTATTTTCACGTGGTTTGTTCGCGGGTTGGTTTGGGTTGTTACAAGTGGTATCAGAGCATGGTCTAAGGGATTTAGGTGACTTGAGATAGGTGCCTAGACTTAGACTTGTGTGTGCTTAAATTGTTGCGGGACTTGTAGGATTACGGGTCGGAATGGGTTTGGTTAGTGCCTTGGCTATAGGTTGACTAACGTTTATATTAGTAATGCGGATATTATTAATATGCTGTTGTGTTGTGATAATAATTCTCGCGTGTGTTTGTACCGCGTAGAATTTTGGTTGTGTTTGTGTATATCATCGAGCGAGACGGTCGTTGTACTAACGAGTCGATGCGGCATGTGTGCGTAATAAGAACTTGCAAACCTTATTACGGGTGCAAATCGTGTCTAACAAGTGATGTACGATGAGTGTTTAGCAAGATGGGGCTGTGTCGTGCGTACGGTTTTACACGTTCGTGGAATAATCGTTTTGCATTCTTTAGAATGACGACGCGAAACGAGACCGAGGCGAATGACGCGGAGTTTAACACTAGGGTTGCGGCCGCCGTTGCGGAGCAAATGGGTGCGTTAGAAGAAAGAATAGAAAGGAGGTATTCCGAACTTCAAAGTAGTGGTGAAATGGAGCGTTATCTTAAGAGCTTCATGAGGACTAAACCCCCGATGTATGACGGAAAGCCGGATCCTTTGGTAAGCACAACTTGGATTTCGGACGTCGAAGGGTGTTTCCGTACTATTGATTGCCCTCCCGAGAGAAAGACGAGACTCGCTACGAGTTTGTTGCGGGGTAGGGCAAGGGATTGGTTGGATGGTAAGATTGATCTTGTCGGTGGCGAGACGTTTATGGCTTTATCGTGGGACGACTTTAAGGAGGAATTCTTCGTGGAGTTCCGGACTTCGGCCGATTTGTGGGAATTGCGTAATGAGTTGCGAAATTTGCGACAAGGATCTATGGATTTGAGTACTCTCAAGACGACCTTTATGACGAAGGCTCATTTTTGTCCAGAGTATTTGGGGAATGATCGTTTGTTGATGGGAGATTTCTATCGGACCTTGAATGATGACTTGAAAAGTAAAATTAGCCGGGGTCAAGCGAAATCGTTTTCGGAATTATTCGACTTGGCTAGAGGTTTCGAGTCGTATTCACGATCGAAAAAGGGTGAACCTTCAAGTGAGCGAAGGGTCGTTTCTTATGGTGCTCCGAGTAAGAGGGCTAAGGGTCCGAGTGTGAGCACGGGTGGTACGCGAATGGGTATGTCGGATTCTAGTGCGGCTAGATGTTACAATTGTGGCGTGAGGGGTCACAAGTCTTGGGAATGTTCGGTACCAAAGGGTGATGGTATGGCGTGCTTCAATTGCCAAAAAGAAGGACATCGTAAGTCGGAATGTCCCAAGTTAGCGGGGACGGGTGCGGCCAGGAGACGTTAAGGTACGTTTAATTTTGATAAATATGTCTTTTGATTATTTATTAAATGTCGTTTGAGTTTGAGTTGCGTGCCTTTGTTGTGCATGTTATGCTATGGGTGACGTTCCTAATGGAAGTACCCTATGTTGATGTTTGATTGACGGGCGAAGGGCGTAAGACTTGGTGCAACCAAGCATTCCTTAGTATTTGGGAAACGTTTCTACCAAGCCACAGAAATGGTTTTGGTGTTTGGTTGTTAAGCGCGTGTTCGCTTTTATGTTGAAGTGACGAATCATGAGGTTCGTTGGAACCCTTGAGATCGAGTGTTTTAAATCTCGATGTGTATTGGTAATGGAGACTTTATGACGCGACATTAGGTGCCTCTTTTATACCTACTAGCGTGGTGTTCGACTCCGATTGTGTTGCGGTACACTTTTCGTTCAAAGTGTTTAAGGGTTGGTTAAAATCCTTCGTGTGCTCAAGGTTGGAGCAAGATGTGGATATGGAACGTGGTTCTAAGTGGGGGAGTTACACTCCCGCACGAGGAAGTTTTAGTGTGAGATTTCGGATGATGCTATTGGTAGATTCGGAAAATGTTGTCGAGACCTGGTTGGGTCGATTTGTGGTAGAGTACAATCTCGGATAAATTGTACTTATGGTTTGGATTTGAATCATCACCGAGGTGGTAACGTGGTAAATCTCGTTGAGAGATAATGGACGTGTTTGGCGAGCAAGGTGAAATCCTCCGGTTAAGGGAGGTGTGTGTCGGGTTCTCTTGTGGTGAATTATTGTTTGGTACCTATGTTTGGTATAGGTGGTTCTTGCTCGATTATGGTATGTTTGTTTGATGAAGCATGATCTTTAGGGTCCGCTGACTTCATCATGGGAATACGTGATTGGTGGAGCATGACCTTCGGGGTCCGCTGACTTCATCATGAGCGTGGTGTTATATCGGTGAAGCATGATCTTCGGGTCCGCTGACTTCATCCGGTGTTGTGATTGGTGGAGCATGACCTTCGGGGTCCGCTGACTTCATCAAGGGAGTAGTGTTATGTCGGTATGGTGTAACACTATCGGGAAATGCTAGTACCGGTGGGAAATGCGAGTACCATTCCTATGTTGAGATTGTGGATCGCGTGTGTTTTCGGATTCACGATGACGCGTGTAGTTCGGTCATCTTATTGGAATGAATCTCGTGTAGTTCGGATTCATGGTGACTCGTGTAGTTCGGTCATCTTATTGAGGTAGTAATCTCGTGTGGTTTCGGATTACTAAGGCTCGTGTAGTTCGGCCAACCTCGATGTTGTGGAAGTGAATCTCGTGTAGTTCGGATTCACAAATGACTCGTGTGGTTTCGGTCATTGTATTGAGGAGTGAATCTCGTGTAGTTCGGATTCACAATTGACTCGTGTAGTTCGGTCATTCCTCCGGGATTGTGACTCTCGTGTAGTTCGGATTCACTATGGCGAGTGTGGTTCGGCCATTCCCGATTGTTGTTGTGGTGAAGGTAGTGAGTCGCGTGTAGTTCGGATTCACTAGGACGCGTGTGTTTTCGGCCAGCCTTCGTGTCGTGTGATCTATTGGTTGTTAGATACACCAATGGTAGGGTCGTAAGGACCATGTTGCGGGAACTATCGGTCGTTTTATACGTCGATGGTGGGGTTGTGAGGACCATGTTGTGGGATTAGTGAGGCGATAGCCGTGTTTCGCCCACATGTTTGTTACGGGTGTGACGATGGTTGATTTCGTACACCTTGGGTTTTGCGTTTCCATAGTCATTTTGGGCGCTATCGGTTCTAGCCGTTGGATTATGATGTTACGGTGGTTGCGTATTGGTCGTATGGCGCACTACAAAGGATGTTTAGTGATGGGTGTAATCCGTAAGGGTTCGTTTGGTTCGGTCTTCATGTTTCGGATTGTTGACTTTAGGAATTAAACTTGGTTGCTTTTAGCATTGTACTTGGTAATGTTACGCTAGAGGGTTGATATCTCGGTTCGAGATTGGTTGAGTTTCCCGATGTGAGGGATTGAGCATGGTTTTAGTGCTCGGATTGTGATTTGTTAAATCGCGTGTGACAATTTTGGTTGTTAAAGGTGATTCATTGGGAAGAGTTGCCTAGGAAAGTCGGAGTGGGACGTATGTTTGAGGACCGTGGAGTGTGGTCCGTTTGGTTAAGTGACGAGGATCACGAGGACATGATCGAGTTTAAGTGGGGAAGAGTTGTAAGACCCGAATATTTATCTTGTATACTTGTGTATTATGGTGTTCAAGGGTGTGGGTTTTATTGTATATAAATTAAAATGCAAAAGAAACTGTTTCAGTAGGATCGCGCGCCGCGCGGGTTTGGGGCGCGCCGCGCCATTTGGCGCTGACAGAATCCTTTGTTTTAATTAGTTTAAATGAAGGGTAATTGGGTAATTTCACTTGGGGCCGGATTTGTGAGCCATATTAGCTGGTCTGGATCAGTTTTGGATCATTTTCACATCCATTCATCACTCCCAACTATCTAGAGAGAGAGAGAGATTCTAGAGAGAGATTTGAGGTTTTGGAGAAGAAGGAGGCCGTTTGGATCAAAAGCTCGGGTTCTAAAGTTGTTCCTCTCGTTGTTGACTCTTTTTATAGATTGCATGCGGATGGTGGCTCGGGTAAGCGCGAGGATTAGAGGACTTGCATAGTTTGCGTAGAAGGCTTGCTTTTGGATTTATTAGGATTGGGTAGCGTATCCCCAATCGCCATGCTCGGCTTTGTTTTGTATTAAAAGTCTTATGGTCGAAAATTGTATTTTGATACTTAAAGGGTAATTTGGGTCAATGTGGGCCCCGCTTCGTAAACTAAATTTTATTAATGGATCGCGCTAGTTTTTATATATTGAACATGCGGTTAAAAGCGTTTTGTCTAAATACGTCGGGAACTAGTCAAACATTTTCGCATTTAAAGACTTTCCGGACAGTCAGGTTTGGCGCGCCGCGCGGCCTATATGGCGCGCCGCGCCAGGTGGCAGTTCAGCAAATTTTTTTTTTATTTTGTATTTTCACGTGGTTTGTTCGCGGGTTGGTTTGGGTTGTTACATCAAGTTATAAGGATTAACTTTTGTTTGCGAACAAGTTTAGAATTAACTAAACTATGTTCTAGTGATTACAAGTTTAAACCTTCGAATAAGATAGCTTTATATGTATGAATCGAATGATGTTATGAACATCATTACTACCTCAAATTTTCTGGATAAAGCTACTGGAAATGAGAAAAATGGATCTAGCTTCAAAGGATCCTTGGATGGCTCGAAAGTTCTTGAAGCAGAATCATGACACGAAAACAGTTCAAGTAAGATTTTTCACTCGAAATAAGATTGTTATAGTTGTAGAAATTGAATCAAAGTTTGAATATGAATATTACCTTGAATTAGAAAGATAACCTACTGTAAATAACAAAGGTTCCTTGATCTTAGATGATTACTTGAAATGGATTAGAAAGCTTGGAAGTAGACTTGCAAACTTGGAAGTATTCTTGATTTTTATGAAACTATACTTATGGAATTTATGAAGAACACTTAGAACTTGAAGATGGAACTTGAGAGAGATCAATTAGATGAATAAAATTGAAGAATGAAAGTTTTTTTATGTGTTTTTGGTCGTTGGTATATGGACTAGATATAAAGGATATGTAATTTTGTTTTCATGTAAATAAGTCATGAATGATTACTCATATTTTTGTAATTTTATGAGATATTTCATGCTAGTTGCCAAATTATGGTTCCCACATGTGTTAGGTGACTCGCATGGGCTGCTAAGAGCTGATCATTGGAGTGTATATACCAATAGTACATACATCTAAAAGCTGTGTATTGTACGAGTACGAATACGGGTGCATACGAGTAGAATTGTTGATGAAACTGAACGAGGATGTAATTGTAAGCATTTTTGTTAAGTAGAAGTATTTTGATAAGTGTCTTGAAGTCTTTCAAAAGTGTATGAATACATATTAAAACACTACATGTATATACATTTTAACTGAGTCGTTAAGTCATCGTTAGTCGTTACATGTAAGTGTTGTTTTGAAACCTTTAGGTTAACGATTTTGTTAAATGTTGTTAACCCATTGTTTATTAAATCAAATGAGATGTTAAATTATTACATTATCATTATATCATGATGTATTAATATATCTTAATATGATATATATACATTAAATGTCGTTACAACGATAATCGTTACATATATGTCTCGTTTCAAAATCATTAAGTTAGTAGTCTTGTTTTTACATATGTAGTTCAATGTTAATATACTTAATGATATGTTTACTTATCATAATATCATGTTAACTATATATATATATATATCCATATATATGTCATCATATATTTTTTACAAGTTTTAACGTTCGTGAATCACCGGTCAACTTGGGTGGTCAATTGTCTATATGAAACCTATTTCAATTAATCAAGTCTTAACAAGTTTGATTGCTTAACATGTTGGAAACACTTAATCATGTAAATATCAATTTCATTTAATATATATAAACATGAAAAAGTTCGGGTCACTACAGTACCTACCCGTTAAAGTGCGGGTATTTCTTCTTCATCTGATCTTCTCATTCCCAGGTGAACTCGGGTCCTCTACGAGCATTCCATCGAACCTTAACAATTGGTATCTTGTTTTGTTTAAGTCTTTTAACCTCACGATCCATTATTTCGACGGGTTCTTCGATGAATTGAAGTTTTTCGTTGATTTGGATTTCGTCTAACGGAATAGTGAGATCTTCTTTAGCAAAACATTTCTTCAAATTCGAGACGCGGAAAGTGTTATGTACAGCCGCGAGTTGTTGAGGTAATTCAAGTCGGTAAGCTACTGGTCTGACACGATCAATAATCTTGAATGGTCCAATATATCTTGGATTTAATTTCCCTCGTTTACCAAATCGAACAACACCTTTCCAAGGTGCAACCTTTAGAATGACCATCTCTCCAATTTCAAATTCTATATCTTTTCTTTTAATGTCGGCGTAGCTCTTTTGTCGACTTTGGGCGGTTTTCAACCGTTGTTGAATTTGGATGATCTTCTCGGTAGTTTCTTATATTATCTCCGGACCCGTAATCTGTCTATCCCTCACTTCACTCCAACAAATCGGAGACCTGCACTTTCTACCATAAAGTGCTTCAAACGGAGCCATCTCAATGCTTGAATGGAAGCTATTGTTGTAGGAAAATTCTGCTAACGGTAGATGTCGATCCCAGCTGTTTCCGAAATCAATAACACATGCTCGTAGCATGTCTTCAAGCGTTTGTATCGTCCTTTCACTCTGCCCATCAGTTTGTGGATGATAGGCAGTACTCATGTCTAGACGAGTTCCTAATGCTTGCTGTAATGTCTGCCAGAATCTTGAAATAAATCTGCCATCCCTATCAGAGATAATGGAGATTGGTATTCCATGTCTGGAGACGACTTCCTTCAAATACAGTCGTGCTAACTTCTCCATCTTGTCATCTTCCCTTATTGGTAGAAAGTGTGCTGATTTGGTGAGACGATCAACTATTACCCAAATAGTATCAAAACCACTTGCAGTCCTTGGCAATTTAGTGATGAAATCCATGGTAATGTTTTCCCATTTCCATTCCGAGATTTCGGGTTGTTGAAGTAGACCTGATAGTTTTTGATGCTCAGCTTTGACCTTAGAACACGTCAAACATTCCCCTACGTATTTAGCAACATCGGCTTTCATACCTGGCCACCAAAAATGTTTCTTGAGATCCTTGTACATCTTCCCCGTTCCATGATGTATTGAGTATCTGGTTTTATGAGCTTCTTTAAGTACCATTTCTCTCATATCTCCAAATTTTGGTACCCAAATTCTTTCAGCCCTATACCGGGTTCCGTCTCCCCGAATATTAAGATGCTTATCTGATCCTTTGGGTATTTCATCCTTTAAATTTCCCTCTTTTAAAACTCCTTGTTGCGCCTCCTTTATTTGAGTAGTAAGGTTAGTGTGAATCATTATATTCATAGATTTTACATGAATGGGTTCTCTGTCCTTTCTGCTCAAGGCGTCGGCTACCACATTTGCCTTCCCTGGGTGGTAACGAATCTCAAAGTCGTAATCATTCAACAATTCAATCCACCTGCGCTGCCTCATGTTCAATTGTTTCTGATTAAATATGTGTTGAAGACTTTTGTGGTCGGTATATATAATACTTTTGACCCCATATAAGTAGTGCCTCCAAGTCTTTAATGCAAAAACAACTGCGCCTAATTCCAAATCATGCGTCGTATAATTCTGCTCGTGAATCTTCAATTGTCTAGACGCATAAGCAATTACCTTCGTTCGTTGCATTAATACACAACCGAGACCTTGCTTTGAGGCGTCACAATATATCACAAAATCATCATTCCCTTCAGGTAATGACAATATAGGTGCCGTAGTTAACTTTTTCTTTTACAATTGAAACGCTTTCTCTTGTTCATCTTTCCATTCAAATTTCTTCCCTTTATGCGTTAATGCAGTCAAGGGTTTTGCTATTCTGGAAAAGTCTTGGATGAACCTTCTGTAGTAACCAGCTAGTCCTAAAAACTGGCGTATGTGTTTCGGAGTTTTCGGGGTTTCTCACTTTTCAACGGTTTCAATCTTTGCTGGATCCACCTGAATACCTTCTTTGTTCACTATGTGACCCAGGAATTGAACTTCTTCCAACCAAAATGCACACTTTGAAAACTTAGCGTACAGTTTTTCTTTTCTCAGTGATAATGCTAAAAACGAACATATATTTCATAGCATTATTCCTCAAGAAAGACAAGCTTTTAGTTGCAATTGTTCTATTTACAAGTGATATTCGTTTAAATAATAAAAGGTGAAGACAGAAGACAGATTCGACGATTTGAAGACGCAAACGACCAAAAAGCTCAAAAGAACAAAAGACAATCAAAAAGGTTCCAATTATTGATAAGAAAAGTCTCGAAATCACAAGAGTACAAGATTCAAAACGCAAAGTACAAGATATTAAATTGTACGCAAGGACGTTCGAAAATCCGGAACCGGGACCAGAGTCAACTCTTAACGCTCGACGCAACGGACTAAAAATTACAAGTTAACTATGTATATAAATATAATATAATATATAATTAATTATATTAATTATATATATATTATATATATATATTAAAAACCGTCGGCAGCAAGAAACTCCAAGGGTGTGAGCTGTAAATATATCTCCGCGACTCGCGGAGTTTTAAGGGCATTTTGCCGCGAGTCGCGGAGCCCCAATTTTCAACTCTGGCTATAAAGCCAACCGAATTCTGATCAAATTTATATATATTTTTTCCTTCTTATCATACGATATATATATATATATATAATTTATATTTTAATTTTAATTTTAATTTTAATTCTAATAATAAGGGTATGTTAGCGAATGTTGTAAGGGTGTAAGTCGAAATTCTGTCCGTGTAACGCTACGCTATTTTTAATCATTGTAAGTTATGTTCAACCTTTTTATATTAATGTCTCGTAGCTAAGTTATTATTATGCTTATTTAAAACGAAGTAATCATGATGTTGGGCTAATTACTAAAATTGGGTAATTGGGCTTTGTACCATAATTGGGGTTTGGATAAAAGAACGACACTTGTGGAAACTAGACTATGGGCTATTAATGGGCTTTATATTTGTTTAACTAAATGAAAGTTTGTTAATGTTAATATAAAGATTTACAATTGGGCGTCCCTATAAATTACCATATACACTCGATCGGACACGATGGGCGGGGTAATTATATGTACGAATAATCGTTCATTTAACCGGACACGGGAATGGATTAATAGCCACTAGAATAATTAAAACAGGGGTGAAATTACATTCAAGGGTAATTGGTGTAATTGTTAACAAAGTAGTAAAACCTTGGTTTACACGCAGTCGATAACCTGGTGTATTCATTAAACAAAGTATTAAAACCTTGTTACAATTCGAATCCCCAATTAGTTGGAATATTTAACTTCGGGTATAAGGATAATTTGACGAGGACACTCGCACTTTATATTTATGACTGATGGACTGTTATGGACAAAAACCAGAAGGACATATTGAATAATTCAGGACAAAGGACAATTAACCCATGGGCATAAAACAAAAATCAACACGTCAAACATCATGATTACGGAAGTTTAAATAAGCATAATTCTTTTATTTCATATTTAATTTCCTTTATTTTATATTTAATTGCACTTCTAATTATCGCACTTTTATTTATTTTATTTTATCGCACTTTTAATTATCGTACTTTTTAATTATCGCAATTTTATTTTATCGCATTTTTATTATTCGCAATTTCATTATCGTTATTTACTTTACGCTTTAATTTAAAGTCTTGTATTTATTTTATATTTTACTTTAGGTTTTAACTGCGACTAAAGTTTTAAAATCGACAAACCGGTCATTAAACGGTAAAAACCCCCCTTTATAATAATAATATTACCTATATATATATTTGTATTTTTATAAAAATAAACTAATATAGCGTTGAGCTTTGTTTAAAGATTTCCCTGTGGAACGAACCGGACTTACTAAAAACTACACTACTGTACGATTAGGTACACTGCCTATAAGTGTTGTAGCAAGGTTTAAGTATATCCATTCTATAAATAAATAAATATCTTGTGTAAAATTGTATCGTATTTAATAGTTTTTCCTAGTAAAATATAAGCTATTTTATATACTACCCCGCTGCATATCAAGTATTTTTGGCGCCGCTGCCGGGGACTATCTTAAAAACCGGAAGCGCAACGCTAATATAAAAGAAAAAAAAAAGAGATTTTTATCTACTTTTATTAAAAGTCGTTTTTGTAAAATTACGTTTTAAAAATTCGAAAAATATAAAAAGAAAAACAAAAATATTAGTATTTTTAAGATTTTGTTAAATATTTAAGTTTTATAAGTTTCTTTATTTCTATTTTAGTTTATAAAAATATAAGTTTTATTTTAAAACCTTTTATTTATTTAAAAAAAAAACAGAAAACATAAAATAAAAAAAAAATAAAATAAAGAAAAACGCGTAAAAAAGTGAAACTTGTCAACTGAATTCTGGATCCCCGCGACTCGCGGGGTTTTCTTCTTTATTTGCCGCGACTCGCGGAGGGCATCTGACACACGACAAAAACCCTAATCAAGCATTGATTACGGGTTATTTTTAATTATTATTATTATTAAAACCTAATTATTATTATTATTATTATTAGTTTTAATTTTACTTTTACTTTTTATTTATATATTTTAGTTAAATTAGTTTTATTAAAATTGTAAAATTAATAGTTTAATAAAATAATAATATAAAAATAATATTTTTATAAAAATTGTACTTTTTACAACTTTTTGTATATTTTTATATTTTGTACCTTTTTAATCGTTGTAGCGTAATATTTGTATTTTTAGCTCATATTTAATTTTAAACTTAGTTTTTGCTATAGTTATTTTTTACTCCTAGATTTTTAGGCTCTGCCATAGAATTCCTTAAGTGCTTTTTCTTTAGACTAAGATTTAGGTGCTTTAGAATTTTGCGACACCTTTTTAAGTTTTAGTTTCTTTTTAAGTTATTTCCATTTGGGATTTAGTTTTTCCTGTAAGTTTTAATATTTTTAGACCTTTTACTATGTATCAATTATCATTCCAATTAATAATTTCAATTTACGATTATAATTTTAAGTTAGTTGTAGTAATAAGGTTAGGTTAGTTAAGTATTTTTAAGTTTTTATAAGTTTCTTTTATTTTTCCGTCACCTTTTATTTATTTTTTTTTTCTTCAACCATTTTTCCTTTTTCGACCTTTATCGACGAACTCTTTTTCTCTCTTATTTCTCGCTATTCTAGTTTTAGGACTTAGAATTTTTTCTACTTCTTATCTAAATTTCTTAAAATTACGAAAATTTATTTTAAGTGGTTAAATTAATAGACATCAAAATTTTCTGGTTCGTAGTAATAGTTGGATTTGTACGTGGACCGGGTTATTGGAGCCAAACAGTCCTCAATTATATTGAGACCAAACGAATCCTGCCCCTCTGCTGCATCTTTTGGCTATTCGAAACGTGGGCAAAATCAGAAAAGTCTATTGATTGGATAACTTATTATAATTTTTCTTTCTTTTTTAAAACTAATAGGATATTCAGTGAATGCACCGAGCAAGACGTTCATCACCTTTTGTACGTTCACCACCTGTAACTCGATCAAGACATCGTTTAACAAATATAACCGCCGTTGATTTTTCTTTAGAATCGTCATCCAGTCAACCAAGTACTTCAGTTCAAATTTCCGATAATCCAGTTTTTGAAACAAACCTCACAATTGAGAATCCAGAGAATATTCAGGAACGGTTCGTAGATCCTGAACCATTAAACTTTCCTCCGGAACCACCAATCATTCAAACAGAGATTGTTGAGGAACGAACTATTAAAACAGAATCATCTAGTGATACCGATTCAACAAATTCAATTATGGAGAATCTGGAACCTTTAAGTATGGAAGACCGAATGAGAGCTAAACGCACTGGCCAAGGTCACGCAATTACCCATCCAGACATTAATGCGCCAGATTATGAAATCAAAGGTCAAATTCTACACATGGTGACTAATCAATGCCAATTTAGTGGTGCGCCGAAGGAAGATCCGAATGAACATCTACGTACCTTTAATAGGATCTGCACACTATTTAAAATACGAGAAGTGGAGGATGAACAGATATATCTCATGTTATTTCCCTGGACTTTAAAGGGAGAAGCCAAAGATTGGTTGGAATCGTTACCTGAAGGGGCGATCGATACATGGGACGTTTTAGTTGACAAATTTCTTAAACAATTTTTTCCTGCATCTAAAGCCGTAAGACTTCAAGCAGAAATTGTTACGTTCACACAGAAGCCAAATGAAACTCTATATGAGGCGTGGACAAGATATGGAAAGTTGTTAAGAGGATGTCCGCAACATGGTTTAGATACCTGTCAAATAGTACAAATATTCTACCGAGGATGCGACATCACTACAAGAAAAGACATAGATATAGCAGCTGGTGGTTCTATTATGAAGAAAACCGAAACTGATGCTTACAAAATTATTGATAATACTGCTTCCCACTCACATGAGTGGCACCAAGAAAAAGATATCATTAGATCATCTAAAGCAGCTAGAGCCGATTCTAGCCATGACTTAGATTCCATTTCCGCAAAGATAGATGCTTTCGAGAGACGAATGGAAAAGATGACTAAGGATATTCATGCTATACGAATTAGTTGTGAGCAGTGTGGAGGACCACATTTGACAAAAGATTGTCTCAGTATTGAATTAACAATGGAACAAAGAGAGAATATTTCATACATAAACCAAAGGCCTGGAAATAATTATCAGAATAATTATCAACCGCCAAGACCGATTTACAATCAAAACCAGAATTATAACCGAAATATTCCATACAACAACCAACAAGGTCCTAGCAATCAACAAGTATCCAACAATACTTACAATCAGCAAAGACCGAATTTTCAAAACAAACCACCACAACAAACCGATGATAAAAAGCCGAATTTAGAAGATATGATGACGAAGCTAGTTGAAACTCAAACGCAGTTTTTCACATCTCAGAAACAAACAAATGAACAAAATGCTCAAGCATTTAGAAATCAACAAGCTTCTATTCAAAATCTGGAACAAGAAGTAAGTAACCTAGCAAGGTTAATAGGTGAAAGAAAACCGGGAAGTCTACCAAGCGATACAAATGCTAACCCCCGGAATGAAACAGCTAAAGCTATTACCACAAGAAGTGGAACAACACTTAAACCACCTGAAATACCTGTAACTTCTGATGAAACTATTCCTACTACACAAGAACCACAACCAGATCAAGATAAGGAAAAAGAACCGGTAGTTGAAAAGGTTAATGAAGATAACACAGTTAAGGATAAACCTTATGTTAAACCATACCAACCACCACTTCCTTATCCGAGTAAAATGAAAAAAGAAAAACTTGAAGCCGAGCAATCCAAATTCTTGGATATGTTTAAACAGATAAATGTAAATCTTCCTTTCATTGATGTAATTTCAGGAATGCCAAGATATGCTAAATTCTTGAAAGATCTAATCACGAATAGAAAGAAAATGGAAGAACTCTCGGCTGTTACTATGAATGCTAATTGTTCAGCAGTGCTGTTGAATAAGATACCAGAAAAACTATCTGATCCAGGAAGTTTCACAATTCCATGTTTTCTGGGTAGTCTTAGTTCAATAGAAGCATTGGCAGATTTAGGTGCTAGTATAAATCTAATGCCATATTCACTATACGCTAAACTAGACCTTAGAGAATTGAAACCAACAAGAATAAGCATACAACTAGCCGATAGATCAATAAAATATCCTAGAGGGATAATGGAGAACCTGCTAGTTAAAGTTGGTACTTTAGTATTTCCAGTAGATTTTGTTGTTTTGGACATGGAAGAAGATTCTCAAGTTCCTCTCATATTAGGAAGACCATTCTTAAACACGGCTAAAGCAATGATAGACGTGTTCGGTAAGAAACTGACCCTAAGTATAGAGGATGAGAGTGTTACCTTTTCAGTTGATAGAGCAATGCAACAACCACAATCTGCAGATGATACATGTTATTATATTCAAACTATAGATGCACATGCAGAATTATTAGAAGAATTTCCAGAATTACAAGGAACAGGAGAATGTTCTTTAGGAGAAAGTAATGAACCAATTGATGAAGCTGAAATGTTAGCTACACTTATAGCTAATGGATATGAACCAACAACAGAAGAAATTCAAATGCTAAAAGAAGAAGATAGATATCGATATAAATCATCGATAGAAGAACCTCCGAAATTAGAGTTAAAGCCACTTCCAAACCATTTGGAATACGCTTATTTACATGGTGAATCTGAATTACCTGTAATAATATCGTCTTCTCTTACTGAAAATGAGAAATCACAACTCATTTCTGTGTTGAAAGCTCATAAACCAGCCATTGCATGGAAGATTCATGATATTAAAGGAATAAGTCCTTCGTATTGCACACATAAAATCCTTATGGAAGAAGGTCATAAAACGTATGTGCAACGCCAACGAAGACTAAATCCTAATATGCAAGATGTAGTTAAGAAAGAGATTATTAAACTGCTAGATGCAGGTTTGATATATCCAATTTCTGATAGTCCATGGGTAAGCCCAGTTCAATGCGTACCTAAGAAGGGTGGCATGACTGTTATCACAAATGAGAAAAATGAGCTTATTCCTACTAGGACTGTAACGGGATGGCGTGTATGTATTGATTATAGAAAATTAAATGACGCCACCAGAAAAGATCACTTTCCCTTACCTTTCATAGATCAAATGTTGGAAAGATTAGCCGGAAATAGTTACTATTGTTTTCTAGATGGATTTTCCGGATATTTTCAAATTCCAATAGCACCCGAAGATCAAGAGAAAACCACATTTACGTGCCCTTATGGTACTTTTGCTTACAAACACATGCCATTTGGACTTTGTAACGCCCCTGCAACCTTTCAAAGGTGTATGATGGCGATTTTTCACGACATGATAGAAGAATGCATGGAAGTATTCATGGATGACTTTTCAGTCTTCGGTGATACATTTAAATCATGTCTAGTTAATCTGGAACGAATGCTAATTAGATGCGAAAAATCAAATCTAGTACTTAATTGGGAGAAATGCCATTTCATGGTTAAAGAAGGCATCGTTCTTGGACATAAAATTTCAAAAGAAGGAATCGAAGTGGATAGAGCTAAAGTAGATGTAATTGCTAAACTTCCACATCCCACCAATGTTAGAGGAGTTAGGAGTTTTCTAGGGCATGCCGGTTTTTACCGACGTTTCATAAAAGATTTTTCTAAAATTGCCACTCCTATGAATAAACTCCTAGAAAAGGATGCGCCATTCATCTTTTCAGATGAGTGTATCAAATCTTTTAATATTCTTAAAGAGAAACTCACTAATGCACCGATCATGATAACACCAAATTGGAATCTACCATTTGAACTAATGTGCGATGCAAGTGATTTTGCAATGGGAGCCGTTTTAGGACAAAGGATTGAAAAACGATTTCAACCTATATATTATGCTAGCAAGACATTACAAGGAGCACAAACGAACTATACAACTACTGAAAAAGAACTCCTTGCTATTGTCTTTGCTTTTGACAAATTTCGATCATATCTCGTTCTAGCAAAAACGGTGGTCTATACCGACCATTCTGCTCTTAGATACCTATTTTCAAAACAAGATGCTAAACCAAGATTAATCCGTTGGATCTTACTCTTACAAGAGTTTGATATTGAAATCCGAGATAAAAGAGGAGCAGAAAATCTCGCCGCTGATCATCTTTCTCGTCTTGAAAATCCCGAATTAGAAGTTCTGAATGAATCGGCCATACAAGACAACTTTCCTGATGAATATCTATTGAAGATAGATTATAAAGAAATCCCATGGTTTGCAGACTATGCAAACTACTTAGTTTGTGGATTCCTTGAAAAAGGATTATCGTACCAAAGACGAAAGAAATTCTTCAGTGATATAAAACACTATTTCTGGGAAGATCCACATCTGTTTAAAAGTTGTCCCGATGGAATAATACGCCGATGTGTATTTGGAAATGAAGCTAGTAAAATTTTAAACCATTGTCACACAGGACCAACAGGAGGGCATTATGGGCCTCAACTAACAGCAAGAAAAGTTTATGAAGCTGGATTCTATTGGCCTACAATTTACAAAGAAGCACACCTTCTTTGCAAATCCTGTGATGCATGTCAAAGGGCCGGAAAAATAAGTCAACGTGATGAAATGCCACAAAATGTCATCCAAGTATGTGAAGTATTTGACATTTGGGGTATTGACTTTATGGGTCCATTTCCAAAATCTCATAATAATCTATATATACTCGTAGCCATTGATTATGTATCTAAATGGGCGGAAGCACAAGCTCTCCCAACTAACGATGCACGAGTTGTAGTCAACTTTTTAAAACGTCTTTTTGCAAGGTTTGGAACACCGAAAGCTTTAATAAGTGATCGGGGTACTCATTTTTGTAATAATCAACTTGAGAAAGTTCTTAAAAGATATGGAGTAACTCATAAAATCTCCACCGCATATCATCCACAAACAAGTGGACAAGTTGAAAATACCAACCGAGCTTTAAAACGTATTCTAGAGAAAACCGTAGGATCAAATCCGAAGGAATGGTCCATTAAATTGGAGGATGCACTCTGGGCTTTTAGAACAGCCTACAAAACTCCAATTGGAACCACACCTTTTAGACTTGTTTATGGAAAAGCATGTCATCTTCCAGTAGAAATTGAACACAAAGCATTTTGGGCTTTGAAGACATGTAACCTTGATTTACATGAAGCCGGACGTCTACGATTAAGTCAACTAAACGAATTAGAAGAATTAAGACATGAAGCATACGAGAATTCGTTAATCTATAAAGAAAGAATGAAGAAATGGCATGATAAAAGAATCAGAAGTTCAAAGGAATTTAAAGAAGGAGACAGAGTTCTTCTTTTCAATTCACGATTCAAGCTATTTCCTGGAAAATTGAAATCAAGATGGTCTGGACCATTCATAGTCAAAAGAGTTTTCCCATACGGAACGATAGAATTAATAAATTCAAATGGGATTGAATTTAAAGTTAATGGTCACAGAGTTAAACATTACATACATGGTCCGATGGAAGTCGACAACGAAGTTAATCACAATTTCAATACCACAGCTAACTAAGTGTGGGGAGAATCAAGTCTTTAAAGGATAATATATATTTCTGTTAGAGTTAGATTGTCTGTTTTCGTGTAGTTCTCGAAAATGGAACACGTATGGTCTTTCCCTAGCAGACCCTAAAGAACTAGTCTTCTCCCCCCATTCTGAATTTTTATTTTTTTTAGGTTTTTACAAAATGAAGACTGCCTGTGAACTAAACCATGGTCTAATGCTACACGCTTTGATCACTAAACGTAATAATGACATACTACCGAGTGAAATAGTATCAGTAATCAGAGAAAGAATGGACGGAGTTAGAAAAGGATCCAGATGCGAAGATAATAAGTTACAATTTGGTAAAGGAAAATCAAAATCCGCAGCGAAAAGAAGAGCACGACACCTAGAAAGATGTCACAAATGCGGAAAATGGTCACATGGAGGTAAATGTTCAAATAATCAAACCTATTCAAATACCGAATTTGTTACTTTATGCAGAGACGGACCGTTCATATGTTTAGAAGAAAAGACAATGAATGCTCGAGGTTACGCCTATGCAGCCATGGAAAACCAATTAAACCGACTATCTTATGAATATAATAGATCATATAACTAAGAAATCTATTTCACAGGTATGTCTGTACAGTTTTTATTTTTATTTTTATTTTTAACCTTTTGATAATAAACGCTAATTTGTTCGCTAAAAAGTATTAAATTGGTATTAAATAAAATTAGGTTTGGCGACCGAAATTATTGATATCATTCAACAATTTATTACATCACTGCGAAATTTAACGTTTATTCTTAAGGTATAAATATCTTTAATCAATCAACCCAAAATATTTCAAAAATTCGTCATGAGTTAAATTAGGTCTTGGAACCGAAATTACTTTACCGAAAAGAGGGGCGCATATTTTTGATAATATTTGATTGATTAAAGTGGGATAAAAAGACAAAAAGATTTTTAATTTTATTTTTACCATATTTTAAAAAAAAATAATATTTAAATCTTAAATTAATATTGTAAACTTTGTAAAAACAATATATTTAAATTGTAAATATTTGAAAAATTAATATAAGTTTGGTATGAAATATGAATTTTTAAATTAAGTTTGGTGTGAATTTTTAAAATATTAATTTTTAATTTTATGCATTTTAAATTTTGAGTTTGGTGTGAATTTTTAATATTAATTTTGAATTTTATATTTATGTTGTGTGAATTTAAAAACAAAAATTTACTTTATCTCATTAAGTTAAAAATATGATTTTTAAAATTCGTCGTAAGTTGAAGACTAGGTCTTTGAACCGAAATTGCTTTACCCGAGGGAGGGACGAGAACTTTTATTATCATTATTTTTAATCTTATTGATTTAAAGTATGCCAAAAAAATTAAAAAACCCAAAAATCTTAGCTTTTAAAACAATCGCTACAAAAAGACAAATTTTAAAATTTTGTCGAGGGACGGACTAGGACATCGATCCGAAACGACCTCGTCCTAAATAACAAGGGAAACAAAATTTTAAAATTAATTTCTTAATTGTTTTATAAGTTAAAGATTATAAAAAAAAAAAAAAAAAAAAAAAAGAGAGTAAACTCCGCGACTCGCGGAGTTTGAAGTGCAAACCTCCGCGACTCGCGGAGGGACAAAAACACAGAAAAAAAAATAAAAATAGCTGAACGATCAGTATACTCAAAAACACATAAACACCCAAATACTGCGAAAAAAGAACCCGAAAATCACCTCCAAAAATCTCAATTTTTAACCGTTAATCACCAAATTTTTTGCTAAAATCATGTTGAGAAGGATGATATCTAAGAACTACTCAAGAAAAACGGTAAATTTCTACACCTAAACACCATTTAATTCGAATTTTAGTGTTCTTGAGCTAATTTTTACCCAATTTGATTTTGATGCTTTTTAGTGTAATTAGACTTAAATTGTTTATGTATTATGCTTGTATAACCTAGATTGATGCTGTTTAACATGATTAGAAGCCTTAAACTTCAAATTTTGAATAATCTAGGGTTTGTGTTCTTGAGCAATTTGGGGCTTTTTGATATAAACAGGTTATGGCCGATTTTTGTCATGAATTATTGCTAAATTGAGTAGTGTAACATGTCTAGGTAGTTAAATGATCAAAACTTTGAGCCTAAACATGATTTTGAGAATTAAAGTGGACTTTTTCAAGTCCAAAATTCATGAACTTGATTTTTGAAAAATAATGCCATTTGAGACTTGTTTATTTGCTAGTAATGATTATTTTGACATGTTATTTGAGTTGAATGCTTATGAACTTGGCAAAAATTTTCGTATATGCTTATTTGAAAAAGTGTAGATTTGATAAAAATGTGAAAATAAGCTTAAGTTTGATATAAATTGATAATGTCATTGTAATTATTTTGATTGATGATTTTGCTGACACTAATGCATATTTGGATGCACAAAATTTGTGTTCGATGTGTTTTGCAGAATGAAAGGGGTGAATCTTCATCCCAAGCCCGCCATGCTCCTGCTGAGAACTTGGAACAACAGGAGGTAGATAACTACTACAAGCAGGATGTACCTCATCCAGTCATGACCTTTTCAGATATGCACTTGGAACAGTTGCACCCGAACCTGAGATTTGACAGACTTTGGATAGATTATCCAAAATATCAACGGGGTTTGCATACTCTTCACTCTAAGGTTGTTGAGGTACCGAGGGTCATAGAATGGGGACCCTTAGAAGCTGTAGAATTGGCCGGGCCAATTAGGGAATTACTTGTACAGAGGTATGGTAATTCTTCTTTTAATGACTGGATATGTTTATTCACCATACGCAGACCTGTATATAAAGTATGGTGTGAAGAGTTGTTATGTAGTATAGAGTTGAATGATCGGGTAGCTAGTTTAACCGATCGTTCTTTTATTAGATTTTTGTTAGGCGGTTCGATGCGCCACATGTCTTTACTGGACATGGCTCAGGCTTTACGTATATATACGCCTGAGGAGTTAGCGTCTGCCGATTGTAGAGGATTGATACTAAACGGTAGAAAGATAGATGAGAATTTTGATACACACGGTGTGTGGAGTCAAATGACAAGCCATCACCGTTTCAAAGGGGGAAACTACTCTTATTTGGATATAGATAGAGCCGAATTAAGAGTAATACATAGGTTTTTAGCTAATTCGATTACACAAAGGGGTAAAAACAAAGAAAAGGTAAATGAACAAGATTTGTTTTACCATATGTGTATTCGAGACCCACACAGCGCTGTAAGTATACCATATTGTGTGGGTTATTATTTATCAGCTATGGTTCGGGGGATGCGTCCACATAGCATAATAGGAGGTGGTATTTTTATTACTTTGATTGGTGAATATCTCGGTGTGGATATAAGTCGGGGGGGATTATTAGTAGAAGAGCCGGAACCCCGCGACACTATAGGCTTAAATGTATACCATGGTGCGAAAGTTTTGAAGCGGCGAAATAACGCCGCAGTACGATACAATGGTAGACATCCACAGGTAGAGAGAAACCAGGAACAAGGTAATGTAGGAGGGGGGAATGAGATGCAAGAAATGCATAGGTTTATAGCTTCTCAGGAATACGAAAATGCTAGACAGAGGGCATTTGAAGATTGGCAAGTTCATCAGAACCAGATCATAGTGCATTGCCAACATATAGGTAGAAACTATATTCCTACACCTAAACCCGTCTTCCCTCCTTGGTCGATAGAGATGCAGCCACCATATCCTACGTATGACCCTGCCGAAGCATTCTATAGCACTTATGGTTATGCGTGGAACCCCTATTGGTACCAATATCATCCTTAGTTTACTTATTTTTTTTTATTATTTTGTAATTTGTAATTATTGATATGTTTAATATTTTTGTTAATATTGTAATCATTTTTATAATTATCTAACTTTTATTCTTAGATTTTAATAATTTTTGAATGTGGGGTAATAAACCAAACTTCAAAAATATGTATATATGTTTGCAGTTTATCTTATGTACACAACAGGGTAAAACAACGCATTTTCAAAGACTGGCATTAAGTTCAGCAAAAGCAACTAATTTTGACGACAAGATGCAAAATATATGTGAAATAACAACAAGACGGAATGAACAAATGATGTGCACCATTTATCATTCAGCAAACAAACGCCAATATATTCGGAAACTTTGGTAAAAATTTAATCATTTTCACACAAATCACCCTCAATAATTTAAATTGTTACTGATTTCTTGCAAATGAGGGCATTGCAAGATCTTAAGTGTGGGAAGGGATTAAATTCTTTCGGATTTTAAAATTTTTTACTTTATACACTTGGTTACCATTAAAAATACTAGTAAAGCAGTAGTTGTATTAGAATCTAGTGCTCTCTGATAAAAAAGAACAGCCCTAGTCTTATATACTGACTACCCAATTCTAGTAAAATTTTTCAATTAAATGAATTCAAATCATGTTTATACATATTTATGAACGATAAAACTAGGTTTTAACACCGAAATTATTGTTACCTCGGAAAGGACATAAATTGAGAAACAAACTAAAATGTTAAAATTCATTTAAAATGGAATAGAGGACGATAAAAAGAAAAATAAAAAGCCAAGTGTGGGAAAATTTACCAAGTTATTTTAAACATATGTCACATATATTTGTAACAAATAACTGAAAATACTTTTGCTTTGGACTAAACTAAACTGTTTTACCCGATGAAAGAAAAGAAGAGATGGATCTACACGATGAATCAATTCCATCATTAAAAGGAAGTAAAGTCTTCCGAAAAAGACACGCGCTTCTTGATTTAGGTCATGAAGTTGTCGTCCAGACCAGCTGTAGGTTGACGAAAAATCTAGAAAAGTCATCACTAAAATCAGCAGGAAATCCACGGACCTCAGCATTAAACAGGGTCGCCAAGTGGTCAGATTTATCCTAACCATGAGAAGGATTTATCTCGTACAATGGGGGGGCACCGTGCAAATTAGCTTGATAAGACTAATGAATCAGATCCCCAGAAAGGATAATCTCCTTAAAGATTAAAAATCAGCTTTTAAGACTGATATTACTCAATCCTAGAGATTGACCTTAAAGATTGAGAATTACAAACTCATGGAATTCGATGATATCTAAACTCGAGCTTAAACGAGAAAATATTTTGATCAAAATTATAAACCGATTTGTTTTCTGAAAACCCTATTTTCAATGCGTTCATTACCATTGAACGTAAAATCCTAGGAATTCACCTGGAATTCATTAGGTCACCTGAACTAAATCGGGTGTCAACCGTAAGAACGGTGGTTGCATAGCATGGTCAAAGACAGGACCTTGTGCCAGACCGAAAAATTATAAGGGTGAGCTTTACTATTGCTCCTACCAAGGATAGCAATTGCGTCCGACACGTTATAGACCATAATCAAAAGCATGTCACGGGACATTGCCTTAACAGTTGCTTGTTCAACGCTTTCCTTTACAACCGGACGGTAGTTTGCCGAAAGGTAATATACGGAACAAGTAAACTGGACGTGTTGCTTTCCAAATACAAGGTTAGCAAGTGGGTGACACAAAACCGCAAGTTTTGAGCTAAAATTTTCAAATCTGAAACCCACCAAACCCACAAAAATATTTTGCAAACACCGGTAAAGGGTTATTCCGAAAAACTTATCTAGGGTAAAAACTAGATTTAATTTTCAAAAGATCAAATGTTTTCATAAAGATCCAATTTCCTTAATGGATCTAAATTTTTATAGTCATGTGGGACTGTAAACCATATCGTTACTACCATTGTTTATACCGCCATATAGAAATCACTGATGTACAAAGTGTGAAGAATAAAGAAGTGATTCTAGTATTTCAAGACAATATTGCTTGAGGACAAGCAACGCTCAAGTGTGGGAATATTTGATAATGCTAAAAACGAACATATATTTCATAGCATTATTCCTCAAGAAAGACAAGCTTTTAGTTGCAATTGTTCTATTTACAAGTGATATTCGTTTAAATAATAAAAGGTGAAGACAGAAGACAGATTCGACGATTTGAAGACGCAAACGACCAAAAAGCTCAAAAGAACAAAAGACAATAAAAAAGGTTCCAATTATTGATAAGAAAAGTCTCGAAATCACAAGAGTACAAGATTCAAAACGCAAAGTACAAGATATTAAATTGTACGCAAGGACGTTCGAAAATCCGGAACCGGGACCAGAGTCAACTCTTAACGCTCGACGCAACGGACTAAAAATTACAAGTTAACTATGTATATAAATATAATATAATATATAATTAATTATATTAATTATATATATATTATATATATATATTAAAAACCGTCGGCAGCAAGAAACTCCAAGGGTGTGAGCTGTAAATATATCTCCGCGACTCGCGGAGTTTTAAGGGCATTTTGCCGCGAGTCGCGGAGCCCCAATTTTCAACTCTGGCTATAAAGCCAACCGAATTCTGATCAAATTTATATATTTTTTTCTCTTCCTCTTCATACGTAAATATATTTATATTTATAATTTATATTTTAATTTTAATTATAATTCTAATAATAAGGGTATGTTAGCGAATGTTGTAAGGGTGTAAGTCGAAATTCTGTCCGTGTAACGCTACGCTATTTTTAATCATTGTAAGTTATGTTCAACCTTTTTATATTAATGTCTCGTAGCTAAGTTATTATTATGCTTATTTAAAACGAAGTAATCATGATGTTGGGCTAATTACTAAAATTGGGTAATTGGGCTTTGTACCATAATTGGGGTTTGGACAAAAGAACGACACTTGTGGAAACTAGACTATGGGCTATTAATGGGCTTTATATTTGTTTAACTAAATGAAAGTTTGTTAATGTTAATATAAAGATTTACAATTGGGCGTCCCTATAAATTACCATATACACTCGATCGGACACGATGGGCGGGGTATTTATATGTACGAATAATCGTTCATTTAACCGGACACGGGAATGGATTAATAGCCACTAGAATAATTAAAACAGGGGTGAAATTACATTCAAGGGTAATTGGTGTAATTGTTAACAAAGTGGTAAAACCTTGGTTTACACGCAGTCGATAACCTGGTGTATTCATTAAACAAAGTATTAAAACCTTGTTACAATTCAAATCCCCAATTAGTTGGAATATTTAACTTCGGGTATAATAATAATTTGACAAGGACACTTGCAATTTATATTTATGACTGATGGACTGTTATGGACAAAAACCAGACGGACATATTGAATAATCCAGGACAAAGGACAATTAACCCATGGGCATAAAACTAAAATCAACACGTCAAACATCATGATTACGGAAGTTTAAATAAGCATAATTCTTTTATTTCATATTTAATTTCCTTTATTTTATATTTAATTGCACTTCTAATTATCGCACTTTTATTTATTGTTATTTTATTTTATCGCACTTTTAATTATCGTACTTTTTAATTATCGCAATTTTATTTTATCGCATTTTTATTATTCGCAATTTCATTATCGTTATTTACTTTAAGCTTTAATTTTAGTCTTGTATTTATATTTTACATTAGGTTTTAACTGCGACTAAAGTTTTAAAATCGACAAACCGGTCATTAAACGGTAAAAACCCCCCTTTATAATAATAATATTACTTATATATATATTTGTATTTTTATAAAAATAAACTAATATAGCGTTGAGCTTTGTTCAAAGATCTCCCTGTGGAACGAACCGGACTTACTAAAAACTACACTACTGTACGATTAGGTACACTGCCTATAAGTGTTGTAGCAAGGTTTAAGTATATCCATTCTATAAATAAATAAATATCTTGTGTAAAATTGTATCGTATTTAATAGTTTTTACTTGTACAGAGGTATGGTAATTCTTCTTTTAATGACTGGATATGTTTATTCACCATACGCAGACCTGTATATAAAGTATGGTGTGAAGAGTTGTTATGTAGTATAGAGTTGAATGATCGGGTAGCTAGTTTAACCGATCGTTCTTTTATTAGATTTTTGTTAGGCGGTTCGATGCGCCACATGTCTTTACTGGACATGGCTCAGGCTTTACGTATATATACGCCTGAGGAATTAGCGTCTGCCGATTGTAGAGGATTGATACTAAACGGTAGAAAGATAGATGAGAATTTTGATACACACGGTGTGTGGAGTCAAATGACAAGCCATCACCGTTTCAAAGGGGGAAACTACTCTTATTTGGATATAGATAGAGCCGAATTAAGAGTAATACATAGGTTTTTAGCTAATTCGATTACACAAAGGGGTAAAAACAAAGAAAAGGTAAATGAACAAGATTTGTTTTACCATATGTGTATTCGAGACCCACACAGCGCTGTAAGTATACCATATTGTGTGGGTTATTATTTATCAGCTATGGTTCGGGGGATGCGTCCACATAGCATAATAGGAGGTGGTATTTTTATTACTTTGATTGGTGAATATCTCGGTGTGGATATAAGTCGGGGGGGATTATTAGTAGAAGAGCCGGAACCCCGCGACACTATAGGCTTAAATGTATACCATGGTGCGAAAGTTTTGAAGCGGCGAAATAACGCCGCAGTACGATACAATGGTAGACATCCACAGGTAGAGAGAAACCAGGAACAAGGTAATGTAGGAGGGGGGAATGAGATGCAAGAAATGCATAGGTTTATAGCTTCTCAGGAATACGAAAATGCTAGACAGAGGGCATTTGAAGATTGGCAAGTTCATCAGAACCAGATCATAGCGCATTGCCAACATATAGGTAGAAACTATATTCCTACACCTAAACCCGTCTTCCCTCCTTGGTCGATAGAGATGCAGCCACCATATCCTACGTATGACCCTGCCGAAGCATTCTATAGCACTTATGGTTATGCGTGGAACCCCTATTGGTACCAATATCATCCTTAGTTTACTTATTTTTTTTTATTATTTTGTAATTTGTAATTATTGATATGTTTAATATTTTTGTTAATATTGTAATCATTTTTATAATTATCTAACTTTTATTCTTAGATTTTAATAATTTTTGAATGTGGGGTAATAAACCAAACTTCAAAAATATGTATATATGTTTGCAGTTTATCTTATGTACACAACAGGGTAAAACAACGCATTTTCAAAGACTGGCATTAAGTTCAGCAAAAGCAACTAATTTTGACGACAAGATGCAAAATATATGTGAAATAACAACAAGACGGAATGAACAAATGATGTGCACCATTTATCATTCAGCAAACAAACGCCAATATATTCGGAAACTTTGGTAAAAATTTAATCATTTTCACACAAATCACCCTCAATAATTTAAATTGTTACTGATTTCTTGCAAATGAGGGCATTGCAAGATCTTAAGTGTGGGAAGGGATTAAATTCTTTCGGATTTTAAAATTTTTTACTTTATACACTTGGTTACCATTAAAAATACTAGTAAAGCAGTAGTTGTATTAGAATCTAGTGCTCTCTGATAAAAAAGAACAGCCCTAGTCTTATATACTGACTACCCAATTCTAGTAAAATTTTTCAATTAAATGAATTCAAATCATGTTTATACATATTTATGAACGATAAAACTAGGTTTTAACACCGAAATTATTGTTACCTCGGAAAGGACATAAATTGAGAAACAAACTAAAATGTTAAAATTCATTTAAAATGGAATAGAGGACGATAAAAAGAAAAATAAAAAGCCAAGTGTGGGAAAATTTACGAAGTTATTTTAAACATATGTCACATATATTTGTAACAAATAACTGAAAATACTTTTGCTTTGGACTAAACTAAACTGTTTTACCCGATGAAAGAAAAGAAGAGATGGATCTACACGATGAATCAATTCCATCATTAAAAGGAAGTAAAGTCTTCCGAAAAAGACACGCGCTTCTTGATTTAGGTCATGAAGTTGTCGTCCAGACCAGCTGTAGGTTGACGAAAAATCTAGAAAAGTCATCACTAAAATCAGCAGGAAATCCACGGACCTCAGCATTAAACAGGGTCGCCAAGTGGTCAGATTTATCCTAACCATGAGAAGGATTTATCTCGTACAATGGGGGGGCACCGTGCAAATTAGCTTGATAAGACTAATGAATCAGATCCCCAGAAAGGATAATCTCCTTAAAGATTAAAAATCAGCTTTTAAGACTGATATTACTCAATCCTAGAGATTGACCTTAAAGATTGAGAATTACAAACTCATGGAATTCGATGATATCTAAACTCGAGCTTAAACGAGAAAATATTTTGATCAAAATTATAAACCGATTTGTTTTCTGAAAACCCTATTTTCAATGCGTTCATTACCATTGAACGTAAAATCCTAGGAATTCACCTGGAATTCATTAGGTCACCTGAACTAAATCGGGTGTCAACCGTAAGAACGGTGGTTGCATAGCATGGTCAAAGACAGGACCTTGTGCCAGACCGAAAAATTATAAGGGTGAGCTTTACTATTGCTCCTACCAAGGATAGTAATTGCGTCCGACACGTTATAGACCATAATCAAAAGCATGTCACGGGACATTGCCTTAACAGTTGCTTGTTCAACGCTTTCCTTTACAACCGGACGGTAGTTTGCCGAAAGGTAATATACGGAACAAGTAAACTGGACGTGTTGCTTTCCAAATACAAGGTTAGCAAGTGGGTGACACAAAACCGCAAGTTTTGAGCTAAAATTTTCAAATCTGAAACCCACCAAACCCACAAAAATATTTTGCAAACACCGGTAAAGGGTTATTCCGAAAAACTTATCTAGGGTAAAAACTAGATTTAATTTTCAAAAGATCAAATGTTTTCATAAAGATCCAATTTCCTTAATGGATCTAAATTTTTATAGTCATGTGGGACTGTAAACCATATCGTTACTACCATTGTTTATACCGCCATATAGAAATCACTGATGTACAAAGTGTGAAGAATAAAGAAGTGATTCTAGTATTTCAAGACAATATTGCTTGAGGACAAGCAACGCTCAAGTGTGGGAATATTTGATAATGCTAAAAACGAACATATATTTCATAGCATTATTCCTCAAGAAAGACAAGCTTTTAGTTGCAATTGTTCTATTTACAAGTGATATTCGTTTAAATAATAAAAGGTGAAGACAGAAGACAGATTCGACGATTTGAAGACGCAAACGACCAAAAAGCTCAAAAGAACAAAAGACAATCAAAAAGGTTCCAATTATTGATAAGAAAAGTCTCGAAATCACAAGAGTACAAGATTCAAAACGCAAAGTACAAGATATTAAATTGTACGCAAGGACGTTCGAAAATCCGGAACCGGGACCAGAGTCAACTCTTAACGCTCGACGCAACGGACTAAAAATTACAAGTTAACTATGTATATAAATATAATATAATATATAATTAATTATATTAATTATATATATATTATATATATATATTAAAAACCGTCGGCAGCAAGAAACTCCAAGGGTGTGAGCTGTAAATATATCTCCGCGACTCGCGGAGTTTTAAGGGCATTTTGCCGCGAGTCGCGGAGCCCCAATTTTCAACTCTGGCTATAAAGCCAACCGAATTCTGATCAAATTTATATATCTTTTTTCTCTTCCTCTTCATACGTAAATATATTTATATTTATAATTTATATTTTAATTTTAATTATAATTCTAATAATAAAGGTATGTTAGCGAATGTTGTAAGGGTGTAAGTCGAAATTCTGTCCGTGTAACGCTACGCTATTTTTAATCATTGTAAGTTATGTTCAACCTTTTTATATTAATGTCTCGTAGCTAAGTTATTATTATGCTTATTTAAAACGAAGTAATCATGATGTTGGGCTAATTACTAAAATTGGGTAATTGGGCTTTGTACCATAATTGGGGTTTGGACAAAAGAACGACACTTGTGGAAACTAGACTATGGGCTATTAATGGGCTTTATATTTGTTTAACTAAATGAAAGTTTGTTAATGTTAATATAAAGATTTACAATTGGGCGTCCCTATAAATTACCATATACACTCGATCGGACACGATGGGCGGGGTATTTATATGTACGAATAATCGTTCATTTAACCGGACACGGGAATGGATTAATAGCCACTAGAATAATTAAAACAGGGGTGAAATTACATTCAAGGGTAATTGGTGTAATTGTTAACAAAGTGGTAAAACCTTGGTTTACACGCAGTCGATAACCTGGTGTATTCATTAAACAAAGTATTAAAACCTTGTTACAATTCGAATCCCCAATTAGTTGGAATATTTAACTTCGGGTATAATAATAATTTGACAAGGACACTTGCAATTTATATTTATGACTGATGGACTGTTATGGACAAAAACCAGACGGACATATTGAATAATCCAGGACAAAGGACAATTAACCCATGGGCATAAAACTAAAATCAACACGTCAAACATCATGATTACGGAAGTTTAAATAAGCATAATTCTTTTATTTCATATTTAATTTCCTTTATTTTATATTTAATTGCACTTCTAATTATCGCACTTTTATTTATTGTTATTTTATTTTATCGCACTTTTAATTATCGTACTTTTTAATTATCGCAATTTTATTTTATCGCATTTTTATTATTCGCAATTTCATTATCGTTATTTACTTTACGCTTTAATTTTAGTCTTGTATTTATATTTTACATTAGGTTTTAACTGCGACTAAAGTTTTAAAATCGACAAACCGGTCATTAAACGGTAAAAACCCCCCTTTATAATAATAATATTACTTATATATATATTTGTATTTTTATAAAAATAAACTAATATAGCGTTGAGCTTTGTTCAAAGATCTCCCTGTGGAACGAACCGGACTTACTAAAAACTACACTACTGTACGATTAGGTACACTGCCTATAAGTGTTGTAGCAAGGTTTAAGTATATCCATTCTATAAATAAATAAATATCTTGTGTAAAATTGTATCGTATTTAATAGTTTTTCCTAGTAAAATAATAACTATTTTATATACTACCCCGCTGCATATCAAGTATTTTTGTATTTGATAATGCTAAAAACGAACATATATTTCATAGCATTATTCCTCAAGAAAGACAAGCTTTTAGTTGCAATTGTTCTATTTACAAGTGATATTCGTTTAAATAATAAAAGGTGAAGACAGAAGACAGATTCGACGATTTGAAGACGCAAACGACCAAAAAGCTCAAAAGAACAAAAGACAATAAAAAAGGTTCCAATTATTGATAAGAAAAGTCTCGAAATCACAAGAGTACAAGATTCAAAACGCAAAGTACAAGATATTAAATTGTACGCAAGGACGTTCGAAAATCCGGAACCGGGACCAGAGTCAACTCTTAACGCTCGACGCAACGGACTAAAAATTACAAGTTAACTATGTATATAAATATAATATAATATATAATTAATTATATTAATTATATATATATTATATATGTATATTAAAAACCGTCGGCAGCAAGAAACTCCAAGGGTGTGAGCTGTAAATATATCTCCGCGACTCGCGGAGTTTTAAGGGCATTTTGCCGCGAGTCGCGGAGCCCCAATTTTCAACTCTGGCTATAAAGCCAACCGAATTCTGATCAAATTTATATATTTTTTTCTCTTCCTCTTCATACGTAAATATATTTATATTTATAATTTATATTTTAATTTTAATTATAATTCTAATAATAAGGGTATGTTAGCGAATGTTGTAAGGGTGTAAGTCGAAATTCTGTCCGTGTAACGCTACGCTATTTTTAATCATTGTAAGTTATGTTCAACCTTTTTATATTAATGTCTCGTAGCTAAGTTATTATTATGCTTATTTAAAACGAAGTAATCATGATGTTGGGCTAATTACTAAAATTGGGTAATTGGGCTTTGTACCATAATTGGGGTTTGGACAAAAGAACGACACTTGTGGAAACTAGACTATGGGCTATTAATGGGCTTTATATTTGTTTAACTAAATGAAAGTTTGTTAATGTTAATATAAAGATTTACAATTGGGCGTCCCTATAAATTACCATATACACTCGATCGGACACGATGGGCGGGGTATTTATATGTACGAATAATCGTTCATTTAACCGGACACGGGAATGGATTAATAGCCACTAGAATAATTAAAATAGGGGTGAAATTACATTCAAGGGTAATTGGTGTAATTGTTAACAAAGTGGTAAAACCTTGGTTTACACGCAGTCGATAACCTGGTGTATTCATTAAACAAAGTATTAAAACCTTGTTACAATTCGAATCCCCAATTAGTTGGAATATTTAACTTCGGGTATAATAATAATTTGACAAGGACACTTGCAATTTATATTTATGACTGATGGACTGTTATGGACAAAAACCAGACGGACATATTGAATAATCCAGGACAAAGGACAATTAACCCATGGGCATAAAACTAAAATCAACACGTCAAACATCATGATTACGGAAGTTTAAATAAGCATAATTCTTTTATTTCATATTTAATTTCCTTTATTTTATATTTAATTGCACTTCTAATTATCGCACTTTTATTTATTGTTATTTTATTTTATCGCACTTTTAATTATCGTACTTTTTAATTATCGCAATTTTATTTTATCGCATTTTTATTATTCGCAATTTCATTATCGTTATTTACTTTACGCTTTAATTTTAGTCTTGTATTTATATTTTACATTAGGTTTTAACTGCGACTAAAGTTTTAAAATCGACAAACCGGTCATTAAACGGTAAAAACCCCCCTTTATAATAATAATATTACTTATATATATATTTGTATTTTTATAAAAATAAACTAATATAGCGTTGAGCTTTGTTCAAAGATCTCCCTGTGGAACGAACCGGACTTACTAAAAACTACACTACTGTACGATTAGGTACACTGCCTATAAGTGTTGTAGCAAGGTTTAAGTATATCCATTCTATAAATAAATAAATATCTTGTGTAAAATTGTATCGTATTTAATAGTTTTTCCTAGTAAAATAATAACTATTTTATATACTACCCCGCTGCATATCAAGTGTAAAAATACTTGGTATGCAGCGGGGTAGTATATAAAATAGCTTATATTTTACTAGGAAAAACTATTAAATACGATACAATTTTACACAAGATATTTATTTATTTATAGAATGGATATACTTAAACCTTGCTACAACACTTATAGGCAGTGTACCTAATCGTACAGTAGTGTAGTTTTTAGTAAGTCCGGTTCGTTCCACAGGGAGATCTTTGAACAAAGCTCAACGCTATATTAGTTTATTTTTATAAAAATACAAATATATATATAAGTAATATTATTATTATAAAGGGGGGTTTTTACCGTTTAATGACCGGTTTGTCGATTTTAAAACTTTAGTCGCAGTTAAAACTAAAGTAAAATATAAAATAAATACAAGACTTTAAATTAAAGCGTAAAGTAAATAACGATAATGAAATTGCGAATAATAAAAATGCGATAAAATAAAATTGCGATAATTAAAAAGTACGATAATTAAAAGTGCGATAAAATAAAATAAATAAAAGTGCGATAATTAGAAGTGCAATTAAATATAAAATAAAGGAAATTAAATATGAAATAAAAGAATTATGCTTATTTAAACTTCCGTAATCATGATGTTTGACGTGTTGATTTTAGTTTTATGCCCATGGGTTAATTGTCCTTTGTCCTGGATTATTCAATATGTCCGTCTGGTTTTTGTCCATAACAGTCCATCAGTCATAAATATAAATTGCAAGTGTCCTTGTCAAATTATTATTATACCCGAAGTTAAAT